>NC_141610.1:24638480-25244730 GCF_047967505.1 Dipteris shenzhenensis
AAGAAGAACAGGCACACTGTCACAAACCTGTAGAACATGAGCGCAAACTTCTAGAGCCAAAAATGGTGGATGTAACTAAGGATGATGAAAAACAAGCCTTGAGTGCACAGGAATTTAAAAAAATTGAAGAAGATCAAGGTCGATCCACTGCAGTTATGCTAGAAGCTCTTGCTAGCAAACCACGACGTGAAATGCAAAAGGCTAGTACTGCAAGAGCCAAGGTTCCAAGCAGTAAAAAAAGACATCATCCCACTGTAGAGAAAGATAATGTGGATGAAAAACAGTCAAAAAAAGAGAAAGATGAAGAAGACTCAGAATCCGAGGCTGAAGATGATCAGGATGAACTCACATCAATCAAAAATCTTAATTTGTGTCTTAATGAAGCAGTTACAGATGATGATGTGGGATATATCTGGGGTCAAAGGACGTGGTTTGTGAATGCCAAAGATGTGGAAGCTACAGCTCTCTTTACTAATAGCCGAAGCCTTGATATATCCTATGCAATGCAAATATACGAGGCTTTGAGAGATGGTAAGAAACTTGTGGCAAGTAATGTGGTCTTGCACCCAATAATGTTTTGTCCAACCAAAAATAGTTTTCTGGATCAAATAACATTTATAGGGCCTACACATTTCGAGGAAACCTTCAGTCAATTCTTTAAAGACACTCTTAAAAATATTCCATATGAACAAGGCGAAGAGGTATAAGGTGAAAATACGCTAAAGGAAGTAAAGAAGGAATTCCTCCTTCATTGCAGATTCCAGCCCATTGATGGTCAACATTGGGCTTATGCTTGTAATCAGATCGCAAGGGAAGCAAAGGAGGGCAAAAGACTCACTCCATAACAATTTGTAAAGATAAGTTCATTCCATTATTATCCTACAACAATCTGTATATTCAAGCATGAGATTAAGTATTTGATTGAGTTTGAAAGACTTAATCATTATGTCCATGGAAAGCGTAAGATATCCTCAACATCAGAGGTCTTACAGAAGGCAAGGGTTATATGGACAACATTTGGTTCTCCAAATCCTGATTTGAAGTGAAAGGTCACAAAAGCAGACGCCGACACACTCACAAACTTTTATACTTCTTTGAGTGCAGTTGTGCCTAGGGGAACTCAAGAGTGAGAAGAAAGTATGACAAGCCTCAAGGTGGTAAGGGACAGATATGCTGACTACACTTCTATCATATTTCGTCCTGTTGAAGTATTCAATGAGATGCTTGAAACGTGCATTGCTTGTGAGCGTGGACAACTGACCTATGAAGCTCCTTTGTTTATCTCCGACAAGTCAAAGGTAATGGATAAGAAGGAGTTGACGGCAAGGATGTGGAGGCCTATAAAGTACTTACCTGATAAGTATGCATCCATGGCAACACAAAAAATTTTAAAGAAAGAATGGTTTTTTGGAAAAAAAGACAAAGACCACTGCATGGAAGAATGCATCAATGTACAGGTGAGGCGTGATGCAGTGCATAGTGCCATAAAGTATTTGCTGTCAGAGAAACAAATTCCACTTACTCATTGTAACATTGACTATAATGTGGTGAAGCATATAGCTTCTTTGTCAACACCCAAGGTAAACCTATGGGCAAACAAGTGGATTAAAAAGGATGAAGATGGGTCGGAAATAGTAACCTCTTATATGAGAAAAGAAATCCCACAACAGGTGGTTGCATATGTGGAAAGATTAATCAACGAGATAAGGATGCCGACAGATATGCACCAAAGCTTTCAATTCAATGTAGAGGTTACGGCAGAGTCTGGAAAGCTTGTGAACTTCAGGGGAGTCTCAGAAGATGACTTCTTCAAGAATGAGTCAGCATGGGATAAGCCACAACTATTCTTTATCAATGAAGTTTCTAGTGATGATATCCATAACTTCATTGATAGAATAGTATATACCACCATTAGCAAAGTGGTGATTTGCAACATTGTCATTTTTGTTGATAAAAAAGACAAAGAAGCCATGCAGGTTACTCTAGAGCGAGCATATTCATCAGATTTGAAGATCTATAGTGGTGTTTATGCAGCAAAGAGAGGCAAGAGAGAATGTGGCATAGCGATTCAAACTCTTGAATCATTCTTTCTGTGTATGCGGAGTCCTAACCCTGATCACTCCTTACAAAAGAACATAAGAGGGAATTCAAATAATTTGAGATTGATGCTAGAAGAGCAAGATATTCCCAGGTCCATACATTATCAAAAAAACAACTATGGAAGTCTTGCAAAAAGTGGGAGTCTCTTGCTTACCATGATGGAGAATTTGCTACCGGCAGGTTGGGAGGTCACCTTGTGCAGGATGGGATATTTATTTGAGGATCTCCTAAGAAAAGGCAACTCCACAAATGTTATTGAAAATAAGCATTTCATGGCTTATTTCCAGCTTCAAGCAGATCTAACCACAGGCTATGAAAAAGAGATAGACCACAAGGACACTGATGACATGGATGATTACCTTGAAGATCATAATGTCCCAGTTGATGATGATGAAAAGATGGACTTACATGACCCGTTCACACAGAGGTTGGTGGATGAAGACAAACATGATGATGCCTTCTTTGATAATTATGGCTTGCAGGGTTATGAAAAAAGGCCACTACGACAATACTTAGCGGTATGAACTCTCTATTTCTCAACTAAATACAATTTTTTAAATAAGATTTAAATTTAAAGATAATGAATCTAATCTCTCATATTTGTTTACAGGCAATAGAGGGAGAAGAAATGGATGAAGTCAATACGGAGGCACTCCCTTCTACTTCAACAATGCAACCACCTCTAAATTTGATTGAAAAATCAAATTTAGCTGCATTGGATAAAATGGAGAGCTCATTTGAAGTTAGGATCGTTTTGAAACGAGAACCTCAGTATTTAAGCTTTGGTAGAGAGGAGGTTTCAATCCTCTCCAATCCTTTAAAAGAGGTTAATGACAATGTTATCTTGGCCATTCTTAGGTAATGTTTATTTATTTGTTGCTACTTCAATGAGCTAACATTTGTTTATTTATTCACAGTGTAGTTATATATCAGTTTCCTAGTGCAGAATGCAAGTCAATTCTATGAGCTAATGTTTGTTTATTTCTTGTTGGAGTGTAGTTATTTCTCAGCTTCCTAGTGCAGTAGTGCAGCATCGTGTCTACATGCTCGATGCTCTCCTTTCTTCTATTCTTAGCTCTCCTCAAAAGACTATAAAAGATGTTTGTACCTGGTTAAGCCCTTTGAATTTAGATGGGGTGCGAGTCATCTTAATGCCTTATCATGAGGCGTAAGTATCAACTCTAACCTTATTTTTACTATTTCTTTGGCAAGTTTTTGTAAAACAATAATCATTTTTATTATGGTCATGTAGCTCACATTGGAGTCTGATCTTCTGGGACCTTGAACTCAACCATTTATGGTTTGTGAATTCAATAGAAGGCTATCATGCCAACTCCCCAAGGTAATTATTCTCTTAATATTTTTGATACTTTCTTATTTTGTATCTTATGATCATGACATATTAATATATTTAATATGTCATGATGGACAGTGCTGCATATCGGCTAGTATCTGCTATCAGAACAACCACGGAGCAACAAGATCAAGTAGAATTCAAAAGACATCTACCAGTGGAGCAAAAAGATGGACACAGCTGTGGGTGGAGAGTTGCCTACAACTGCATGTTGTTTCTTAGAGAGATTTTTGATTTGGAGTTACCAGTCAAAATGGAATCATATACAGAAGCCGATCTGCTAGCATTTTGAGCTGAGAGTATTCAGCATCTAATTACTACCATTGGGAAACAACCTGAAAATATGACTACATTGCAGCATGTATAAAACCTTATCTTTATACTTGTATGCTTGTTCCAGCCTTTAATTGGGATGTGTAAATCTCATAACTTTTTTATATTTTCCTCCAAGAGGAGAAGAGACTGAGTCTAATGAAAGCATGCTATCTTTATACTTTTATGATTATTTAAACCATTATTTTTATTTGGGATGTGTAAATCTCATAACTTGTCTAATGAAAGCATGCTATCTTTATACTTCTATGATTATTTTAACCATTATTTTTATTTGGGATGTGTAAATCTCATAACTTTTTAAATTTTTCCTCCAAGAGGAGGAGAGACTCACTCTAATGAAAGCATGTATGAAACCTTTTTAAATTTTTGCTCCAAGCAGAGGAGAGACTCACTCTAATGAAAGCATGTATGAAACCTTATCTGCTTGTTTAAGCCTTTATTTGGGATGTGTACATCGCATAACTTTTTTATATTTTTATGGCAGAAGGAGGATGTGGAGGACATAGCAAGTGAAGAAGAATACGATGTAGACTACTCTCTCAATAAGATGAGTCATGAAAATATGAATCTATTGGAGCAGATTGGAAGTTCATTCACTGCTATGTTGTTAATTCGACAACAACCTCATTTTTTTGAATTTGGTGAAGAAGAGATTTCAATCCTCTTGAATCCTAAGAATGAGGTTAATGTCAAAGTCATTACAACCATCCTCAGGTTTGATGCAGCCTTTTCCTTGGCTTTATACTTTGCTTATTTTGATTAAACCCAAGAAGCTAATACTTTTTTTTTAAATATAGTAATGTTATAGCAAATTTTCCGCAAAATATACAAAGCGTTTCATATATGCTCGATCCTCGTATTTCGGAAGTGCTTAGCAACAAAGAAGAAACCATAGAGAATGTTTGCAAGTGGTTGAAGCACGTTCCTATGAATGACGCACGAGTTATTTTTACAGCATATTATGAGAAGTAAGCATCAAACCCTACTTGTTTTTTCTATTGCATTGCTAGAATTGTCTCAAACATAGTAATTATTCTTTATTGATAATGCAGCTCACATTGGAATCTGGTAGTCGTGGACATCCTTGCAAAGAAGTGCTTCTTTGCCAACTCAATGACATCCATCCATGGCAATGTGTTAGAGTAAGTATAGACTACACTTGTTGTCACTTCTTGACATGTAGATTGATATGCAATGCACATATTCACTATTGTTATATGTTTTGATGTGCAGATCAGCTCGAAAGTTAATAGGTGCTATCGACATAGTAATGCGGCAATGTGACTTGGCACAACAAATAGAGTATATAACATGTCAGGTATCACATCAAGAGAATAGCCACATCTATAATTGTGGATGGAGGGTGGGCTACAATTGCTTTTTGGTACTTGGTCAAATTTTTGAGATACAAAATGACACCACACTGTCAACATATACGGATTTGCATCTCTATGCATTTATAACATGTACCATTCGAGCAATCATTGATTGCGAAATGAATGCCATCAAAGAGTCAAAGAGGATAGAAGACCTCAACTCTACAAACATGGCTTCATTGGAAGAATTGGGAAGCTCTTTTAATGTTAGGGTTATGATTCAACATAGACCTCAGTATCTTGAATTTGGGGGAGAGGAGATTTCAATTCTCTCTAGAACTTCAAATGAGGTCAATAACAACGTTATGATGGCCATTCTCAGGTTTGATACAAACTTTTTCTCTGCTTGATAATTCAATATTTTGATTAAATCTAATAAGCTAATATTCATTTATTTGTTGGTGCAGTATAGTTATCTCACGATTTGGTAGAGTCGTACAAAATCCTGTGTATATGTTGGATTCCCTCCTTTCTCCTATACTTAGCAATAGCAGAAAGACAATAGCCGATGTTTGTAAATTGTTACAGCCTTTACATTTACATGGTGTGCGAGTCCTATTTATGGCATATCATGAGATGTAAGTATCATGGCAATCTTTATTTTCATCTTATACTGGCAACATTGTGTTAAATAATAATGGTTCTTAATTATTCGCGTAGGGAACATTGGAGTCTGGTGGTTTGGGACCTTGAAGACAACTATTGTTGGTTTGTTAACTCGATTGCAGGCTTTCATGGCTCAGTGCAAATGTAAGTATTCTATTAATCTGTTGTTACTTCTATATTATGTACCTTATGTAATAGACACACTAAGTTTTTTTAATATGTCATGATGAGCAGGTCGATTGAGAAGTTGGTATCTGCTATCAGAGAAACAGGACAGTACAAAGACTCGGTAGACTTCCAAAAGCATTTAGTAGTAGAGCAGGAAGATGGACATAGTTGTGGGTGGAGAGTTGCCTACAACTGCATGTTGATTTTCAAAGAAATTTTCTCACTTAAGCCACAGATCTCATCGGAAGACTCTTTGGAGCTCAAATACTTGAAGCATTAGAAGAGTTGCCACTGCCTCCGCTTGCATTGAAGGAAGAAAATACTGAGTCTACTCCGAAAGCACTACATACTACAGAAGAAGTAGAGACTAAGTGTACATCTACAGCACCACAGCCTCCATTGGAAGCATCAGAAGAGTTGCCACAGTCTCCACTAGAAGCATCACAAGAGTTGTGATGCATGTATGATGTTGTGTTTGTAGTTTTTGTTGATTATACACCAATTTGTGACTTATTACTTAAGTGGCATTTACTGATGATATTTATATAATTTCTTCATGCACACAATTTTATGATATGAATGTGTGATGATGTGATTATTTGGAAATAAATCCTTGTGTGATGAGAATTTTGATATGAATATGTGATGATGTAATATTTGTAATATATTTCTTCATGCACACAATTTTATGATATGAATGTGTGATGATGTGATTATTTGGAAATAAATCCTTGTGTGATGAGAATTTTGATATGAATATGTGATGATGTAATATTTGTAATATATTTCTTCATGCACACAATTTTATGATATGAATGTGTGATGATGTGATTATTTGGAAATAAATCCTTGTGTGATGAGAATTTTGATATGAATATGTGATGATGTAATATTTGTAATATATTTCTTCATGCACACAATTTTATGATATGAATGTGTGATGATGTGATTATTTGGAAATAAATCCTTGTGTGATGAGAATTTTGATATGAATATGTGATGATGTAATATTTGTAATATATTTCTTCATGCACACAATTTTATGATTTGAATGTGTGATGATGTGATTATTTGGAAATAAATCCTTGTGTGATGAGAATTTTGATATGAATACGTGATGATGTAATATTTGTAATATATTTCTTCATGCACACAATTTTATGATATGAATGTGTGATGATGTGATTATTTGGAAATAAATCCTTGTGTGATGAGAATTTTGATATGAATATGTGATGATGTAATATTTGTAATATATTTCTTCATGCACACAATTTTATGATATGAATGTGTGATGATGTGATTATTTGGAAATAAATCCTTGTGTGATGAGAATTTTGATATGAATATGTGATGATGTAATATTTGTAATATATTTCTTCATGCACACAATTTTATGATATGAATGTGTGATGATGCACACAATTTTATGATATGAATGTGTGATGATGTGATTATTTGGAAATAAATCCTTGTGTGATGAGAATTTTATTCAGTTGGACAATCTCCACTCACTTAAAGTAGAGCATTCGCAATGCTTCTCTCACTTTATTCCAACCCTTATCCTTATCATCTCCACTCACTTAAAGTAGAGCATTCAATCTCCACTCGCTTTATTCCAACCCTTATCCTTATCATAGTGAACACATCGTGCCTCTCACTTTATTCCAACCCTTATCCTTATCATAGTGAACACATCGTGCCTTAGTGCACTTGTATTCTTCCATCCTAGTCCTTCCACAAACACTCTCTTATTTCTTACATCCTAGTCCTTCTGAGTAACTTGTATTCTTCTATCCTAGTCCTTCCACAAACACTCTCTTCTTTCATCCATCCTGATAACCAAGTATTCTTCTATCCTAGTTCTTCCACAAACACTCTCTTCTTTCATCCATCCTAGTGCTTCTCATTAACTTGTATTCTTTCATCGTAGTCCTTCCGCAGACACTCTCTTCTTTCTTGCATCGTAGTCCATCTCCCTTTCTTTATCATCTCCCCACCCATGGATGTCCTTGGCATTGTCGAAGACGTGGAGTTCGGAATTAACAATCTCAAAGAATGGATTGCTGACCAAGGAGCACAGAGAGAGGCCAGAATTCGACAAGGTTCTCCTTTGACACACATGGAGAGAGAGGAATTTGCTGCACAAAGGCATGCAGAGAGGGAGGAGACTCTCAAGATAGTAGAGAGTGAAAGACTTTTAAGACGTATGATAAAAGCACGACAAGATCTATTAGACTTCTTAAGTAACCTGCATTATCGCAGCTCTCGTCATGGGCGATTTGATGCGGATGTTGAGAGAACAATAAGAGCCTCTCAGAGAAATTATAAAGAAACAATTTGTGATTGCTTAAATTTCTTCTTCGCATGTAATTATGTTGAGGATACAGCTGTGGAGACAGTGAAAGATTGGGTTGTTGAGAAGATAAGAGAGACCAATGATGAGATCTTCTAGACTTAGGGTGATTAAGAAGATAAGAGAGACTGTATTAAGGTGTTTTTTGATACCATTGTTGGGATATCTCAAGGTGTATGCCTCAGGCACACCTTATGTTTCTATGTGTGAGTGCTAGAGGCATAGTTAGGTGCCCACAAGCACAGTTAGGTGGTGGAAAAGCCACATAGGATGATTGAGTGAATCTAGGAGCAGATTGAGGAGATAATTGAGGAGCTTTGAGGTCATCAGTGATGTCAGTGACCTTGTATGAGGTGCCTACTTAAGGACCTCTTTCTTCTTCATTCTATAAGCAAGTATTCTGAGTTTGTGTCCACTCTACTCTTTCTTTTCAGTATTCCAACATGGTATCAGAGCCATTTGATCCCCCTTGAGCCCATTTCTGCCACATCATCATCTTCTTCTTCATCTTCTTCTTCTCCATTTTTCTCTTTCTTCCCAAAATCTTTGAGAGCTTGGCTCTCCATCTACAAATAGCCATTGCCCAAACCCTCTGAGCTGGAAACTCCTCTAGTATGGGCGAACTTCCACCTGCAAGCAATTGAAAAAAAAACGTCTGTGGTGGCTGCCATTCTCCAAACAGCGAATTTCTTCTGTTGCTCAATACTCCCTGCATACTCCGCCATTGCCTGAGCCCTCTTAGGAGTAGATGGGCGACCTCAAGACGAAGATTTTGAGCCATTTTTCAGGTCATTTGGTTCAGTAACGAGGGAGAAATCGTCAAAACTCAGTTTCAGCCTGTAGCAACTCTCCCGGGCAAAAGTGCGCACCATTTCGTCCAACCTCTGTGCTGGACCTTCTCTGGTATATGAGCTTTCTTTTGCTTCAGAAAGCCCTCTTTTCCTTGCTTTGAAGAGTGAGCTACAAGCCCTCCAAGTTCAGCTTTTCAGTTTTGACAGTTTTGGACAAGTTTTTGAAGATGATGCTACATAAAATGCTACTCTAGCATTTCTGGTTTTTTGAAGCTTTCAATAACTTCAGTACAAGTGTGGATTCAATTTTGTTTTGACTTGCTAGACCTGGTTTTGATTGGAAAATGTTTATTTCATCCACTTCTATGAAGCATGTAAGAAGAAGCATCATTGTTTGAAAACTAGTCACTACTATTTGCTACAACAAGTGGCTATACTTTGGAAGTATTTCAGTTCTTTTTGCCTTGTAAGAGAGAAGACACTACCCAATACTTGGGTTAGAGCCTCTCATGGCTTGCTTATGCCAAATATGTGAAAAGCCAAAACATAAAGCAATGTCTTGTTATGCTACAAAGGATGAAAATGCCAACCTGACTTCCTTATTGAAGATTGCCAAAACAATGGTTGCCAAAAAGGAAGCAAATACAGAGATCTACACTCTCATGGCACTTTTATTTGACTCCAAGTACAAGAAAAAGATGAAGGTCAGACACCTAAGATATGCTTCTCTACACAACTATGGAGATGACAAGATAATTGTTCTCTTGAAGGATATGACTTTCAAATCCACTTGTTCTATCATAGCACCATCTTATAAGGCATTAGACACTGCCCGTGTGGTAAGACCTTGCCTTGACATGGATATTTTGCCTCCACAAGATGAGGCATCCCATGAAGATTATGCATTTTAAATCATCTCTATGTATGCTCCAGATCACTCTTTTTATGTCAAGGTACTCAGCCTGGATAGTCCTCCAAAATGAATGAAAATAAACTATTGTGTTTTGTGTGTTTTGTAAACACCTCTGGTCACCTTATGATGTAGGCCATGTGTATGTTTGTTCCATGGTACCTCCTACAGACATTGTGTGCATGTACATGTAGGAGAGATAACCATTGGAAGGTCTGTTTGTATCCCTTTCTGTTTACCTTACACCCAAGGAAACCCTTGCTAGCATGAGAACCTAGCCATAGATTTATCCTTGACCACCATGAGATGGCATGAGAAACTATGAGACTAGATGTATCCTTGACATAGCCTGAGGCATCTCCTTGAGGGGGGGTTTGTTGGGATATCTCAAGGTGTATGCCTCAGGCACACCTTATGTTTCTATGTGTGAGTGCTAGAGGCACAGTTAGGTGCCCACAAGCACAGTTAGGTGGTGGAAAAGCCACATAGGATGATTGAGTGAATCTAGGAGCAGATTGAGGAGATAATTGAGGAGCTTTGAGGTCATCAGTGATGTCAGTGACCTTGTATGAGGTGCCTACTTAAGGACCTCTTTCTTCTTCATTCTATAAGCAAGTATTCTGAGTTTGTGTCCACTCTACTCTTTCTTTTCAGTATTCCAACAACCATATGGCTTTGAGTAATATGATCTACCTCTTGTACAGATGTGATGTTAAGATGATGTTAAGAGAGACTGTATTAAGGTGTTTTTTGACACCATATGGCTTTGAGTAATATGATCTACTTCTTTACAAATGTGATGTGCTCTTTTTGAAATGTACTCTAGTTTTCATAACATGTCACGCCATTTTTTCTAATTTGATTTTTTAAAATCTTACTTTTTGTCTCTTTTAACAATGTGATGTACTCTATTTTTAATGTACTCTAGTTTTAATAACATCTCACATCATTTTTTCTAATTTGATTTTTTAAAATCTTCCTTTTTGACTCAATGTTTTGTTTTATAAGAGCCTCTTTTTTTGAAATGTTTTATCCAAAATTATCTCACAAAATGAATTTGGACAGTGCAAGAGTCCAAAATTTATGAAATAGGTGTTATTATCACTAGAATGGGAATTAGACCCTCCACCTACTCTCAATGCAGATAGCATTGGATGGGCAACAATCCAAACAAATTCAAAAGAAAATGTGGAACTCTACCAAAGAATACTACAACTCTGCAGTTCAATCTTGCTCTTGCAACAGAAGGACTCGAGCATGGAAATCCAAGAGGATACCATGCCATGTAATGACTTTGCAAGAGAGACAAATAGCATGCCTCTCCAGGAATCACAAGTCACCAACATTGTGAGACGATGTCAAAGAATGTAGGATCGTGCTAAACCTAGTGCAACTAGATGAGCATAAGAACTACGGAGGCTCAAAGCAAAGAAGAAAATCCATGGACTCAATTGAATGAAGCTCCCACTCTTTGGGGTTTAGTGTTTAAGCTCACTATTGTGTTCATGCGATTGATCTCTATACCTAGTAGTTGAAGTTCCAACTTGGAAATTATTGCTTTTTGATTTTGCCACTCATGCATTTGTCTTTATACTTGCCCAGTGTCGAGGTGGATGCAAGCTTTAGACTATTGAATTGATGAACTGCTTTTGGATGCCTTGGGAACTGATCATTAAGCACGTGGAGTTGGAGTATCTCTTGCTCTTGAGCATCTAGTTCTACTTTGGTGTTCATAAGTATCTCCCTTGATGCCATGCATTCCTTCTCTAGTGCTTGAAATTGATGTTTACCTTCTTTGAGGCTTTTCTGCAACTCATCGTTTGTGTCTATTGTGGCATGGAGTTGATACTCTTTAAGTAGTAATCTTTAGTTTAAGTGCACCATTTTGTTCTTAATATCATCACAAGGGACTTACATTTGGGAGAGGCATAACTCCACCTCTTCCTTTCTGTTTAAGGCATCAGATAGCTCTAGGTGTTTTTCTTAGAGAGAAACTGTGGCTTGTTGGGCATCCTTTCTAGCAGTTTGTTTAACTCGTGCCATAGAAATGAGTAATTTTAGGATTTTAAAGTGCTTTATATAGTCTTTTTTAAAGTAATTTATATAGTCCTTTTTAAAGCACTTTATGGTTTTTATTTATAGGCCCTTCTAAATTAGGGTTTTTTAAGTGTACCCCCTCCCCCTTCGTCTTTTGTCGCCAGTTTTGTAATGCTAGATCTTCACCACCCTCCCTCCTAACCCACCCACCCCTTTGCCCTGCCATGCCGCACATGCCCATGCACATGCAACTCTATAATTTCCAAACAATTTTGTGAATTTAGGAATCTATAATTGATTGAAAATAGTGTTAACTTTATTCATCAAACATTTTACATTTGGGGTTCTCTTAGGACTCAACGCCTCCCCTGTCTAATTCTATGTTTCAACTAAAGCGCAACCCCTTAACTCCCTATTGACGACTTCCAAGCAACAGATCTCCTTGTCTTCTTGACATGTTGAATTGCTTTTGTGAGACTTGAGACCTCTACCTTGTCACGCTTGAGAATCCTTGCCTCTAGACATTTATAAAACCAATCAAACATTTTGTGTAGTGCATTGCTTCACGTGATACCACCGCCATGCCTTGTATTCTTAAAGTAGGCTGCCTTTTCTCTGTATGATGATTTCTCCATTCCTTGAGTATTCCAAATGGACAGAGGGCCCCATTGCTCCACAAACTATAGTGCATGTGCATAAACAATTTGCTATAAAGAAAAACATCGTATTAGAAACATAATCTGACTCAAGTTTAAAGCACAAAATTTCAACCTAAGGAGGATTACCATGTAATGTGTAATATGTGACTCCCCCCATGCTTCTACCATCAATGATATGAATTCTCCCATTGCTGTTCTAAATCTCTCATCATAAAGCTCATCTATTTGACTTTGTCTAAGCAACTTTATGAATGCATCAAGCTTTGTCCACTATTTTTCTCTCAAAGTAGCAATTCATGGATGTGAAGCTTGATTCATAGTGCACTCACACAAAGCTTTCCAGTACTCCCAATCTATGGTGCTTTGAGCCAATGTATGTTTTTCTTTATTAGCATTGTGGTTGGACAAGAACCTCCTTGCCTTTCCTCCACCCATGGACACTTTAGCATGAAGATTTTGTGTCTTTCTTGATTGTTTCTTGTCCTGATTAAGCTTCGCATAGCCTCCATGAAGACCCATTATTGAGAGTAGTTCTTCAGCTTTTGCAATGCATTGTGCAGAGACTAGTTGTGGCCTCAAATTTCAAGCATAAGCTAGATGGAGATAGAGTAACTTATCAAGTATACGTAGTTCAACATGCAAAGTATACATGTGTACTTGCTCCAATTCGGTAGAATAGGGTCCCACTTAAGATCCTTTTTGTAAGAAAGGATGCCATTTTCCCACTGTAGGCTTCCCTTTTGCATCTTCTGAGAGTGGGTCCAATACAAGCATGTCCATTTTGCATCGGGACCTGTATCACAACCATACAAGCACTTGAGGGTCTTCAAATCACCAACTAGATGACATTCAACTTGAAACATTCCACGCCTATCCACTATTCCTGTTTGCCTTGCCTCTTGTCTTTGAATAATCAACGAGATGCCGGTTCTCTCGGAAACCCACTTTGTGGCACTCCTTTGGGTCTCAAAGGCCTTGACAAAATATGAAGAGGGGAGAGGAGAAGAGTGGAGATGAGGAGAGAGGGCACAGCTAGAGAGCACACCACAAAGGACTAATAGTACACTAGATTTAGTTGCAAAAATAGAAATTTATATACAAACCCATTTAGGGTTAGGGTTAGGGGTTCTAACCCTTTCTTTTATAGCACTCTATAAGGTTAGTGCTATGCACATATGATCACGTGATGGTGCTATGCACATGTGATCACATGATGTTGAGCGTGAACTCTCAACACCTTCCCTCAAGATCAACATCATGAAGTAGGCCTTCCCTCAAGATGATGATTTTGGGGAATCGAAGAAGGACTGAGCATTACATTACATCACACCTCTTTAATGGGAATGTCCTTCCTCTGCATCAAACCAAGAGCTAGTCAGTGTTTCTCGAATAGCTCTTTACCGAGTGGTTTGGTAAAGATGTCTGCAACATTCTCTTTGCTATCACGATGCTGCATTGTGATGTCACCAAGTAACACTCTTTCTTTCATGAAGTGCTCTCTGACATCAATGTGCTTTGTCTTGGAGTGATATATTGGATTCTTGGCCAATGCTTGAGCCGATTGACTCATCAAAGTAATCTGTTTTCGACAATAGTCTTCTGAGCCATATAGCCTCACATGCACCTGTAGTGAGTGCTCTATATTCTGCTTCAGTCGAGATAAAGAAACAGTTGCTTGTTTGTTTGACAACCATGATATAGCACCTTGACCAAAAAATAATGCATATCCCTGTGTTGATCTCCTAGTCTCATGATCTTTGGCATAGCCACTATCACAGTATCCATGCAACTATGGATGACTTCCTCTGTATTCTATCCCAAATTGTCTTGTACCTCTGATGTAACTCAAGACTCTTTTGGCTGCATTCTAGTGAGACTGTTTTGGATTTGCCATAAATTGTGCTAGTGAGCTTATTGCATAACAAATATCTGGCCGCGTGATTGTTAGATATATAAGAGATCCGATGAGCTGCCTGTGGTATCTGTCATTGACTATAGGATTTTTTGAATCTTTAGTAAGTTTCAAACTCTGTTCCATGGGAGTGGCTCTACAATCTTGCAATTTTCCATATGAAACTTCTTCAGGAGACTGTCAACATACTTGAGCTGACTCATGAATGTGCTATCTGAATCTCTCCAGAACTCAATTCCAAGACAATAGTGCATAAGTCCAAGATCTTTCATGTCGAACTTTACAGATAAGTCTTGTTTTAGTTTTTTGATGAAGCTATGTTTTCTTCCTATCACAATAAGATCATCTACGTACAAAAGTGCAATAGTAATGTCTTCCCCTTGAACTTTGTAGTAGAGAGTATGATCTGTTGATGTATCCCAGATTAGCAAAATACTTGTCAATTCTATTGTACCAACTTATGGGTGCTTGCTTTAAGCCATAGAGACTTTTCTTGAGATGTAAAACTTTTTCTCTTTTCTTGGTTCAACATAACCTACTGGTTGTTGCATGTAGACTTCCTCGTCTAGATAACCATTGAGAAATGCATTCTGGACATCGAATTGATACACATTCCATCTATTGAGTGTCACTAGTGATATCAAGAACTGTATGGAATCCATCTTTGCTACTGGAGCATAAGTCTCATCATAGTCCTGACCATATTGCTGTGCAAATCCTTTTGCAGCTAGTCTGGCTTTATATCTTTGAATACTACCATCTGGATTGTACTTCACTTTGTATACCCATTTGTTTGCTATGGCCTTCTTTCTTGGCGGAAGGTCGCATAATTCCCAAGTATTATTCTTATACAAAGCATCCATTTCTTCATTCATAGCAGTTTGTCATTCTGGCTTGTCTACTGCATCTTTGAAGTACACTGGCTCTTCTGTAGTCATGATGGTAGTCATAAGAGCATAGTTGGTGGTTTCCACCTAAATTTCTTTGCCTTTCTGAGCATATGTCAATCTAGCTGGAGGTTTGCTTTTCGTAGTAGACCGTCTGAGCTGCTATGGCTCTGCTTGGGGTGTTGCTAGCAATTCTTGCTCTTCTTCATCAACATGTTTTGTAGATGACTGTGAAGTCGATGCTTCTATCTCCTGTGTAGGTGAGGTTTTCCATTCTGATTCCTCATCAAAGATTACATCTCTAGAGATAATGACCTTGCGGTTGATGGGATCATACAATTTGTATGCTTTTCTTTCTTCACTATAGCCAACCATGATGCATTTGCGTGACTTCGCATCCAATTTTCTCCAATGATCATCATGTATGTGGGCTTATGCTATGCAACCAAATATGCAAAGATGCCCAATGTGTGGCTTGTGTCCAGTGAATGCTTCATAAGGAGTCATACCCTATATCAGTTCAGTAGGAAACCGATTAAGCAAATAGTTTGCGGTGGCTATTACTTCTGCCCAATACTGATTCAGAAGATGCTTTTCACTAAGCATTGCTCTAGCACTATCTCTACTAAAGTCCCATTTTTTCTATCAGCTCTTGCATTCTGTTAAGGAGAATTTGCACATGTAAATTGTCTTTGAATGTCGTGATTTTTGCAAAAGTTCATGAATGCTAAAGACATGTATTCACCTCCTCTATCTGATCTCATGACCTTGATTTTTCTGCATGTCTACATTAGGGGAGAATTGGGGTCTCAAAAGGGCCTCATAAGGAATGGATTAAGGAGAGATTAAGGAATGCTTAGTGGGCTAATGCAAGGGGCTTGGAGGGTCTAAAAGAGGCCTAACCAGCCCAACCTAGATGGGTTAAGCCCACATTTGAGCCCACTTCTCCCCCCTTAATGAGGGTAGGGGGCCACTTTTTGAAATTTGAATTTCGAATTTCGAATCTCCCTCCCTCCCTCTCTCTCTCTCTCCCTCCATCCCTCTCTCTCCCTCCCTCCCTACCTCCCTCCCTCCTCCTCCTCCCTCTCCCTCTCCCTCTCCCTCCCTCCCCCTCCCTCCTCCTCTCCCCTCCTCCGTCTTGCTCCTCCTCCTCCCTCTCCCCTCCTCCTCCTTCTGGCTTCTCCTCCCTCCTTCCTCTCCCCTCCTTCTCTTACTGAGATCCCTCTCCTCTGCTCCTCCCTCCTATAGAATCTCTCCCCTCCTCCTCCCTTCTACACCAGCTCCTTCCCTCCCTTCTACACCTGTCGGCCCTACTCTTCTCCTCCTCTTCCTCTTGTCCTCATCTGCTTCTCCTCCTCCCTCTTCCTTGCCAATATCTCTCTCTCATTGCTCCATCTTTGCCAGCTCTCTCCTACATTTTAGCCTGCATCACTGATACCTCTCTTTAAGTACTCATGGTACCATTCGAGGATATATCCAACAAGTACCATGTGAACCTACAACTAGAGGCAGAATATGCAAGCACACCTTCTTTGGGATATAGTGGAACTCCTCAAAGTATGCTCCATAGTCTTCGATTGCAAGGGAAGAAGCATCTTGACCTTTGGGTGGATGGAAACTTATATCCTTTAGACCCTGCCACCCAAAAGAGTCCTCCTTTTCATACAGTGCATGATGTTGTTCGGTCTGTTGGCAAGGGACATGCTGGATTGCTCGGTTATTACAATCGATTAAACCATTGTCAGACATTGGCTATGCAAGCAAGCGAGATGCAGAGAGCCCAAGCAGAAGAACTTGCACATTTGCAAAATATTACTATTGTGGCAATGCATAATAGTACCCAGGATCTCCAATTGCAAAACAAAGAACTCAGTGACAAAGCACATGCACTAGACTTGGAGCAACATGAATTGTAAGAATCAATCCAGAAGCTTGCTGAAAGCAAACAATTCAATCCAAGAGCTTGCTGAAAGCAAACAAGAATGTGAAAGGTCTATCTATGGCCAAGTTCAACATGCTTTGGAGAAGGAACGAGAGAAGTCGATAGAACGAGTACAAAAGTTGAAGGGAACACCTTTGGGACTGAAGGAGAGGAAAAGACAATTGCAATCTATGGATGCATTGTCAACCAATAGTGGTGCTTGAAAGAGGAGAATACGGGCTGCAAGGTTAGTTCCCCAAATTTTCAATGAAATTTCTTACCCCAAAATATTTGTGGTGTTGCATTCTTTCCACTAAGACTCGTTTGTACTCTACTTTAGGAATTTCATGGAGGATCTCATGGGAACAATGGAAATGGATGATAGTAATCCTTCATATGTTCTAAGAAGTTTAATAAAGCCAAGTGATGTCATGGACTTGTGTTGACGGACTTTAGACAAAAAGGGCTACGTAAACAAGTTGCTAGAGAGGTAATGAAGGATTTCAAGGGCCTTGTCCAAGCAAAGGAGGTGCTTGGAGCTTGTGATGCTACTGGTGTAAGTTGTGAAGCTTACAACTCTATTTTTAAAATTTTCAAGTCTGCTATGGAGGAAAAGTATAAGATATCTACAATGCCATTGCCAACACCGTGGTCTATAAGGCTTGCACATCGAGAAACAAACCAATGTGCTAGAGAAAAGCTTGGAGGATACCATTGTATAAGTGGCACAATGACTTGGAAGAGTAAAAACAAAACTGGCATCCAAATGTTTGAGATGAATGCTTTCAATAATGTTTAGGTGGATGTAGAGAATTTGTAGAGAGCCATGGTTAAATTCTATGGGATGAGAGAAGAAGGTAAGAGAAATTCCCTCTTCACATTCAACTTTATTTCTTTTGATTTCTATATCCTTACTGAATTTCTCTTTCATTGTATAGATGGCAAGCTATTATTTGTTATAAAAATGGATGAAGCTCAGTTGGTAAAAGAGCACAAGCTAGAGAGGGTGAGCATTTGTATTATGAACGACGCCTTGCATTTTGGTCAAGGGGATGAGGAAGTTGAGTAGGGTTTCTCAATCCACTCTAAGAAGGACATATGGTGGCTTGCAGCCTTTGAGACCCCAAAGGAGTGCCACGAGACATTGAAGTGGGTTTTGGAGAGAACCGGCATCCCTTGATTATTCGAAGACAAGAGGCAGGGCAAACATTAATTGTGGATGGGCATGGAACGTTTCAAGTTAAATGGCATCTAGCTAGTGATTTGAAGACCCTCTAGTGCTTGTATGGTTGTGATATAGGTGCAGATGCAAAATGGACATGCTTGTATTGCACCCACTCTTAGAAGATGCAAAAGGGAAGCCTACAGTGGGAAAATGGCATCCTTTCTTGCAACCAAAGTGCAGCCCCTAATCATCACAAAAAGGATCCTAAGTGGGACCCCATTCTACCAATTCCATTGGAGCAGGTACACGTGTGTACTTTGCATGCTGAATTGCATATACTTGATAAGTTACTCTATCTCCATCTAGTTTATGCTTGGAATTTGAGGCCATAGCAAGTATCTGCACAATGCATTACAAAAGCTGAAGAACTACTCTCACCTATGGGACTTCACGGAGGCAATGTGAAGCTTAAGCAGGACAAGAAACAATTAGGAAAGACACAAAATCTTCCTACTAAAGTGTCCATGGGTGGAGGAAAGGCAAGGAGGTTCTTGTCCAACCACAATGATGATAAAGAAAAACATACATTGGCTCAAAGCACCCTAGGTTGGGAATACTGGAAAGATTTGTGTGAGTGCACCACAAATCAAGCTTCACATCCACGAATTGCTACTTTGAGAGTAAAACTGTGGACAAAGCTTGATGCATTTATAAAGTTGCTTAGATAAGGTCAAACAAATGAGCTTTATTATGAGAGATTCAGGATAGCATTGGGAGAATTCATATCATTGATGGTAGAAGCATGGGGGGGAGTCACATATTACACATTACATGGTAATCCTCCTTAGGTTGAAATTTTGTGCTTTAAACTTGAGTCTATTTATGTTTCTAATACAATGTTTTTCTTTACAACATATTCTTTACACACATGAACCATGGTTTGTGGAGTAATGGGGCCCTCTGTCCATTTGGAATACTCAAGGAATGGAGAAATCACACTACAGAGCAAAGGCAACATACTTCAAGAATACAAGGCATGGGGGTGGTATCGCATGAAGCAATGCACTACACGAAATGTTTGATTGGTTTTATAGATGTCTAGAGGCCAAGACTCTCAAGCGTGATAAGGTAGAGGTATCAAGTCTCGCAAAAGTGGTTCAACATGTCAAGAAGACAAGGAGATGTGCTGCTTGGAAGTCCTCAATAGGGAGCCAAGGGGTTGCGCTTTGGTTGCAACGTAGAGTCAGACAAGGGAGGCGTTGGGTCCTAAGAGAGCCCCAAATGTAAAATGTTCTATGAATAAAGTTAACACTATTTTGAGTCAATTATAGATTCCAAAATTCACAAATTTGTTTGGAAATTGTAGAATTGCATGTGCGACATGGTAGGGCAGAGGGGTGAGTGGGTTGGGAGGGAGGGTGGTGAAGATTAAGTATTACCGAACTGGTGACAAAAGACTGGGGGAGGAGGTGCACTCAAAAAGCCCTAATTTAAAAGAAAAACCCTAAAGTGCTTTAAAAAAGACTATATAAAGCACTTAAAAACCCTAAATTCCCTCATTTCTATGGCACGAGTTAAACAAACTACTAGACCCACTAGACGCCATTTAGACGCTACCCGTTGTCCTCCTCACAATGCCACGGCCTTCGAACACACTGCAAGCCCCAATGGCCAAGAGGGCAATGATCACCAAGGATATGAAGGTGGTTCTCATCATCAGGAGTCTAAGCAACGTGACTGCCCACCATCCGACTCTCATGGGGGATCCCAGGAATCTCACCACCATGAGGAATCCCAACACGATGAAGGATCCAAGCAGGATGAGGGGTCCTCTTAGTCCTTCCACACAACTAACTGTGGAAGTAGAGAGGTCTCCCGAGAGGGGCAAAATAGTCCAGTCAATCCTAATCAACTGCCCCTCCCTCCTCCATGGGATCCTGGCGTGGACCATCTAGACCAACAAGGGGAACAATAAAGGCAAAGAGAGTACATGGAGAGATTATAGAGGCCACAACAAGAGGAAGTATTTGGCGGGCTCGCAGATAGAATGAACCTTAGCCCCAATCCTCCAACCAAGCCGACTACACGGAAGAGCACCATCAACCCTCTGTGCCTCAAGATTATCAGATATGATCAGCCTTATGATCAGCCTCTAGTACGAGCTAAGCAAGAGCCTCAACCTGTTGTCTCATAGCCTTGTGAAAAGGAAAAGAAAGCAAGGACAAAGTAGACCCCCAGGCGTGAGAGGCCACCTCGAATGACCCAACAGACACAAGAAGAAAATTCTGAAGAGGTGGTTGCAAGGGAGGAGAGGCAAAAGAAGTTCAAAGCAGACAAGCGGCCATGGAGCGATGTCCAAAGGCTAGTGCAGGGTCCCCCAAAGATTAAAAGGTGCAAAAAATCAGGAGTGAAGGCACTTCAAGAGATCCGCAAGTTCCAAAGCATTGTGGACAATCTCATTCCCCGTGCACCCTTCCAGCATGTTGTACGTGAAATACACAGCATTACAAGAGTGATGTGTGTTTCACTTTAGGTGCTATGGGAGCAATTCAAGAGGCAACGGAGCAGATGACAGTAGGTCTTTTTGAAGATGCGAACTTATGTTCTATCCATGCCAAAAGAGTAACAGTGATGGACAAGGACCTTGTACTCGCCAAGTGCATCCGCTCTGATCCCTCCCTTAGGCCCTAGATGTTGTTTAGGTTCATTTGGTGTAACCTGAATCATTTTGTAAATCTCTGCCCTTTGAGACCAATGAATAAAAGATATTTTTATGTTCTATTAGTGTTCCCATGTTATTATACATGTTACGTGATGCTTTCCATCAGTTTATGCAAGTTCAGTGTGAATTTGAGTGGTCAAATGATGTTTTTTCACCATGGTGCAGAAGGGGATGCATCAATTTTACGAGCAAAAACCTATGAGCAGCTTTATCCGAGCATGTTTTTCAAGAGATTTAAAAAATAGTATTTCTTTAGGAAACATGGTATTTTCACTTTTATTTTATACAGACTAGTCACTCATTCATTTTTACATAACATAAATCTTCTTATTCATAGACATTCATTTGTACCCTTGTTATTACCTTAAAAAAGTGTTGAAAAATAATACCTTTAAGAAACATCCCTCATAATCACTCTTCAAAAGCCATCCCATTCTGTTCTCACCATTCCCAAAGATTCATGTAAAGATTTATGTATAAAATAGGTATTGCTATGATACTTTGCATATTTCTAAGTGAAACTATGTTTACTTCTGATCCATTTTTGCCATATTTTTGCATAGTTGGAAGCTTTTTTTTTCCTTCGCTCGGACGCTCGGAAGATTTTGCTCAGCAAATTCTCGTCCCCGTGCAGAAGGCAAATGTGTTTGGCATCGCGCGGGGAGCCCAAAAATGGCAAAACCCGTTATGGCCCGTATGGGGCCTATTTGACTTGTGTTCGGCATCACGCGAGGAGCCCAAAAATGATAAAACCTGTTATGGCGCGTATGGGGCCTGTTTGACTTGGGTTTGGCATCACACAGGGAGCCCAAAAATGGCAAAACCCATTATGGCGTGTATGGGGCCTGTTTGACTTGTTGTTTGCCCAAAAATGGCAAAACCCATTATGGCGCATATGGGGCCTGTTTGACTTGCTGTTTGCCCAAAAATGGCCAAACCCATTATGGCGCATATGGGGCCAAGTCAAACAAGCCCCATATGTGACATAACAGGTTTTGCCATTTTTGGGCTCCCCGCGCGATGCCGAACACATTTGCCTTCTGCCACGTAGTGAGATTCTTATTGGATTGCTCAGAAATAACCATTATAGTGCAAATATTTATCCGATCGCATGCTTTTGAACAGAATAGTAAATGAAAATATTAATGCCAACAATAGTTAAAGTTACCAAATGTAATGACAGTATAAAATAAATTTTGTAAAAGAACACAAATGGGGCACTGTATAAAAAGTATAGTTGTATTCATATAAAATAAAATTTCTATACAATAAGGCTTCAGAGCCTTTCTCTCTTCTCTAAAACACTGAGAACATCGGGCTTTGAATTCCCAAATACACTCCTAGCTCTAAACCTAGTCGATAGAGAGTCAATGCTATTGTCATTGTTGGCCAGGGACATGGCTCTGCCATCAATGCCATACCTTGAAAATTGGTTCCAAAGGCATTGAGGGCAGCCATGCGGTTCACCAAAATGACCTTGTCAGCATTGTGATTGATGTCAACATGACCAATCACTCTTGACAAGGCCTTGCACTTTAGGAGGTCATTAGTGCCATGTGGAGAAAACTTTTTGTGGATAACCACAAAGCGGCCTTTTGCTTGGCCAAGGTAATGTGCCAGTGAGTGATCTCGGTCGAAGCTACTATGAACAAGGCGTTGTCGAGATGAGAATAGGTTGACCTCAAATGCCTCTTGCAATAGTCCAACATTACATTAGAATTCCATTGAAGCAAAAGTATACCAAGAGAGAAGAAATTCAAAGCTCATATTTTCTTACCACTATGCAGTCGTCATGCTCAATCCCTTTCTCTTTGTCAATGACGATGGATTTAGAGGCCTCCTGCTGTCTGGAGTGAGATGTGGAGGCTTCTTCTAGAACATCAGGTAGGTCGGAGTAGATTGATGTCTCTGCATCTTTGATTTGGGCCAGTGTTAAAGCAAGAACTTCTTCTATTGAATCATCTACTCCCAAAAACCTAGGTTCTTGCATAGTCGTGTCCACCTTGTATCCACACATGATACCAAGAGCTTCATCCTCCCGAAGACCAAACATAACCTCTATGTCATGGAGAAAGAGGTATTGTTCTCCATCGACAAGAAGGGGAGCAAGAAACCATATCATTATTGCGGGGTCAACAGAGGTGGTGCCCGAGGTGGATGGAATTTGAGAAGTAGAATGGGGTTCAAGAGGTCGCTGGAGCACTTCCAGGGCCAATGCAGCTTCCTGCTCCTCAGCTTCTTCATCTATGGGCTCTTCATTGTAGATGTTGGGCTCATCTACAGAAATAAGAGGATCGAAAAGGGCAGGGGCAAGATCAAGGCTTGAGGTCGAGACCTCCTCTTCCACTTGTCCCTCCTGGAGAAGGAAAATAAAGGTCATTTCCCAGGATAGGAACCTATTTCCTATGTTTTCGATGACTCCACATGCTAGGAGGTCATCAATGTCCACCTCCCTAAACCCTAGGGTTGTAAGCTGGGCTCAAAAGCGATCTAAATGCTTCATGAACCTGGGTTCTTGATTGAACAAGTACTTCAAATAATCAATTGGGACCCATCTTTTTGTAAACTCATCAAGTTGATATGCAAAACTCGCGATGTAGTCTTGCATGTACTTGATGAGGTCTTCAAAATCATCTCGAACTCCCAAGTAGGTGCCTAGGACATCTATGCTCTTATCAAAGACTGGAAATAACTCCTCCTCTCTATCAATTAATGGAGTACGGGAGATGAAATTGTGGAAGGCAGACCTAGCAAAATCCATGGTAATTTGGTAGTTAGGAGAACTATGGCTATGATAGTGAAACTTCGAAACTAAAGTAACTTTATAACCTATGTATACCAAAATGTTCTAAATATAAAAAATAAAAAGAATTATAATTTTTTTGGGAAAACTTGACATTGACATGAAACAAAACCATTCAAAACATCAAAATTAATTGCACCACTATTAATTGGAAAATGTCAAAATCCACAATTGTTCCACCCCACATTTTCTAGACAAACTTCAATATTGTAGGAGGGATAAAAGTGGCACTATGCACGAGCTTCTTTGTGCACTTTCCTACCTTTTCACCATTTAAGGTAAAGTGAAAGGACTCAGACATGCCATCCTCCATGACCAATAGGTGTTCTCGCATGTCCCTGAGATTCCATTGTGATGTGACAGTCACATTCTTCACATCTCCTAAATGAGAACCAATACAGAAACTTACCCCTATATTATCATCATCGTTAGAGTCAAGGGGGAGCCAATTGTCTCTTGTTTTCTTCCAGTGCCTATATTGAAAAGCAAAATATAACATTTGGCGGGAGATGTGTTACTTGACAATCACATTGTCCTTACATACATGGCATTGAAACAAATCACCATTTTGTTCACTTGACCTGCTTCCCCAATTCACCCCAAGAAATTCCTCAAGGGCATTCTCATGTAGGCACTTGCATGACCACATGGTTTTTGTTCTATGCATCTGGATATTATGAAAACAAGAAGCAAAAATGTGCAGAGGCATAAACCAAGACAACCTTACCCATTTAGAGCCAAATGTAAACTTCATGGCCATGCCCACATCCTTTGCAATCTTTTCCTTATATGATTGCATTGTTCTTGTGTCCACCATGCTGCAATCCATGTCTTCAAGTTGTGGTGTTGCAATGCATTGAAGATGGCCATAGCCTGATGCCGTCCTTGGAGTAATGTACTTGGAATTATACTAATAGATATTTCTCTGTTTTGAAGCAAAAAAATTCTCTCCAGCATGCATTTGCCTTCCTAAATCCTCATGAATGGTAGTAAACTTACCTAAGAAGCACTCGACTGGTTCCCATTCCTCAAAGTCTGAAGGAAATACATCTGATATGCACAAGTGCTATTTCAAAATACAATTTCAAACTGACTCATTACACTGGTTCTATTTCAAAATACAATTTCAATCTGACTCATTACACTTCAAAATCTTACACAAAATGCAGACTTACAATGCGATGGTATTGTCGATTGATTGCTTGATGGAGGAAGGCGCATATCCTTCCCCATGTAGATGTGTTCCACCTTTGCAAGCAATCCTTTCTTCCCAAGCTTAAACTTCATGATGCGGCCCTTCCATTCATGCAAAAGATCACCTCTTTTGCTCTTGGGAAGCTTATGTGGACCCTTGGCAGATCCTCTCATGACTATCCAATCATTCAAGCTGTAGTTGCAAGGCACCCATTCACCCAGTGCATTTTTGCTCCTGTGGGACACAGAGTACATGTATGGTCTCCTCACCATGCTTGTAGAGAGGTCACAATAGCAATAGTGGACTAGAAAGTGCAGCTTGGAGGGAGAGAGCAACTCCGATAGAGGGAGAGAGAGGGAGAAGGTATAGAGGGTGCAGCTGAAGATTGAGAGAAGCTCCAAGAGGTGTTGTAGCTAGGAATGGAGGGAGAAAGAGTAGAGGGGGATGAGCAGCTACTCCAGGAGGTGTTGTAGCTAGGAATGGAGGGAGAAAGAGCAAAGGGGGATGAGCAGTCACTCTAGGAGGTACTATAGCTAGGAATGGAGGAAGAAAGAGCAGAGGGGGATGAGCTGCTGCTGCTGTAGGAGGTCCTATAGCTAGGAGTGGAGAGAGAATGAGCAGCTACTACAGGAGGTGTTGGAGAGGGAGAAACACAGTGGACCAGAGCAGGAGGGGGCAAAGAAGATGCCAAATGAGTTCCCACATTTGAAAAATGGAGGGAGAATGGAGCTGGACCAGAGAAGAGGAGGGGGCAGGCCTATAACAAGCTGAGAGGGGGGAAAACTTTACCCAAAAGGGCCCACCACCTCTTGAATGACTTGTAGGTTTGTTTGGGGGAGGTGCATATGGGAGAAGGGTCAAGCATGGGTTGAGGGGGGGGGATGGTTTGAGTGGTCCCTGGTGTAAGAGGAGTAGCCAATAGGGGTTGTTTGCAGGTCTGTCCACCTTCCACCTCAACATGGCACTGCCCCACAAAAAGGAGCTCTCCCATTGGTACACCTCAAATACCTCACTAATCCCTTGAAATTAGGAAACACTAATTGGGGGCCCTTTGGAGACCCCAATTCTCCCCTAATGGTTTTCTACCATGTCTTTGAATTCTTGAAATCTGGAAAACACTTTAGATTTCTCTTTTAGAAAGTAGACCCAACAATATCTGCTATAGTCATTGATGAAAGTCAAGTAGTAAAGTGAACCATTGATGTTGCGGGTCTGGGCATAACCCCATACATCTGTATGTATCAAATCAACAATACCTTGTGCACAAGAGGTACTTTTGCCAAAGTTGGTTCGCTTTTGTTTGCCGGAGCAGCATGCTTCGCAAACTTTTCCAAGAAATTGTAGCTTTGGAATCCCAATTGCCATATTGTGATACTTGAGATCTAACAAGTACTTGAAGTTGACATTACCATATCTCTTGTGCCATTTTGTAGATAGTAGCATCTGTTGCGGTTGAGCTGACATGGCATGCTTATCTAGTACTATAGCTAGCATTCTGTATAAGTATCCTTCCTTGACACCTTTTGCTACTAGCTGACATCTTTTGGATTTATCTCTGATAGTGCATTCATCACCATCGAAGATCACTCGATAATTGTGTTCCGTCATTCGACCTACTGACAAGAGGTTCTTGGTGAGCTTCGGAACATAGAGCACATCTTTCACTAATCCTTTCGTACTAATGAAATTGTTCATAGGGATAACACCTGTCCCTTAAACTGGATTTAGTGTATTGTCTACTATGTAGATGACATTTTTCTGACCTTCTAATGGCTTCATTTTTGTGAACCATTCCTGATGATTTGTCATGTGAGATGATGCACCGCTCTCGATATACCAAGGATCCTATTCCACTTAGTCGACTTGATAGTAGTTGAAATCATCTTTGGGATTAAAATCAGTGTCTGGGTGTCTGGGTACACTATACCAGTTTGCTGCATTTCCTCGCTTGCAAGAAACATATTCCATGTTCATTTGCAAAATGAATGTGACTAGAGTGTCCA
The DNA here is from genome assembly GCF_047967505.1 of Dipteris shenzhenensis. NCBI lineage: Eukaryota > Viridiplantae > Streptophyta > Polypodiopsida > Gleicheniales > Dipteridaceae > Dipteris > Dipteris shenzhenensis. The sequence goes on from NC_141610.1 coordinate 24,665,782, forward strand.
CCATGATGATTTCCTCTGCCTCAAAAATTCCCTCGATTACTGTTGGATTGAATGCCTTGGTCGTACTCCTTCTTGCGGTAATCTCTTTCATAGTGTCCAAACTTGTGACCATAGTTACACTGGATGTTTGACACATTGGTGGATGCATTCCCTCATCCTTGAAATCTTCCTCGGTTGGAATGATTTCCTCTTTGCTGATTCTGATGCTAATGTTGATGTTGATGCTAACTTTGATTTTGTTGCTGATGATGACCACTTTTTTGATATGATCTGCCTCTACCTCTACTTCTGTCTGAAGCTGTGAATGCTTGATCATTAGAATGACCTTTTCGTACTTGGATGGCTTGAGTCCTGAGTTCTTCTCCAAGTAGGATTGATTGAAGTTCTTCCAGTGGTGGAATTTGCCATTGGATGGCAGTACTCTAGAATAGATTACTGTATCCCTCTCCTAGTCCATTCGAAATGACTTGAACCATTTCTGTGGGGTTCATAGTCTCTCCTATTGCTGCAAGTTGATTGTTGTAGTCTTTTATGCGTACATAAGCATGACCGGTTTCACTGTTGTTGCAGAAACTCTGGTTGATCTGGTTTCTCAGTGTGAGAATCCTAGATGTGTTCTTAGACTCGTAGAGAGCTACGAACATATCCCATTCTTCTTTTGATGTCTTGACTGTGTTGAGCTGTCCTAGCATGATATCTTGCACATTCTGCTTGATCAGATGATAGGCATACTTATCTTTCTTATCCCATTCTACCTGATTCTACCTGAGCTCGAGCGATGGTAGGATCTACTACAGGTGCAAAAACTATTTGTGTAGCTTTAGATCCCATTGCAAATCCTATTGCTATTGCTGTGACAACAGGTGGAGTAGAGCTACTGGTGGCTGGATTTTGTCCAATGGTCTAGGTGTAGACCCATCGACATACTCCCATTTGTCCTGAAGTACAAGAATGGTCTCCATTCAGTATCTCCATGTACCATAATTGGAGTTGTCTAACTTAGTAGATGCCTCTAGATTGAGGTTGCTAGATGAGACATGGTGCAAGGAATGTACTCAAAAGTGTCATGAAAATCTCTGTATGAATCAACTACAAATACATTAACTGTGCCAAGTGAAATCTCTGAATTGTTAGTGAAGATAAAACTGCAATATGTAAAATTTGATTTGTATTACAAGGCTTGTGATAATGATGCCGAGAATAGCCAAGAGGCTTTACAAGGCTGAAATGATGTGCACAATGCCATGAGATAGTCGAATAGGCTTTACAATGGTGGCATGTGTGTGTGAAATCAAGTGCTATCTGCCCAGTGAAATCAAGTGCTATCTGCCCAGTGAAACAATCTACAATGCCTCTGTACTCTCTGAAGTCTGCTCTCGTTGAATTGATGAAAGTAAGGTTTCAGGTAATGTAATGTTGTGAAACCATATGTGAGCTTATGGACTGACTCCAAGTAGGTACTAGTCACGAATTTCGAGAATGGCTTAGATTGGCAACTTGGGGAAATCCAAAGCGTCCCTTCTATGGCAATCTAGTCTACTCTAATCTACATCTATACCAACCATCGATCGATAAAAGAACAGCAAATAATTTCTTTTCTTTTGTTCTTTTTAAGTGCTAGGTCAAATGCGTTGATGTAGAGGTGAGTGTACGTGAAGGAAGTGGTTTTGTCGATGAGGCTCAAATGTGAGTGTAACTTGCACCAAAATGTGCGCATGATGTAACGACACGTAGAGCATGGAAAAATGAGCGACTTTCCTTTTTGGAGCGCCCTCAAATTCTTCCTGGATCAAGAGATACGGCTTGATCTAGGTGGAGGGGCAAAAGGAGTGCAAATGGTGCTCAATGATGATGTGTCACTATGGGTCACATGCATTGATGATGTGGCACTGTGCCTAGCAAGAGGTGTGCCAGTGGAGCCCTGTGCTGAGGTGGTAGGAGTGGTCACATGCAGTGACTGTGGAGCACTGTGTGTGCCTATAGAGGTCCAATGTGCCACATGGCACTGATGATGTGGCAAATGATGATGTCAGCAAAGGTGATGTGGCACTAATGACATGGTATTATTGATGTGGCAGTGATGATGTGGCTAATGAGCTGGCAAGATGATGTGGTAGATAAGGTTGATGATGTGGCAACCTCAAGGGGCTATTGATGTGGTAGCTCGAGGTGAGGTGATGACATGGCACTTGGATAGGATAAGTTTGCCACGTGGCATAAATTTGGCCAACCAAACCTAACCCAAGGAAACTTAACCGTACCTATCTACAAAGGTTAGATTAACCTAACCGTAGTTAGATGTGGTCTGCCACGTGTTGACTTTTGTGAGACCTTTGAGAAGTGTTGGAGGTAGACAATGAAGCCGTTTTGTTTGGATATGGCATGCAGGCTCCTTGAGGGAGCCGCACTAGAGGCCGCTAAAGGCTTGTAGAAGTAGCTCATGGCTAGAGTTAGTTGATGGAGCCCGTTGAAGATTATTTGCTCACGATTGCGCCTTTGGAGTACTGATGTGGGCATCGCTCAGCTTACAAGAGCTGCTAGTAAAGCTCGCAGTTTTGTAGTCGCCAGGCACTGCTCGTTGATGAAGTAGTCTTCTACCTTGGCTAGAGTTTGGAGCTGGTGGTGAAGGAGTGCTGGAGCGAGGTCTCTCTACTATGGCCTTGCAATGACGAGGCTAGGTCTGTGTTCATATGGCATTGATGATGGTGGCTAGCTATAGAGCTTGCCTAGTGTCAAGGAGCTACGAGATCTCGAGGAGCCCGTAGAAGGCGAGCTGCAGATCTGCTGATGGTGGGAAGGCTGAGGAGCACGTTGAAGCTGCTAAGCTATTGGATGTGCAGCGAGGCTCATTGAAGCACTGGCTGGTCGATGGAGCTCAGGCTTGCTGCCTGATTATGGAGGGCCCATTGGAGTTGGAGCAGCTATTGCTGCTGTTTTGTTGGAGAGGCACATTGATGAACTGTGGAGGAGCCACTTTTGCATGCGATGCAGAGTTCCCTTCCTCCTTGTTGTAGTAGAAGGTCATGTAGTATGGAAACACACACATGGAAACACACACTGGAGGAGCAGCCAATGCTTGTAGATAGTAATGTCTTCTCTAAGTTGAGCTCATGGAAAACAAGATCTTTAGGCCTTCTCACACACTCTTTACCATAGGACTTTGAAGCTATCTTTGTGAAGAAGACTCTCTTAGAAACTCATGAAATGAATGTCTCTTTCTCTCAAAGTATCTCACTCTTGGATTCTCTCAATGGAATGAAGTGAAGAATGAATCTACATCTCTCTATGACGGAAATCTCTCAAAGGAATCCTCAAGAAAATGGACGGATATTCTCTCACAAAGTATAGAAGAAAATTTTCTCTATCACTCTACGGAAGTGAAAGGAACACTCAATCTCTCTCGATCTCTCAATCTCTCTCACAATGATCTTGATGTCTCAGCAGAAGGCAAGGGAGCTCTGATACCATGACAAAATATGAAGAGGGGAGAGGAGCAGAGTGGAGATGAGGAGAGAGGGCACAGCTAGAGAGCACACCACAAATGTGACTAACTGTACACTAGATTTAGTTGAAAACATAGAATATATGCAAACCCATTTAGGGTTAGGGTTAGGGGATCTAACCCTTTCCTTTATAGCACTCTATAAGTTAGTGCTATGCACATATGATCACATGATGGTGCTATGCACATGGGATCACATGATGTTGAGCATGAACTCTCAACAAAGCCGCCATACCTCCTTCTCAGATTGGACTGAGAAACCATGCTCAACTTCCTCATCCCCTTGATCAAAATGCAAGGTATCATTCATAATACAAATGCTCACCCTCTCTAGCTTGTGCTCTTTTACTAGCTAAGCTTCATCCATTTTTATAACAAATACTAGCTTGCCATCTATACAGTGAAAGAGAAATACAGTAAGGATATAGAAATGAGACTTGAAGTAAAGTTGAAAATGCGAAGGGAATTTTTCTTACTTTCTTCTCTCATCCCATAGAATTTGACCATGGCTCTCTACAAATTCTTTACATCCACGTAAACATTATTGAAAGCATTCATCTCAAACGTTTGGATGCTAGATTTCTTTTTACTCTTCCAAGTTATGGTGCCACTTACACAATGGTATCCTCCAAGCTTTTCTCTAGCACATTGGTTTGTTTCTTGACATGCAAGCCTTACAGACCATGGTGTTGGCAATGGCATTGTAGATATCTTATAATTTTTCTCCATAGTAGACTTAAAATTTTTAAAAATAGATTTGTAAGTTTCATGACTTACACCAAAAGCATCACAAGCTCAAGCAACTCCCTTGCTTGCATGAGGCCCTTGAAGTCCTTCATTACCTCTCTAGCAACTTTTTCACGTAGCCCTTTTTGTATAGGGTCCTTCAATACTTCAATGACATCACTTGGCTTTATTAAACTTCTTAGAACATATGAAGGATCACTATCATCCATTTCCATTGTTCCCATCACATCCTCCATGAAATTCCTAAAGTAGAGTACCAACAAGTCTTAGTGGAAATAATGCAACACCATGAATATTTTGGAGTAAAAACTTTTATTGAAAAATTGGGGAACTAACCTTGCAACCCGTACGCTCCTCTTTTGGGCACCACTATTGGTTGGCAATCCATCCATAGATTGCAATTGTCTTGTCCTCTCCTTCAGTCCCAAAGGTGTTCCCTTCAACTTTTGTACTCGTTCTATCAACTTCTCTCTTTCCTTCTCCACAGCATGTTGAACTTGTCCATAGATGGACCTTTCCGAATCTTGAGAATGGTTTTTTTGATTATAATAACTGAGCAATCCAGCATAACTGTTGCCAACAAACCGAACAACATCATGCACCGTATGAAAATGAGGACTCTTTTGCAGGGTCTAAAGGATACAAGGTTCCATCCACCCAGAAGTCAAGATGCTTCTTCCCTTGCAATCGAAGACTGTGTCGCACACTTTGAGGAGTTTCACTAAATCCCAAATGGTGTATGCTTGCATATTCAGCCTCCAGTTAAGCTCACATGGTACTTGTTGGATATGTCCTCGAATGGTGCCATGAGTCCTAAAGGAGAGGTATCAGTGATGCAGGCTGAAATGTAGGGGAGAGTAGGCAAAGATGGAGCTGTGAGAGGGAGAGAGTAGCAAGGAAGAGGGAGGAGGAGAATCAGGTCAGGGCAAGGGAAGAGGAGGAGGAAAGTAGTGTGACTAGTGTAGAAGGGAGGAAGGAGTTGCCGCAAAAGGGAGGAGGAGGGGAGAGCTGTTGTAGGAGGGAGAAGCAAAGGAGAGAGAGTAGGGCGGCTGGAGAAGGAGAGGAGAGGAAGGAGGGAGGAGGAGGAGCCAGAAGGAGGAGGAGGGGAGAGGGAGGAGGGAGGAGGAGGAGCAAGATAGAGGAGGGGAGAGGAGGAGGGAGAGAGAGGGAGAGTGAGGGAGGTGGAGAGACAAGAGGGAGGGGGAGTGTTGGAGTAGCATCACTATTGGTCACAAGAATGCATTATTCATGATTGAACTAGTCTAAAACATCATGACTAATGCATTCTTGTGACCAATATAACCTTTCATCCAAGCATATGTCTTGAAAAACCTGATTCGCATAGTGATAGACCAACATTGGAGCATTAAATACTTCATCCATCTACCCGTATGACCAACACTCATTAATGCCAAGCAAAAACAGTAAAATACTAAAACTTTTGAGCATCTAACCAGTTGCAATGCTTCATCCATGAAGGAGATTTGAGAGAAGCCCCCAAATTGAGAAAACAGAGACTCACAAATCAAATTCAACCTATCCTAAGCAGCAACCAAGAGTCTTTTGGGTGGAAATGAAAGCCTACTAGCACCACAAAGGATGGGTGAAATAGCGCGCACAGTAATCCGGCATTACATCAAGAAAGTCGGCCAAAGAAATAGTGATATCTCGCTCTTCTGTGGTTGGATTGAGCTCCAATTTTGGTCGTAGCTAGCCCTAAGTGTTTTCCCAGTGTGACTAATAGGGCAAGTCGAAATTGTGACTATAGAGGCAGAATTTTGAGGAGGTTTGACGACCAAAGAATAGGGTGGCACGGTAGCTCAGAGAATAATTTTGTTGATTCCAACGGTGGAAAGGTGCACCCGTGTGGAAAGATGGAGCCGAAAGGATTTGGAAAGTTAACAGTCGGATGTGGAGAAATAGATGTCGCAAGATTCAGGCAAAATTGAGGAAAATGGGATAGACACGGAAGAGATGGAAGAAGGTTGAAGAAGATGAGGAGGAGGTGGCACTAGGACGTGGGTGGAGGTTGAAGGAGGGTGGAAAGGCTCTAATACCACATGTTGGAGTAGCATGGAGACAAGATGGAGATACCAAGATGATGAAAAGGGAGAGTTTATTCATGAGAGATATGCCCAATATATAGGCATAAGTTACATCCAAGAGTGACATCATATGTGAGCTCAAGAGAGCATCTCTAGATCCACAATTATCTCTCACTCACACACCACACTCCTAGATTGACTCATTCACACCTACTAAACTGACACATCATCAGTCACACCTAACTGAGGCACACCTACACACAACATGTGTGCACACACTCCTTGCATAGAACTCCAAGCCCATAGGCACACACACACACATACATCAATTTGTCCTTCAGAGAGGGGTAGGCAGAGAGAGGAAGGGAGGGAGATTTGAAATTTGAAATTCAAATTTCAAAAAGTGGCCCCCTCCCCTCATTGATGGGGGGAGAGGTGGGCTCAATTGTGGGTTTAACCCACCTAGGTTGGGCTGGTTAGGACTCGTTGGGTCCCTCCAAGCCCCTTGCATTAGCCCACTAAGCATTCCCTAATCCATTCCTTATGAGGCCCTTTTGAGACCCCAATTCTCCCCTAATGTGTATACACCTTGGTATCTACCTCAGTATGTTACATGGTGTACAAAGAAGATACCAGTAATTTTATCAATGTACATAGAAGGTTCTATTTTACATGGTGAACATAGAAGATACCAGTGATTCTATCAATGTACTATATATTAACAAAAATATTGAGACATATCTCAATAGAAACTGCTCTACTGACATTGCTATTTTCTCCGATGGAAGGTCTTTAGTGAAAAAAAAACTAATTGCTCAAAGCATAGAAAATTAAAGGTCAAGAATCCACCTCTGTAATAGTACTAGATCATGGTGTCCTCCAAACAAGGTTGATCAATGTCTTTTTGGGACTATTGGGGATGGTAGAATGCAATCGTGGGTGACAATTATGTTTTTAATATATTAAGGTTTATCTCTTAGAACATGGTTGTGCGTGACAATTATGTTTTACTATAAGAAGTTTTATTTCCTAGAAAGTAAAGAATTGCCATGTCCATGTTTTCCTCTGAACAAGGTTGTATGCTTGATTTTTTGTCCCCTTCATGATGGGTTATGGGTGACACTGATTATTATTTTTATATAAGAAGGTTTCTTCAATTATAACATCTATAGGGTGATTAAATGGGTCCTCCAAGATGGCTTTGATGTGTTTCCCATCCAACATCTTGTTGAAATATGGGAGATGTCATGGGTGGCAGCTTGAGAATGAAGGTTGACTTGTATGAATAATGATGAGTTTTTATCATTGTTTCTTATAGCAAGATTGAAATAAAAAGATGCCTTGCAATTTGTATATTGGGATGGAAATTACAGCATGATATAAAATTTGAATTTTGAGTGCTAAAGGGCTTGGGTTGATAGAAGGCCCAACCAGCCCTTTAATAAGTTGGCCTTCGAAACAAGAACCTACATGTTTTGTACACAATGATTCATTTTCATGTCAATCTTCTCTACATGATTTGATTAGTCTTAGGCTTGAACTCCTTCACTCTACTCATTGACGAGGCTAACTTGGTGGTAATACATCCCTCATGCATCCTTCCCTTATCCTTCCTCCTATTTGACACTTGAAAAAGCTAGACTCCCACATTTCACCGTATGAAAATGGCTAGCTAGAAGGGACTCTAGCTTTCTGAGTATTTTCTTATGGGAAGGTGTCCTTCTCCACTTAACAAAATTCAAGAATGAAACTTGAGGTGGCATGTGGGCCCCACTTTTTTTTCCATTTACAAAATTAGTGAGCTCTTGATGTTGGGGTAAATGGTTATGTGGGGACAAAGACTTTGTGAGACCAATTGAGGGTTGAAAATGATAAAATTCATCAAACATGATGATATGTGGGAACAAAGACTTTGTGAAAGCAATTGACGGTTTAAAAACAACATAAAATTCACCAAACATGCTAATATTTATTATTTGTTTGGGGTTTTTATGATGGGTAGGGAGGTTTAGCCAGCTAGTGCTCTCAAGGCCTGTGCACACAAGAGGAACATGTGCATCTAGTGCCATTACATGACTTCATTCAACTTGTTTAAAACAGAGGTCTAGGGAGCTCTCCATCTGAGAGGTGCACATTGTTGGTTGGCCTACCCATCGACGCTTATACAAGCTCTTGAGCATTGAACGCGTTGTAATTCAACACCAACGTCAAATGGCAACCCATTCTTTTGGTTTGGGAAGGAATCATGGACAGTTCCGCTCTAGTGTTGGAAATGGCACCTTCCAAGATTAAGGTGCAAATGTGAGCATCAATGGCGCTTCAAGGTCGTGTGGAAATCTATGCATACCTCAAGTATGTGCTCATGACATCCGGTATGTGCTCATGATAGGAAACCACCACCAAGCTCGCATTTGGGGCATCGTGTGGACAGGCTCTCGGTAATTGTATGTATAGTGCTGTGGTGCGTTGCCCGCAAAGTACATGAAATGGTTTAAAATGCTTGAAAGTGTGCCGCCCGTGACTCCTAGTTTGAACTTTGAACATCGGTGCTGGTGTGGACGACCGTAGGCCGACTGTGGGAGACGCATATTTGGCTGTTGTCCGCATCGGGATCAAGGTCACGGGTGTACGGCAACACGGCACGATAATTTGCAGTTGACAAATCCGGAGGAGACCTGCAGGAGCTTTCGTTAAAGTGATAGCTTTTGCTGCTTTCGCAAGGTTACTTGCTGCATGACTTTTTTCACAAGCGATAGAATGAATCCTGATCGACGTTGAAGCAAGTCTTCCATATGAGACGGGGACTGAACGGGAGACTATAGCAATGACGGGCGCTCTTGCTCAGCCTAGCCGCAGCCGTGCACTCAACACTGCTGCCAGTCAATAGCCTCGGCAGTTGCCGGATGAGCATCACACGAAAGCAAATTCCTGCTGACGGCATTGTATATTCCCCAGCAGTATCCGACTCCCTCACAAAACGATGGGATCACGATTCATGCTCTCCCTTTTATAAAACCATAAGAGTGATCTTGCGAAACAGCTGTGCTCAACACTACTGGCAGTCACCAGCCTCGGCATTAGTCGCCGGAATTGCATCACAAGAAAGCAAAATCCACATCGACGGGATTATATATTGCTTCAGTCGCCTTTCTGACATACAAACTCCCTCGCAAGACGATGGGATCTCGTGCCATGCCGTGCATACAAAACCATAAGATTTTCGTCCATAGCCAAACACGTGCAGTACGTGAAGCATGGTGACTTTGATTATCAAGCCTTCTGTGATCGTCTGTAGGCTTGTGGATCTTGTAAGCAGAGAGCTCGAGGTGAGGGAGCAGGACTAGATCGATCCGACAAAGAGACGAGAATGTCTCAGCTCTGCGAGAAACCGTCTCGCCTCTTACTCTTCGAAAGTGCCCTTCGCTCGTTCTTCTCTGTCATCGCTACCCATATCCTTGCCGGCCAAGTCGACTCCCCCCTCTCCGATGAGCTCCTCCTCACCCGCCTCTGGTGGTTCTCCCGCTATTTCAACCCCCTCAACCTCGCCTGGCGTTACTACTCCATCTTAGCCTTCCGCTGCATGCGGGGAAAGTTCTCCCGCAAGCAGCTCGCCCTCATCAACTTCGAATCGCATCCCCTCGGCCCCCCCATCCCTTACTTGCAGGAAGAGAAGCTCATGGAAGATTGCGCTGTGAGGAGGCTCGAGATGGCCGGCTTCTTTAGCTCGCAGGGCTTGCTCTCCGGCATAGCAGCCTACCAGGGAATGCTCGCAGTGCAGTTCACGCTTTCCCCTTCCGGATTCGGCTTCCTCCCCAACGTCACCAAGGCGTTGGCCATCCTCGGCTTGTTCAGAGTCCTGGTGTCGCCCTGGATCGCCAACAAGGTGCACGTCGAGACCGACGCTTACCCTCATGATCCGCGAGCGCCAGCCATGTTAGACGAGGAGGTCGCCGCGTGCAAGGTGAACAAGGCCCTGGCTGTGGCGTGGGCAGCCGTTCTGCTCTGCTTGGTGCTCCTCTCCATGCGATCCTATATCCCCTATCCACCCTCCTCCACTGTGCCCTCCCACCTCATTGACCGCACCATCGAGCTCTTCTATAACTACGTCTCCCTCACCGCATTTGCCTTTCATTCTGTTTTCCTCTCCCGCGGTGCCTGCGCACTTGGCAACCGCCACTTCCTCTTCGACCACTGGATTTATCATCTCCAGACGCTAGGCTTCCTCCTTCTCCTCTCTGCCACCACCATCGTTGGAATCGTCGATTTTGTCCACCACGATTTCTACCAGAATTGCTTTTACTAGCTGTCTTTGCTTCGTCCGAACAGCCGGCATGTCGATTTTGCCTGTCTCTAGTCACCTGGGATGCTCAAATACACTTCTAGTTTCACCAACTAAGGCTCCTTCTGAAGCTGTTAATTTGGTCAAGAAGGATATCTAAGTGTAAAATCGTGTCCACCTGTGTCTATCTTATCTACTGCCAGGGAGTAAAGCTATCCGGCTATTCTCGAACATATTGAGAGGCTACCAGAGAAACTGAGACTGCCAAAGAGATACAGAGATCGAGGGGCAACGTGAGACATGAGAAGCCATGTGTAACCTCATGTCAATCTAATGGCCCATATTGATTAGATGAAGCCCGCCCACGTTCTTGTTCTTCTAGAGTCTCGTTAATATATTACTAATGTGAAACTTTCCACGCGCTATATTGCACAGTGAAATGCAATAATAGAGCGCACAGAACATTTTAAATGTATCACTAATAAGATTATATTCATATTTTCCAACAAAAGTAGAGCTGGAAATATTAAGAGTAAATATCTCATGACACAAAATTTCTATATTTCAACATGAATAAAATATGTATCTTCAAAAGTATACATTGGGTATTTTTTCTTTCTTACGTTAGTATTTCTTTGGCTTTACTTTCAATATAACTAATTTGACTATTTGATATGTTGTCAAATGCTTATAATCGATCTATACTTATTAACCCCGGACAAAGAGAGGACGCATGACAACTTGAGGAGAAAGAAAAGATCCAAGTGTTCTCCATCAATCATCACATCTCAAAAGGAGGCTTGCATCCCATCGCATCGCATCCGTCCTCAAGATGGTTCAACATGAGCCAAACATCAACTTTCATGTCCTCAATGTAGAGAATATAAGATTATCAACCCAATTTCAAACCTCTTTGATTCTCAGGCAAAGGGTATAACAAAGGATGCAAGGAATACCCAGATTGAAAGTCCAAAAAAACGAAGAAAACAGAAGCGGGGAGAATCATTTTCTTTTCAATTCGATGTTTCATGTCATCCATTGTCAAAACATCCCTTGACTTCAACTCTCTAGAGATAACACTAAATATTTGATCTGTCTTCGTGTATATGGCCAACAAGAAGAAAACTGACACCCACTTGTTCAAATATTTTCAAACTAACTAGAATAGAGCACACACCAAAAATGTATTCATTCTTATTTTCTCTCCAGCAATTATCAGCTTGTATACACAAGATGCAAGGTAAACATCCACGTGCATTCTTGACCTTTCGTATTGCTTTCATGATGAATGCTTCCACTTGGCTACTATCATGTTCATGCAAGCTATCAATCCATAGATCACAAAAGAGTCTACACAAGTGTGTTTTTAGTCCACGTTTACCCTCCAATGGAGATAAAGTGTGTCTAAATGTAGGCAAAGTTTTTGTATTCTGATCCATGCCATCGATGGTGATGCACATAGACTTCTTGATATCTGAAATAGCTCCTCCCCAAGAAGCATACACCATTATAGCACCTTGTACATGACATAAATGGATTGCTCTCCATCTTATATATTTTCCTCAATGTTTGTCGCATTTACTATGCTCAATGGCATGTTTTAATTCATCACGTGTCTTGCATTTTGACATTCTTTGCTTTGATGGCTCATCTTCACATTGCAAAATTGTCCGCACCAAATTTTATAAAAGTAGCTCTATAAATTTCTCTCTTTGCTGTCTTGTAATGTTTTGTTAATAGGATCTAGCACAAACTTCTTTGTTATTCCTAGAGGAAGGTGGCATTGGCACACGATAATTCCATCTGGCATTGTTTGTGGAAGATGAGGTTGTGGCAATGCATTGTCTTTAAAGTGCAGTTGTATGTGCTTCTTTGTCCTTTTAACTAGTATACATTTCCATGAACTCTATGAATCACTTTATACTTGAGCTCTACACATATGTTCCACTAGGTACCACAATTGGTATGCTCGGTTACAAATGACTAGTCCATTAACCATTGGCATCAATCGAGATTTGCATAGCGTTGTCTTTAAGTTTCCTTTAGTTTTTCAAAGGAAGTAAGAAAACTCTAGAAGAAGATGATCATGCCTATTTGGACGTGTCTTGGTCCAAATGCCTACACATATAGCCTTGCAATCTTCCTTTGTAACTCTTCTAAGGAAAAGTTCCTTACAACAAAATTTCATTATAGTTTGTTGTATATTTTGTTCGGATAGCATTATATGCCTCTTGAGTTCTAGAATTGTGCCATGATTCATCACCTCTTTATAAGGCCCTTTTGAGCCAATTCTCCCCTAATGTAGATGTTTGTGGGACTCGGATTTGATTTAGACAGTAGTGGCATTGGTCATGAAGGTATGAATAATAGACGAACACCTATTTGTGATACCAAGAGACTTGATGTTCACATTGAAATGGAACCAATTCAATGACATACTCAATCAAATGCTTTCGGATTCAAAAAGTCTAGTGGCTTCAATGAACTTGTCTAAAATATTTCCATTTCTAATGTACCATTTCTAATGTATTATAAATCATCAAATAGTTATAGTTCTCAAGTTCATTCAACATTTGGCTTTACAAATGAAGATGCAAGAGAAATGCACTGTGGAATGGACAACGACGTCATGTCCAATAGGAAGGAATGCTTAGTGGGCTAATGCAAGGGTCTTAGTGTGTCCCAAAGAGGCCTAACCCCTACCTAACCAGCCCAACCTAGGTGGGTTAAGCCCACAATTGAACGTACCTCCCCCCCCATCAATGAGGGGAGGGGGCCACTTTTTGAAATTTGAATTTTCAAATTTCAAATCTTCCTCCCTCCCTCTGTCTCTCACTCCCTCACCCTCCCTCCTCTCTCTCCCTCCCCCTCTCCCTCTCCCTCTCCCTCTCCCTCTCTCCCTCCATGCCTCCCCCTCCCTCCTCCTCTCCCCTCCTCTGTCTTGCTCCTCCTCCTCCCTCCTCCCTCTCCCCTCCTCTGACTCCCTGGCTCCTGCTCCTCCTCCTCCATCCTTTCTCTCCCGTCCTTCTCCAGCCGCCCTACTCCCTCTCCTCTGCTCCTCCCTCCTGCACAGCAGCTCTCCCATCCACCTCCCTTCTACAACATCTCCTTCCCTCCCTTCTGCACCGTCGCCCTACTCTCCTCCTCTTCTTTCTATTTCCTTGACTTGCTTCTCTTCCTCCCTCTTCCTTGCTACTCCCTCTCTCTCATTGCTCCCTCTTTGACAGCTTCTCCTCTTCCTACTCTTCCCTACATTTTAGCGTGCAGCACTGATACCTCTCTGTGAGTATTCAATGCACCATTTGAGGAAATATCCAACGAGTACCATGTGAACTTACAATTGGAGGCTGAATATTCAAGCACATGTCAGCTAGGATTTAGTGGAACTCCTCAAAGTGTGCTCCACACTCTTTGATTGCAAGAGAAGAAGCATCTTGACCTTAGTATTGTCCTGTCCATGCTAAAGAAGTACCAGGACGAGAGGCTGACGGTCTTGGCTATGAAGTCGAAGGTCTATCAGCATGGGAAGAGGTAGGAGCTAGTCGTGAGGAAGGTCCAGGTTGGGTGGAGCTATGAGGCGCACCCATGGACCTTTTAGGTCTTTTATTCTTTCTTTTCCTTGGGCAATCTCTGGCAAAGTGCCGAAGGGTCTTGCAAATCCTACACTGATCCTACCTCTCTGCAATCTTGACTCTTTGGTAGAAGGAGCCATATGGATGCTAAAGCATAATGTGGTCCTCCGAGCTATTAGGGTCAGAGGCAATGACCCTAACATGCAGTACCCCATCCAACCTAACTACCTCTGCTGCTTAGGAAGGTATCCCAGGGAGAGGGGGGATCTCGGTAACCATCCCAAAGGCGGCTCCAATGGAATGCAAAAGTTGATGATACACCTAAGGAAGGGTGGGAAATCTTATGAAGAGTGGCATCATCCGGCTATCCTCCTCAACAAGATAAAACCCCAAGGAGAAAGGTGTTTAAAAAATCATCTTCGAGCTCAGTGCTAACGGGCTAGCATGAAGCACTATACCTTCTACCTTCGAGGAGTCAAAAACAACTTGGAAGAATCCTCGCCCAAGCAAACAAACATTTGTGAGGTGCCCTGAGAGGTCTCCAGGTAGAGTGGAAAGGATCGAGCCCATGGCCTATATCTAGAAGGGTGGGACCCATGGATGCAAGCAAAGAGTGAGGTCAAACGAGGGTCAAACTCTCTTGCTTTGCATCTTTTTTAAGCGGCTGCAACTCGTCTTTTGAAAAAATTACTATTTTCATGGCCAGTGGGAGTGGACAGAGATTGGCTAAAGGCAGATCCATCGCCAATCAAGGTGGGTAACGCTGACACAAACACTTGAAAGAGATCCTTCCACACTAAGCTACCCATGAAGGGAGGAGGAGGAGAATGAGAGAGAGGGTTGCTTGGAAGGAGGAGGCTTGGTAGCAGGAGATGAAGAGGAGGGAGGGAGAAGGTGGCTGAGGGGCTGTCGAGGAGAAGAAGGCAGCCAGGAGGAGGAGACGGAGAGGAGGGAGGTGAAGGGGAGAGAAGGCAGGGAGGGAGGAGGCGGAGATAAGGTAGGCGGGGAGGGGGTAGGTTGGAGAAGAGGTGAGACGAGGGAGGCAGGAGGGGGGGGAGGAGGAGGCAGGGAGGGGAGAGGAGGGAGGTGGGTAGAGGGGGAGAGGAGGCAGGGAGGTAGAGGCAGGGAGGGGGAGGTGGGGAAGGGGGAGGCGATAGAGGGGGGAGGGAGGAAGGCAGCTAGAGGGGGAGAGGAGGTAGTGAGGGAGAGGGAGGTGAGGAGGGAGATGTGAGGAGAGGGAGGCGAGGAAGGGGGAGGTAGGGAGGGAGAGGGGGAGGCGAGGAAAGGGGATGCGGGAAGGGAGAGGCTAGGAGGGGGAGGCTAGGAAGGGAGGAAGGGGGAGGCAGAGAAGGGGGTGAGAGGAGGGGCTGCAGCGGGGGAGCTGAGAGAGGATACCTTTTTTTTAGAGCTATATGCTTGAAATTCATTCATACAATAGTTTGTATGAGTCAAAACAGCAACCACACAAGTTTTGCAAAGAAAATGGAGGCTTTGTTATAGCTTTTTCTCTATGGATGTATTTTTACCATTTTTTGAACAACTCAAAAATACATGTCTTGAAGGGTACTTACATAAGATAGAGATTCAAACCACTAAAAAAAAATTTTTGAACCCTAAAAAGGACAATTTTATGTCCTGTTGAGCTACCAAACTAGTGTTATGCTAATATGGACAAAAATATAGATGTTACAAATTTTTGGATGTAATACTGGCGGAAAACTTCTCGGCCAAAAAACTAAGTAATATGCATCAAAAAGGGCATCGTACAAAGGAGCTAATGGTAGTAGTGATCTATCCAACATGAGATTAACTTGCCATATTTCTTGTTGGATTCTTGCCTCTCAAGCTGATTAGAGTTGTCATTTTCTATATGCATAGCTTCATAGTTCAAATTAAATGGAGGTTCTCATTCAAAGTTTAAACCTATAACCAAAGAGAGGATTCTATGCTACTCTATCTCATTACAAAAAGGGATTTGCAAGTTAGGGTATGAGCAAGTTGAAAATATTTGGCATAATTGACCGTTGCTTATCTGCCATTCCAAAGGCTTTGGAGATGTGTCTTACAATGCTAACTAAGTCAAATCACAACCATCCCCTAGGTTTCTCTTATGAAGATGGGAAAGTTTTGGAGGCACGAAGGGGGAGGGTGTGAAAAACACACAACAGACTCTCTCTCTCTCTCTCTCTCTCTCTCTCTCTCTTGTCTCGGGTCCTCATTATAGTGAGCTCCCTCAAAACTAAGTCTGACTAGCTATTTTGCTAGCATTTTGAAACCACTCATCAAAAGGTGCCTCTTTCTTTTCCTTTAATTCATGAATCAACTATCAATGCACTCCTCACACATTGAGTAGTTGATTGAGAAAGGTGAATTCTCTTTATTTTCCTTCAATTCATGAATCAACTATCAACCCACTCCTCACACCTTGAGTGGTTGATTGAGCAAGGCAACATCTCACCTTTTTATTTGATGGGCCCCCCTTGATTGACATGCTCTCACACATTTATAGGGCATGTGTGTGGTCACATGGAAGCATGCATGTGCATAGGGTAGCTTCTAATGGCTAAAAGTCACATTGCACCAACCAAAGGATAACAAAGTAAAGCAAAATTCAAGACTATATTGTATGGACTGCAATTTTCTTGTATGAGTTCATGGACGTAGTTGTGCTTTTAAGGATAACAATTGGTCACCTTGATCCCTTCTAGGGTGTACTCTTGGGTCCCATGCAATGTATTACTTATCAAGTGTGTGCAAATACCTGTGGGGTACTTTGTACTAGGAAGGGAACTTTTTGGTCGAACTAAGGAGGCATGATAAAGGAGAAAAGTGTAGTTCTTTTCATAGAAGTGAGCTAGAGAATTAGGTCTTAGAGGACTAGATATGTCTTGAGCACTCTCATGCATATGGAACCACGTTCTAAGCATTTTGCACTCTCACGCATATGGGACCACATTCTATTAAGCATTTTGCACAAACAAGAATAAAAATATTTTTTCTTAGTATGTTTCGAATAATTTCAAATCAACTTAAGTCATTACAAACAAAAATCTATTAGTTAACCAAGAATATACTACCAGGTCCTAATATCTCCTTTCATTATAATGTATAACATATACAACTAATATTTATAATATGGTAGTAAGAAAACCATGTTGCGATGGGCATTGATCAATCCACCAATCACCAATGGAATAAATTCTTGATTGGGTGTTTTTTAAAACAATTTTTGTTTTTAAAACCTGATTAAATTGATTTAAATCACTATCTTTAATTGCTTCATTGAAATTTCACCAAAAAATCAATTCAAACTTTGGAATATGCGAACATTTATCCCAAAAATACTTTTCCTTTATCACATTTTGCATGCCAAATAAAATTTCATCTTTATCTACACTAATAATGTTACCAAGAAGACATTTGAACTTGTGCAAATTCTATGATTGGGAAGATGGTAAATACTATTAACCAAATAGAATCCATGTTATAAGTATCAAAGCATATCAAAAATCTTTGGAACATTGCAAGAATGATGTCTATGAAGTGATCACGATTCCAAATAGGCAAGAGATTTAAGAATTATAAAGAACAATAGATAATTCCTAGTACTCAATCCATGCATTGCTGTGGCATGTAAATCGATGGACCTCCATTTTTTGCCAAGCTTGTGTGGTTGAACTATAAATAGAGTTCGCAAAATTCTAGACCATCCTTGACCATGGGGTTACCCACTCAATAGCCTGCGTGCTAGGATTGAAGAAATATACCCACCTCTTGCTTTCAACCCATCCCATGAGGATCACCTAGGTGCCCAAAAGAGGACAAAGTGAATGCTACACTAAGGAAAAGTGCTTTGAAAGATTTGCATTTTTCCATGCAACAATTTGAAGTCTTTTCAGTTGGATTTCTATCAACCTTTCTCGCCTCTATAGAAATTTCTCAAAGCAACAATGTGAGGTCACTCTAGATAGTTGAATTTTGATCAACCTTCCAGAAATTATATCGCCATTGCTACTCTAGCATCTCTTTGCCATTCACTTTCTTCCACAAACTTGATCCATGATGCAATACCAATCATGGATAATCAAGATCCTTTCGATGCGACAACTAAAATTGTCTGCACATAGAAGGGAAAACCTTCTTATGCTACCAAAAGTTATTTTCCAATGACTCACAAATCCAAGCTATCCTACACAGGGAGATATAGCAAAGCGAACCAAAACCTACAATACCATGTGGATAGTCTCATCTATGTGTGGGAATACATGGCCGAACTCTCCTCATTAATTCTTTGAATTTCTCCATGGCCGAACTCTCTTCCCTCCTCATCGATTTTTTAAACTTCCTTGGCTTTTCCCTTACAGATTGCATCATCAGATTCATCAAACCTTGAACACATTTGCTATTGTTTCTCCCTAGGAGGATATGCTACTACAAGAACCCTTCTCTTCTACTAAAATTCAGTTCGTGGTTTCCCAATGGCGAAAGAGAAGGCCTAGGGCTTGATGGCATTCCCTTAGATTTTTTTCAATACTATTAGTGTAAGAACTTATGTTCCATTGATTGTACAGCTCTCCTAAACTGATGCATTTGTATTGGTAGGCTTCCTACTTTTATGAATGCTAGAGTAATCAAATTAAGCCCCAAATTCATCAACCATAGCAACCTAGGGGATTGGAGGCCATTGACAATGCTGAACTCATTTTACAAAATACTTGCCAAAGCAATGGCTAGCCAGATCAAATTTATTCATACATGATTTCTACATCAGTGTCAATATGGGTGAAATATTCATGATTGCATCCTCAATCTCTTGTTGGCAATAGAATATGCTATTACCCAAAATCATAAGTTTCCTCTTCTCAACCTAGAGCTAAAGAAGGCTTATGATTAGGTCAACTAGTCTTTCTTTTGCATGTCATGGACAGACTAGGCCTTGGTAGGGGGGGTTGTAATATGACATGCATACTATTCTTTAATGCTATGGCAAAAATTGAAATCAATAAGTACTTTTATGAAAACTTCTCTATGCTCAGATTTCCATATGGTAGGGTGCCCTCTTGCCCCATTGCTTTTGGAAATTGTCACGAAACCTCTCTTGAGACGACTCTATTTTCAAGTCAATATTGGATTCATCAGGGGGTTGCCTCTCATAGCTAGATTTTGCTCTGGAGTACGAGGGGATGTGAGCTCCCTCTTAATCCCACGTGTATCACAGAAATGTTGAAAGTCATGAGAGAGATACTCTCCACCATTCTCAGTCCGTAGGCATTTAAGCGTTCTACCTGTCTGATTCTCAACCAAGGCCAGCCATTTCTGAAATACCTGGAACACATCACTCTTCCGAGCTATAGCATAAGCCCACACTTTCCTAGTTGCATCATCAATGAATGTCACATAGTATTCAGCCCCGCCTAATGACCGTGTAGGCATGGGACCACATACGTCTGAATGCACCAAATCAAGCATTTCAAACTCTTTCTTTCCCCTTCTTTTATGGGCTGATTTAGTCTGCTTTCCATAGAGACAATGCTCACAAAATTCAAAATCAGAGAAACTCAAATGCGGTACATAACCCAAATGGCATAAGAGTTTCATTCCATTCTGGCTCATGTGCCCCAACCTGCAATGCCACAAAGAAGTGCTTGGCTGCTTGGTTATTGCAACAACATGATCAAATACCCCTGATACATGGAAGGGATACAAAGTCCCACACTTGGCACCCCTGGCCAAAAGCATAGAGCCCTTCTGAATTTTCCAACTCTGAAAGCCAAAAGTGGTGTGAAAACCAGCATCATCTAGCTGACCCACTGAGATAAGACTCTTGGTTAGCTTAGGCACATGTCTCACATGTTTCAAAACAAATGCAGACCCATTTGCAAAAGAAAACTTTATGTCACCTGCTCCCACTATGTCACATGCATAGTCATTTCCAAGATGCACACAACCTGTCTTTCCACTGTCATAAGTGAAGAACCATTCCCTATGGGGAGTAACATGGAATGAAGCACCAAAATCCAAAATCCAATCCTGGGAATATGCATCATCTAAAGTGGTAAGCAACTCTACATATAAACTAGACATGAAGAGAACATCATTGTCACTATCATGTGTGATTGCATTGATCTCCTCGATCTTCACTTTTCCTTTGTCCTCCCTTGGACTCTCTTCCTTTTGATTTGCACCCCAATTTGCATTCTTTTTCTTATCCTTTTGCTCTCTTTTCAGCTTGTAGCAATCCTTTTTCATATGGCCCTTCTTGCCACAATGGTAACACTCAATGTTCCATGCCCTAGATTTGCTACGAGACTTCCCTCTTTCTTGGGACTTCCCCCTGAACTGTGATCTGCCCCTTTGCACATTTAAGGCTGCATCCTGCTTGTTGCCATCCATAGACTTCCGTCTAATCTCCTCGGCCGACAAGCTACCCACAACATCATCAAATTTCAGTACTCCACCAGGTGCAGAGTTACTGACAGCTGTACGGAAGGTATCCCATGAGGATGGCAATGAACATAAGAGAAATATTGCCTTAGTCTCCGCATCAAAATTCATTTTCTAAGCCTGAAGCTGGCTGAAAATAATATTGAATTCATTCAAGTGAGAAGCAATGGAGACCCCTTCCTTCATCTGTAGCTCAAACAACCTCTTCATGAGGTAAACTTTATTAGAGGCAGTTTCCTTCTCATAAGTGGCACACAGTTTCTTCCACAAATCTTCCGTAGTCAGCTCATTTACTACTGTGAAATAAACTGACTCTGCAAGATGAAGTCTAATAGTAGACTTTGCTAATGCATCCAACTCATTCCAATCATCCTCAGACATATTTGCAGGCTTAGCTTCAATCCCTGCCAAGGGTTTAATCTGCTTCTTTTGAATAAGCGCATCCCTTATTTGTTCTTTCCACAAAGAAAAGTTTGTCCCATCAAACTTTTTAATGTTGAAAAACTCCTTTTCAGACATGGAAGAGGATGCCATGATGCAAATAAAGCAAAATCCCAAATGCTAGTGCCTGCAAGAGAGAATCACAACAAATACCAAGTGCATCCAAATGTGTATGCCACAATAGACTAAAATATCACCAAAAACTCAAAGCTCAAAGCATCAAAAGATGCATCTGACTCATGTGCATATACTATGCATCCATATGAGCAAATCTGGCCCAAAAGAAAAATGCCAATAAGTGCCAAATGACTCAAGCATAAACACCGTCCACTGGCATATGCAGCAATAATATCTCATCCAAGAGAGCATAGCACTATTAGTGCATCACTGTAATGTGTCAAAGCTGTCCCTCAGCATAAAATAGCATCCATGTGCAAAGCGTCCATAAAAAATAGCATCCCACAAGGCAATTTGGGCCTATCAGCACATCCAATAAGGACTGTAATGCATCCAAATGGCCTATAAATCATCCACTGCAACCCAATGCATACCACGAATGAGCGCACACTACTCAAACTGCAACCAGAGTGATCTGCATAAGGTATGCTCAAGAAATCATAGTCCCACGGTAATGAGTGCTACTGAAAATAGAACCTGAGATGCCTCAAAACATGGGCGCCATTGCATAATCGGAATCAACAAGAAAATCTGCAAATATCTCTCTTCTGCTAGAACTCCAAAATCTCAACCGATGAGTGAGAAATAGGAGTCAACACTTATCCACTGCCATGTGGCATAAATCTAAGATTTCAAAACCTTAGAATGAAAAATGCATAACAAAGAGACGAAATCGAATACACAGAGATCTATAACTCTGAAAATCCTCCATCGAATCGCGCAAGAACTGACAGGTAGGGGTTTTTGGGTGTCCGGAACGCAATGGGACAGACGGTTTTGGAAACCGTGGTCTCAATCACTGGGTCCAACATACGGACTGAAAAACGTTTTTGGAAACAGAGCTGTTTGTAAACTCCACCGGAGTGCGAATGATGAGCAACATAGCAGTTTTAGGACCTCCTAAGTCCACCGGAGCTGACAGATCTACAAATGGTTGCTCCAAACTTGAGTTCCAACACCCGGGCAAAAAACGCAAGAAATAATACAGTAAGTCAGAAATCCAATGAAATGATCCCAGATTCAAGAATGAAGGTGTTTCCAAGCTCCTGAAGTGAAGTGGACACCAAAAGCAAGCAATAGTTGCCTCTACAAGTCAATATGGAGTCTCTGTCATCGAACGGAACAGGAAAAAGCTCAAAAAACGACTTTTTCTTTCAAACCACTTAACAGGCTCTCTAAACCACTTCGCAAAGCCAAAGTGACTTTTCCAAAGGTTCCTTCAAGGTCTCTGCACACTCAGATGTGAGTAAAGTCACCCACAAAGCTTCCCACAGAGCTGCTGAGCTTCAAGCATTCACGCACGCTCAGCTAGATCACGCGGGCTGTGATACCAGTTGAGAGTGCTCTCAACGGAAGCAAGAACGGAAGAAGGAGAGAGAGAGAGAGAGAGACAGAGAGCCACACAAGTTTTGGTGGGTGCAGAACCACCCTAATCTTCTTTTTCATTCATTTATATATGTGTTTGAGTATTGTACATAATCGAGGTAAAGGCACAGTGACCTTTAACCCCCACATGCAGCAGCAAGGATCAGCATATGGCAATAATACCAACCATGAGGATTGCTTCTAGGCACTGTAGAAGATGGAGACAAGGGTAGCAGTTGGGTGCAGCTAAGGCACTAGCAGATGCAACAGACCCTAGCACTTATGAACAACTCAGAAGGTGAGCAAGTCATAAAGGTACAGAAGGTGAGTTGACATAGGTTGGAGGGGCTCCTTCATAAGCCTTTGAAGAACTAGTTTGAAACGGAATGATTCAGTAGGAGAGTCAACAATAGTTCATGACCTCAAATCTAGCACTAGTGGAGCAGCATCCCACTGTCGACATGGTGTAAGTCGTGAGTGCACTTTTGTATCTAGGTTTTAATCCTCTCAGTAGACATTTCTATTCAAATATTGCTTGCTACATGTTGTTGTCTACCAGTATGAAATCTAAAAGCATGGATTCCTATATGTACACATCATGCTTTGGATTCACATTGATGATATTGATAGAATATCCAATAAGATAGTGGCTCATATACCAAGAAATGGATCTATAAATGTGCATGGCACAAATTAGTTGTTGCAATCTGACTTGCATGACTTGTTCAAAGCAAAACAGATTCACGTATGTAGAAAATCATGCACAAGGCAGCCAAAGAGTAGCCAGGCAAGGTCAAATGCAAGTGTGGGTTTCCCTTCGACACACAACTTAATCCCTTTGCCTCAATTGACAGAAATACTCAACAATCATGGATCTATTATCAATTCAAGTATGAACAAAAGACTGTTGTGCCCTACAATTCAATTGTGCTACTACTATGGGGTGCGCGCATGAACATCCAATGCATCACAAATTCCAGCATCTCATGTTTTGTCTTCTGAAGTACATTATGAAAACCAAACCAATGGGGCAGTTGAACCTCAGTTTTGATGATGCCAAAAGACTAGGCCTAAGTAACCTAGATCTAATCAAGCTAAAGATCATTTCTGCCTCTGTTTTGACCAAGCCAATATCACCAGCAAAGGCAGCCCTAAATTGCTTGCAGATCTCCATCATCGAGCGCGACAAGGTGGTACACTACATAGACTCCTCACCACCCGCATTCCAACAAAAGATTATGACACCACATGGGTACACAGTGATGCATCCAATAGATCTATATTGTGCGAGTCGACTCTCTGAGCTTAACCCATCACATTTTGTGCATAGCATACAAATTACACCATAGAGAAGAGCGAGAGGGCAAAGACATGTCGGCATAGATGCTCTCCATAATTTTATTTACCATTCAACTAAAGTAGTCCGCTTCATAGAACGGAGGGTTTCTTATTCAGCCTCCTCCTATGTTAGGTGCCCTTTAGGACCGAGTCTTCACTCATATCAAAGGATAATACAACATATCATACTTTGATGAATGCCACATCCAAGGCATCATCAAGACAAAGGATGATTTGGAAATGTATATCACCAAATACACCCAACACCAATTACTAGTAGAAGAGAGGATACAATAAATAATGAACATGGTTTTGCAAAAAAGCCCTTTGCTACGAGCAGATATTATGACATCATCAGAAGTCAATGATCAAAATGAAATAGAAGTCTTGCATGATCGCACATGACTACTTCATGAATTCAGATTTAACGTTGAAAAGTTGCTCAATCCAATTCTCAACTTCAGTCTTGTTCGATTCTGGATCCACATCGGAGGTATACTAGTAGATGGAGCATGTCAAACAAATAATGAACATGGTTTTACAAAAAATCCCCTTGCTACGAGTAGATATAATGACATCACCAGAAGTCAATGATCAAAACAAAATAGAAATCTTGCATGATCGCACATGACTACTAGGACTACGTCATGAAATCAGGAAGATGGAGCATGCCAAACTTACCTTAGAGGAAAGTGACATATACAATGATATCATTTCTAAAGGAAAAGGACTCCATATCATTTGTGGCACACTGAGAGAAGGGAAATCCTTCTTGATCAAATATATCACATACCAACTTGTAAAAGGTGACAAATCTGTAATATTGATTGCAACCACAGGTGCTGTAGCAATGCGACTCATCCACATAGCTACAACTATTCATTATCAATTCAAGCTCACAAGCTACTCGCAGCTATACCCCTCCTTCATTCCCAAAATAGATGAAAGAAATCAAGCAATCAGCCAAGCTGTTGTGATAATCATTGATCAAATATCCATGATGACAAGTATAATGTTTGATCTTGTAACCAGACAACTATGCACAGTCACATTGCAATCAATTCTCAACCCATTTGATAATAAACTCATGCTATTGTTCGGAGACCTTGTGCAGCTAATAGTAATATGCAAACACCAAGCAGACTTTTGCCAGACATGCCACATCAAAAGATCTTCGCATTGACAGCATGGCATAATCTACACCATGAAACATTCTGTATGGCATGCCCTCGATGGTGACTTCCTCTAGTTTTTGAACATCATACGAGATAGAAAACCGATAGTACAAGAGATACAACACTGCCTCAGCAGCATCATGATCAATAAAGAACAAGCATAACAATTTGTGGGCAACAACACTATAATAATATGCTCCCATTGCCTTGATGCCAGAGAATATAATTTGAAAATACTGCACATGCTATTTCCTCCTATACTGAGATACAAGCTGTCTTGCTAACTGCAAATGGAACTGATGAGCCCTTGTTAAAAGAATGGTTAGATGATGAAAAATTCAACGAGATCATTGAAATCCCAAATGGAGCTACAATAATGATCACCGAGAACATTGACTTGACAATTGGAGCTACCAACGGTTCAACTGCAACTGTCAACAATAACATAAAGCATCCTCAACTAATGGAGCTATTATAGCTATCCACGCTAGCATCAACATGACATCACAACCGATTGTATTGCGCAAGACAATACATTAAAGAAAACCAATGAATGGCAAGTGGTACCACAAGACAACTTTCCCAATCACATTTGCATATGTTGTCACAGGACACAAGGAACAAGGATGCATAATCTCAACCAAGAAATGGTGGTCATTAGGGAAGCATTCATGCCTGGGTTGGCATATGTCATGCTATCTAGAGTCACATCAAGGCAAAGTCTTTGCATTTTGGGCCAACTAACATCTAATGACTTTCAACCTATCCAATTCTAAATTGGAATGACTGGAACACACTAGACCGAACACATTCTTGTATACATTGCCTACCATTCCCAACATGATTACCATTATTCAAAGCAAAGTAAGGGAGAACACACATTGCTTTGTAATGACATTATTTTACTTTTCCATCATCGTAACTACTTGTAAATGGTGCTAGCATAACTAATTCCATAGTGATCATGCCTACCATAGATAATACTATTGTGATCACCCTTAATGTATGTATGCTAGGAATTCCTTAATTGATTTCATAACTAAAGCAAGGATTAAGGATTCCATTGCCTTTCTTCACTTTCACTCTTCTTGTTAACAAGACTTAATTCTTAGTTTGCATAGTAATCAAAAAAAAATTTGTGCTCATGTGCATTCTTGTAAATTCATTGGAGGTATTAGGAAGGAACTATATTGGTTCCACTACCTTGGTGCCATTCTTGATAGAGTAGGGAAAGTGGGGGAGGAAGCCTTTCCTCCTCAGAAAACCGTGAGCGGGCGAGCGAGCGATTTTGGCCTGCCCTGAGGATGGAAGGCTTTATAAAGGTGTTTCTGTTTAAGAAAGGGAAAATGATGTGGATTTTTTGCTATTTTGGTCCCCATTTTTTTCTCCCCATTTTTTTCTCCCCCTTTCTCTCTACCCCCTTTCTCTCTCTCTCTCTCTCTTCTTCTTCTTCTTCTTCTTCTCTCAGCTTCCAACTCCCGCACCTTTCCCAACCCAACAAAGACATGGGGAGGACATTTGTAAGATGACAAGTGTCACTTTTGAATTCGAGCAGGTTAGGAGGCGATTTCGGTTGTGAAGACTTTTAGATCGAGCGGTCGAGATTTCTATTCCGAGGACCCAAGCCTCTGAGTCATGGCGGTTGCTCGAGAGTGGAGACTCTCTATGCTATGTATGAATAGATCAAGAGCTATGCTATGTAATGCTATGTATGAATAGATCAAGGGGGTCCTTGGTCGCAGCATGAATAGATCAAGAGCTATGCTATGTAATGCTATGTATGAATAGCTCAAGAGTGGAGACTCTCTATGCTATGTATGAATAGATCAAGGGGGTCCTTGGTCGCAGTTAGGACAGCCATGGCGAGCCACAGCATCAGGCCAAGCAATGAACACATGTTTGTAATGGCTGGAACGTCCCGGGAAGGTCAACCAATGCGCATAGGTTCTCCGATTCTTCGACTGGTTCTACTCGGTGTACCTCAAAAGTTTTGCATTCAGGAACAGCGGGACCGATTCCCAAAAAAAAGATTTCTCAACCACCGAAATATTTATGGGAATCGGTTTCCTGCTCTCATCGCAGGAGAATTTCACGGATCCCAGTGGTGGGACAACTGAAACAGAAAAATAAGTGAGACATGAGTTTGGACAAGATGATTTGCACAGGTGAATTTGTTGAAATAGTCAGTCACCTTGGCTAGTGTAAAGAGAATAATGCGTGGGCCGAAGCATCCAGTGTCGAGACCCGTGGAACTCTGAAGACCTTGGCTTGATGGAGCTAGCAAAGTGTAGCCGCAAAGGCTTTAGGTGTGGAGTACAGATGAATAGTGGCTGGGGGACGCTGAGCCTAAACGAGGCACTCAATTCTTTGGAATGGATGCCCAAGCTTCCTTGGGCTGAGAACTGTATATGCATCTTGCAAAAGTGCAGGAAAAGAAAAAATAGTGGGCATGCTAAGCGCTTGCATGCCTATATGTGCAAAAGTGGGCTCGAAGGTCACAGATCTATTGGAAACTACCTTGTCCCCATGTTAGTGGAATGTGGAAGTATGTATGATGCTCAACAGGTTTTCAACAGGTTGGTTGAGCGGAATGAGTTCTCTTGGACTTCTCTGATCATGGGTTATATTGAACGTGGGGAGGCACAACATGCTCTCAACCTGTACCAGAAAATGCAAGAGGATTGTGTACATCCTAGCAAGTACACGTTTGTGGCCCTATTGAAGGCTTGTGCTACTCTGAAAGATTTGGCAAAAGGGCAAGAAATACACAGTAACATCTCCAAAAAGAAGTTGGAAAGAGATCTGTTTGTTGGCAGCACTTTAGTTGATATGTATGCCAAATGTGGCTTGCTTGCAAAAGCACGGGAAGTGTTTGACAAACTGCCAGTTCGAGATGTAGTCTCATGGACTGCAATTATAGCAGGATATGTAGAACATGGACTTGGTGAGGAAGCGCTAAATTATTTTGAACAGATGCAGCTGGAGGAGCTGTATCCAAATTCTGTCACGTTTGTTTGCGGCTTGAAGGCTTGTGGCAGCATAGGAGCCATAGAGAAGGGCCAAGACATACATACTGAGATTGCAAGGAAAGAATTGGAAGGACATCCTTTTGTCTGCAGCGCCTTGCTCGACATGTATGCCAAATGTGGCTTGCTTGCAGGAGCGCAGGAAGTGTTTGATAAGCTTCCAGTTCGCACTGTAGTCTCGTGGACTGCACTTATCTCAGGATATGCTGAACATGGGCTTGGTGACGAAGCACTAAACTGTTTAGAACAGATGCAACTGGAGGGTGTGCCTCCGGATGCTGTTACATTTGTTTGCAGCTTGAAAGCTTGTATTAGTGTAAGAGCTATAGAAAAGGGACGAGAAATACACACAGAAATTACGAGAAGGGAATTGGAAAGAGAACCTTTTGTTGGGAGCACCTTGGTTGATATGTATGTCAAGTGTGGCTTGCTTACAAAAGCACGGGAAGTGTTTGACAAACTTCCAGTTAGAGATGTAGTTTCATGGAGTACACTTATTGCAGGATATGCTGAACATGGGCTTGGTGAGGAAGCCCTGAACTGTTTTGAGCAGATGCAACTTGAAGGTGTTTCTCCAAATGCTGTTACGGTTGTTTGCAGCTTAAAAGCTTGTGGCAGCATAGGAGCCATAGACAAGGGCAGAGAAATACATGCTTTGATTGCAAGATGGGAATTAGAAAGAGATTCTTGTGTTGGCAACACCTTGGTCGATATGTACGCCAAATGTGGCACTCTTGCAAAGGCTAAGGATGTCTTTGACAAGCTCCCAGTTCGAAATGTAATCTCGTGGAACATACGGATTGCCGGATATGCGGAACTTGGGCTTGTTGAAGCAGCACTGAACTGTTTTGACCAGATGCAACTTGAGGGTCTCTCTCCAAATGCAATCACCTTTGCTTGTGGCGTAAAAGCTTGTGGCAGCATAGGAGCTGTAGATCGGGCTCAAGAAATACATGTTAAGATTGCGAGAAAGGAATTGGAAAGACATTCTTTTGTTGGCAACACCTTAGTGGACATGTATGTCAAATGTGGCTCACTTTCAAAAGCACGGGAAGTGTTTGACAAGCTTTCAGTTCGAGATGTTGTATCATGGACTGCACTAATTGGAGGATACGCCCAGCAAGGAGAAAGTGAAAGTGTTTTCCATATGTTTGAGAAAATGAGAGGAGAAGGGGTAAAGCCAAACAATATCACATTCCTTAGTGTTCTTACTGTATGCAGTCATGCGGGCCTAGTGGATAAGGGCCAGAAGTACTTTGAGGCCATGAGCAATAACTATGAGATCACTCCAAACATTGAGCACTGCACTTGCATGGTGGATCTCCTTGGCCGTGCAGGCCAATTAGAGAAGGCAATAGCAATGGTGGAGAAAATGCCTTGGCAACCTAATCTTGTGGTGTGGCATACTGTGTTGGGTGCTTGTCGAAAGTGGGGTGATGTGAGGCTTGGAAGAAAGGCATTTGAACATGCAGTGCGACTAGATGAAAAGGATGCTTCAGCTTATGTTTTGATGGCTAACATCTATGCAGATGCTCACATGCAAGAGGAGCAGAAGAAAGTTCAGGCAATGAGAGGAGTAGAAGCATTTAAGAAACCAGGACAGACCTGTCATGTGTGATCGGGGATACAAGACATTCCCAGCACAAGATCTATATGCCAAGGTAGAAGATCAAGGTTGTGGCTAGATTTTTACTGGGAAAGTGGTCATATAGGCAGTCAGAGGCTGGCTGTTGTGTGCGCTCTTATGCAATAGTCACTGGGGGAATCAGTCATGCTGATGGAGTGAGAAGCTGGCTGTCGTACTTGAGAATTTCCAGGGGCTGTTGACTGTGATGGGACATATATGAGAATGAGGGGTCATTCAAGCAGGAGAAGCTGGTTGTCATGTTTGGACTAGTCATTGCAATTTATGGGACACGAGCAATTGTGCATATTGAGAAGCTGGCTATCATGTGTTTTTCTATTAATACACCCTATATGCTTGTTAAGAATTCTCAGGGGGTGACGACAGTCATATTGGCTGCTCCTCTTATATCAAAGCGCAGGAACTCTTCTCGTCAAAGATGCAGATCGCATCGATGTCCTTAAGGAGAGTGAACTAGGGGGACTAGTTGATACATTGGTGCATTTGCAGTAGCCATTGTCCACTGCAGCCTAGATATCACTGAGGTGTACATACTGAGCACCATCAATCATCACTACATCCCGAAGGACGGGCCCGGACAGTGACACAAAAGATTTGTGTCCGATCCATGAGGGCCGCTCACTCCATGGCCAGCTCCTCAAACTGCTACATGATTGGCCCATTCCATCTCCACCAATCACAGGTTGGTGACATAAATTAGCAGCTTGATTATCACCTCCTGGTGTGAACCACCACACACGGCGGCCATCCTGTTGTTTTATTTCCTCTTCCAGCGGTGGGCGGGTGGTGTGAACCTAGCCTAACTGATGCATGCACATGCCGTATGCATATGTGCAAGAGACTCGTGATATTATTAGCACATCCAATATTTTCTAGTCCTTAGTTGATTTTTCAGTCCTTAGAGCAGACTTGTTCCCATGGACCGGCTGAACAGGGGAGAACAATCCTAGATTTTCACCAACTGTGAAAGTAGGGGTGCACAAGGTTCAGCAAGAATCAAGGCCCCATGGCCACCCGGTATTTATGTAGCATTGGCTCCAACCTACACTAAGGCAGTGGAGACAGTGAATGAAATGCCATTTTGGGCACAAGAACTTCAGAGTGGGAATTCTGGGTTGCCAGGGGGTGCCCCTGGCCATCTCCTAGAATTGGCTGAGGATTTTTTACATAGAAATTAAGGCGGTGTGGCGGCGGGTTGCATGGGGACTATCCATGAGAACTAAGGCCAGACAAGTTTAGCACTCAATACATTTACAAGTAAATAAAATTGAGAGTTGCTATATCAAATGTGATAGTGTCACTAGCTAGTGCATGGGGACTGGCTCTTAGTTGACATTATTAGCAGATCCAAGTCCTTTGTCATTTTTTAAGTCCTTATTTGATATTATTAGCAAATCCAAAATTTCTATTCTTTAGTTGATTTTCGGCCATGCAAAGGGTATATTTAAAGGATGTGTTAGTAGAAGTGAGGGCAAAGTGACATCGGAAGCATGAAAAAAGACTCATAAATTGAATCTTCTCATAATCAAAAGTAACAAATGTCTACCAAAATATGATAAAAATCTACTTGGGAAATTCTCATAATGTTAAACATACTTATTCTGTATAAATAAATCCAAGGCTCGTCCCAAGGCAAATCATCAATCCACCCAGACTTTCAATTTTTGTCTTCTTAAGCTTCTTCTCTACTTAGCTTTAGTGACTACACTTAATAGGCCAATAAATTTGATAATAGATGGATAAACTAGACAAATATCATTGTAAAAAATGCTGAGTGTGATGTCATGAATGAAGCAATCATCCAAGGTGAGTTAGGAATAGTGTAAATTGCACTACACTAAGGGGTGAAGTATATATTCACCCTCTTCATTAATGAGAGCATGGATGCTTATATATTAATATAAAATCTTGGTGATTTTATCTATCTAGTTTTTTCAATTTCATAATATTGGTAGAGCATAGTATATTTTCATACGTTTTCTTTTGATTTTAGAAAAAAAAATGTAAATCCTTGCGAAACTTTAAATTTTTTTGCATAAAACTTTCAAATCTTGGCTAATGTTTCAAACATTTATTTTTATTAGAGCAAACAAAATCTCAACACCAATATTAAAGTTTCACTTCTTAACGAAACTAACATGAAAAAATCATCCATGGTTGAGAGTGCTCTCAATGGAAGAGGGTGAGAGAGAGGGAGAGCCAGAAAAGATCCACACAAGTTTTGGGTGGGTGCAAGACACCCTAATCTTCTATGTCATCCATATATATATATGTGTGTGTTTAAGTATTGTACATAATCGTAGGTAATGCACAATGGCCTTAACCCTCGTAACCTCCCACTTAAAGGCCAAGGTACCTTTAAGAGAGAACAACCAGTGGACATACTATCCAATGTCCATCAATACACGACAATACTCAAATCGTTGACTAGGTAGACTCTTCATCTCTTCGTTAGCATATCTACAGGGTTATCATCTCTATGAACCTTGACAAGCTCGATGTGCTTGTCCTCAAGTACCTCCCTGATGAAATGGTACATGACCTTAATCTGTTTGGTCTTTGTATGAAAAATCGGATTTCGTGCTAGTTGAATAGCACTCATGGAATCAGTATGCAATGTAGGTACACCTATATGAATCCTCCCACTAACCGATCAAGCCATATAGCCTCCTTGCAACCCTCTGTGACTATAACATACTCAGCCTCTGTGGTAGATAAAGCAACACACTTCTGTGTGCAAGACATCCACGACACTGCACCACCTATAAAGGTGAACACATAACCAGAAGTGGATCTCTTGCTATCCACATGCCCTGCATAGTCTGTATCTGTGTACCCAAGTACATGCATCTCCTCTCTGCCAAAGTAGATGCATATCTCCTTGGTATCCTTCATGTACCTTATGATGCACTTAATTGCCTCCCAATTCCTCTTTCTCGGATTAGCCATATACTGGCTAACAACTCCCACTACAAATGCAATGTCCGGTCTAGTAGCTATCATAGCATACTCACCTTCTCCAATGTGGTACCAAAGCTTGTGGCTCCTCGTGCTTTTTCACCTATCTCGGTTGTAGTGTTGCCTATTTTATAGCTTGAGAGGACTCAAATAAGAGTTGCATTGTTGCTTTTTATAGCATCTTAATCTAAGCACATGGAGGTCTCTCCTTTGTGGAAGCTAGAGCACTTTGAGCATGGAGAACCTCAATCCTTTCTTCGTGGCCTTTTTCACACGCATCGACAAGATTTTTTAAAATTGAAAAAGGCCAACTCTTGTTCATCTAATCATCATCACGGTGCTCCTAGGCCTTCAAAGCATCATGAATAATGAAATCTCGAATGGAACTACAATTCCAAAGGTCCACATAATAAGGCCTTGAGACTTTTTGAAAGGATCAAGAGGTCTTTATTGATGTAGAGCCCCATAAATTTTGAGCGCTCTCATAGTGAGAATCATGTCACAAAGTCCATTCCTTGTAGCCAACACTCCTCATCTTGTTCTTAGTCGGCTGGCTAACAGGAAGTAGATATTTACAAGGATCAAGGATGTACAAGACATTTGTTAATACCTCAACAATCTACCATGGCTCATGCCCTCTTCGAGTGGCAACTCTACAGTATATTTGGTGTATCATGCCCTAGTTTCCATGCCTTGTAGCTACAACCACTCTATCAATGGTTATCATATAGCCTCCCCTATGACCCTTTTCAAAGAATTTTTTTTCAAATTGCCACATGACACCTTATTTACCTGTCAATCACTAGTGCACTATCAATAGCATATCGTAGATAGTTTCACAATAGCATTTGTATCATTAGTGGCTTCTAGTGCACATTCAGCACACCTGACATCTCAACATCCACTTAGCACATATTCACCTTGCCACCTCAACAAAGACCTACACAATGAGCATAACATGCCTCATACACACCTTACCACATCATCATCTTGGGGCACCTTATCATGATTAAAGTTCGGTAAAAATTTGAATTCCCATAACTTTTGATTCAAAAAGAATTTTAGGTGTAGTAAAAGAAGAATTGCATGACATCTCATGCTTTAGTTGATTATCTTCTAGTCAAGACGATGCATACTGTGGAGGTCATTTAACACTTTCTCAATAGTGAGCAAGAAATTCACTAGAGGGGTTCATTTCCCTTATGAATGACACATTCATAGCCTTTATTTAGGGAGCAACCATGAACAACTGTAAAAAAGATTCATACAGTGTTCTCAATGAAGCTATTGATATATTACATGCAACTAGTTTAGAATACTGATAACTTGGGTGGCATGGTCCACGTAGCACAAGGTGGAATTTTAATGAGCTCATAGTCAAAAATTTAGTTCAACGTGACCTCATCACCTTCATCGGCTATAGAGATTTGGGGTAGAAAGTTTTGCATATGTACACCCAAAAGCAATCTAGGTGGGGCATATGCAATGGAGCGATCAAGTTGCCCATCAATGTCCACATGCCCATCACAACGAAGTGTTTCATTGAGCTGAACTTGATCTGGATAGGGAAAGAAAATAACATTTTGACGAGCTCCATTATAACTATGGTGTATTGACACCTATCAAACATCAATTCTATCCATTATAGATAGATTGTGGAGAGAACCATATCTAATCTTGAAGAATTAGAATGGTTCCTCTAGTGAACTAGTATTAGATGCAACCCAATACTCCTAAGAGTCAGCATGGCAATGATCAACAAAGAGAGAAATAGGGATAAAAATAGGTTGAGGATCAACTTGTTAAGAGAAGAAAGAGGGATAAAAATAGGTTGAGGACGGAGAGTTGAGGAAGCACATTGGTGATCAACCTTTTGATCAAGAAGAAACCTCATCACCTCCACCACCTCAGCCATTGTTAGAAAATCTAATGGATGGTGCGACACCAAAAATTGATATTTTTTATTTGGCATTGGTATTGTTTTTCTCTATGTTTGATAAAAGTTTGAGTATCAAGTGATAGCCTAGCGGCTCTCACTTATTTCTATTTTCTAAGATATTGTATGGGATTGAGAGGATGAGTGGAATGGATCATTGTAAATACCATGTGTATGAATGATAAATACCTTGGTATGGGACGAGAGTTATTTGTATATGGGATATTATGGGGTTTTTAGAAAATAGAAAGAGAGTCATATAAAGAGGTGGGCTCATGTCCATGTGTTCTAATAATATAAGAGAGATTACATGCCAAGCTTGTGGAAGGCATGTGGAGTCAAGAGGAATCCTTCTAGAATTCCTATGTGAAATAAGGAGGATGTGGACATATGGAAAAAGAGAGGGTCCCTATGGGCTCCATGTGGGAAGACTCTTGACTTTCTCGATATTTTAAGAGCATGTTTTGATGGGACACATGGCAAGAGTAGCCAAAAAGGGCATGGATGGTGACATACAAGCTTATGTGATTGATGGGGAAAGGAATCTACAGGCACCAATTGTAAATGGGTGATGGAGGGTGACAAAAACTCTATAAAAGGAGCCCTCCTCTCCCTTGTTCATCATCTCTTCCACCATTAGGCCTCATGTCACTGTAGCTCTAGTATCCTCAAGCCTCTTCCATGAGCCTTCTTTCCCTCTTGTAGATATTCTCTTATGTAGACTCTTGAGTCCATCTCTCTCTAGTTCATTCTCTCTCTATGAGTAGTCTTGGAGCTTCCGCTCCCTCTTGTACATATGAAACCTCTTCTTCTCCCTTGTGTTTATAGTATTTTGAGTTGCATTAGAGTGGAGTCTCAATCTATTGACAATGAAGATCACTTTGTATTCCCTCTCTTGAGTCTCTCTTCCCTTTTCTTTCTTTCAAAGCCTTAAAAGTTCTTTCTATTTGGTCCCTCATTGCACACACATGGTCCATCCATTTCCTAAGCCACCAAGAAAGTTACTTACCCTCTTCTAGGCAAAATCTATGAGTGGTGGATCGTTGATAAAGGTGGAGTCTTGAGGGAGCATCCTGCTCAGGCGAAATTAGCATGGGTGGAGGGCAATTTTTATGACAGTTTGACCCCCTATTAGTGTTTTTCTCATAAATTTCTGCTCGGTAGTCCAATTTTGATAAAACCTATATCAGCGCAAATCTCTCTTCAAGGCGCATGTTTCTATGTGATTAGACCTTGAATCAGTGTTACGAGAATTGAAATTATTCCATTAATTTAATTCTTCAGTATTTAGTTTACTGAGATTCTGCATTTTTGTTGCACAGCTGATGCATGTGTGCTCGTTGTTCCGTAGTGATGCATGTGTGCTCCTACATGGCTGGATATACGGCTGTGGTTGTATGAGTGTGTAGCATTGTGTGCACCACTTATGCGATGACAATATGTATAGCATGTGTGCACCATCCGTACGATTTTATTCATGTGTAGCATCAGGTGCACCATGAGATGGTATGTGTCGCATGTGTGCACCATTCATCTGTGATTTATTGATTTCACGTTGCTATAATACTAAAAGGTTAATTGATTGTGGTGATTAATTCCAAGGTTATCTTATGCTTGAAATATTTCATTACCGTTGATTGTGTGAATCTAGGGGAAGAGTAATTGATTGGGCAATGGCATCTGGCAAGCATGATCTGCCATATTTTGGGCCCGTAGGCGCAACTCCAGTGATGCAGGGATGAATAAGCGTATGCCTAATTTTTTATATTACAAAAGCTTATGTACATATTTGAATTTTGGAATATTAGTGGCTTGACTAAGTGTATAAACTAAAGTTAGAAAAAGCTAGCTATTTTAGAAGGTGGATGGGCTTTTTGTAAAAAGGTGCATGAAGGAAAGCACAGAGGCCTTTGTATGATTTTTGCTCGGAAGCTTTTTGGAAAATATACATAAACACATAGGACGTGGAAGGAGAGCACCACTCCTATGGGGGGAGATTGTACCTAGCATGCTTGTTCTGTCTCTTTCGTTTGTGAGTTTTGAGAGTTTGTGCGTATGTTCAAAGAGTGTTGTTCTGTTTTTCAAGGATTTGCATGTTCCGTGAGTGTTTCCCATCGCAGTGGTATTAGAGCCAAGGTTTTGTCATCCATAGCATGGGAAGCACATGCACCCCGTGTCCTCGAATAAGAAACCATAGCATGCATCAGATTGCAAACATCGTGTGTACAAGAGCACAACGAAGTTTGATGCAACAGAAGCGAACAGTGCAGAATGGCTCGTAGGCAAGAAAACATGCGACGAAGAAAAAAAAATCACAACAAAAAAAGTCGGCCGTATGCAGACAAGGTCGAAGCTTGCGAATGCACACCTGTGCCCTAGCTCCTCCAAGCGCACGACAAAGGTGACGACCAAGGAATACCTGGCACTGAAGGCACCATTGGCGTTGTTGGCTATGTGCAAGGAAGCCTTGGGAGATTGCTCTCAAAACTTCCTGGGAGGTCCCCCATCCCAGTACTGTTCTAGCTCAAGTCGGCTTAACAATTGGTGACTATCCAGTAGGTCAAGTCACTTTGTTGCTCTATTCTTTGAAGTTCCTAGTCATAAAGATATCCTTCAAGGCAAAAGTGCAAACAAGGGAGCAACCCAACGGATTTTGGAAGAGGAGAATCTCAAAAGCAAGTGTTTACAAGAGTAGGAGGCAATCTACAAGTGCTATCAAACACGAGCTTTGCTTTGTACCTTGCAACGTGGATTCACTTATTGGAATCGTGTGAGTTCAAGAGTCCATAGAGATACTATTCAACAAATAGCCACTTTCACAACTTGGAAATTAAATTGAGATAAGTCTTGTGTTTGTGTGTATTTTCTTTCATAGTGATTTCTTCTTTGCACCGTGCACATACTTAACTATGTATGGAAGCTGTATTCCATCAAAGATAGGTTATCCTAAAGATCTACATCATGATAAGGATGTGGAAAATGATCACCATCGATCAAGAAGAAGTTCAACACCGATGACACTTACTGAGGAAGAATGGCGAGAACGCTATCAGCATGAGAAGCAACAACGTTAAGAAATTGAAGATGCTCTACGCCAAGTGATGACAACTTGGAAGCCACCTATATTGATTGAGGACGAGGAAGCTATGCATGCATCAGATTCCCTGGATGCATGGAAACATCATGCATGGGACCTTGAGCAGGAACTTGAGTACATGCGCAACATGTGCGACACACATAAAGCCAACAAAGAACGCACAAATCGAGTGTTAAAAGAGATGACTGAAGTCACAAAGAAGTGTATGAAGGATAGAGAGGATGAAAAAAGTGAAAGCAGGAAATCATCAGACACCAGTGATAGTGAGCATGGAAGAAGCAAGACGAGACATCAAAGGAAGAAGAAGCGACATGTGAAGACTTCACTATGATGACATCATGACACGACTCCTTCACATGAGTCTAGCGATGAAGACAACGTGGGAAAGGCCATCTTGAAAGCAGTCAAGCTTCGTGATAAGAAGAAGTCTGGTAAGATTAATCGCAAAACTTTTTCTTTTCCAAAATATGATGGTGAAAGAGATGGACAAGCTTTACTTGCATGGATTAGTTCTTTCAATCAATACTTTTTGGGAGAACGGTACGAAGAGATCGAGAAGGTAAAACTTGCTGCAAGTCGCATGACAAGCAATGCACAATTATGGTGGAGTGTGGTTGCCGAAAGCACTCATGTTCCAAAGACATGGGAAGCATTCAAAGATAAAATCAAGAAGCGCTTCCTACCTACACAGTTTGAAGAGGATACTCGCAGGCAATGGTGAAGATTGAGGCAATTGGATAATGAGAGTGTGGACACATACACTGAGAAATATCTTTCCTCTCTACTTCAATCGCAAACTATTGAGAAAGTGTCCCGAAAAGAGCAATGTCATACCTTTGTTGAGGGTTTACGTCCTACTATTCGTGCTGATGTACGTATGCTTCGACCATCTACAGCTTCTAATGCTATGGATTTGGCATTAGAGTAAAAAAGAAAGCAG
Organism: Dipteris shenzhenensis; assembly: GCF_047967505.1. Lineage (NCBI taxonomy): Eukaryota > Viridiplantae > Streptophyta > Polypodiopsida > Gleicheniales > Dipteridaceae > Dipteris > Dipteris shenzhenensis. The sequence goes on from NC_141610.1 coordinate 24,704,469, forward strand.
GGAAGAAGCTTTGCTACTCGCACTCCTTGAGCAAAGAAGCATACTTCATACTTCAAGCAAGAGGGTGTAAGAGATAAAGTTGGTAGATATGATGGTAAGTCTAATTGGAAACCTACCAAGTCACGTATTAATCGAAGAACCAAAGAACTTGTCACATGTTACGAATGCAAAGAGAAGGGACACTACTCTTATGAATGTCCAAAGAATCCACTTGCTACACACAAGACAGGTACCCAAGCAAAGAATGCTACCAACAACATTGGAGGCAATGGAGGGAGAACCAATGGACATACCAACGGTAATAGTCAACACAACAACTCCACACAGATCAACTACATTGATGATGGATCCCATGATAAATCTTTCAAGCAAAAGGGTGAGGATGAGGACAATGACACTGAAGATGCCAACTGCACCCCTTCAGGTAAGTGTTATTCAGGTAAAAGTGCATCTTATTTTCGTACTTCTTTGTTACATATGATTGCACTATTGCATGAAAAAGAACATAATGTCTTATGATGGAAGCACCCATGATTTCATTTCACAATGTTTAGTTGAAAAGTTAGGGCTTGCAACCATCAAAACAAAATATAAAGTCAAATCAGCTTTTCAAGGATCGAATTATAATTGTTTGCAAATGGTTAAGGATCTTGAGGTGACTTTAGTGCCATTAGTTGAGAGCCATGATTTCTTAGTCGCTCCTTTGCGTGAGCAAGATCTCATTCTAGGGATGCCTTGGCACGTCGATCATAATGCCAAACCTAATTATCTTGAATGCACCATTACTATGACTTAAGGCACTGAGACTATGACTCTAGAATGTGACAAGAATCTTCCCTCTTGGCATATATTGTCACATACCCAAGCTAAAAGAGCTTTGCGCAAATGTGAGAAGACATATCTGATTATAATCAATAAGATTGAGCTAGTCCTGAGACTAAGAAAACTAAGCAAGAGCCTTTGGATCCTTTTCTAGCTACTTATGATGACTGCTTTATGAAAGACTTACCCCCTGGCCTACCTCAATCTAGACCTAAGGATCATAAGCTTGACCTTATTCTGGGTAGCGCACCACCGTGTAAACCACCATATAGACACAATCCTACTGAACAGTGAGAGATTCAATTCCAAATAGAAGATCTTTTGGCTAGAGGCCTAATTCGACCTAGTAGCTCACCATTTGGGGCACTCGTTCTCCTTGCATCGATTATCGTGCCTTAAATAAAATCACAGTGAAAAATCAATACCCCATTCCGAGAGTTGATGATCTACTTGACAAGTTGAAAGGATCCACAATCTTAAGCAAGATTGATCTTAAGTTAGGATATCATCAAGTGAGAGTGATCAAGCCTGATATTTTCAAGACTGCTTTTAGAACCCAAACTGGTCACTATGAATTTCTTGTTATGCCTTTTGGATTGACCAATGCACCTACCACATTTAGTCGGATGATGAATCGTATCTTCCTACCCTATCAAGACTTTGTGGTAGTTTTCTTTTATGATATCATGATTTATAGCAAGAGTCGAGAGGAACATGAGAAACATTTGGATCTTGTTTTCTCTCTCTTACGTGAGAACCCAACTGTATGCCAATCTAGAGAAAATTTCCTTTTTTCCAGCCTGAAATAGAATATATTGGACACATTGTTTCAACTGAAGGCATTCGAGTAGATCCCAAGAAGGTAGAAGTGATAGTAAACTGGCCACAGCCTAAAGATATCCATGAGTTATGATCTTTTCTAGGTCTATGTAGTTTCTATCGCAGATTTGTTAGAAATTTCGCACACAAGGCACACCCATTGACTGAACTACTACGTAAAACTCGTGCTTTCTCTTGGGGTGAGCATCACACTTTAGCCTTTCAACGACTTAAGGGTGCAATGACGCACACACCAGTTTTGACCATGCTGGACTTTACGAGACCCTTCTTTGTCATGGTTACTAATGCTAGTGGACAGGGTTTTGGGGCTGTGCTCATGCAAGATAACCATCCAATTGCATTCAAGTCATGTAAATTAAAACCAGCAGAGCTAAAACTATTCCACGTATGATAAAGAATTAGCCACTTTGGTGCATGCCCTTAAACTCTAGAAACACTATCTTATGGATCTGAGTTACTCATTAAGACTGATCACCAGAGTCTTAGACATTTCCTTACTCAGTCGGTGATCTCGGATAGGCACATTAAATGGGCTGCCTTTATTAACAAGGTTTTTAATCTGATTAAGGCTTGTGGAAAGTATTATAAGACACACACACATATGCTAGAAGCACATTAATGCATATTTTTAACACTCATGTTCAATACATGGTAAGAGCTATGGAAATATGCATGCATTCCATGCAAATGGTATCCATTACACATGAAAATTTTCAAGAACAAGGATATCAATGTCATTAAGGCCTTTACAAAGAATCAATCCCATTAGATGCATGCACGTATGCTAGAACCATAGCAATGCATATTTTGTAACACTTGTGTACCATACATGGTAAGAATTGTAGAAATAAGCATGCCCAATAATATAAATGATATTTAATCCATGTCAAAATTTGCAAGCACAAGGGTATTAATCTCATTCAGTACCACACAAAGTATCACACCCATTAGAAACACACACATATGCTTAAAGCATACTTATGTATGTTTTGAACACTCATGCATGATGCATGGTAAGAATTCTAAGAATATGCATGCTTAATCATGCAAGTTATGTCTGATCCACATCAAAATTTGCAACCACAAGGATATTTATTTTGTTAAGGCCTTTGCAAAGCATCATTGCTCACACACACACATATGTGAGAAGCACATTGATACATATTTTCAACACTCATGTATGATGCCCAGTAAGAAACATAGAAATGCACATGTCCAATCATGAAAATGATATCAATTCACATCAAACTTTGTGAGTACATGCTATTTTTAAAGCATCAATTTTAAGAGGTAATTTGAACTACATTTGAGATGTGTTTGATTAGTAAAGTAAAGTTACATTGCATTTCTAACAAAAACATTGACATGAGTATCAATGCTAATATTGACACTGTGAATTGTAGAAGTGAGAATTTAGCAATAATTGAATACTTCACAATATTTAAATGGCCAAACTTTGTGTACTTTTACTACACGTATGCATTTTTCATTGCCATTTCTTGTAACAAATGGCTGTCAAGAAATGGTTGCAATTTTGTGTTGCCATTTGTTGGTAACAAGTGGAAGTCAAGAAATGGATGCTGATTAATGCTGCCATTTCTTCGTAAGAAATGGCAGTCACAAGAGATGGTTGCCATATTGTGCTGCCATTTATTTCTACAAAATGGTAGAGTAAAACATGTTGCCATTTCCTATTTCCATTTCTTCCCAAGAAATAGCAATTCAAGGACTAGTTGTGATTCCTAACTACCATTTCTACCAAAATTTATGGCACATTGAGAAATGGTTGCCATTTCATACATAAGAAATGGCAAAAATGAAAGTTGGGTGCCATTTCCTGTTGACTACTACCATTCACAGTTTTCTTGTAGTGGATGGAAACTTGTTTTCCAAGGAACTTAAAGATTTTTATCTCAAAATCAATAGGATGTAAAAAATAATGTCATGTTTCATCCACATTTGTAGTTGCAAGTACTATCTCATCTTTACATCCCTTATCTATAGATCCATGCACCGTAGATCTACGACCTTGGATGTCCTTTAGCACCTTGGAAGTATTAAAGCTTTATCTTTGAATGGATTTTTCTTGCTTTAAGGGTAGAAAATTGTTCCCAAACACATTGGATAATCTCTAAAGCATGCATCAATAGGGCATCAATTCAAGAAATAGTGATGGTTTTGGATGTAGCATTGCAAAGTGCTTTGCATCTTTCTTGGAAAGAACAAACCTAAAACCTCCAATTGGAGGCTATGTAGACTTTGTGTGAATTTCCATTGAAATGTTTTTCCTTTCCTTTGTTATTCCCAAAACAACTCCACCTAAAATAGCATTAAGCTTTGAGAATGATGCATCGCATGGCTCCTCATGTTCCTCAAAATCTATCTTTATCATTAGTAAGAAAAGCTTCACTTTTCTTGCTAGCAAGAACCAAGTTTTTGATAAAATATGAAGAGGGGAGAGGAGAAGAGTGGAGATGAGGAGAGAGGGCGCAGCTAGAGAGCACACCATAAATGACTCTGTTGGGTTAGTGCTATGCACATATGATCGTGAACTCTCAACACGCTCCCTCAAGATCAACATCATGAAGTAGGCCTTCCGTCAAGATGATGATTCTGGGGAATCGAAGAAGGATTGAACATTACATTCTATCACACCCCTGTAATGGGAATGTCCTTCCTCTGCATCAAAGCAAGAGCAAGTCGGTGTTTCTCAAAAAGCTCTTTACCGAGTGGTTTGGTAGAGATGTCTGCAACATTCTTTTTGCTATCACAATGCTGCACTGTGATGTCACCAAGTAACACTCTTTCTCTGATGAAGTACTCTTTGACATCAATGTGCTTTGTCTTGGAGTGATATACTGGATTCTTGGCCAATGCTTGAGCCAATTGATTATCACAGTATATTGTTGTTGGCTTTGATTCATCAAAGTAATTGGTTTTTGATAGTAGTCTTCTGAGCCATATAGCCTCACATGCACATGTAGTGAACTTGCCCTATATTCTGCTTCAGTTGAAGACAAAGAAATAGTTGTTTGTTTGTTGGAAAACCATGACATAGCACCTTGACCAAGGAAAAATTCATATCCCTGTGTGGATCTCCTGGTCTCATGATCTCTGGCATAGTCACTGTCATAGTATCCATGCAACTATGGATGACATCCTTCGTATTCTATTTCAAACTGTCTTGTAACTCTGATGTATCTCAAGGCTCTTTTGGCTGCATTCCAATGAGACTGTTTTGGATTTTCCATAAACTACGCAAGTGAACTTACTGCATAACAAATACATGGCCATGTGATAGTTAGATATATAAGAGATTTGATGAGCTTCATGTAGTACCTGTCATTGACTGTAGGATTTTTTGAATCTTTTGTAAGTTTCAAACTATGTTCCATGAAAGTAGCTGCAATCTTGCAATCTACCATATAAAACTTCTTCAGGAGACTGCAACATATTTGAGCTGACTCATGAAGGTGTTGTCTGAATCTCTCCAAAACTCAATTCCAAGACAATAGTGCATAAGTCCAAGATCTTTTATGTCAAACTCTACAGATGAGTCTTGTTTTAGCTTTTTGATGAAGCTATCTTTGCTTCTGGTCACAATCAAATCATCTATGTACAAAAGTGCAATAGTTTTGTCTTCCCCTTGAACTTTGTAGTAGAGAGTATGATCTACATTGGATTTCATGTATCCTAGATCAGGAAAATACTTGTTAATTCTGTTGTACCAACTTCTGGGTGCTTGCTTTAAACCGTAGAGACTCTTCTTGAGATGGCAAACCTTATTCTCCTTTCTTGGTTCAACATAACTTGCTAGTTGTTACATGTAGAATTCCTTGTCTAGGTAACCATTGAGGAATGCATTCTTGACATTGAGCTGGTACACATTCCATCTGCTAAGTGTTGCTAGTGATATCAAGAACCATATGAAATCCATCTTTACTACTGGAGCATAAGTCTCATCATAATCTTAACCATATTGCTATGCAAATCCTTTTGCAACTAGTCTGGCTTTGTATCTTTGAGTACTTCCATCTAGATTGTACTTCACTTTGTATACCCATTTGTTTGCTATGGCCTTCTTTCTTCGTGGAAAGTCACATAATTCCCAAGTATTATTCTTATAGAAAGCATCCATTCTTCATTCATAGCAGTTTGCAATTTTGGCTTGTCTTCTGCATCTTCCAAGTACACTAGCTCTTCTGTAGCCATGATGGTAGTCATAAGAGCATAGTTGGTGGTTTAAACTTAAATTGCTTTGCCTTTCTCAGCATATGTCAATCGAGCTAGTGGTCTACTTTCCCTAGTATACCGTTGGAGCTGCTGTGGCTCTGCTTGGGATGTTATTGGCAATTCTAGCTCTTCTTCATCAACCTTTTCTGTAGATGACTGTGAAATTAGTGCATCTATCTCCTGTATGTTTGAGGTTTTCCATTCTGATTTCTCATCAAAGATTACATCTCTAGAGATAATGACCTTGCGGATGGGATCATACAACTTGTATGCTTTGCTTTCTTCACTGTAGCCAACCATGATGCATTTGTATGACTTTGCATCCAATTTCTTGCGATGATCATCATGTATGTGGGCATCTACTATGCAACGTGGAGATGCCCAATGTGTGGATGATGATCCACATGATGGGACTCATAGTCCTCTTGTCAAGGTATTAATTTATTGGCAAGGACATCTTGATCTAATGTTGGAATTGGAAGAGGAGTGGACCATGCGATTATTCATTGAAGAATTACAATTGGCAACAGCAAGCCCTCCCCAAGACTATGATTTTAGACTCGATAATTGCAAAGTTAGATATAGGGATGAGACAAGTATTCTTTGTAAGAATTGTTGTGCTCCCCATACTCTAGAGATAGTAGAGACATGATCGCAGGTATTTCATAATATCCAATAGCTTGGATCCTTAGTGGTTCAACAATGCACTTGGCAATGAGGCATTGTTATATGTATGAACATAAATCATAAACAATACAAAGTGTTATTTCATTTATTTTTAAGATTTTATTTATTAAGTTTGCACCTCTAGATTGATGCCTCTCTATGGTCTATTATTGATAAAGTGATAAATATTTGTAACTTTAAATCTGTGTGGATATTTGTATATCTGTATTGTGCGAGAGAGAGAGAGAGAGAGAGAGAGAGAGAGAGAGAGAGAGAGAGAGAAATTGATATTGCAATAAGGGACACAAATAATACACTTGGCCATGAAACTTTGTTAGATGTATGAATAAAGAGAGAGAGACTATGAGAGAGAGAGAGAGAGAGAGTAGTCAGGGACACAAAGGGACAAATAATGCACCGAGACATGAGACATTGTTAGATGTATGTATATATAGAGAGAGACTATGAGAGAGAGAGAGAGAGAGAGAGAGCAGTTAGGGACACAAAAGGAGGGAAAGAGATAGATGGAGGGGGAGGAAAAGATGGAGATGGAGACAGGGATAGAAAGAGGGACATGGAGAGTGGGATAGAGATAGAGAGAGAGAGGGGGGGGAGAGAGGGGGAGAGAGAGAGAGTCAAGATTGCATTTATTCATTTGCACCTCTAAGTTGAGAAAGAGAAAAAGAAGAAAGTTAATTAAGGTTGTTGGCTCGTTCCCACAATTTCCGCAGGAAGAGCAAGGTATTCTCAGTATGCAGGGTTCTAAGGTTTTTTGTCACCTATGGATATATCAGGGTTGTCGGTTGTAGTATACGCATAGCTTAGGATCTCGAGTCATACTCCGGTAAGAGACATAGGCTTAAGTGTGGTAAGCAAACATAGTTAGTGCATGTGTAAAAGGATCGTGCATCATCGTGGTTGAGGTAGTGAAGGCTTTCACCTTCATTGGAGGTTGAGGGGTTTAGGAGGAGTTTAAGGGTTAGAAGGAGGTTAAAAGGTTCAAGAGGAGGTCCACGGTTTAGAAGGAGGTTCCAAGGTTTAGGAAGAGGTCCAAGGTTTAGAAGGAGGTTCCAAGGTTTAGAAAGAGGTTCTAGAGTTTAGAAGGAGGTTCCAAGGTTTAGAGAGGTTCCATAGTTTAGAAGAGGTTCCAGGGTTAGGAGGAGGATCCAAGGTTCAGGGTAGAGTACATGGTGGAGGACTCGTCTCCCTCGTAGATCATGGAGGGTAAGGGTTGAGGAACTAAGGGTTTAGGGAGAGCATAGGAGTGGGAGAAAAAGAAGGTGTAAGAGCATGGGGGAAAGAAGAGAGAGGAGGGAGGAGGAGGAGGAGGAGGGAGGAGGGAGAGGAGGGAGGAGGGAGGAGGAGGAGGAGGAGGAGGAGAAGGGAGGAGGAGGGAGGAGGAGGAGGAGGGGATGGATTGCAAGGCTGGAGGAGAGGGGAGGAGGAGTGAGGAGGAGAAGGGAGGAGGAGGAGGAAGGAGGAGAGGGGAGGAGTTGCAAGGTTAGGACATGCTTTTGGACATGGAGTGCAAGGAAGCATGGACACTTGAGACAATTGCTTGGAATACCAAAGTAGAACTCAACACAATGCCCCAAAGAGTGTGGGCTTCATTTCATTATGGGGTATTTATACAAGTTGGAGAGCTTCTCTCTCTGCATGTAGGAATTGTAAGACATTCTCTCTCTACATGTAGAACTTGCATATAGAAGTTGCATGTAGGAGTTGCAAGTTGCATGTAGAAGCCGCATGAAGAACATGCATGTAGAAGTTGCATGTAGAAGTTTCAAGTAGAACATGCATGTAGGAATTTCATGTAGGACTTGCATGTAGGAGTTGCATATAGAACTTGCATGTAGGAGTTGCATGTAGAACTTGCATGTAGGAGTTGCACGTAGAAATTGCATGTAGAACATGTATGTAGGAGTTGCATGTAGAAGTTGCAAGTAGAACTTGCATGTTGAGGATTCCTAAGAGAGATTATTCCTAGCCTTATGCAAGTATAAGAGGAGCTTTGTCGCTACTCTACACACACATTCTGTACTACCTAAGTCCATGTTGGCACAAAGACAACATATTCCCAGATCCATTTGATTACTCCTCCTCAGGTTATGGCTTATTTTGATTTCAGAGTTGGGATGCCATGTGCATAACCTAGTGGATGTTGAGCTTGTGGCATGTGAGTCATTCCTACTGTAATGCTTTTGCACCATACCATTTGTGGTCTGTAGTTGGGATGCTTATCTCCTCTTGAGGAGGGGTAGATAGATGTGAATTTCAGAGGGGATCTTGTTGCTGAGGCTGTGGACTCTACCATTGAATCTTCTTGGGAAGAGATTTGGCAGGGGTCTCGTTGTTGAGGCTAGCATTTCTTGCTATCTTGCATACATGTTGGATGTGATTGCACCCGTATCATTGAGCTTGTAGATAAGTTTGTATGCAAGTCTAATATTTTTACATTTAGGAGATGGTTGTGATGTTTGGTGGGGGTCTCATTGCTGAGGCTACAGACTCTTTTTCCAATTCATCTGGAGTTTTGGCATAGCTTCTTGTCCTGCTTGTGAATTCATCGCATGCTTTGAGAGTATGGAATGAAAGTGTGTGATACTATTATTGATGCAATCTATTATGTGCCTATGCAAAATTGTGTGAGTGCATGTGATGTGTTATTAGGTAGGGACTAACTATATGCTTATTTGTGGGATTTAATAGGGAAACTAAGACTCAATTATCCCTAATACGAAATTGATTAGGTCTTCCTAAATGTGCAAAAACGTGCATATGCCAATGAGTGCGCATGTAACAATCTAGTGCAAACTATATGTGCAAAAAAAACATCCATATGCTAGTGAGTGCACGTGTAACAATCTAATCCTAACTAAGGAAGACTTGTGTTTCCCCAATCTTTGTTTTGTCGAGGATAGTGTGTGTGTTGAGGTAGTAGCGCTTCAGTCGGCTCCCATTTATTGTTGTTTTGAATTGGACTCCATCCAATGTTTTCAGCAGCACAACTCTGATGGGATTCATCTTTCTTACTTGGTAGGGTCCTTGACCTAGATACTTCAGTTTCCCCTTGTGTACTTTGGCATTGTATAACAAGACCAAGTCACTTTCCTTGATGTCTTGAGCTTTAAGATTTCTGTCAAACCATGCCTTTCTTCTACATTTTTTTGTTGTCATGGCATGGTAGGCGACTAGCCTTGTCTCTGTATGCTTAGATCCAACTGATAGAGTATTTCATTCAAGATTCATGGTCTTCCATGCGTTCCTATACTACTATGCATAGGCTTGGTATTACAAATTCTAGTGGGACCACAACATCAAGGCCATACACCAATTGAAAAGGTGTGTTCCCTGTACTGACCTTGAGTGTGATTCTGTATGCCCATAAGGCTGCATTCAATTTCTCTGCCCAATTAGAATGCTATGGTTCTACTACCTTGGTGAGGATAATGCATAATATTTTGTTGGTGGATTCGGCCTGTCCATTCCCTTGGGGGTAGTAGGGTGTGCTTTTTCTATGGATTACCATAAAGCAAGACAAGAGTTCTTGGATTACCTCATTGAAAAAATGTGTGCCTCTATCCGACACAATTTCAATGGGGCATCCAAATCGGGTGATCACATTTTCATATGAGAATCTTGCTGTGCTTCTGGCATTTGCCTTTTTTATTGTTTTAGCTTCAGCCCATTTTGTAAGTGGCCACAATGATGTAGCATGCCTATGTTCCTTTTGCTACTGGATGTATGGGACCCACATAGTCAATCCCCCATTTTTTTAATGGTTTTTGTGCAACAACTGTTGTTAGGGGATTGAAGTCTTTGTATTGTGGTTTAGTAGTCTGTTGGCATACATCACAGCCTTTTACATATTCACAGTCATTTGCTCACAATGTTGGCCACCAGTAGCATGCGAGGAGAACTTTTCTTGTTGTGGCTTCCCCTTGGAAGTGTCCTCTTGCAATGCCTTCATGGACTTCACTCAGGATTGGCATGATCTCATGAGGCATTACACATCTTCTTAATACCTTGTCCTTGCCCATCTTGTATAGTTGTTCTGCAATGAGTTGATAGGGTGCAGCCTTTAGAATCAGTTTTCTGGCATCTACTACTTTCATTTCAGGGGGTGGTCTTCCTGCTATTAAGTACCCAATGATATTTCCACACCAATCTGGAATAGCATCTATCTAAAATAGTGTGGCATCTAGCAAGTCGTCTTCTAATTCAGTGGCTTCTTCTCCCAACTTGACACGAGACATGTGATCGATAATGTAGTGTTGGGCACCTTTGTAGACCACTATTTTGAAGTTGAATTCTTGAAGCAAGAGGAGCCATCTGGTTATTCTTCCTATTGTACATGTACAGTTCACAAGATAAAGCAATGCTTGATGGTCGATGTAGAAGACAAAATCATTTGCTAGTAGATAGTGCCGAAATTTCTTAACACTCTACACCATTACTAGGGCTTCTCTTTTTGTGGTGGTATTGTTGATCTCTACATCATTGAGTTGTCGATTGGCAAAGTAGAATGGGCAGTCTTTCTTATGTTCACCAAGTTGACAAAGCACACTCCCAATTGCATACTTGGATCCATCAGTATGAACATGAAAATCAATATCCCAATTGGGAGATATAAGGATGGGTGCTGTGATTAGGCGCCACTTTAAAAGGTCAATGGCTTGGTCACACTCTTCTATCCATAAGAATTCCACTAATAATTCGTGAAGTAGTCTACCTATCATGGCATATTGCAATATAAATCTTCTATAATAGTCGGCATGTCCCATAAAGATCTATACACCTTTGGAATTTGTAGGAGGAGGCAATTCCATGATGATTTTGATTTTGTCCATGTCAGTTGCAATCCCATGTTGAGAAATGATGTGTCCCAAGACAACTCTGTGGGTGACCATGAACTGGCATTTTGTTGGATTTAGGGAGATACCGTACTCCTTGCATTTGACTAATACTGCTTCAAGACATTTGAAGTGGTTCTTTTTGTATGAATGGATGCACAAATAATCCAAGAACACCTGTAAAAACTTATTCAGAAATGACTTGAAAGCTATGAACATGACTTGCTAGAATGTGGTCGGGGCATTACAAAGGCCAAATGGCATGACTCTATATGCAAAAATACCCCATTTTGTAGCAAATGCTGTTTTTGATTGGTCTTTAGGAGCAATTTGCACTTGGTTATAGCCACTGAAGCCATCCAAGAAGCTATATATTTCGGAGCCTACCACCTTTTCCAACACTGTTTCTATTAAGGGTAGGGGATAGTGATCCCTAATTGTGGTGGCATTCACATTCTTTACGTTTACGCATGACATATCATCAATTGCATTTTGCTTGGTGGCACAATGGAATACATTTTCCTTGGTACACAAATATATAACTCCAAGAACCAGTGCATTGGTCATCATAGACCTCCTCCTGTGGTGGTCTCTCCAAGACAACCTTGAATTCTAAGCAATGATAGGTCATCAGTGCACTAAGGTGATGCTCAAAATGATAGATTGTGTCTCATTATTATGCCAAAACATAGCGCGGTGGTATCTCTAAGCCAACCCATGATTTGCATGGACAAAGATGTGGAAAAAGGCTACACGATTATACGTGGTCAGGCTAGAGACTGTGTTGTGAGGAAGCTGGCTTTGCAAGATACAATTTGACAATCCTTGTTTGGACTCGTTCGAATTCATTGTAGTGTGCGGCCTTGGCTTTTCTGCGATTTCCTCCTTCAGCTTTCTTGCGGGATTTTCTTTTGTTATTCAACTTTGGAGTTTCAATTTTTGGAAGCTCGACTACCATTAGGGCATGCAGAATGGCTAAGTCATTGCCATAGACTTGATCTTCAATTTTAGCATTCTCAGCCTCAATTTCAAGGTCCCAAGGAAAATTTGAGTCATCATTGGTATGGGTACCTTCTTCAGGTTCATTATCCCACTCAAGGTTAGCTATAAAGAATGGCATCTCTAAATCGATTGGTTCTTCATGTGTGAGTGGAGGATCTACTTGTAGCACCTTAGCATCTATCTATGAGAAGATGGGGTCTAATGAATGGCAATCATCGATGGTTGCCAATGTTTGTATCCAGTTATTGACATTGCTTTGTGAATTACCCACTATGGCATAGGGGAGATGATTTGCTTGAGATTGTCATTGAAGATGTGTCATCCAATGCTCTAGGCACAATTGGTTTTATAGCTCCTGTCCCCACATTCACCCTGACTGCGGTGTCGCAATTTTGGATTGTTAGTCTATCAATTCCCCAGTCATGGAGGACTGATGCTTCCCATAACTAAGGACATCCTAGTAAGATTTTATAGGATTTTTTGGGAAGATCCAAGATTATGAATTGAAGGGAAAAGTGGACTCCTGCGACCTTTGTGGACACATTATTCACTATTCCCAAGGGTTTAGCCTGTGAATCATCGACAAGGCATATGTTGAAATTAGCCTTTTGCATTGGTGGGAGACCCCATTTATCGTAGAGCTCCTTTGTTAAGAAATTTACACTTGCTGGCTTGGACTTCATTATATGCATTGTGGATCAAAGGCACAGTAATGTTGCATATGCCATCTCTCTCACCCATCCACACAGGGATATCTTCGATGTTGTTCATAGGTGGAGGGGGATTTGCGAGTTCAATCCATCCTTTGAACTCTCCCAGAGATTGGGACAATTCTATAGGAGGATTTCGATGGGAATTGACATAGGGCAACTCAGGATGCTAGAGAGTGTGGCTCCTTCAAGTTGATATGGCGGTACATTATGTTGTGGAGTTTGTTGTTGAAACAGATACTCGGGTACAGTATCAATACTTTGTGGGGCCAAGTCATGGATTGGATCTTGAGCTTGTTTCCCAACCTCAAATTGAGCGTGTTTCTTAGCATCAAATTGAGCTTGTTCCTTTTGTACCCATTGTTGAAGTGTCTGAAAATGAGCCTTCTCCACCTTTGCATTTGGGTATGGAGCTTCTTTTATTTGAGGCTCGGGAGTTAATGTGGATGAGGTCGACTACTCATTGCTTGGTGGAGGTGGAGGCACTTGTGCTTTCTTTTGAACAAGTTTTTTTGGTTGGATTGGAATGTTAGGGTCCTTGGTGGCCTCTTTCTGCTAGTGTGTAATTACATTCACAGGTTGTGACATTATGCTTGCCGGCCCCAGACTTTGATGGTCCACCCCAATGATGCCGATTGGGACATTAGGCTTAACCTCTGTTTATTGTGGGACCTTATTTTTCATGAGACAAACCATACAGGCATGTCCTATGCCACAATCTCTGCAGAGTGGTTGGAAAGTAGTGAGGCTACCACGATGAGGGCACTTTGCGATCCGGTGATTTTCTTCACAATCGTAGCACTTGATTGGCACTCGATATGTGTTGGGACGTACTTGATTTGCATAGACTGGTATTAGTCCCTCTGCGCCTTCTACATAGTACATTGGGTACTCTACTTCATGCCCAAATGGCGACTCTACTTCTTCGGCTTGTAATTGATGTATTGGAACTGCCTAAGGAGTTGGATTTGGTGCTCTTGGATATGGTCGTGGATTCGGATTCCTGAATAATTGTGGGACTTGTGTCTGAACAGGAATAGGATTTAGGCTCAGAGCTGGGGGCGCTTGTGCAAGTTGTTAGATATCAATGCTCCACTCTCGTGTAACTACGCGGGAACCAGCTAACTCTACTTGTAAGCCCCCCATATGAGGAGAAGGCCTTTGAGTAGCTCAGTTATCCGGTAGGTCATGGTTTGGACACCAGATGGGGGCCATGTGTGGCCTGATGGTTGGATGGCTTCAAATAGAGTTGGCACACCGCCAACAAGGCTACATGCAAGTGTGGAAAGGCATCCCATTACTGGACCACACTGAGGGTAGATGGAGCATTTCTCGAGGCAGCCCACTCTCGGGTTGCAGGGCCCATTTGGAGCCTCAAATGATCTCGGATGGCTCTGGGCCGAACGGTAACCATAGGTTAGTTGCTCTATTTTGTGCACTAGTTATATCATGTGGTCGGTGGCCTATTTTGGGACAGACCATTTTGGGCAGACTGGGTCGATCACCCAATTGGCTCTAACTGACTACGCAATAATTTGTTGTATGATTGGCCATGCAGTGTGGACACTAGATATTTTCTCACCGTGGATATGTCTGAGTTGGCGGTTGAGACAAGTGAAGTTTTTGTTCCATGGCCTGCATCATGTCTTCTTTTAGCTTCATGGCCATGGCCTCTCAGTGATCTTCATTTGATGTTTCGGCAATGGACTTGGATTTGCCCTTTTTAGAGCACTCTCATGCACTGAATCTGCCATCATCATTGCTAGTGTTAGAGTCTATCATGCCATCTTTGATGTCAATGGTTGCTGCATGAGCAGCACTGAATGTTTCATAGCTGCTAATCTTTTTCATATCCTTTCGAATTTTCTTTTAGTCCTGCAATGAACTAGGCCGTGAGGTACTTTGCATTGGGGTGTGGGTCACATTTGGCAATTAATCTTTTCATCTTGCCCAAATACGTGCGTACATCTTCTCGACGGCCTTGTTCGATCTTACTTAGTTGGAGAGCGGAATCATCTTGTAGCCTCTCTGTTTGAAAGCGTCTTTTAAATTCTATTTGAAGCAGGTCCCATGTGGCTCGCTCTTCCACTAGAAGGTCTAGGTACCATTCAGATCCTTCATTAGTTAAGGCCATGGGAAACCAAGCCACCTTGGTTTCATGGGATTGATCTCCACTTGCTCAGCATGCGGCATCAAAATGCTGGAGGAAACAGGATGGATCTCCCCTACCATTATATTTGGAAAGTTTCAATTTTCCCAAGGGGTGCCTACCTTGATTGTTATTATTTCTGTGATTAAAGAAGTTATGTGCATCAAGCTCAATATTCCCATCATCATCGCAATGGCGTCTAACCATGTTGTGGTGTGGAGTTAAAGGGATTTCTTGAATTTCAGGGGGGGAATCGGGTAGAGTATTGTCAGAGGCGGTGGTTGTAGTAGAGTTGTATGGGGATTTGGGGAGCATTGGGGTCAAAGGCATTGGCCGAAAGCATAGCTGCATGCAGTTTGGGTGAGAGTTGCAAAGGGTGTCTCTGTCGCAAGTGCGGGTATTGATGTAGTTGTGTTTGGAGGGTTAGAATTGTGTTAGTGTTGTGGGGACTACCATGTTAATAATGTGCCTAAGATTGTCCCACATGTATAGGGAAATATGGTGGTGCAAACAGATCGTCAATCAGAGGTCACGGCGTTCAGATACGAGCGAATTAGTGCGAAATGAGGCCCACACAGGGGCGCGAATGAGCGAGCACTAGGGATGCCAAAATAGTGTGCAATGGGCTAGAAAAATGTCCTATAGCATGGTGTTTTTGTGTGTGAAATTGTGGTTCAAACGGTGTCTAGTTTGGGTCCCAAACAGGCGCGATATGAAGTATTAAAGTAGGGGTAAAATTGGCCTTTTTGTGGGGGGGGGCCTTGGTCTTAAGGTTGGTGTAAATGGACTTTAAGTCCAACTGAGGGGTTTGAAGCAAGTTAATTCCAGTTACTAGCCTATAACCCTAATTGCCTAGTTACTATAATTAACCTAACTACTTTCACTAACTAGAGTTAGTCTAGTAACTGAAGGTTAGTTAAGCTCACCTAGTTGTTAGTAACTAACCTAGAGTTAACCTAACTAAACTAGGTAAAATCTAATCTAACCTAAGTTAAAATAACCTAGGTTAATACTAACCTACCTATAGTTAGTTAGATGGTATGGTTAGGTTAGGTTTTTTTTAATAATTAATTTAAATTAAGTTTTCTTTTTAAAAAAAATCCGAGGGGGTGGGTGTTGCACTACGGTGGCCTGCGTTTGAGGGGGGCGAGAGGTTTCACGATCGGAGGGGGGTTGGAGATAGGCTCAAAGTAACTCACCGTGTGAGGATGGGAGTTGGGTGGTGGTCGATGGAGAGGGAGGAGTGTCTTGCATAGGGCTTGGAATGGGGAAGAGGATGGAGGCAAGATGTGAAAGATGAAGTATAAGAGGGATGGGTGCACTTTTATAGGGAAGGAGGGGGAGCTGTGGATTCAGTTAAACACATGGCACCTTTGAATTTGTCCACATTTGAGTAGTCAAATACATGTGTAGCTTTGAATTTATCCACATTTGACTACGGAGGTGGTTTCAATTTTTCTTTTGTGTTATGGCATTTAGAACCTTTAATCATTGATTGCCCATAACTTTTGGTGGTTGTGTCAGAATGTGCTTCCATAAAAAGGAGAAATGTTATAAATTTCAAGCTCTACACTCTGACAACCATCACATGGTTTCCTTAAGGTGCTATTTTTCCAGAAAACATGCATTTTCCTAAATCGGTAATGAAGAGTTTTAGCTAGGACAATTTTTTTTTTTTTTAACTTGAGTTGGAAAAACTTTAGCTCTCCTAGCTCTTGAGTGATATGTTCGTGAAAGTTCGAAGTAGTTTGTTTTTTACACATACTTGTGTATGTTTACTCATTACTTGAGATGCTAGTCTCCCCAGCAGTAGCGCCAAATGTTGGCTCTTTCTCATGGCTTCCATAGGAAGAGTAGGGTATTCTCAGTATGCAGGGTTTAGAGGCTTTTTGTCACCTACAGATATATCGAGGTTGTTGATTGTAGTATACATGTAGCTTAGGACCTCGAGTCATATTCTGGTGAGAGACATAGGCTTAAGTGTGGTAAGCAAACATAGTGCATGCATGTGTAAAAGGATCGTGCATCATCATGGTTGAGGTAATGAAGGCTTTCGCCTTCATTGGAGTTTGAGGGGTTTAGGAGGAGTTTAAGGGTTAGAAGGAGGTTCCAAGGTTCAGGAGGAGGTCCAGGGTTTAGAAGGAGGTTCCAAGGTTTAGAAAGAGGTCCAAGGTTTAGAAGGAGGTTCCAAGGTTTAGAAAGAGGTTCCAGAGTTTAGAAGGAGGTTGCAAGGCTTAGAGAGGTTCCAGAGTTTAGAAGAGGTTCTAGGGTTAGAAGGAGGATCAAGGTTCAGGGTAGAGTACATGGTGGAGAACTTGTCTCCCTTGTAGATCATGGAGGTAAAGGGTTGAGGAACTAAGGGGTGTAAGAGCATGGAGGAAAGAAGAGAGAGGAGAGAGGAGGAGGGAAGAGGAGGAGGGAGGAGGGAGACAAGGAGGGAGGAGGAGGAGGAGGGAGGAGGAGGAGGAGGAGAGGATGGATTGCAAGGTTGGAGGAGAGGGGAGGAGGAGTTAGGAGGAGAAGGGAGGAGGAGGAGGGAGGAGGAGAGGGGAGGAGGAGTTGCAAGGTTAGGACATGCTTTTGGACGTGGAGTGCAAGGAAGCATGGACACTTGAGACAATTGCTTGGAATATTAAAGTAGAACTCAACACAATGCCCCAAAGAGTGTGGACTTCATTCCTTATGGGGTATTTATACAAGTTGGAGAGCTTCTCTCTCTACATGTAGGAATTGTAAGACATTCTCTCTCTACATGTAGAACTTGCATATAGAAGTTGCATGTAGGAGTTGCAAGTTGCAAGTTGCATGTGAGAGTTGCATGTAGAACTCGCATGTAGAACATGCATCTAGGAGTTGCATGTAGAAGTTGCAAGTAGAACATGCATGTAGGAATTGCATGTAGGACTTGCATGTAGGAGTTGCATGTAGAACTCACATGTAGGAGTTGCATGTAGAACTCGCATGTAGAACACGTATGTAGGAGTTGCATGTAGAACTCGCATGTAGAACATGCATGTTGAGGATTCCTAAGAGAGATTATTTCTAGCCTTATGCAAGTATGCAAGTACAAGCGGAGCTTTGCCACTACTCTACACACACATTCTATACTACCTAAGTCCATGTTGGCACAAAGACAACAAAGGCCTTCAAGAGACTATGAGACTAAAAAAACCTAGATACAACTAATCCAAAGGGTGGAGCCACAAACACACAAAAAAAAAGTAAATGTAAAATCCCATGTCCAATGTCCATGACATAGGTAGATAAGGGCAACAATGCAACGAGATGATCATCAGGAGAGAGAGAGAGAGAGAGAGAGAGAGAGAGAGAGAGAGAGAGAGAGAGAGAGAGAGAGAGCAATGAAGGACACAAAGGGAAGGAAAGAAAGAAAGATATATTAATGTCCTCGGAAGAGCCTACAGGTCTACGAGAGAGAGAGAGAGAGAGAGAGAGAGAGAGAGAATTTTCAAAGTAAAAACAATAAGTATAAAAATATTTTAATTAAAAGCATTTTTAAGGGCAATGCCCATTTTATAAAGTACACTTCTAAGGTCATTTTCACATTTTTAGCTTCCCACTCTTGAGTAACCTTGCATTCCATAGCCTCCATTTTGTCTTCTCGAGCATCCTCCTTCACTCATGGCTTCCCCTAGAGAGGCTTTTGACCAGTGGATATCATCTAGATTCCCATGCCTCTGTAGATCAGGTTTATCCTATCTTTTGCAAGGCATTTATCTTGAGTGTCACTTGAGAGCTCTCCTTCTTGCTGATAATCCCTCTCTTCAGCTTTTTTATAGACTTATCCATGGGCAATTTGTCACGATTGCTAACTCCCCTGACTAATGGGTTTCATTGGATATTTTGAGCTCTTTTGACTAGAGTTCTAACTTCAAGAAGAAACTAAGTAGGGCCATGGATAAGTACCTATCTCTCTCCATAAGTACGCTATTTCCATTGGGGAAGATTCATCTTCCCCAACTTATTTGATTGAGAGAGATGTAGCCCTTACCGCTCTCCTTGCAACTAGCAAGTTTGATGAGGATGTTGGTGACTAGCCTGAGAGTCCTTCTACATCCACAAGTGGTAGAGTAGGTCCATCAACAAGTGGTGGAGGAGATGACATAAACCTAGTCATAGAACCTGAAGAGCATGCTATTAACCTAGCTGAGGAGCAAGTTAAAAGCGAGGTCATCTTATCATCATATCCGACTCATGCATTTCCATCCTCCACCTATAATCCAAATGAGGGAACAGCCAAGCCACACCTCGCTTTGGTTGATCCAATCAAGATTGAGGGTGAGGAATACCTTACCCTATTAGAAGTGATGGAAAAAACCGGTCTTCGATAGGATGAGGTGCTATGTTAGCTCTTGAATGACACCTTTGATGATGGCATTGACTTTGATGCTCTATTCAATCCAACAATCAATGAGATTGCATGCTTCAATGATTGAGCCTCACCGATCTGGAGGCAATGCAATGAACACAAAAGGCAATCGAGGATGCCACACTAGAGTATGACATGTCCGATGAGGAGTTCATGAATTTGCAAAGGGAATTTTTTAGGGAGAGAGATGAAGAAGCTGGCACCTCAAGCCAGCATGAAGTTCAAGACCACCAACCACAAAAGGGAGTCCAGTTGGACAAAGTAGCTGACACAATCTGCAATGAGGTAGAAAAGGTATGTAGATTTGCTAGCTTCATCATGTGATTCAAAAGCATTAGTATAATTCTAGGTTCCATTTTAGTAACAAAAATCCATGCTTTGTCTTCAACTGGTAGGGAATAAAAAATAGGGTTCAGGGTTTAGTGTTCAAACTCTGACCAAATTTTCTTATTTTGAACCCAGGCTATCCTGCATGCATACCAGGCATGTTTATGGATTTTCAGCCCAAAATATGCCCTAGAATCATGATATATGACATCGTGCGACCAAGGCCCATGGTGAAAAAATTGGGCCCTGGTCAAACGATGTCGGATATCATGCTTCCAGGGCATATTTTGGGCTGAAAATCCATATACATGCCTGGTATGGATGCAGGATAGCTTGGGTTTGAAATAAGAAAATTTGGTTGGGGTTTGTACCTCTTGAAATTGAATAAATTTGACTCTCCACTCCCACAACCCCCTATTTTTTATTCCTACCTCTTGAAATTGAATAAATTTGACTCCACTCCCACAACCCCCTACCACTTGCCCCTGACACTCCATATGTGGAAAAAATTAGGGTTATGGTTTTCTCACATAGGGGAAAAAATAGGTTTATGGTTTTTATTCCATCCATAGGGGATACAATTCGGTTTAGGGTTTTCTCATAGAGGAAAAATAATTATTTTTGGGAGGTCATTGAGACATAAGTTACCATGTGCATGATTTTTATGCAAAAAAAACCCCTGCAAACCCTAAATCCAACATCGTGCGACCACAGTTTTGGCGATGTCGAACTAGGACCTAGTTTTTACCAAAACTAGGTCCTAGTCACACGATGTTGGATGCACATGGTAACTTATGTCTTAATGGCTTCCCAGAAATGATTGCTTTAATAGATTAATTTTGCTCTACGAGAAAACACTAATTCTTATTAATTCCTAAATAATGATGTTTTCTTAATTTTTATAATCATGAATCATGGTTTAGGGTTTTGATGTGATATGCTGGTTGCAGGATATCTTATGGGTTGATGAATATGCTATACGCAAGGGTGGATCTAGAGGGTCTTTTGGTGGGGGGATGACTTCAATTGGCCAGTACATCAATAGAGTGGCTCACCACATTTTGGTCTTCCATCGATAATTATCGCAAGCTGGAAAGATGAATATTATGAAGTTCAGGTCCTTATTCACATGGTGAAGATGAGGGCCATCCATCCGACTATGGATCATGTTGTTCTGGTTAGGCATAGTGTAGCTTCATTTTTGTTCTCAGACACACGATCCAATCCTCTCCATAGCATCATAGCTATTGCAAGGCTAGCTAGTGTTACTGATCCCCAAGCTATAGAGAATGAAATTGTGCAACCCTCTCTTCTTCAGCAAGAAAAAAAGGCATCTGAACCAAGCAAGAAGAAGCGTAGGCTAGAGTAACTTGTGCCTTAAAATGGGTGCTCTTTGTAATACCACTCTATGTCAATAAAGAATACCATTTTCAAATTATTTTCTTATTTGTAACTGAACATTGTTTCCTTTTGCATGTTAAGTAAAATTGAGTATTATTTCCTTTTGCTAGTTCCATTGAGATTTGATGTATATTATTTCATTTTGCATGTAAGTAAATTGTAGATTGCAAATACAATGAAAATAAATTTGAGATTGCACATACAAAGACAATGCAAAAAAAGACATTTTATTGTACTGAAAAGAGGATGATACAAGAATGATGCCCAAAGGAAGACTACATGAACTCTATCACCCAAGGCATATAGACAAAATCCCTAAGTGCCCTTGAGCTTCCTAAGACGGACAATAAACTGCATGTCTTTGGCGGTCACGGTGACCTGGATTGCAGCCAAGTGGGTGTCATCCATGAGGTCTATTAGGTAGGCCTCATTGCATGCTACATGGCAAGCAAGGCATCTCTAGAAATATAGCATGGAGCCTCCACAACTCCATGCCTATAATACCGATACATGGGGCTATTGTTGAGGTCATGCATGACCTTGCATACCACCCTTGCAAAGCTTGCCATCGGGATGAGTAGATCGATAGATTTTTGAAGCTTTCTGATTTCCCAAAGTGCCACAGTTGAACCTGTATCTCGTCACTAGAGGAGGGCCTCTTTGCCCTTGATGTGGAGGGCCTCTTCTTGGATGTGGAGGGCCTCTTTGCCTTGGACCTGGAGCTGGGTGTCCTCTTCCTCATGTGTGTGGACACAGATTCTCTACTCTTGACTTGGTCCTCTACTTTGCCCTTTGCTTTTACTCTTCCTCGCAATCCTCCTCTCAGTCCTCCTCTGTGCTCTCTAAGTGATCGGCCTCTGCATCATGATCTTCTTGTGCCTTCCTCTATCCCTCTATCTGTAGGCTTGCCCCTTACTTCCTCTCTGGCCACTAGAATGGCAATTTCTCCCTTTGATGGGGATCATCAAGGGGAGAGGAGGGGGGGCTATCAATCTCTCTCTTTGAGTCTGGAGGTGGGTCTTGCTATGCCAATCTCCTTGGTGCCTTGATCTTGGGCCTAGCCATGGAGGATGGAGAGAGTGTGTCAGAGAAAGGGTGAGGATGTGAGAGAAAGGGTGGAAATGTCAAGGGCTAGTCGGAGGTGGTGTGGGATGTGAAGATAGTGGGAGAGAGGGAAGGAGTCTCACTTGCGGCTTTCTCACATACACAATGGGGGAATACACACACAGGTGGAGGCTGAAAATAGTTTTCCTCTACTTATTTGTGAAAGCCAAAAGAACTCTAGTACAAAGAAATAGAAGAACCCTATATGTGGGTCTCAAACCAAACTCAACTAACTAAGGTGGCATACTAACTAAGCCACAAACTAGAGTAGATAAGGATAGCTATCATCCAGCTATTATTTGTGGGCGGTGTACCAACCGCATCTGTAGCTAACAAGTCGGTGACATAAATGCACAATGGTCACCCTGGCATATCACCAGTGGAGCTCGATATCTCAACACTCCCCCTCGAGCTCAATCCCAATTCTTGCACACCAAGCAGGTCTCTGAACTTGCACAGCTTCTCTGTGTCCAATGCCTTCGTGAATATGTCAACGACCTGATCCTCTGTGCTGACATAAACTAGATCAATAAGACCTAGTAAAACCTTCTCCCGCACCTAGTGACAATGCACCTCAATGTGCTTTGTTCTAGCATGATAGACTGGGTTATTTGCCAAGTGTATACTGCTCATGTTGTCACAATAAATGACAACTTGCCCATCTATAGACTGATGCATATCATAAAGTAGCTTATGCAACCAAGCTACCTCACATGCAGCCATTGCTACACCCCTCTGTACTCAGCCTCTGTGCTCGACAAGGCAACTGTAGGCTATTTCTTGCTGCTCCAGGTGATTGCAGCACTCCCAAAAGAGAACACATATCCATTGGCAGATCGTCTATCAGAAGTACTACCAGCCCAATCAGCATCAGTGTATCCATGCAACTGTATCTGAACCCTAGCCTCATAAAATAGTCCATACTGCAATGTGGACTTCACATACCTGAGTATGCATCTAGCCGCATCCAAATGCGGTTTCCTTGGAGCCTGCATAAACTGACTCACCAATCCAATAGCATAGCTTAAATCTGGCCTGGTAATAGTCATATAAATCAAACTTCCTACTATGCGTCTGTACATAGTAGGGTCTTCCAGAAGCTCACCTGCATCTGTGCTCAGCTACACATTTTGCTCCAAAGGAACTGAAATAGGCTTACAGCCTATCATCCCATATTTGGACAGCATGTCTAATCCATACTGCCTCTGCAAGAGCTGTATCCCACTTGGTGATCTAATCACCTCAATGCCCAAGAAATAACGCAGCTCTCCCAAATCCTTCATCTCAAACTTCTGCTTCAATGGCATTTTCACATGAAGGATATCTTCATCACTATCACCTGTGATGATCAAATCATCAACATAAATGACAAGCAGCATAATCCCTTTCTCTGTTTTTCTCACATAGAGTGAGAAATCTACCTTGGAAATTTGAAAGCCAATAGTGACAAGATACTATCCTATCTTGTCAAACCATGCTCTAGGTGCTTGCTTTAAGCAATACAAGGCTTTTTTCAACCTGCAAACAAACTCAAGATGAATAGCATGAACATAACCTGGTGGCTGCTCCATAAAGACCTCTTCTTGCAAATCACCATGCAAGAAGGCATTCTTTACATCCATCTGATGTAAAGACCATCCCTTTGATGCAGCCATAGCAATGACTACTCTTATAGTTGCCATCCTTGCAACCGGACTGAATGTTTCTTCATAATCAATGCCATATGTCTGTGCATACCCCTTGACAACTAATCTTGCCTTGTATCTGTTCACGTTGTGCATTTATGTCACCGACTTGCTATGTGCAGATGCGGTTGGTACACCACCCATGAATAACAGTTGGATGACAGCTATCTTTATGTACTCTAGTTAGTGGCTCAGTTAGTATGCCACATAGGTTAGTTGAGTTTGGTTTGAGACCCACATATAGGGTTCACCTATTCCTTTTTCAACTTAGAGAGAGAGAGAGAGTTCTTTTTTGGCTTTCATAACTAAGAAGAGGAAAACTATTTTCAGCCTCCACCTTTGTGTGTATTCCCCCATTGTGTATATGAGAAAGCTGCAAGTGAGACTCCTTACTTCTCTCCCACTCTCTTCACATGGTATTAGAGCTTGGTTCATGGTAAGGAGCTCAAGAAACCAAACCAAGTTCACGGTGTCTTGGTAAGAGGATCACTGTTGCTCTCCTTTTTTGAGTTTGGGAGCAAATCTCTACAGTTAGCATAGCTGGAAAGTGCAAGAGTGCACTGTCTCAGATTGGGACACCCTTTACAGTGTGGCGAGAGGGTAGTATATGCTGTGGGTCGGTTAAAATTTGCCGCAGAAATTGCATCGTATGCCTATGCGCAGAGATATTGGGAGTGACAAAATCATTCTTATTGCCTGTTGATGCAAAATTGTCACTAGGAAGTGACTGTGTGGTCAAATACCACTTTCGTCAGTTTTGCAGATTTGCCCTTGTGAGGCAGAAGTTGTGTTTTTTGCAGTGACAGAATATTTTTTTAGTGTTCTGTAACAGTGTTTGATGATCTTTCACAGATAGTCACTAAAAAGCTTGGCAAGAACAACTTCCTAGCATGGAAGTTTAGAATGAGGAATTTCCTTAAGGGAAAAGGCTATTGGGAGTTCATTACTAGAGCTGAAGAAGAACCAGTTATTCCTAATGTTCCCAATCAACAGGAGTTGTAGGCATTTAAAGGTTGGCATGAGAGAGCTAGGAAAATTATGTACTGGCTGTCTACCAGTATTTTAGATTCTATGATTGTGCATATTCAGGATGCAAGCACACTGAAGGAGGCGTGGGATACTTTGACAAAAATGTATAGCACAAGTACGCAAGCCAGGAAAATGCAGCTCAAGCAGGAGTTGCATAATGTGCAGAGAGAAAATGTGAAGAAAAGCGAGCGAGGACAAATAAATGAGCGTGGACAAACAACAATGCAAGTTGTTATCTTTTTAATAACAACCACATCGTATTCATTTAGTACAGCCAATTACCATGCAATACTCACAATTTATGTTCCAAGAAAACTCACCCACTCTTCTGCATCTTGGCTACCATATTTCCAGAAGTACATGTTCAAATCATGTTTTCATTGCTATGAAAAAGTAATGAGAAAATAAAACATTGAATGCTTTCAATAATGAGAATAGTAACATATAAAATTAAATGCTCTTCATGTTGCCACAAGACACCTTTTTTCTAAAATTTATTAACTCCATAGCACAAAAATCATATGTTGTACAAAAAAAATTTTGATATAAAAAATTCGATGCTTCAAAATATCTTCAAACCCTTGGAATGATTATACAAAATGTTTTTTTATGCATTACCAAAACATAGAAGCACACCTATGTATATCATCCGTTGCCAAAGGAAACATAACAAAAGGACATCTAGGCTGCCTACTACATGCTTGATGGGTTTCTTGCACATTCAAAGAATACAACTTAGTGTAGCTTCGTGCATGGAAGCACACCTACATATATTATCCACCTATGAAGGAAATGCAAAAAAATGACATGCAAGCCATACACTATATACTTGATGGGTTTCTTCTACCACCCAGAGCCTGAAACAATTCAACTTTTGTCAATGCAGCCTGATGCATAAACTGATGCACTGTGACAGTCAAGCCCAAGACAACAATAAACACGAAGTATATGTGCTTGCAAGGCATGTAGGGAATTTTCCTTGGTTTTCTTTTTGTTAAATCAAGGCATGTGCAATGTGGGAACTCTAAAATTGAGACACTATATGTTAGCCCCTTGAACATTGAGCCTACTGTATGAACATGGAATACATGCACCTCATGTGGAATAATGATGTTGTCTCTCACTACCTCCCTATTTTTTGTAACTGCCTTGTCTATCCTTTCCTTGAAATCTTTATTCAACTTACTTCTCCATTAAACAAGCTTTCCATCATGATGAGAAGGGCACACATGCACATGGCTAGGTGTATGGATTTGTTGTGCACAAGGAGGCCCCATCACACCAATAGAATCATCACTATCAAATATGAACCCTGCCCTTACAAGGGCACCCCTCTCATCTATAGTCATTGATGTCCCACTTGCAACCTTCCATACACCTGGAGAGACCCCAAGAACACCTTGAATGGATTTATCCACATTCCATGTATGGGTGACTGAAGTATTACAAAACCATACAAACTACCTTGTCACTCCATGAGAATGTTGCCTTCTTCCCTTAAAACAAGGGGCTAGCACACCATAACTTGCATTTCTACAAATTGCATTGATTAGTGCCCCACATCGCATCCGACTCTCTACCAAGTAGCCAAAGCATGTGACAATTATATGTGGTTTGGTTCTCTTGATTGCCCAATTCGCTTCATGAATATCTATCTCTCTACAAACCTCATCCTATAATGGACTTGTAAAATCAATGTGTCTTCTTTTTCCTATCACTCTCCTTGTTGTCACTATGATTTATTCTGGTCGCATTTGCATGGACCAATGTTGAACATTTTGAGCCCATCTTTCTTCTTATGCTCAGTGGTTCTGTTATTGGTCTATTCATCTCAAGAGATTGTATCCCGGCCTCTTCAATCAGTGTGTGATATAAATCCACAAGCGTATTTTTGTCCCCTTTACAAGACCCACTACCATCAAGTATTCTTTGCCATAGAGCATCCAAATTTGGTCCTGTACCCAAGTGTTTTCCATTCATAAAGGCATTGTAGTGGGCACTTTGAAGGACACTCATTGCAAGATCTATTGCACAAGCATCATACAAATGTGTTTTGCATATCCATGTGCTTCTCTCATGCTAAAATGTTTTTTCTCTGAAAGGCTCACTGTAGGAACAAATCCAAAGTGCTCTTCTTGCCACAAGAACATCCCCCCCCCCACTGGTTGACTCTAATGTCCCACCAAGTTAGCCATGTATGTAATGTTGGTAGCTCACCCTCCTTCACGTGAATCGGGGACCAATACAAATTCAATGTTTGTTTGCACTAGTCTACAAAAGTTGAAGTTGTTGCCACTCTTCCATCACATTGTTAGGTCCACCATTGTAAACTATGCGGACAGCTAGCCAATTTGCTCCTGCTCCATCTGCCATGAATCCATGGAATTGAGGTTTTTCAAAACCATTCTTCTCCATTGTATTGTTCAGTAGCTTTCGGAATTAAACCTGAGCATGGTTATCCTCCACCTTGAATTCACATATTGCTATAGTTAACAATTCCCTCATGAATGGGTCATACACATGAGCACCCATTGTTGACCATCCCCTCACTTGATGCACATGGTCAAAATGAACCCATTGTGATCCCAACCTTTCACCAGGCCGCATGTAATTCACTAGATCAACTCTTGATCCTGGACCATTGGTCGACATTTTGAAGATATGTGGTTGTTGTTCATCTTGCAATTGTTCAAGAAAAAGGATACTTTGTCGGTATGGATATTTGCATCTCCTCTTTAAATCAAGTATTGAATCCATTCCACCATCCCCTCCTCTAGCCTCACTTCTTGTGCTCTACACCACTCTCTAGAGCCTCCTTCTCTGGGTCATTGGTGTAATGGTTTCAAGCACTTCTTCAAACATTCGATCATCTAGCGGCTCCACAACAACCCCATCCTTTTCTAGCATCATATCCATCACAAGGTCTTGTGCCACAAACACCTCGATATTTTTGATATTTTTGCAAGAGGAATTTCCATTCAACCTAGCATGCATTGAAATGAGATCCTCTATTTGCATTTCTTTTGCTCGACTTCTACCTTTTTCAACTGGATGGTCATGGAAACCCACATGCATTGCACATCTCATCGTCTTCACTTGTTCATGGGAAAAGCAATAATATATAATAGCACTGCATAAGTAAACATACTCTGGTATTGCATCACAATGCTTGCACACAAGTGACCCCAAAGCTAGATCAATGGGACCAGGTAGAGGAGGCGTCCTAAGCTTTCTTTTCCACTGTGTATCATTTAAAACTCCCATTCATTCGAGGAAAGGACAATCCAAATACAATATCTCAAATAACCTAAACATCTACTCATCCTCACAACACCATTGAAGCAGTCTTGCGAACATGTGATATTTTGTCCAAACATGGCCATCAGCATTTCGTTCCATTCCAGACATTGGTGAACCCTTAGTGATAGGTGGAAGTTCGAAGACAATATATCCATCATAAGTTAGAGGAAGCTCATTAACCTTCTCCACCCAAACTACATATATGAAGAGAACTATTCAAAGGCATCCTCTCTAAATGTGAAACCACATTATTCAGTTCAAGATTCATAGAGTCACCATGAGTACCTCTCTTATCGACCATGTGAACTCTTAAGGTTGAATGTTGGCTGCCACTAATCTTGAACCCTTTCTGACCATCCTCTAAGTTTACCACGACTAGAAGCAGAATGGCAAGCTCATCTATTATGATTTCTTGATGTAGCTCAATGTCCTCATTCTCAAGGTGAAATTGTTCCTTAAGCTCCACCAATGAAACCTCCAGGAAAGGAGTATCATAATGAATGGTCAATGATTCATGTTCTCCAAAGTGAATCAAAAGTGATAATGGAATGATTCAAATGCTAGAGCCAAGATGTAGCATTAGGTGACACCAAGTAGAGAACAAGAAAAAAGCTAGCTACACAAAGGTTGCAGAAGCAGGAGGGCAAAAGAAGAAGTGGCATAGACGAAGAGAATGGAGCAGAGAGAAGTGTTAAAAGAGCTAGTGAAAGGGATTATGGGAGAGAAGAGTTGGAGCAAGTTCATCTCTCAAAGTGTCAAATGTAAATGGCTTGATACTAAAAAGTTGATAGAGCTACCAATATTAGCATCCAAGGTGGTCGTTTAACTGTATGCCTTTATTGGATGATATGTATTGTTTACAATAATGGTAATCATTGAACAAGATGCCATCATGGAGATAGTAACTTGAATGACTCCTCCATCCATTTCATTCATTAAGGGTGCACATTTAATATATATATATATATATATTGGTATTGAAAGACTAAAATATCAAGAAAAAAATTAAATATTTATAATTATTATATTTTATAAGCAATAGCTACAGCGGAATAGAAACACATATTATAAGACAAGAACTAATACATAACACTTTTCTATTAATGTATAACACTTTTTCTAATACTAATGGTTTTTTTAATTTAAAAAACAGTTTAATACAAAAAATACAATAGAACGAGTAGTATTTTCAATTGAAAACTCTCAAAATTCAATTGTGGTAGAAATATTACTATTCCCCCACCTACCAGTCATGCCTTGTCGTAGCATCATGAGTCACCCATACCCATGCATCATGAGCCATTACATGCACTTGCATCATGAGTCATTACATGCGGTTGCCCACAACTTTTCCTAGAAGGTCCACATCCACAAATTCATCATCTGCTTCCAGACTGTCCTTGTCAAGCCTGCCCCTCAAGCTCTTCAAGACTGTATCTACATGGAGCCGACTGGGGAGCATTTGTTGATGAGGGCATGGAGCATTCGTTGCAAAGTTGCTTGCCCGCTGTTGTCGGTTGAGCATGGCATAGAAGCTCGTCTATAGGGACTATTGTTGGAGTTGCATAGCTGGCTTGAGTTGTCAATCCTTTGCTCATCTATAGTTGTAGAGCCAGGTGTCTGCTGCTTAGTTTTTTGAGCTATTGAAGGCAGCGATCAGTGGCACAAGGAAAAACTTGGGCAATAGGTCAAGGAGGCTGAGGATCTAGCAACGAAGCGATCTAGCAACAAAGCGTTTAGCAATGAAGCATCTAGCAATGAAAGCACCCAAGACACTCCTCATAAAGTGTAAAAGTGTCCAATGACGAGTGTCTAGCAACAAACTTCAACGAGCTTTTGAACTAAGTTCTCCTCCTTGTCCCCAAGCTCCTGTGAAGAGAGTGGGAGAGAAGTAAGGAGTCTCACTTGCAACTTTCTCACATACACAAATGGGGAATACACACAAATGTGGAGGCTAAAAACAGAGTTTTCCTCTTCTCAATTGTGAAAGCCCAAAAGAACTCTCTCTCTTAGTACAAAAGGAATAGATGAACCCTATATGTGGGTCTCAAACCAAACTCAGCTAACCTAGGTGGCATACTAAGTGAGCCCCGAACTAGAGTACATAAAGATAGCTGTCATCCAGCTATTATTCATGGGCAGTCTACCAACCGCATCTGCAGCTAAATGCACAATGGTCACCTTGGCATATCACGAGTGGAACTCGTTATCTCAACACTCCCCCTCAAGCTCAATCCCAATTCCTACACACCAAGCAGGTCTCTGAACTTGCTCAGCTTCTCTACACCCAATGCCTTCATGAATATGTTAGCTACCTGATCCTCTATGTTGACATAAACTGGATCAATAAAACCTACTAGAACCTTCTCCCACACATAGTGATAATGCATCTCAATGTGCTTTGTTCTAGCATGATAGACTAGGTTATTTGCCAAGTGTATACTGCTCATGTTGTCACAATAAATGACAACTGGCCCATCTATAGACTGATGCATATCATAAAGTAGCTTATGCAACCAAGCTACCTCACATGCAGCCATTGCTACACCCCTGTATTTAGCCTCTATACTCGACAAGGCAACTGTAGGCTATTTCTTGTTGCTCCAAGTGACTGCAGCACTCCCAAAAGAAAACACATATCCACTGGTAGATCGTCTATCAAAAAAACTACTAGCCCAATCAGCATCAGTGTATCCATGCAACTGTATCTGAACCCCAGTCTCATAAAATAATCCATACTGCAATGTGGACTTCACATACCTCAGTATGTGTCTAGCCACATCCAAATGCGGTTTCCTTGGAGCCTGCATAAGCTAACTTACCAACCCAACAGCATAGCTCAAATCTGGCCTGGTAATAGTCATATAAATCAAACTTCCTACTATGCATCTATACCTATTAGGGTCTTCTAGAAGCTCACCTGCATCTGCGCTCAACTTCACATTTTGCTCCAAAGGAACTGAAATAGGCTTATAGCCTATCATCCCATATTTGGACAGCATGTCCAATCCATACTGCCTCTACAAGAGCCATATCCCACTTGTGGATCTAATCACCTCAATGACCAAGAAATAATGCAGCTCTCCCAAATCCTTCATCTCAAACTTTTGCTTCAATAGCATTTTCATATGACGGATATCTTCATCACTATCACCTGTGATGATCAAATCATCAACATAAATGACAAGCAACATAATGCCTTTCTTTGTTTTTCTCACATAAAGTGAGAAATCTACCTTGGATCTAAAAGCCAATAGTGACAAGATACTGTCCTATCTTGTCAGACCATGCTCTGGGTATTTGCTTCAAGCCATAGAAGGGTTTCTTCAACCTACAAACAAACTCAGGATGAACAGCATGCACATAACCTGGTGGCTGCTCCATATAGACCTCTTCTTGCAAATCACCATGCAAGAAGCATTCTTTACATCCATCTGATGTAAAGACCATCCCTTTGATGTAGCCATAGCAATGACTGCTCTTACAGTTGCCATCCTTGCAACTAAACTGAATGTTTCTTCATAATCAATGCCATATGTCTGTGCATATCCCTTGACAACTAATCTTGTCTTGTTTCTGCTCACAGAACCATCTTCCAAGGCATCCGTTTCTTCATCCATGGCTTTCTCCCATTTTTATTTTCCCAGCTCAAAAGAAGTGGGTTCTGGTTGTTGTATCACTTTGACCATATAGGCATAGTGAATGGCTGTAAATCCATCATATTTCAGCCTATCCACAGGATACTTAATGCTAGTAGACCTGTGCAAAATAGGCTCACTACTAGGTGCTCTCGAAACATCCCTTATCTTCCTTACTCCAGGTGTAACAATAGAAGGAATACTCAACTCATCATCAAGGCTCTGTTCTAAGCCACTGGATTCACCATCCACATAAGAGTGACTTGCATTCACATCAACCATGGGCTGATCTACTTTCTCTTTTCCCTTTCATGATGCTTGCATACCACTATCTGCATTGCTTTGAGGAGATTCTCCTGATCTCAATTTGCCTGTCCATGGCAAAGAATGTGAACCACTGCTAGAGGACACTACAGGTCCACTAATATTTTGTGATTGCTGCTGTGAATTCTGTGCAGCATTAACATTTTGTGCATCTACATCATCAATCACATTTAGGGGTTTATACCAGCTGCTCATCTCATCAAAAACAACATCTCTGCTCACTGTAAACTTACGAGTAGAAGGGTTATAGCATCTATATCCTTTCTGCTGTAGAGAACATCTATACCCTTTCTGCTGTTGTAGAGAATAACCAATAAAGATGCACTTCTCAGCTTTTGGATACTTGGATCTCAACTCATCTGGCACATGAACATAGGCAATGCAACCAAAAACTTTCAAATGAGAAATATATGGTTTCCTACCAGTATACCTCTCCTCTCGCGTCATGCCATGTATTGCTACAGTGGGAGTCCTATTCATTATGTAGACTGCTGTAGCAACTGCTTCAGCCCAATAATAATCAGGCAGGTCTTTTTTGTTGAGCATTGCACGAGATACCTCTCCAATATGCCTGTTTTTCCTTTCTACAAGTCCATTTTGTTGTGGGGTATGACTGCATGAATATTGTTGCTTTATGCCACACTCTTGTAGGAACCTTGCAAACTCATTTGAGAGGTACTCTCCCCCTCCATCTGACCTTAGGTTTTTTATTTGCAGGCCTATTTCTTTCTTAACCATAGCTTTAAAAGCTTTGAAATGCCCAAACACTTCACTTTTCTTTTTCATAAAATACACCCAAAGTTTTTTGCTATAGTCATCAATAAAAGTGACAAAATAATGACATCCTCCAATAGATGCAGCTTTAGTAGTCCACACATCAGACTGGATTAATTCCAATGGCCTCTTACTCTCTTGAACATGTCTAGGAAATGGTTTCCTTGCCTGTTTTCCAAATTGACAGGCTTCACATACCTTATGCATTTCTACAACCTTGAACTTAGGCAATCCGACAATATTATTTTGGGCCTGCATTAATTTAAGTCATTGTACATTAACATGATCAATGCGTTTATGCCAGATATCAATATCTGCAACTACACTAGTCCCATGTGCAAACATTGCTGCACTCAATTTAGGCATGTCCACATCTAACCTAAACATCCTGCCCTTCTTCTTCCCTTTTGCTATCAAGCAATCTTTATTTTTCATATCCTCAACAAAGCATCCATGAGGATTAAATCTGACCTGCAAGCCCTGCTCAACCATTTGACCAATACCAGGTTCTTGGTGATATTCGAGACATGAAATACATCAGACAGGTATTTCTTTTTCCCATCCTACATAGACAAAGGAATTTTACCAATTTGCACAATAGGATGTGCATTATCATCACTAGTCTCCACAAATCTTGGTCTTTCCATTTTCCTTGCATCCTGCATTCATTCTACATGACCTGTCATGTGGTTTGATGCACCTGAGTCAACATACTACTCCATTGCTTTCTTCTGCACTTGTCACAGAATCGGTCATGTGTTGCACCATAAACAAATGCTCATTTCTATCATCACCCTGTTTACTAGAAGATGCATAATTGCCTTGCTGCGATTTTCCATTCATGATGTCATTCTGCTTTTTGTAGTAGGTAGGTCTTTAGCCATATGACCCATTTTACCACAGTAGTAGCATTCAACATTAAGGTTTGCATTTTGGCCTCTCTGTCATTCACGATGACCTCTTTGGCTCCCCCTACCTCTAAAGTTACCACGTCCTCCTCCATAGGACTGGTTTTCTTGAATTTGCTGCATATTCTAATTTTTGCCACGGCCTCCAAATCGGCCTGCTCTACCTCTGCCTCTACCTCTTCCAGCATTTGAGTAGAAGATAGTTTCTTTTGAAGTTCCTCCTGAAGAAGATGCACCACCATTTCTCTGCTCTTCAGAAATTAGAAGAGCAATCAACTCCTCAAAATCAAGAAATTTTTCACGGATGACAATGGATGTTCAGAATTGTGCATAATCCTTTCCTAGACCATTAAAGGTCACAGAAACTAAATCATCATCTTCCACTAGTGACCCAATGGAAGCAAGTGCATCTGCAATCTTCTTCACCTTCATGTGGTTGTCATTGATGCTCATATTTTTTCTCTCTGCACATTATGCAACTCCTGCTTGAGCTGCATTTTCCTAGCTTGTGTATTTGTGCTGTACATTTTTGTCAAAGTATCCCACGCCTCCTTTGGCGTGCTTGCATCCTGAATATGCACAATCATAGAATCTAAAATACTGATAGATAGCCAATACATAACTTTTCTAGCTCTCTCATGCCATCCTTTAAATGCTTGCAACTCCTGTTGATTGGGAACATTAGGAATAACCGGTTCTTGTTCAGCTCCAGTAATGAACTCCCAATAGCCTTTTCCCTTAAGAAAATTCGTCATTCTAAACTTCCATGCTTGGAAGTTGTTCTTGTCAAGCTTTTCAGTGACTATCTATGAAAGAGCATTAGATGCCATTACAGAACACTACAAAAATATTCTGTCACTGCAAAAAAACACAACTTCTGCCTCACAAGGGCAAATCTGCAAAACTGACAAAAGTGGTATTTGACCACACAGTCACTTCCTAGTGATGATTTTACATCAACAGGCAATAAACATGATTCTGTCACACCCAATATCTCTGCGCATAGGCATACAATGCAATTTCTGTGGCAACTTTTCACTGACCTGCAGAACAGTGGTCATACAGCAAAAAGCAAGGCACTTTTCTGAGTGCATGCGGAAAACTTCCACCATCAAAACGAGCCTCGAAATGGCCTCGAATCAAAAAAATAATGTCGCCATGGGCTTCGCCATCACACGCAGCATATACTACCCTCTCGCCACACCGTGAAGTGTGTCCCAATCTAAGATAGTGCACTCTTGCACTTTTTGACTATGCTACCTATAGAGATTTGCTCCCAAACTCGAAAAAGGAAAGCAACACTGATCCTCTTACCAAGACACCGCAAACTTGGTTTGCTTTCTTGAGCTCCTTACCACGAATCAAGCTGTGATACCATGTAAAGAGAGTAGAAGAGAAGTAAGGAGTCTCACTTGTAGCTTTCTCACATACACAAAGGGGGAATACACATAAAGGTGGAGGCTGAAAATAGTTTTCCTCTTCTTAGTTGTGAAAGCCCAAAAGAACTCTCTCTCTTAGTACAAAAGGAATAGATGAACCCTATATGTGGGTCTCAAACCAAACTCAACTAATCTAGGTGGCATACTAACTGAGCCACTAACTAGAGTACATAAAGATAGCTATCATCCAGCTATTATTCATGGGCGGTGTACCAACCGCATCTATAGCTAACAAGTTGGTGACATAAATGCACAATGGTCACCCTGGCATATCATGAGTGGAGCTTGATATCTCAACACCTGCTTATCCTCGAGCTCGATTCTTGCTTAACCTCATCGTCAACCTCACGGCGGCGAGTGACAGAAGAGAGGTGAGATATGCTTAGAAATGCAGCACGATGATGATGGTCTAGCAAAAATCTTGTCAAAAGACCAGAAGATGAAGATGTGGCCAGAAGTTAGCTATGGCGGACGACCTTCTTCTTCCTCGTCTTCTTCTTCTTCAACTTTCGATAAGCTTAGTACATTGCTGGCTATGGCAAGAGAAAGCTCTTAAATCACCTCCGACAGCTCAATCATTCTGCAGACTCGAAAGCTCCAATCAATCAGGTTTTCTTCTCGCATTCATTCCACTCCCACTCCTTGTTTCCTTCGTCCTCCCTCCTTCCTTTATTGTTTTTCATCACTCCAAGCTCTTCTAGAAGGCATCTAAGAGCAACTTGAAGGCCCAACTTTGGCCATGCAAGGGAGGGGCACTTGGACTACCTGGGGTAGCAAAAGAGGCAACGCATTAACGTGCTGCCTCTTTCGCTGCCCCAGACCTGTGTCCAAGACCCTCCCCCCCCAAAATCGCATACTTAACTCACCAAGCTAAGGAGGTTGGAAGGCCAAGTGACTTGGTGGTGTGTGAAAAGAAGAAGCATCTTTGTTTTTTAGATGAGGGCAGGTCTTTCTTAGACGAGGACGAGGCATATTTCAAAGGTTTTTTTAGACGAGGAAGCATCTCTATTTTTTAGACGAGGATGAGGCATATTTCGAAGGTTCAAGCATCTTTGTTTTTTAGATGAGGACGAGGCATATTTTGAGGATGAGGACGAGGTCTCATCTCATTAATTTAGACAAGGACGAGTCTAACGACTTTGCTATTTAGGAGGATTCAAGGTCATTTTGTGTCTCTTGTCCATCATTGCCGTTTGTGATTAAGGTCAAGACTTTCTGTTTGGTTTCATTGAGTTTTGCACTCTTCTGATCACAAAATTTCCCTTCTTTTTACTCTTCTTCCCACTATCATCTTTATCTTCATTCTAATTCTAGCTACCTTGTTTCTCTATTCTCCCTTCCATTGATTATGCCGATGATCTCCCCATGGATTGCTCTTGCTCTTTTTTCCTTCAAAATCCCCTCTTCCTCCTCCTTCTCCTCCTTCCTTTTTGCTGCCGCCTGCTTCTTCTTCCCTCCCACCCCTGCTTTTGTTGCTCCTTCAATTTCCCTATCCAACTCCCGATTCTAGATTAAAAACATGCTTGGTCGTTGCTAAGGAAAATGGTGTCAAGATTCAAACGCTGAGATGGATAACCAATTGGATAATAACAAATCGTCCGAAATGAATATCTTCGTGGTGCAAAGGTACTCCCACGAACAAGCGGGGATGAAAAGTCATTTGGTTGGGGTTGTGAAAACATAGACCCTTCTGTTTGTCATTGAGGTGTTAAAGGCACGTTGGTCATTTCTAGTCAGTTGTTTCTTTATTGCACTCATCATTAAAGTCTATCGATTGAGGTCGTGAAGGCATTGGTGATGTCCAATGCATATTTAGGGTGGTTACACACAGCTAAAGGGTGCCCTAGAGGTGCCCAACTTGTGGGCGGCCAAGAAAAACTTTGGAGAGTCTTCAATGGGCAGGGTTACACACTACCCAAGCAAGAATCTTTATAAAAAGGGAGCATTTAATGGGAAATAATTTTGTACTTTAATTTGATTGGTTGAAACATGGGTGCCCAAACTTGGAAAGCCAAAGTTTCCTACCCAAGAAATCTCTTATCATGGGCACGAGGTGGCAACTGTGCCTCGGCTTTTGGACTCTAGTGCACATTTTCTTGGTCTCCAGTCATTCTTGATATGTTTAATTCTTAGCTTGTGTGCATTTCTTTGTTTTGTGTATAGATTTTGAACCCCTCTTGAAAAGACACCTTGAGAGGCCAAAAAGGATAGTGCATTAACGAGTTGTCCTTTTTGACCTCTCAAGGGATAGGCATACAAGTGCATAGAAGTGCATATATACCTCTGCAATTCCATATATACAAGTGTATAGATATGACTGCAAGTTGATGTACTGTGTATATTGCTTTATCTTGTGTCTTGAGTGTGAACCCCTTGTGTCTTCAGTCTTGACAATGCATATAATCATGTACTTGCATATATAATTTCAAGTATATCCTTATTGAATTCCTTGATATAACATATATTTCTATCATTGCACTTATCTTTAAGGATTTGTGTATTTGTGTATTTGTAATATTTTATATCAAGGACATGTAATATCTTCAAGAAATTTGAATTGCAATCTTAGTGTCTTGGCATCAACAATTGAATTCCTTATTGCGTTAAATCTATTTCAATCAATTCAAAGTGTGTGCATGAGAGATGAACCTTTTTCTTTTAGCACATAAGTGGGAATATGTTTCCTAAACTAAGATATTTGTTTGAAGCTTTGCCCTCATGATATGTACACATTTCTGCATTCACGATACATGTCAATAAATAGGGATTGTTAAAACATTGCATATGTTTTCATAAACAAAACCTTTAGCGTATATATATATAAATAAACTCTCATGTTTTTTTGAGCTTATGGATAGATTTATAGAGCTTAAAAAGGCAATGGACAAAATATCTACAAAGCTAACTTTAGATCAAAGGGGAGAGGTAGAAGGAAAATAGCATACCATAATTCAAAAGAGAATTGTTGATAGGATGGGAAAGGTGTCAATTGAATTTTCTATACTTTTTTGCATTTATTTTGAAGTTAAGTGATTGACATGTATCTTTCGATAGGTGTTGAATTGTATAGATCCTGGTCTTGGAGAGGCTTGGTTGGAAAAGTTGTTTGCCTTACGCTTTGATGGTACCAGGGATGTTTTTATCAAAGCTATACTTATATATTAATATAAAATCTTGGTGAAAGTTTATCGAGCTAGATTTTTTAGTTTCACAATATTTATATAACATATTACAATTTTATTAAATATTTCCTTTTGAATTTTAAAGAAAAACTTGTAAATCCTAGTGAAAATTTTAAATTTTCCCCATAAAAGTTTCAAATCTTGGCGAATTTTTCAAGAGTTTATTTTTATTAGGGCATACAAACTTTCAAAAGCAATATAAAAGTTTTTCTTCTTAACAAAACTAATAGTAAAAAATCATCTATGGATGGTACAGACTCTTGCATGACATTGGAGAAGCTCCAGCTCATTGTAAAGTGTGATTTGAGATTAGAGAAGAAAAATATTTTTCTTCTTTGTTAGAAGCCACGAAACCTATGCGAGACATGTACTTTGTGCGTGTGGGTGACCTTGAGTATATAGGGTGTGTTTCTACTACCAATAAAAATGAGTTTTCATGGTGTTTTTTTGTTTCTTACCAATGGCACGACTCTTACTTTTGATTATTAAATTACGTCAACTTTTACTGTGTAGGATTAGTAGAGAAATAATTTTGGAGAAGTTCAAGACACAGTCATTGATAGTGCTTGAAGATTTGAGGGTGATCACAACAATGGTCATGCCTTTAGAGACCCCTAAGGATTACACATTACAGAAATACATGGAGGATATAAAATTGGAGGGGAAAAAACATATGTTTGTGATACTAAGATCAAAGGAAACAAAGATGGAGAGCAAGGGTGGAAAAAAAGGAGATGGACTACCTGAGTTGGACATGGCTTCCCATATTCATCATAAAAAGCCCTCATTTGGACAAATTTTAAATAGATACTTGACATGACAATATGATTCAATTGAAGTCAAGGCAAAATGGGGTGGCCTTAGGATAATCATCTAACCCCAATCAAGTCTGAATAATTTGGAATGGGTTATCAAGGATCTACCATCAAGAAGTTGAGTGGTATAACCCCGATCATCAAGGAGGTTCCAACACAGGAGATGCTATTGAGCCAATACTTGGCAGTAATTTTGTAGGTTCCTAAGTCTGATCTTGAAAGGATGACTCACCAAAATCAATTGGTTTGGAATCTTAGATTACTTAAGTCAATAGTTTGAGTAAGAGCAGTCTCACTACCCTTGCTTTTGTGAGTTTCTTAAGTTTGAGTCAAGTAGACGATAGAAGGTGGAGATTTTCTACTCTTAATTAGGATTGTGCCTCAAGATGTGGTGACAAGGGATGAGAACCACATACCAGTTGATACATGAGCACACCTGTAGTTCTACGACTATTTGTAACAAGTTGATACCTATTTTATATAGAATGATGGCATCCAAAATTCATGTTCTACATAAGATTGGCTGAATGAGCACTTGGGATCAAAATAAGATATATTTAAAGCATTAGGTATTCAAATCAAGAAACCCTAGCTTAGATTCCCTACCAATTGAAGAATAAATAGGGAATTTCTATATAAAATAGAACCTCCATAATTATAGAGGGGTATATATGATATGGATGGGAATTGAACAAAATGATAAAACAATATAATAATAAACCTTAAACCCTAAGGGTGGCAAAAATTAGATTGCATTTTTTCCTTATCGTGAAGGACATCAATTGTGTAGTATCCAACTAGAAATTTTTGTCTAGTGGGTCTCGTAGTTCATGCTAAGTATAGGTGCCAACTTCTTCATCATTGTCCCCAATCTAAGGCCTCTATAAATTTAAGAATTCTTACTCGGACATATGTACTCTTTCCTAACATCCTTGATTGCCTTTTGTACACCTCTAAATTACTAAGGCTAGAGCCAGTGAAGCATGTGATGCAAGCATCCTCACAAGTGTCATTCAAGAGCTAGCATAGTAGCTCATCCTCTCAAAGACCAGTTTCTTCTAACATTTCATTAAGGGTAAAGTATACCGCACCCTCAATAGTCATTTGATAAATTGATGAAAGGTGTGCCTTTTTTTTTTTCCTTGTGTAGATCATAGGTGGAGAATGGGTATGCATGATTTGGATATGCCAATAGGATGATCTAGCTCTCATAATTCTCTACATCTAGGTATATAGTATGTTCCTTATGTTCTACATCTATGTTTATCTCATCTACTCCACCACTTCTAGATGCAAATACACCTACTCCACTGCTTATAGATGTAGATAGATCCTCAGGCTATTATTCAACATCATCCTCAAACTTGCTAGTTATGAGAGGAACAAAAAGGGATGCATCTCTCTTAGCAAAATCAAAAGGGCAAGATGAAGTATACCTGATGGGAATAGAGTACTCATCAAGAGAGAGAAACACATTATCCATGCCCCTACCTAGAGCCTTCTCAAGGTTTTTCCTTTGATCAAGAGATCTCAAAGCATCAAATGGGACCCATCGGTTAGGGGAGGTAACAATCTATGATAGATTGCCCATGGATAAGTTTATCTAAAGCTAAAGGGAGTGCTTATCAAGAAGAAGTAAAGATCTCAAGGTCAATTAGAGAGTAAAGATCTCAAGGTCAATTAGAGATGGGATGGCTTGTAGAAGTTTGGATAAACATGGTTTATTAAAGAATGAGAATCAATGGATAAAATCTAATGGTCAAATCATTCTCTAGGGGAATCCATGAGTGTGGGAGGATGCTATGGAAGGTGAAGGGGAAGACTATAGAAAGAAGGGTTACCTAGGAGTGTGAACACTACAATGTGAAAATGACCAAGAGTAGTGTACTTTATAAAGGGGACATTTCCTTAAAATATTTTAATTAAAATTTTATCTTTTCAAAATAAAAATGAGAAGCTATTTAATTACTCTCTCTCTCTCTCTCTCTATCTCTCTCTCTCTCTCTCTCTCTCTCTCTCTCATACATCATACACATACATAGATCTTTTCTTATACTTAAAAATATAAAGATCTACCATTTTTTCATTTATAAATCATAGAGAGCCCTAATCTAGGGTGAAATTGATTAAGGGTAATCTTAAGAATCAATGAGAGAGTTCTTTATATCAATTTTTACTTTGTTTTGTAGATCTAACAATCATGATGTCCAAGTGCATTGTCAAAACACTAAGAATACAAGCAACTAGATATTACTAATCTCCAACATTTTTTGCAAACTAATGAACCCCTACCATCATGTCTCTATAATCTCTAGAGTATGTGGGGTATAACATTATTACAAAGGATTTTTTTCTTATCCTTCTATCTAATTTTGCGATTATTAAGTCTAAAATAGTAGTCCTAAAGAGGGCTTCCTATTGCCAACTGTATTTCTTCTTTGATGAACCGCATGCTCCTCTTCTCTTCTAGTTCCAACATGGAATCAGGATGCCCTTACTATGAACTAAATACCCTAACAATAGCACTATGAGTCCTATCACACGAATCACCATCCATCACTTCCCATTGTAGGCTTTTCCATCTAAACCTTCTATAAGTTAAAAGAATGCAAGGATTTTTCCTTCCAATGAAGTCTTTGCAAAAATTAGAATTGATCGATATTGTTGGAGGTAGTGGCCTTCACCCCTCTCTTTGGTGTGGAGAAATGGTTAAATGTGGCTCAATGGAGGGGGAATCTCATGTTTATGACACTTGTGATTTTAGGGATGATTAATCCCATAAATGTATGTGACATTGTGGGATCCTTGGATATGAATGACCCTTGAACCAACCTTAGTAATCCTATTGGCCTTTTGGAGGGACTAGGAAGGCATACATGGCTAGGAGATAGGGGATTAGGACCCCTCTACACTCAGTGCTTTTCAAGTACCATGTGGTAGTCAACATGGGTCTATCTTGTGGAATATGTGTGACTTTGTTTCAGCTTTCTTGTGCATGACACATGGCAATGATAGACTTGTGGTGTTTTAATGACATTGCAATCTATAGAAGATTTGATGTGTAACTTTGCCTTAGCATTTGTGTTGATGGAAGTGGACCTTGAATCCTTAATTTGTGTACCTCTCATGGACTTTGGCAATTGCTATTGGTGGAGTTTGTTGGCCTTTGTGGTTGGCATGGATTTTGGGGCAACTTTGGTTTGTTGATCCCCGTGCACATAGCCTTTGTTTGATTTGATTGGCTAGTCAAGTTTGCTTTCCTCAAGGTTCATCCATAGGGGGTGTTGGAGGTGGTGGCCTTCACCCCTCTCTTTGGCTTGGAGCAATGGTTAAATGTGGCTTAATGAAGGGGGATTCTCAGAATGTGACACCTATACTTTTGAGGATGACAAATCCAAATAAGCATATGTGACATTGTGGGATCCTTGGATATAAATGACCTTTGAACCCTCCTTCGTAATCCTACCAACCTTTTTGGGAGCCTAGGATGGCATGCATGGCTAGGAGGTAGGGAATTGGGACCCCCAACCCTCAGTGCCTTCTAAGGTAGTAATAAATACATACTATCCTGTATCTTTGTAATTTTTTATACAAACAAGAATTGTTAGGTCAACTCACCAAAATGTCACATCTGACATGTTTGGTCTACATTGGACTAGATCTCAACTATGACATGATTTTTTCATCCATCCATTGTCAAATAATTCACACAGCCTCTCTGGTTTTTGGCTCTTGCAAGTATATGTTTATCTTTGTTTTATTCAAATGACTATAATTAGCAAAGAAAACAACAAATCATGGAATGGAATAAACTAGATCAATCTA
Organism: Dipteris shenzhenensis; assembly: GCF_047967505.1. Classification (NCBI taxonomy): domain Eukaryota; kingdom Viridiplantae; phylum Streptophyta; class Polypodiopsida; order Gleicheniales; family Dipteridaceae; genus Dipteris; species Dipteris shenzhenensis. Next base: position 24,747,882 of record NC_141610.1, read on the forward strand.
GTATTTCTTCCACTACTAGTTGGCTTCATAGCATTTCCCACACCATTGAACTTTCTATTTCTATATGATTGATTGATCTCTATGCTTGGAAGAAGCCACTCTAGACTATCAAAACAAGGCAAGGAAACAGATTTTTACCTTCCATATTGGCCTTCTTGATCCTACACATGAACATTGAGTCATAAAAGGAGGCCCAATCCTTCTTCAAGTTTGATAGTGTGCAACCTTCATACTAAAGACTACTCATCTTAGCAAAACCCTAGTTATGCATGCTACAGGATCCCACCCTACATAATTAGAGGGATAAAGTTTTTTGGAACAAATGAAATGCTTAAGAAAGTTGTGTGAGTGTCCCCAACATAATGCAAGTACATTTAAGCATGACCCCAAGTGGAAGGTCTACATCCTAATGCACATATATATCCACATGGATGAAGACATGTTGGTGAATTTATACCCAAGTGACTGTCTTGCTACTAGGAGAAATTTAAAAATCCATGATTCCCCCCTTCTAATGTTTGAAGAGGTTCCATGAATCCTTTTTTTTAACAAATGTTCAACTTTATAACACCCACAATTAATGGATTGTATTGTGATCCAATAATACTTCCTCCAAAATTAGGGAATCCATTCCTCATGCTCATCATTGGTGTTTTTAGTACAAAACTACCTTGATATCTATCATTTTCCATTCCCATAGTCCCTATGCTAGTTCCATTTGACTAACAATAGCCCTATTTTTCTCTCTTCTCACTGATAAAAAAACATGATAGTACTCTTGTGAAATATCCCTCTAATTTTGCAATCTCTCTCTCTCTCTCTCTCTCTCTCTCTCTCTCTCTCTCTCTCTCTCTCTCTCTCTCTCTCTCTCTCTCTCTCCCCCCTATCCTAGAGGAGAAACAAATGTTGAAATTAGTAGCGCACAGCCAAATCCATCTGAGAGTGCTCTCAATGGAAGCAAGAACGGAAGAAGGAGAGAGAAAGAGAGAGGGGGAGACAGAGAGCCACACAAGTTTTGGTGGGTGCAGAACCACCCTAATCTTCTTTTTCATTCATTTATATATGTGTTTGAGTATTGTACATAACCAGGGTTAAGGCACAGTGACCTTTAACCCCCACAACCTCCCACTTAAAGGACAATGTGCCTTTAAGGGAGAACAACCAGTGAGCATACTATCCAATGCCCATCAATACACGACAATACTCAAACCGCTGACTAGGTAGACTCTTCGTCAGCATATCTACAGGGTTATCATCTGTATGAACCTTGACAAGCTCTATGCGCTTGTCCTCAAGTACCTCCCTGATGAAATGGTACCTGACCTCAATGTGTTTGGTCTTTGCATGAAAGACCAGATTCCGTGCTAGTTGAATAGCACTCATGGAATCACTATGCAATGTCGGTACACCTGTATGAATCCCCAAATCTCCCACTAGCCGATCAAGCCATATAGTCTCCTTGCAACCCTTTGTGGCTGCAACATACTCAGCCTCTGTGGTAGACAAAGCAATGCACTTCTGTGCACGAGACATCCACGACACTGCACCACCTGCAAAGGTGAACACATAACCAGAAGTGGATCTCCTACTATCCACATGCCCTGCATAGTCTGAATCTGTGTACCCAAGTACACGCATGTCTCCTTTACCAAAGCAAATGCACATCTCCTTGGTACCCTTCATGTACCTCATGATGCATTTAACTGCCTCCCAATGCCTCTTTCCTGGATTAGCCATATACCGGCTAACAACTCCCACTGCAAATGCAATGTCTGGTCTAGTAGCTATCATAGCATACATAAGACTCCCAACTACTGATGCATAAGGAACCTTGGCCATCATGGCCCTCTCCTCATCTGATTTGGGACTATCTATATGACTCGGTTTCACATATGGAGGCAATGGAGTACTCACTACCTTCCCCCCCTCCATATTGAAACGCTGCAATACTTTTGTAACATACTCTTTTTGTGAAAGCCAAAGGAGTTTCCTACTCCGATCACATGTGATGCGCATACCAAGAATATGACCTGCAAATCCCAAATCCTTCATATCAAAGGCCTCATGCAACTTGGCCTTTAAGGCATCTAGCTCATAAGTATTCTTGCTAGCCAATAGCATATCATCCACATATAGTGCCAAGATTATCAGGCTACTATCCTTAGCCCTTTTAGTATAGAGGCAGTGATCAATTTCACTCCTTCTAAAACCCTGGGACCGAATGAAAGCATCAAACTTCTGATACCATTCTCTAGGCGCTTGCTTAAGACCATAGAGACTCTTCTTTAGCTTGCAAACTAAATTCTCTTTGCCCTTTTCTTCAAAGCCTTCCGGCTGCACCATGTAAATTTCCTCATGCAAATCCCCATGCAAGAAAGCTGTCTTGACATCCATCTGCATAAGCTCCATATCCTCTGATGCCACTAGTCCAAGCATGCATCTAAGTGTGGTCATCTTCACAACCGGAGAGAATATCTCATCAAAATCCACACCCTTCTCTTGCTTGAACCCTTTAGCAACCAAACGGGCCTTGTACCTAGGCACATCATCACCTGTGACCTTCATTTTGTAGACCCATTTACATGGCAATGCTTTCTTTCCATGTGGCAAAGAAACCAAGTCCCAAGTCTTATTCTTCATAAGTGAACTCATCTCTGATTGCATAGCATACTCCCACTTGCGTTGATCCTCACGCATCATAGCCTCTCTATAGCAAGAAGGCTCCCCGCAATTAGTAAGCATCACATAGTCTACCCCTGGAACAAACCTATCAGGCGGTCTAGACACTCTAGATGATCTTCTCAAGGGCATTTCAGCTTGCTGTTCCACTTGCATATCAGCCACATTTGGCTCATCATTTCCACCAATAGATGATCCATCATCTACCCTTGATTGTATACCTGTGGGAGTACTTGGTGGTACCATTTCTTGCACATTTGGTGCATGGACAGCTTGCTGTCTATCAACATATGCAGGTGGATTCACATCCTGGAAAGTGATTCTCCTCATTTCCACATCCCTCATGGGTGCCTTATGCATCTTCTTCTCATTGAAGACCACATCATGGCTGCGTATGATCTTCTTTGCTTTTGGATCCCAGAGACGATAGCCCATCTCTCCACTTTCACCATAACCCAGAAAGATGCATTTCCTAGACTTAGGATCTAGCTTCTTTCGAAGCTCTTTTGGCACATGTGCATATGCCTCACACCCAAATATACGCAAATGAGAGTAAGAGGGCTTCTTGCCACTCCATGCCTCTTCAGGAATACCACCATCCAAACTCTTACTAGGTGATCTATTGATCACATGCACTGCAGTCTTCATTGCCTCAGCCCAAAAACCACCAGAAAGACTTGCATTGGAAAGCATGCATTGCAACCTTTCTTGAATGGTACGGTTCATCTTTTCTGCAACTGGATTTTGCTCTGGAGTACGAGGGGATGTGAGCTCCCTCTTAATCCCACGTGTATCACAGAAATGCTGAAAGTCATGAGAGAGATACTCTCCACCATTGTCAGTCCGTAGGCATTTAAGCGTTCTACCTGACTGATTCTCAACCAAGGCCAGCCGTTTCTGAAATATCTGGAACACATCACTCTTTCGAGCTATAGCATAAGCCCACACTTTCCTAGTTGCATCATCAATGAATGTCACATAGTATTCAGCCCCGCCTAATGACCGTGTAGGCATGGGACCACATACGTCTGAATGCACCAAATCAAGCATTTCAAACTCTTTCTTTCCCCTTCTTTTATGGGCTGATTTAGTCTGCTTCCCATAGAGACAATGCTCACAAAATTCAAAATCAGAGAAACTCAAATGCGGTACATAACCCAAACGGCATAAGAGTTTCATTCCATTCTGGCTCATGTGCCCCAACCTGCAATGCCACAAAGAAGTGCTTGGCTGCTCGGTTATTGCAACAACATGATCAAATACCCCTGATACATGTAAGGGATACAAAGTCCCACACTTGGCACCCCTAGCCAAAAGCATAGAGCCCTTTTGAATTTTCCAACTTTGAAAGCCAAAAGTGGTGTGAAAACCAGCATCATCTAGCTGACCCACTGAAAGAAGACTCTTGGTCAACTTAGGCACATGTCTCACATGTTTCAAAACAAATGCAGACCCATTTGCAAAAGAAAATTTTATGTCACCTGCTCCCACTATGTCACATGCATAGTCATTTCCAAGATCCACACAACCTGTCTTTCCACTATCATAAGTGGAGAACCATTCCCTATGGGGAGTAACATGGAATGAAGCACCAGAATCCAAAATCCAATCCTGGGAATATGCATCATCTGAAGTGGTAAGCAACTCTATAGATAAACTAGACATGAAGAGAACGTCATTGTCACTATCATGTGTGACTGCATTGATCTCCTCGATCTTCACTTTTGCTTTGTCTTCCCTTGGACTTTCTTCCTTTTGATTTGCACCCAAATTTGCATTCTTTTTCTTATTCTTTTGCTCTCTTTTCAGCTTGTAGTAATCCTTTTTCATATGGCCCTTCTTGCCACAATGGTAACACTCAATGTTCTGTGCCCTGGATTTGCTACAAGACTTCCCTCTTTCTTGGGACTTCCCCCTGAACTGTGATCTGCCCCTTTGCACATTTAAGGCTACATCCTGCTTGTTGCCATCCATAGACTTCCGTCTAATCTCCTCGGCCAACAAGCTACCCACAACATCATCAAATTTCAGTACTCCACCAGGTGCACAGTTACTGACAGCTGTACGGAAGGTATCCCATGAGGATGGCAATGAACATAAGAGAAATATTGCCTTAGTCTCCACATCAAAATTCATTTTTTGAGCCTAAAGCTGGCTGAAAATAATATTGAATTCATTCAAGTGAGAAGCAATGGAGACCCCTTCCTTCATCTGCAGCTCAAAGAACCTCTTCATGAGGTAAACTTTATTAGAGGTAGTTTCCTTCTCATAAGTGGCACATAGTTTCTTCCTCAAATCTTCCGTAGTCTGCTCATTTACTACTGTGAAATAAACTGACTCTGCAAGATGAAGTCTAATAGTAGACTTTGCTAATGCATCCAACTCATTCCAATCATCCTCAGACATATCCGCAGGCTTAGCTTCAATCCCTGCCAAGGGTTTAATCTGCTTCTTTTGAATAAGCACATCCCTTATTTGTTCTTTCCACAAAGAAAAGTTTGTCCCATCAAACTTTTTAATGCTGAAAAACTCCTTTTCAGACATGGAAGAGGATGCCATGATGCAAATAAAGCAAAATCCCAAATGCTAGTGCCTGCAAGAGAGAATCACAACAAATACCAGGTGCACCCAAATGTGTATGCCACAATAGAGTGAAATATCACCAAAACTCAAAGCTCAAAGCATCAAAAGATGCATCTGACTCATGTGCATATACTATGCATCCATATGAGCAAATCTGACCCAAAAGAAAATGCCAATAAGTGCCAAATGACTCAAGCATAAACACCGTCCACTGGCATATGCTTCAATTATATCTCATCCAAGAGAGCATAGCACTATCAGTGCATCACCAACAATGTGTCAAAGCTGTCCCTTAGCATAAAATAGCATCCATGTGCAAAGCGTCCATAAAAAAATAGCATCCCACAAGGCAATTTGGGCCTATCAGCGCATCCAACAAGGACCGCAATGCATCCAAATCGCCTATAAATCATCCATTGCAACCCAATGCATACCACGAATGAGCGCACACTGCTCAAACACTGCAACCAGAGTGATCTACATAAGGTATGCTCAAGAAATCATAGTCCCACGGTAATGAGCGCCACTGAAAATAGAACCTGAGATGCCTCAAAACATGGGCGCCATTGCATAATCGGACTCAGCAAGAAAATCTACAGATATCTCTCTTCTGCCAGAACTCCAAAATCCCAACCGATGAGTGAGAAATGGGAGTCAACACTTATCCACTACCATGTGGCATAAATCTAAGGTTTCAAAACCTTAGAATGAAAAATGCATAACAGAGAGACGAAATCGAATACACAGAGATCTATAACTCTGAAAATCCTTCACCGAATCGCGCAAGAACTAACAGGTAGGGGTTTTTGGGCGTCCGAAACGCAATGGGACAAACGGTTTTGGAAACCGTGGTCTCAATCACTGGGTCCAACACACGGACTGAAAAACGTTTTTTGAAACAGAGCTGTTTGTAAACTCCACTGGAGTGCAAATGATGAGCAACATAGAAGTTTTAGGACCTCCTGAGTCCACTGGAACTGACAGATCTGCAAATGGTTGCTCTAAACTTGAGTTTTAACACCCGAGCAAAAAACGCAGGAACTGACACATTGAGTCAGAAATCCACTGAAATGATCCCAGATTCAAGAATGAAGGTGTTTCCAAGCTGCTGAAGTAATGTGGACACCAAAAGCAAGCAATAGTTGCCTCTACAAGTCAATATGGAGTTTCTGTCATCGAACGGAACAGGAAAAAAGCTCAAAAAACGACTTTTTCTTTGAAACCACTTAACAGGCTCTCAAAACCACTTCGCAAAACCAAAGTGACTTTTTCAAAGGTTTCTCTAAGGTCTCTGCACACTCGGATGCAAGTAAAGTCGCCCACAAAGCTTCCCACAAAGCTTCTCCTTCCTCCCACAAAGCTGCTGAGCTACAAGCATTCACGCACGCTCAGCTACATCACCCGGGCTCTGATACCAGTTGAGAGTGCTCTCAACGGAAGCAAGAATAGAAGAAGGAAAGAGAGAGAGAGGGGGGGAGACAGAGAGCCACACAAGTTTTGGTGGGTGCAGAACCACCCTAATCTTCTTTTTCATTCATTTATATATGTGTTTGAGTATTGTACATAACCAGGGTTAAGGCACAGTGACCTTTAACCCCCACACCATCCATACATGTTTTGTATTTTATTGTGTTGCCTATCATATTATAAAATTAATGGTAAAATTAAGGTAGATTTGGGAACTAAAATGCACAATCTAAATCTACAATTCTCATAACACCTATCCCAATTTGAATATAGCTATCTTGTGTGTATGTTGAAATTTCCATGGTTGTTTGTGTCAATTTACAACGTCAATGTTGCCCTATACACATATTACTTCTTTTTTATGTCAATGGGAAACTCATCTTGTTGCATTACTTGGATCGTGTTTTTTATTTCAATGAAAACCTCATCTAGCTGCATTACTTGCATTTTTCTCTATTCATTTATTTATTATATCAGAGACTTGCAATCTTATTTCATTATGGAGCACATAATTGCTAATATTTGTTTTAGTCTCAATTATATAATTTCAACATTTTTAAAAGGGAGGTATTGTGGAAAATTTAGAGATGAGATGAGACACAAGGTCAAAGCTATGCTTCTAAAAATAACTTTAAAAGGATTTGGAGATGAGAGACAACATCAACTCCATAGGACCTGATCCTCCCTGCTATAAATATTAGGGATAGTGCTTTTATTATTTGTGATGGATAAAGAATATTGATTTTTGGAAGCTAGAGTCCAACAAATACATGAATTAGAGATTTATTTCATGAGCTTGTGAGCTCTCTTTCATAACATTGAAGTAATCATCACTATAACCTTTAAGTTATAATGAGCTAGACTATGCTTAAGTGAATCTTGGTGTTATTATCCTTCAATTTGCATTCACATGCTGATTTCTTTTTATTTCAACTCTTGCTTGCCATCAAGAACATGCATGAAAAAAGAGAGGCCTAGTTAGGTAACATCATAAGTTTATAGTATTTAAGTCTGAATGTGTTGTAAAAATGGAACTTTGAATATCTAATTTAGGACTAGAAGCTCCCACCCTTTCCAAAAAGCTCAAAAGAATAAATTTTAGAAAATTAGAAAAGTATAAAATTTATAAAATAAGAAAGTTGAAAAATAAGGAAAGAAAATACATACTTGCTTCATGGGGAGAGGTGGCACACATCCTCTATGATTATTTATAAAATCAAACAATGTACCCTCTCTCAGTAGAATTTGTTTAGAGCTCAGCTCATCTTTAAGTTTTGTTTTTTTCTATGTTTTATGTAGTTTAAAGGCAAAATAATTACCTTTGATTAGTTGATTGTAGCTCCATGTACAAATACTACTCATACTTGAAAAAATGCTTGCATGGCAATTAGAACACAAGAAATTTATATAAGTTAGCATTGATGGTTACAGCTACTGCATCCCCAATCTATCTATTTGTCACAAGTTTTCTACTCATTACTTGAATTTCACACACCTTCTAGCTAAGAAAATTGTCAATTTTAATAATTCCAAACATGGTAACAATGTAGCACAAACTAATCGATGGTTCTTCAAAACCCAAATTTCCTAGACTCTAGTAGAAAATACATCAAAACACAATGCGCCATGTCCAAACTCAAACTTTTCTAGTAAATGATGCATGTTCTTACAAAGGCATCCACATCCCATCTCAAATCTTGCCAATAGAAAACATGCACCGCTTCTTTCACCGTGGCATCAATGCCTCTATGCCCTACATACAGTGGAGTATGAATTTCAATCATAACCTGTGACAAGGGCATGCATGCATAATAATAAATCCATCTCTAAGAGTATATAGGTCATGCTATTGATTATTGGTTCCATCCAAGAAAAGCTTGAGGGTGGTTTCTAGAAAAGGTGTTTTTACTTTTATTGGGTGACGATCTTTCTACTAGGATATCTTGTCACTTGATTTCACAAGATAGTTTTCTATTATGGATTGTAGACTTGTAGGCTATGGCTGATTTCTTTCTCTATGTTGGATTTTGGAACATATGTAAATTGTATTTCTTTTGTGAGTTCCAACAAAGTGGTATGACCTGAGGATACTATCATAAATCTAAATGCAACATGTTCTTGTAGTTTTTGGTTGCAATTTGATACAATGATTGTTGTTGTCTCTATGTTCACATCCCCAATGCACCTTGCCCTCGACAATGCATACCCAAATCTTTTGAAGAACAAGTCCCAAAAGAGACTTTGGCAATCTGAGGAGGACCCAACATAGAGATTATGTTAATTTTGAAAGTAATGGGATACACACGAGTAGAAATTGCATGTTGCATACCAAAAAAGGGCCACATGAACATTTGATCTTACTAGAACCTGAGAGGGTGGCCAAGAGAAAGGAACCTTAAAGAAAAGTGGAAAAACAATAAGGTTAAAAGCAATGCAATGGAGGCAAGCACCATGGGACACCAAGAAGGCGAAGGAGGTCTAGACTTAGAAACTAGTGCAGGAAGTAGTTTCACAAGAGGAGATTGAAGTATAGGAGACACCATCCTAGGAAGAGGCTACCATTTTGGAATTGTCTATACAAAACCTTGAGCTATAAAACCAACCCACACAGAGCTAGGAAGATAGATCAGCACAACCTAATGAGGGTGATGTAGGGTTGGAAGAGGATAACTAATTGGATGATGAGCCACTTGAAAATTTAACATTAATTGCTTTATGTTATGAGTAAATAGGCCAAGCCTTACATTTCTTGGAGAGGTTTAACAATAGTAAGAGGCAAGATTTTTTGGTATGCAGAAAGTGTATGAGAAATGGGAATAGCTAAAATAGAAAAATGGCATCCTAAAGCATGGATTGAGTGTTTAAAGGAGGATTGCCCAAAACTTGTCAAGCATGTCCTTTGTTTGCATTATGCTCCTTCCATCCTCAACAATGGTGTGGTTGAGGAAAACTCTCTATGTATTTCCCATTGCTTGCAAAACCTAGTAAGCTCTTTGGAGACATTGTTGACATGGTTCAAAACTTTGTGGTGTGAAATTTGATTGAGTGGGCTGCATTGCAAGGTTTCAACAATACATGGTGCTTTCTCATTCTAGTCAAACTTGTATTAACAAATTATCAAAATCTCTCTCTCTCTCTCTCTCTCTCTCTCTCTCTCTCATTTCAAAATAAAAACTACACACATCAACTGGCAATAAAATAGAGTATTTAGAGTAAAATTCAACATGCTTTCATATCCTTAAAAATAGATATTAATCTTACACACTTTCACATGGATCATGCATGAATCTTCATAGAGAAGTAATTCTAAGGTGTTACAACATTTCACTTACATACCTTTGCATCTTGGAAACTATCTTATCCTAAATATGTATCCTAAGTGCTAATTCAAGATAATAATATATTTGGCTAGCATGTGGCATATCTTGATGGTTAGGAATTTTGGAACAAATTTTTGACCTGAACCCATAAGAGCATGATCAACAAATTTCATCTCATACTTTTGGAATAGAGGTGATATCCCTTTTGGTGCAACATTGCACTATGTGGTTGAGTTTCAATAGAGCTTGGTGCAATACCAAAATATTGGTACCTCCTTACATAGCTATCCCCTACATCCCTAAGTATAAAATCCATATCAAAATATTGCCAAAGTGACAAAATTATTTTGAAAAGAAAATTGATCAATAAATTTAAGAAGAAGAAATTATAATGTGCTAATAAATTGGAATTAAAACCCTTGAGTAGATTTCATCAACTAGTTGAAGAACTAGTTTTTGTGCTATGTCAATATGTGCATCATCCATAGGTAGAGAAAGTTAGACCTCCCTAGTCACTCTATCAATCAACACATCCAATGACTTAATTATCTCATTTTGAATTTCTATATCCTCATCCATTTCCTTACCCTTTTTTATCACAATGGAATTAGATGCCATGAGTAAGGCCTCTACTACATTTGTGTCTACAGTATGTGCCATTTCCAATGTAACTTCTTTGTCCATTGTTTCTATGACTTTGAATTGACCAATTCGGGGCATTTTGATGATCCTTTAATGAAACATTGGAAATGACTTAAAGGGGGAAGCCAACTTATTGAGGATGTTTCTTGGTTGTCATGTCTAGGGATACTATGAATTTTCCTCCAAAAAGGACTCCATCATTCTCGATCTTCCTACAATTGGAGCTTTAGATTTTAAAAAATAAACTTCTTCCTACAACTCATGCATCTGCTTTTGCAATAGGAAATTATATATACCCTCCTTTTGCTAGCCCAATTACTACAAGGCTATTTTTTCAAATGAAGTAATCTATTTTGGATGTGGAACCATATCCCTATCATGTATTATGTTACTTTGTTCTTTAGATCCTCCAAATCCACATCGAACATGAATGTGCCCAAAATCTCCCCTAATTCCTCATCCACCATAGATTTAATTATTCCTCCACTAGTGTTAAGGCTTATACCTTCTCCTTTGTTATCATGTTTTCCACCATCATCATCTTATTTTGTTGAGTTTACTATTCTAACTCACCTGAATATTCGTGGACCATGATTTCAATTGAGATTCCACCCTGATTCCACATGAGCTTTGTGCTGCAATTTTTCCTTGAATTGCACAATGGTTTATTTGTTGTTCAAACTAGTCCCCTACTAGCATTTTATATGATATGACACCAGTGGAAGCATGGACTAGACATAAAACAAATGTTCAACATCTCAGAGTGTTTGGATCAACTACCTATGCACATGTTTTCAAGGACAAGTGGGGTAAGTTTGATGCCAAGAATGAGAAATGCATTTTGATTGGGTATGTTGAGAACCACAAAGCTTATAAGCTCTACAACCCTACATCTCATAAATATTTGATTCCTATGATGTGGTTTTTAACTATAAGGTAAAGCAATCTACTTCAAATGATGGTTATGCAAAATTAGATGGAAGAGCAGAGAACCCAATTGTTGACAAGCTAGATATGCAAATTTATAGAAATCCATATAATGTGGAATATCTGATTACATGCAACCTATCATGAGTAGGAGAAGTCAATGGTATGGGGGAGTATCTCCTAGACACTCTACAAATTCTTAGGTAGAGAATGCATCTCATGGTCATGCTGACATCAACCAACAAGCCTCGCCATCTAAACAAATGCTAAGGTGGGCAAAGAAGTTAGTGGTGGGGATGAAGCATAGAGCATTGTTAAGGAGCATTGTGAAGGACATGAATCTCAAATGAGTGCAAATAGCATAGTAATCCACGAAGATTGCAAATAGCCTATAGGTGTTGTATGGCTTAGGTCAAAGAACTTGTCAACTTTTGAGAGGTAGTAAAATGAAAGGAATGGGTTTGATGCCATGGAAGAAGAGTATAGTGGCATTATGAAAACTAATTTTTGTAGTTGGTAGGATAATCCAAAGTTAAGAGTGTCATGGCCTGCAAATGGGCTCAAGCAAAAAGTTAATGGGATTTGAGGCAACTATAAGCGAATATTGGTGGCAAAGGGATATGCTTAATAGGAAGGCATTGCCTATGAGGGGATGTTTGCACCACACAAGTATGAAGACAATCCACATATTCTTCGTCTTGCTTGTATTATGGGATCACACTTGCATCAAATGGATGTCAAGTCTACATTCCTTACTGAAGAAATAGAAGAAGAGGAATATATGCAACAGCTATAGAAGGAGAAATACAAGAAGAGGTATATATGCAACAACTACAAGGAGTTGTGGAGAAAGGATATGAGCACTTAGTGTGCAAGTTAAAGAAGGCACTCTACTCTCAAGCAAGCCCCAAGGGCTTGGTACAATAAGATAGACACTGACTTCAGAGAAGAAGGATTCAAGAGATGCAAACTTAATCATGGAGCATATGTGAAGAGCAATGTAAATGCTCTCACAATTATGACACTCTATGTAATGACCTCATCTTAGCAGATAGCAACAATAAGTTGATAAAGGAGTTCAAGGTCCTTCCTCACTGACTATTTGAAATGCATGATCTGGGATTCTTGCATTATATTTTGGGTGTTGAGATAGAAAAAATAGAGCAAGGCACATTTTTTAGAAAAACAAGGTACATTGACACTATGTTATACAAGGTTGGAATGTTGCATGACATACTTCTAAGTACATGTATTGAGACTAGGCACAACATGCTAAAATTGCAAAGTGCAAAATTTTTAGATCCTAGACTTTACCAACAAGCAGTTGGTAAGCTCATCTATGTGATGACATTGACATTATAGCCAAATACTTGCTATGCGGTATGGCTATTGAGCCAGATCATGGAAAAGCTATGTGTGAACCATTGTAATGGGGTGAAGTGAATTTATAGATAACTTAGTTGGACATGCAATCAAAGGTTTGCATATTTGAAAGAGAGCCCATACGCAAAACCCAAGCTTAAGGGGATATATGATGTAGATTGGGGAGGTAGCCCCAAATGCAAGTCTATTTTAGGATACAAATTTATGTTGAAAACCCATTGTGTATCTTGGTCTAGCAAGAAGTGAGCCACCATGGAATTGATTATAGTAGAGGTTGAGTGAGGGTTCAGCACATATCTCTTGCACGGAGTAAAGAAATATGGCTTTGGAAGCTCTTGGAGGATCTTGGTGCAATCCAAGATGGTGCTACCATGATCTTTTGTGATAACCAAAGAGCCATTACATTGTAAAATATCCAAAAAATAATGAGAGGTCAAATCACATTGACATACACTACTGTTTCATATGGCATCAGGTGGATGAAGCAACTTTTTGGCCAGTTTATTGTTTCTTCAAGGACTAGGTAGTAGATGTTGACAAAAGTTTGCCTTGTGAGAAGTTTGAGAAGTTCAAATCCTACCTATCTCTTTGTGATATGTAGACCATACAATGATAGGGTAGTGTTGAATTATATAGATCATTGGGCTAATCATCATCCACGTGCAAAATGGTGTCACATGTGTTTTATATATGGGTAGACAAATAGGAGGGATCCTAAGTCCCTATGTGAATATTCCTTATGGACTTAGGGAAACCCACATATAGTTTAGTGTATATTGTATCATGTTCATCTTGTGGGTATGATAGGGAGTAGATTTTGTATAGCCAACTATGTGTATTATATATTGCCCAATTGATGTAGATGGCAAAGAGATTATCAAGATCATCATCATCACATACATCTACATTCATACCCACTTGTTCTAATTGTTCTACATTTCCAAGGGTAAGTTGTTTTATTGTCCAATTGACCAATCTTAGATATGACAAGTTTGAAACACTAATTGAGGATCTCATTCCATATAATGATCCCTTTTTTCTCTCTAAGCATCTCTTCCCACCACTCAATTCAGTCTTATCTTGTTTATCATATTTCCAAGAGTTGGAATAAGTTTTGTGGATGCATCATTGTCCATCAAAAAGGCTATGAAGGATTAGATTGTGTCATTGTCCAAAACATTCGAAACCACCATGGGCATTGACCAGAGCTTAAATAAACATACTTAAGGTTATGAGTAGGTTGGATCTTGGTGGTCAAGAGGGATGAATCTGGGTGAGTTGGGTCCAATGTTTGCCTACTTATCCAAGAAAGCTACCTTGAGATAAGATCGAATGTAATGTAACTAAGCTATTCTACTAGCCTAATATAAATAAATAAATTGAATATATTTTAAATTAAATACAGGTCTAAATAAACTTATTTTAATTAAAATTAAATATATTTTTAATAGAAATAACTATTAATAGTAACCTAATACTAACTAATGTAAATATATTTTGAAGAAAATGTAGACTAAGCTAATCTAATACCTAATTTCATAATAACCTAATTCTAAATAAATGAAATTTATTTTATTTAATATATTTTTAAAAAAATTATTTAATTGAAGAGTCGTTGTTTGCTTGGGTGTAGCCATTTTTGTGAGGTTTAGGGAATTTTTTGTATATAGGTATCTTGCATAACCCATAACTTATGCATTCCTCAACAGAATTCAACAAACTTTGTCTTTAAGTTGTAGTACACAATTCAAACTTGAACATGAGATCAAAAACTTATGGAATAACAATTTGGAGCAAGACTTTTAAAGCATTACAGGTGCTATGTTGCATGTGAAGCATGCATCCTCAAGAGTATAGGATATAGAAATTATTTAAAAACATCAAAATTTTGGTTTGTACATACATGCAACCAAGTAATAATTCAAAAGTACTCTACATGAGCACTACATGTGCTTCTCCTCAATCCAAGAACACACCTAAATGAGAATGTTAGGTATGTGTTAATGGGCCTCCAATGTTGTGCTAAAATTATGCACACCCATTTGAGGGCACACTCCATAACTTTTTGTTTATTTGTTGAAACCCAAAATGGATCAAAAATTTGGAATCCAAACTAGTGGGACTACTACATGGTGGTCTTAAAACATTGATAATTATTGATATTGGTATCTAGATTACCCTAGAATGGAAGAATTTGAAAATGTGCAATTTGTGCATGTGTAAAGATCTTTTAATAAATCCAATACTTTTTATAATGTTGAATTGTTTCTTTTTCCATACACTTGCTTGATATATGGCTCAAAAGCATGCCATAGGTCATTGCATTTCATCATCAAACCTGATAGCATGCCCTTTCGCCTATTTGTGTTTTGAAGCATTTTAGGCCACATACCACTTGTTTGGGATATCCAATTCTACTGATGTGTATTGTCGGAAGGGGGAAACCCAGTGGCTAAAAGTTTTGCTACTCCCACATATTTCAAACTTTCACACCTCCATCATCAAATCTTGGAATATTAAGTACTTGCAACCTATAAGCACCTCAACGTGACCTTGTGCAGACTTTGGTTTGGCATTGTCATCTTTCAAGTAAGTTGTCTTCTATTCTTTTCTCACCTCACAAGCTAGCTTCTCTTTGTTCTAGAGGGTCTATTCTGGTGGTTCATTGATTGTTGCCATGGCATCAATGGCAACATGTAGTTCGCCATGGCTTGCAAGAGAAGCAGACATAGGCTACGAGATATGAAAGCTGAAAACCTTGGTCAAGGCATAAGGAACAGATTGCAGGTTGAGGAAAGCAATGGCACAGTATCCAAATGAAAATGGAACACACTTTTGCAATGTTTGCAAATGGAGAAACAATGAGAAGAAAGAAGACTCCCTATAGAGCAGTAGTAGGAAGCAGTTGCAGATGCAACCATTTGATCATTACCATCGAAGGGAAGAACATGAGCTATGGTGTCACAATTAGTGGGAGCATTCAAGGTAGCAACATCACGCCATTTAGGTGAATACCAGTCTTGAGTCTCACAATCTTTAGCCTGCATCCTAAAGTTCATAGAGTGACAACCCTACCAACACCTTGGGAGATGCGTGCCCAAGAGACAATGCTCTCTAACCTAAGAAATTGCCTATAGAAAGTGAAAGGGGTGCATAGCTTGGATCAACTAGCTGCAAAGAGGGTGACTAGTTATGTTGGTGTCTCTTGAAAAAAAAGAAAAATGGCTTGGGCGCACAACGTCGAAGATGTTGTCAATCAAAAGGACCAACGTGGCTCCAATGATTGAACATAGAGCGGAAGTAACGCACGATCGTCCCGATCTGAGAAGTATGTGGGCTTCAACAGAATGCAAGAAAAGGAGAGACAGCCTAAGCGCAGAAGTCATCGCTAGAGTTACGAGAGTTCTCTAAATAAGAAGAACATATGTAGATAATAGACGGGACACAAGATGTTTGATGAGCACATCATACACATGCTTGATATATCACAAGTTAATGGTTGCCTAAACCGGCCCGATGGTTGTTTGTGATCAAGCTTTGGGATAGTTTACTTATTTCATTGCTAAACCAACCTAGCTTAGACTTAATGTGATTGTCCTAAACTAGCCCAGTGGTTGGAACATCATAAAATTATGGCTAGTTTAGCTCAAACACCAGTTATGTGATTGTCTTGAACCAGCATGGTTGAACAAAAATTAACAATAATATATTTTGCAGCAAAATGGCAATATTTTACTATTGTCCTAAACCAGCCCAGTGGTTGGGACATCATGCAATAGCGGCTCGTTCAACTCAAGCACCAATCATGTGATTGTCCTAAACTAGCATGGCAGCACGACTGGTTCAACTCAATGCCAATCATGTGATTGTCCTAAACTAGCATGGCTAAACAAAAATGAACAACAATATATCTCGCAATAAAATAGCAATATATTGTTATTTTACTAAACCAGCCTAGTGGTTGGAACACCATGCAACTGTGGCTAGTTTAGCTCAAACACCAGTTACGTGATTGTCACGAATGAGCATGGTTGAACAGACATTAGTTATTGATCAACCCTCTGGTGGAATCAACTCTGTTTCTTAGTACTTAAATTTAAGTAGTTAGTTAAATTTAATTTCCTACTATTCAGGTCATATACCACTTAATTTCTAGATTAGGATGGCTTGGACTAAATGTGATTCTAAACCAACCCGTTGCTGGTTCAAGTCAAATAGCAATTACTGATTGAAATTGTGGTTGTACAAAAATAAAGAAATGAAAAGCAATATAATGGTATTGTCCAATTGTGATATTCAAAAATAAAAAGCAATATATTGTTATTTTATAATTGTGAAATTCAAAAATGAAAAGCAATATACTTGTTATTGTCTAATTGTGAAGTTGTGATCATCAAGCTAAACCAGCCTAGTAGTTGAAATTGTGACTGTCCTAAACCAACCCGGTTTGGCTAAAATTATGACCGTGTTCTAAACCAACCCGATGGTTAAAATTGTGACTATCCTAAACCAACCTGATAGTTCAAATTGTGACTAATCAATTTGGTGAGATTAATTTATTAATTAACAAGAGTGGTTTAGCCTAGCAGGTTGCATTATAAGTCACATTTCGTAAATAAACATCTTTATGTACTACATATAATAGCCACAAAGTGTCATATCTTAACTATAACAATATTATACCATAAGGGAAAGTCACCACATCACAATAAAGGCTAAAACTAAAAGAGATTAAGTGCTCCTAATATCAGCTACCAAAATAGGTTTTGCATTCAATCTTACTTTTATAGTTTCAAATTATCACATATATAATTGTTCTGCATATAAATTTTTTTAATTGGTATCACTTACTCATGATTAGAGACATTCTATAAGTATAATTTAAAAGTATGAAGGTTCTTATGATATCCTTTAACCCTTGTATCTTGAATTTAGCATGAATTACAACAAAAGGAATAATCAATATACGATTTCAATTTGGTGTTCTATATGGTCCTTTAAAAACTCACGCTACTCAATAATATCCTATTAAAGACATATACTAAACCAGCCCAATGGTTGGAACATCATGCAACCATGGCTGCTTCAGCTTAATCACCAGTTATGTGATTATCCTGAACCAGCATGGTTGAATAGACATTAGTTATTGACCAACCCAGTGGTTAAAATTATTATGTTTCTTAGTACTTAAATTCTTTAGATTTAATTTCCTACTATTCAGGTTATATACCACTGTTAAATTGTGGAATTCAAAAATGAAAAGCAATATATAACACCAATTAACATGGCCTCAAGAAAAACTCCATGATGCCCATGATGCTGTAACATGGCTTATAGCCAACCTCTCCACAAGAGTGCATTCAACATACAGTAAACAAAGCCTTAAGAATATTGTAGTACGTAGAGTGTTCCATGAAGTGAAAGTGGATGAAGTGCAAAGGAGAAGCTAACATGATTGCGAGAAAATTAAAGGAGTTCGTGGTCTGCACAGCATATAGGGCTTTTGAAACAACCAACTGATTAAAACAAGAAAAGTTTCTTGTTTTTGCAGTGTGTGCATCATAGGGGATCATGACGATTATGAGAACATTGCAACTGCGAAGACATGGGATCGAGTTCAAGTTTTTCCTCTACATTCAAATGGAGTGACAAACAGTGGAGAGACAACGACTCACCACAGTTTGGGGAGAGTTTCGATGACCTCACTCGCTGTCTGGAAGAGGGGGATAACTTTGTAGTTGTCGCAGATTCTAGGGAGAACAAGAAAGATGACCCATACTTTCTGCTGCAGTGCACAAAACCTAAGTACAAGGTTGAGGAAACATTTAAGGATAATTGGGGAACAACCTATGACAAGTGGGATGTAGTAGTTGGAGCTTCTTGGTACAAAAAAACATCTAAGAGAGGCCACAATTACAAATTGCTACATAAAAGTCCACAAACATGTGTGTACTCTCATCTAGTAAGAGCTATTAAGTTCCAGATGCAACATATGCCACAACAAAAGAAGGGCAAGAGTGTCTTCAAATTGGATTTAGACATGCATGAGCACATCTTAGGGTGTCTTGGAGTGATGGACGAGGACGATTGAGATAGTACTAAGGAAATGTATGTAGTCTCATTGTAGGGAAACAATATGTTCACTTGTCCTACAAAATGGAATTTGTATTGAGACTACTTCTTATATCCCAAACAACCACCGTGCTGGTTTCCTATAATGAATCCACACATCCTACAAATCCATTAATCTTGTAATAATAGAAGAAAACCACCACCCTGGTGGTTTTTCATATCCTAGTGCAAACCAACCACTGTGCTGGCGATAACTTATCCTACACTACTACCATGCTATCTCTACACTACTACCGTGCTATCCTAAAATTTGTTGCACAATGCTATACTAAAACAGTGCCCTTTAGACTTTTTATCATTTCGTTAACCGTCAGATTTCATCCCATGCTTGCTTTTAGTATATCCCAACAACCATCGCGCTGGTTTCCCATAACGAATCCATTCATCTTGTAATAATAGAAGCAAACCACCGTGCTAGTGGCTGTTCATATTCTAGTGCAACCAACCACTGCGCTTGTGATAACTTATCCTACACGACTACTGTGCTATCCCTACACTACTGCCGTGCTATCCTAAAATTTATTACACAGTGCTAGTTCCATTTAGAATGGTTATCATTAACCGTCAGATTTCAACCACCGGGCTACTTAAAACATTTAAGTACTAACATGGAAGCAAGTCAATACAAAATCGGGTATTACGGCACTGTGAGAATATCCACAAGTTCAAGAAATGTCTGCAAGATTTTTATTATTTTAGGAAAATTCCAGACTCCCAACTATCTTATCAACCTCCCTATAGCAAGCATCTCCCAGCTCTGGAGGCCAGGCTATTGCACTATGGCAAACCTTTTCACACACTTGGATCACACACTGCTTGCTTGACTTTGTTGACTTATACGCCCATAGTAACTCCTCCTTTTGCTTGGGGTCCTCTTCATCCTGCTCTTTGCATTCTATACATCTTTGATCCTTTTTCAAGTCCTACCAAAAGAAACCTACATCATGAGCTTAACAAGTACCTTAAAGGAGCAGAAAAGACAATAGCCAAGGAAATTAATAATCACCATCTGTGCCGACTCCAAGTAATACACCCATGACCGAAGCATGTCCTCCTTGCAGTTATTTTCCTCCTTCTCCGAGTCTGTTTTTGAGAGGATGCCATCCAACATTATTTTCAGATAGAACAAAAGCATTCCAAAGTCTTTTGGGTATGCCATAGATTCACAGTAGGTGGATCGGTGTATAGAGTTTTGGGGCTAGATTTCATAATGGGATCTTAGTTGTGTCTGCACTACACTTAAATAGGGAGAGAGTTCATTGAGCCCGACCTTCTCATTCTTTAGTCTCATGTTAGTTGTCTAATCTAAATCTTTTGTCTCACATTAGTTGTCTCATTGAAATCTTTCGTTGTACATAGTTCACTAATTAAAATCTTTCAGTCTCACATTAGTGATCTAATCAAAATCTTTCGTCTCACATTACATGTCAAATCGAACTCTTTCATCTCATTATTATCACCATGCTAGCGTGGATCAAAGGACACTATCTAAGTAAACTCTGGAGAAGATTAACAATTCAGTAAATTACACACAGATTACATAGATTACAATCTCAAAGACTCCTTCCCTTCATGCCGCTTCCTCTTTCCTTGATTTAAGCTTCCTGGTTGTAGGCTCGGCTCTTTTTTCTCCTTTTCGGAAGGGGGCTGGTTCCTCCCTTTAGGCTCCTTTTGCTCGCAGTCAGGGTCAGTCTTGGCTTTCTTCAATTTGAGCTCCTTGTCTTTAAGATCTTTTGCCCGAATGGCAAATTGAGCTGCAACATCTACTTTCTCGTCGTAGATAGCTGTAGCAAGTAGGCACATTCGATCTGTCCATGACCTAGGCAATGGCAAATGGCATTCTCTAAATAGCAATTTTCTATGCACCCACACTCCAAAGCAAAAAACGTGCATGGGGTGGTAGCATGCAGGCTATTGGATACAGCTGTCATCTATGATGGGGGTATGGTAGACCATGAATTTCGGACCCTGCTGAAGATAGGCATCCAATTTAACTATTGCAACCATCAATACCATAGTCTTGCTCTATACATGACGAAGTTGCTTCTTGATTCCTTCCTCCCTCATCCTAAGGCTGTGGATGTTCTCCTTTATCTCCTCCACTTTTTGCTCACTTTGTGCAACAGCTACATCAGAATCCCTCAGCATCTATTGAACTTTTGTAAATTCTTAAAAAACTTCTTCACGGGTAGTTTCCAAGACTTCCACTCTAGTTTGGTCATCTCGCAGGGCAAGGGACTTCTTTTCATAATGGCAAAAGCCACGGTAAGCTTGTGCAAACATCTATCATGATCTTCTTGCAAGGTATTGTAGGTTGCTCTTTAGACTTCCAACAGTGCTTTGAAAAAACAACCCTCACCGTGGCTGCTGCAAAGTTCTCCACCACGATGGTTGGAACTTGCTCCACCATGGTGGCTACTCTCTGCATCCTTCCTAGCCTGGGAAGCTGCCTCGTTGTCTTCTCCACCTCGGCTGCTCTCTGCCCAAATCCTTCCTAGCCTTGAAGCTCTCTTGTAGTTCCTGCATCACCTTTCTAGTTTCTGCATTCTCCCTTTTCAGCTCCTTATTCATATGGTCTTTTTCAATGTTCAATGAGTTTTGCATGTTGTAGAGCCGTTTGTAAAGACCCTCCTTTTCGGCTCTCTGATCTTCAAGGTCCTTTTGCATCTTTTCTAGCTCCTTGTCTACCATGTCCCCGTCATTTCTCACTTCTTCGAGCCTATCTTGGAGCTCCTTCATGCGCTTCTTTGCTCTTTCTCTTCTATGCCTTTCCATGTTGACCAATTTTGTGGCAACCTCAGCTTGCTCTTATGCCTGTAAGGCCCTCGCTTGTGCCTCCTCTACCTTGGTTTCTGCACCTTCCCTGAGACTTTTCTCAAGTTGCATTGTCTTTGCTGCATCGGTGGCTTTCTCTTGTAGAAAAGTCACCTTCTAAGACATCTGCTTCTTGTATTGCTCAAAAATACCTTTGAGGGTGGATGCCATCAGGTGCATTACAACTCCAGTGGACTAAGATGACAATTGGGATTCGCCATCCATGTGATTCTTCAGGTTGGTTAACATGCTTTTGGAGATTGCCCTTGAGAAAGATACATCATGTCCTTTCAGTTGCTCTACTACTGCTTGAACCTGCCAGAACTTGCAGGTTCCTCTCGTATCAAGAAAGAAGTGAATTGTCTTCTTTAGTACATCTTGGAGGTTTGTTGGCAAGCTCAAAATCTTGACTCCACCATCTTTACTAATCTGAGCATTGGGGTATACGTTTAGAATATCATGTCTCTTCCACTGCTTCTTGAAAAAGTGTGCTTGCGTACTATCTCTAGAAATTCCTAGAGCCTTTTCAATCACGCTTTCATTGATGGCAATCTTGCCACCTTGACAGACTAGTTGCCCGTCCTTCATGTTCACCTCCTATACCATCCTGGTGAAGTTATAGAGAGCATCCAAATTGGGCTTTTGAATAGCGAGAGAGGAGCTCCCATATGTCACGATTTCAAGATGAGGGGAGGAGGGGCTGTGGCACTGTGCTGCAGAGGGGGAGAAAAGATTGTGTGAGGAGCTCCTAGACTATGCAAGGTCCATTACAAGAGGGGCTACAATTCCACCTTGCCACCACTCATGGATGACACCCAATTGGCTTCCATCCATAGGAAAAGGGTCACGGTGACCGCTGCAGACATGCAATTTATTGTACATCTTAGGAAGCCCAAGGGCACTTAGGGATTTTGTATGCTCCACCTTGTACTCTGCCTATGGGCATCTATCTTGTACTCTGCCTACGGGCATCTACCTTGTACTCTGCCTATGGGCATCAATATAATAAAATGTCTTTTTTAGAATTGTCTTTGCATGTGCAATCTTAAATTTATTTTCAATGTATTTGCAATCTATTAATTTACTTACATGCACTCTCAATGTATATAAAAGAAAAATGAAATAATAAACATCAAATCTTAATAGAACATGCAACAGGAAATAATACTCAATTTTACTTAACATAGAAAAGGAAACAATGTTCTATAAACGGGAAGAGAAAATTATTTGAAAATGGTATTCTTTATTTACATTGAGTAGTATCACAAAGATCATCAAAGCTTGAATGCCTAAGCTACTCTAGCCTACGCTTCTTCCTGCTTTGCTCAGATCCCTTTTTTGCTTGCTAAAGTAGATAGGGTTGCACAATTTCATTCTCTATAGCCAAGGGATATGTAATTCTAGCTAGCCCTGCACTAGCTATAATACTATGAAGCGGACTAGATCGTGTGTCTAAGAACAAAAATAAAGCTACACTATGCCTAATCAAAACAACACGATCGGTAGTAAGATGGATGGGCCTCATCTTCACCATCCGACTGAGGACCCTAAACTTCATGATGTTTATCTTTCCATCTGGCGATAATTGCCGATGGAACACCAAAATGTGTTGAGCCACTCTGTTGATGTAGTGGCCAATCGACGCCATCCCCCCACCAGAAGACCCTCTAGTTCCACCCTTGCGTCCGGCATTTTCAAGTAAAAATCATATCTTTAAGAAATCTTATTTGGAAGGCCACTGGGACCCTAGCAACCATTCCCATAAATTTTATGCCCAAAAAGCCCTTGCAAGCCCAAAATCTGACATCATGTGACTAGAGCCCAGTTTTTGCAAAATCCGACATCATGCGACCAGAGCCCAGTTTCTACAAAAACTAGGCTCTGATTGCATGATGTCGAATTTTGGGCTTGCAGGGGTTTTTTTGGCATCAAATTTATGGGCATGGTTGCTAGGGTCCCAATGGCCTCCCGAAAAATATTTTTTAAAGATATGATTTTAATCTGTGAAAAAATCATAACCCTGTTTACACAAATGGAATGGGAGGGGCAAGTGGCAGGGGCATGTGTAAGGGGCAAGTGGCAAGGCAAGTGTGAAAGTGGTAGGATGTCTTGGGTTCAAAATCATAACATTTGGTTGGGTTTTGTACCCTAAACCCTCAATATTATTTTTCATTCCATTATGAATCAAATTTGGGAGGCCTCTGACACCCTAGAAACCATGTCCATCATTTTCAAGCCAAAAACCCCCCTGTAAATCCTAAATCTGACATCATGCAGCCAGAGCCCTGTTTCTGCTCAGAAAATTCGACATCATGTGACCAAAGCCCTGTTTCTGAGCAGAAACAGGGCTCTGGCTGCATGATGTCGGATTAGGGTTTACAGGGGGTTTTTGGCTTGAAAATGATGGACATGGTTTCTAGGGTGTCAGAGGCCTCCCAAATTTGATTTAGGGAATGAAAAATAAGTTGTGGATGTCTTGGGTTTAAAAGTCATAAATTTTTTTTGGGTTTTCTACTCTAAACCCTAAACCCTATTTTTTATTCCCTAACAGTTGAAGAAAAAGCAATGATTTTTGTTCCTAAAATGGAACCTAGAATTATATTGATGATTTTGAATCACATGATGAAGCTAGCAAAATTACATACCTTTTCTGCCTCATCGCAGAGTGCATCAGTACAGTGTCCAACTGGACTCCCTTTTGTGGTTGATCTTGAACTTCATGTTGGCTTGAGGTGCCAGCTTCTTCATCTATATCCCCGAACAATTCTCTTTTCAAATTCATGAACTACTCATTGGACATGTCATAGTCTGGTGCGGCATCCTCGATTGCCTTCTGTGTTAGTTGGATTGCCTCCAGATTGGTGAGGCTCAAGTCATCAAAGGGTGCAATCTCGTCGATTGCTGGATTCACTAGAGCATCAAAGTCAATGACATCATCAAAAGTGTCATTCAAGAGCCGACAAAGCACTTTATCCTCTCGGAGATCAATTTCTTCCATCACTTCCAATAGGGTAAGGTATTCCTCACCCTCAATCCTGATTGGATCAATCGAAGCAAGGTGTGGCTTGCTTGCTACCTCATCTGGACTATAGGTAGAGGATGGATATGCACAAGTTGGATATGAAGATAAGATGACCTCGCTTTCAACTTGCAGCTAGGCTAATAGTATGCTCCTCAGGCTCCAAGTCTAGGTTAGTAGGTCATCTCCTCCACCACTTGTTGATGGACCTGCTCCACCACTTGTGGATGTAGGACCCTCGGGCTACTCACCAACATCCTCATCAAACTTGCTAGTCGCAAGGAGAATGGAAAGGGCTACATCTCTCTCGATCAAATGAATTGAGGAAGATGAATCATCCCTGATGGGAATAGCGTACTCATGAAGAGAGAGAGGGACATTATCCATGGCCCTACCTAGTGTCTTCTTGAAGTTAGCATTCTGGTCAAAAGAGCTCAAAATATCGAACGCAACCCATTCATTAGGGGTTAGCAATCACGATAGATTGCCCATGGATAAGTCTATCGAAAAATTGAAGAGAGAGATGATCAGCAGGAAGGAGAGCTCTCAAGTGTGACTTAAGATGGAATGCTTTGCAGAAGATAGGATAAACCTGATCTGCAGAGGCATGGGAATTAGTGGATGAAATTCACTGCTCAAAAGCCTCTCTAGGGGAAGCCATGAGTGTAGGAGGATGCTCGGGAAGACAAAAGAGGAGGTTGTGGAATGCAAGGTTACTCAAGAGTGGGAAACTAAAAATGTGAAAATGACCTTAGAAGTGTACTTTATAAATGGACATTGCCCTTAAAAATGCTCTTAATTACAATAAATCCAATAAGTATGGGAGCAACTGATTTGATAGCTCATCATCATTAGGATGTCCATCATAGACGATAGGAGTTATGTAGGAACTTGGTGGATTTATTATTTTTTCATTGGAAACTCTCTCTCTCTCTCTCTCTCTCTCTCTCTCTCTCTCACTCTCTCACTCTCTCCCTCTCTCTCTCTCTCTCTCTCTCTCTCTCTCTCTCTCTCATAGACCCACAAGGTCTTCCAATGATGTTAATATATCTTTCTTTTTTTCTCTTCCTTTGTGTCCCTCATTGCTCTCTCTCTCTCTCTCTCTCTCTCTCTCTCTCTCTCTCTCTCGCTCCCCTCCTCTCCCTTGCTCTCTCTCTGTCTCTCTATCTCTTTCCCTCCCTTTGTGTCCATATTCTCTCTCTCTCTCTCTCTCTCTCTCTCTCTCTCTCTCTCTCTCTTTTTGACACCCAATGATCATCTTGTTGCCATGTTGCCCTTAGCTATCTATGTCATGGACATTGATTTTACATATACACTTTATGTATTTTGTTAGCAGCTCTACCCTTTGGATGAGTTGTATATGGATTTTTTTTCAATCTCATAGTCTCTCAAAGACCTTAATTAACTTTCTTATTTTCTCTTTCTCAACTTAGAGGTGCAAATGAATAAATGCAATCTTAACTCTCTCTCTCTCTTCCCATTCTCTAACTCCCTCTCTCTATCCCACTCTCCATCTCTCTCATTCTGTCCCCTTCTCCATTGTCATGGACATTGATTTCATGTATACACTTTTTGTATTTTGTTAGCGGATCCACCCTTTGGATCAATTGTATCTGGGTTTTTTTTTTTCAACTCAGTCTCTTAAAGACCTTAATTAACTTTTGTATTTTTCTCTTTCTCAACTTAGAGGTGCAAATGAATAAATGCAATCTTAACTCCCTTTGTATCCCTCCCCTCCCTCTATCTGTAAGAGGCTCTTTGTGTCCCTGACTGCTCTCTCTCTCTCTCTCTCTTGCATGCTCTAATTGCTATCTATCTCGAGATCACACACTCTTTGTCTTGCACAATACAGATATACAAACATCCACACAAATTTAAAATTACAAATATTTATCACTTTATCATTCATAGACCATAGAGAGCCATCAATCTTGAGGTGCATACTTAATTTTAAAAATCTTAACAATAAGAAACAACACTTTGTATTATATATTATTTTTGTTCATACATGTAACAATGCCTCATTACCAAGTGCATTGTTGAAGCACTATGGATCCAAGAAACTGGATATCATATGAAATACCTGCCATCATGTCTCTACTATCTCTAGAGTATGGGGGGGGGAACAATTCTTACAAAGGATACTTGTCTCATCCCTATATCTAACTTTGCGATTATCAAGTCTAAAATAATAGTCTTGGGGAGGGCTTGCTATTGCCAATTGCAATTCTTCCCTGATAAATCACAGGGTCCACACCTCTTCCAATTCCAACATTAGATCAGGATGTCCTTGCCAATAAATTGATACCTCGACAATAGAACTATGAGTCCCATCACACAGATCATCATCCATTGCTTCCCATTGAAGGTTCTTCCATCTAAACCTTCTATATGTGAAAATCATGCAAAGATTTTACCTTCGAGTGAAATACCTGCAAAATTTGGGTTCTATTAATACATAGTATCCTGATCATTTTTTATACAAACAAGAATTGTAAGATTTGCTAACCGAAATGTCACATCTGAAGTGCTCAATCAACATTGTACTAAATCTTCGACATGACATGTTCTTGTTGTCCATCCATTGTCAAATAACTTAGATAGCCAATCCATTTCTAAGCTCTTGCAAGTGTAAGTAATCTTTGTTTTCCTTAATTGCCTACAACTTGCAAAGAAATCAACAAAGCATGGAAATGGAAGAAACCAGCTCAACCTAGCATTTCTTCCACCAGTAGTTGGCTTCATAGCATTTCTCACATCATTAAACATTCTATTTCTATATGATTCACTTATCTCCATGCTTGGAAGTGGCCATTCTGGACTATCAAAAGAGGGCAAGGGAAGAGATTCTAATCTACCATATTGTCCTTCTTCATCTAGCACAATGAAAATTGAGTCATAGAAGAAGATCCCGTCCTTTTTTAATTCTGATGGTGTGCGACCTTCATACTAAAGACTCCCGATCTCAACATGGAGGACATGCAACACCCCAATTATGCATGCTGCAAGCTCCCACTCTTTGTAAGTAGATGGATATAAGTCTGTAAAATAAATACAAGGCATAAGACAGTAGTATCAACGTCCCCAAATAAATGCAAATACTCTAAAAATCAAATGAAGTACTGGTCGATCCTAATTTGAGTAATTCTTGTATTTATCTTCACAAGGTTCCATGTTGATCGGATATCATTTGCATGGATGGGCATGCAAAATTCCCAATTTGTGCACGTGTATGGTGTATAGGTGCAAAAATTCTCAGCCACAGACCATCGTGGAACAATCAATTGTCAGATTGGCATGCAACTTTACATGGGAAATTAGTTTGACTATGTTTTGTGTTATCACAAACTTTCATGTCAATTAGAGACCATTTGGGTGGATGGGCAAGCAAAACTCCCAATTTGTCCACATGCATGGTCACACATAGGTGCATAGGTTAAGTGTCAGATGGACATGCAATTTTTCATGGTTCCCAATTTGACTCACAAGGTTTGCATCAATCAGACACCATTTTCAGGAATGGGCATGCAAAATTTCCAAATGGTGCACATGCATGGTGTATGGGTGCAAAAATTATCAACCGTGGACCGTCATGGAATGGTCCTATTTGAAATGAGCATGCAGCTTTTCATGGGTGTTAAATTGACTTTTTTTTGTGTCCTTGCAAAGTTTCATGTCAATTGGATGCTTTTTGGTGGATTGGCAAGCTGAAATTTGCAATTTGTCCACATGCATCATGCATAGGTGTAAGAAAATCCAACCCACTTGGGCAACCTAGTTGTACGAGGTCTCACCCTAAGCACAAAGCCCTAGAACAAAGCCCTAGAACAAACTGGTTTTCTTTCATCCAATTTTTAGTTGTTTCCCAAGGTCGACAATTCAAGGATAGAAAGTTCCTTCCTCATTATGTCTGTTTTTTTTAAGGAATTCCATTTCTATTGCCACCCATTATTTGATGCCCCAAGTGGTCATAACAAGGACTTCTGGGGCTTTTGCTACTGACTTCATCAACTTCACGGTCCATTGTTTTGTGTTAATGTCTCAATGGGTTCTCCTCTCTTCATAGCTTTCAGACAAGGGGGCATGATTTGGGTGCCCGAAAGAACTACCCCATTGAATATGTTCTATAATGTGTTTTGGAAGCTTGGGAGGAAATCTATTAGAACTTGTCGACAAAGGAGGTCTAAAATTAATAAATCCTTTGAGTTAAATTATACGTTATCAAAGAAGTTTTGCATTTGAAGAAATGCTTTTTTCAAATTTTGTTTAATAAATACCATTGATAAAACACTCACATTTATGCATTTATCATTTCATGCTGCTCTCGAAATGATGGAGTAGTTGTAGCAAGGTTTGCTCATTTAGAGTTTCTTGTAAGGTGCTTTGTACTTGTTTCCAATGAACATAAAGTTGACTAGCTCGACAAGAAGCTTTTGGCATGCTATGCTCAAAATGATGCAGTAGTAGTAGTAGATATTGATGCGAGGTGAAGTTGGCATTTACTGGTGCAAGCCACCTTATGAAGCTGAATTGACTTTTGATGATTATTGGGGGGGTAGTTTGTATTCTACCTGTTGGCTTCAAAAATTGTCTTCAGTATCACCTAGCAATTGTTTCTAATGAACATAAAGTTGACTAGCTCAACAAGAAGCTTTTGTCATGCTATGCTCAAAATGATGGAGTAGCAGTAGTAGATATTGATGTGAGGTTAAGTTGGCTTTTCTTGGTGCAAACCACCTTATGAAGTTGATTTGACTTTTGATGATTATTGGGGCAGTACTTCGTATTTTGCCTATTGGCTTCAAAAGTCGTCTTCAGTATCGCCTAGCAAGAAGTTGCATGGAAATTGGTTAGTTGAATCAGTAAGTGAGTCTCTTTCATGAAAGAAATAACTTTGTGTGTAACTTACTTTTAGGCACCGAAGCAGTGATATTCAGTTTTGTATCTCCAGCATGAGTGAGATACAAAAAAGACGGGCGGTCTGGAGATATTGTAATCTAGAAATCTAGTCATGTCAACTTCAAAAGCTTTTGGCATGTTGCTCTCAAAATGATGGAGTAGCTGTAGCAAGGTTCGCTCATTTAGAGTTTCTTGTAAGATACTTTGTACTTGTTTTCAATGAACATAAGGTTGACTAGCTCGACAAGAAGCTTTTGGCATGATATGCTCGAAATGATGGAGTAGCAGTAGTAGATATTGATGCGAGGTGAAGTTGGCTTTTATTGGTGATGGCATTTTGTAACATAGTATAACTACATCATGATCTAACCAATAGGTTGGTATATTACTAATAATTGATTCTGACAGTGGTGCATTTGTCGATATGTGATCTAAAAGTGATTTGTGAGGTGTTATTGGTAAGTTGTTTGCTAGCACTAGGTTATTTGAAGACATTAATGAGTGTAACATTCTTTGCTCTTTATTTCTTGCAAACATATTAATATTGAAGTCACCAAGGATAAAGCACTGGGAATTGTTTTTATTTTGTTGCTGATGTTGTCAAGAAAGAGTTTGTATTACTAGATGACAAATGATAAATTGCTATGATATAAAGGGATGTGCCTCTGTCAATTTCTAATTTTGCTTCTATTATGTTGTAATCAGTTGTTGTTTGTGTGCTAACTTGTCACAAATTATATTTTTTATCGCATAGAAGTGTTGTTGCATGTCTTCTAGGAGCTATGATTGATTTATATTTCTCACTTGGAAGATACGTGGTCAATTGCTATGTGTTGACCTCTATCAAACAAATAACAAAAAGTGCACTTTTAGGTCATCTACATGTGCTGGTAAGGAACGAGTGTTTAATGTCATTATAGTATGGTGGGTTACATGTAATTCTTGTATTCATAAGATCAAAAATTGCCATGGGGATTCTTTTAATAATCGTGCAGATTCTTGTTCAACGATGGTATCTATGTGGAAGTTTGAAGTTATTAGTGGTGATAGAAGATCTAAGTTCTATTTTGAATGTACATGTGAGAGTGCAGTATATGTTAGGCCATGCCTATGAACATTTTTGGGACAAAAAACTACTTGTTCTAGAGTTAATCCTTGTGAACGATGTATTGTTCGAGTTGCAGCACGTTGTATTGGGAATTGTTTTGTTGTTACTCTATTTGTGATGTTGTGTCCTATTTGTATTTCTTTTGAGATAGGAAATATGCATGTCCAACTGTGTTGTGTTCCATTTTTGTATAAGCTTGCATTTCAAGCTCATGTTTCTGCTCCTACATCAAGTTGGAGGAATTATATCCAAATTATTAGATTATCAATGTCTGTTGTTGTTGCTATGCAAAACTAGCCATCTACTCCATTTACCAGTCCATCTGAGGTGTCATAATTTCCTGCACAAAATTCCACTAGCATTGATGGCTTCAGCTCGAGTGTTGTATGCAAGTCGACTTTTTTATTTGGATTATCTAGTAATGTTATGTATGCTTTGGAACGAGGGTTGCAAAAGTCTTTTGCTTTAAAAACGTATACTTGCCCAAGTGTTTTTTGGAAAACGATGTTGTTGTGCTGATTTGTAGCTTTTTGGGTATAGAATAAGTGTGGTATTATCAAGTCTTCTGGGGGTTTATGAAAACATGCTCCGTTTATGGCATCAATCTCTTGCTACGTTTGTTTTCAAAAGTTGTTTAGAATGTTTTATAAACTCAATATCAGTTTGGTGCATAACTTGTGAGAGTTCATAGTATTTAAAATTTTATGTCCAGATGTTTGTAGGTAGAATACCTTGTTGTGTGAATATCCGCTTATCACACACAGGTGATGCTTGATATAAGTCACCAAAGAAGAAAACAGGCAATCCTCCAAATGGTAGATGTTGTACATGTTTGATTGTGCATAATCGTTTGTCTAGTATATTAAGCATTCATGCTCCTATTAAGGATATCTCATCTGCAACTATTGCTTTTACTTCAGAGTATGCTTTTGTGAGTGTGTCTAGTCGTTCATTTGGTATTTGTGTCTTTTCTTTTTGGTTTATAGGGACAGATAGAGTCAAGTTATTTTCTTTTTGGTTGTTATTTTCTACATAATTCAAGCTGCATAGTTGAACATTTGCAGTGTTGGTTATCTGGATGCTATCTTCAAGAAGTCTCCTCGTTGTTGTGCTTGTAAATTCAGTTGTCTTTTGATAATTGCTTAGCAGATTCTTCGAAGTTAGCCTAGTTAGTTTTGTCGTCGTTACAATTAGTTTATCATCAATCTGGAGATTGTATGACTCTTCCCATATTTCGCATGAAGTTTTTAAGTTTTCATTTTCCCGAAAAGGTATGTGTAGTAGGAGCATTTCTCTATAATAGTTCTTAGGGGTCACAATGTTTATTGTATTTTATTGATCTTATAATTCTATCTTTCTTCATGTAGTTATAAGATGTTGCAATCTCGGATAGGCTAAAATCTTGGAGTGCAGAAGGATGCATTTTGTATTTGTCTATGATGGATGTACACATTATATCTGTGGATTTGTCATTTAAAGCTTGAAGCTAGTAATTGCATTTTAGTATGAAAGCTCAATCTTGTAGAGGCACTGTGTTGATAAACTAGAATGTTCTAGAAGCATGGTGCAATGGTAACGATAATATTGAGAAAAGTGCTTACTACGCAGACTTTTGTTGCATGTTTAGCAATGCTGACCCAAGTCATTTGATAAGTGTATAGGCATCATTGTGCTCCCGCTTGCATGAATGTTTTTATTATTGTATTATCACATTTTGTGAGGTATGATGTATAATATGATGCAGTCGTGTATGGCTCCAAAATATATTGAGTGTCCATGTTTGATTTCCACAAGTTTATAAGTTGTGGTGCGAAAGGATTAGTGTGTATATTTGCCAAACTACATTTTAATAACACTCTTGGATGTTTTAATGTTGTGGAAATTGCATGTTTATATGTATCTTCATCCAAATGTAAAGCAGCTAAAAAATCTTCAAAGTTCTTGATTTTACTCTCTGCAGTGTATAGTTCTAAGAATTGACATATTTCCTCTGCTTTCTCCATATGTTTTAGATCTATATTTTCATTGGGTACTAGAATTATGGTTTCTTTCATTGGTGGTTCAGGAAAACCGAATCTACTCTTCTTCTTTTTTCCTACATGTATGTGTGTGATAAAGGGTTTGTATGTTCCTTATTAAGTTCTTTATCACATAAAATGTACTTATCTACAAACTTAATGATTTCATCATTGTTTGTTTGGTTGTATGTAGGTGCATTGTTTATCCATAGTAAGCCATGTTCATGCTCAATCCCACATGATTGGAATTCCATCACGAAGAAGAAATCTTCAACTTCACCATATATGTACATTGAGTGTTTCAAGAGATCTCTAAGTGCAGCAATTCCATGCAAGTAATAATGTGCACATGTAACAAGATCTTCTCTAATCAATTTGTGTAAATTAGCATTGCTAGTATCTTGAGTGTCGTTGTCTTCTGCTAGTATCTGTAAAGCATGTTTCAACGGTGTCCAATAGCATTCTCCTTTAGTGTATGTTATAAAAAAGATAGGTGGTCCAAGTTGGCGTATCATAGCGAATAAATTTTTTCGCAATTGTTCAAGGTAATCGGGTGATGTACGTAACCTTTGCAAGTCACGGTAACCTATGTTTAAACATAATATTTGATCGAGGTTTGCTTTAGTTTTGATGTCACATGCACGAAGGGTCCTATTTTTAATTTTTCCTTGTCGAAGCCATACCCAAGATGATGATGCAATTTGCTGGATCGTGACCTTGACTACTTTGAAAAATATGTTGATAATGTGTGTAGCAAATCGTTGGTCTTGGTTTGTTAATTCCCACTGTGCTTTTTTTTGGTAGCTAAGTTTTTCTTTTGATATAGTTGCTCTTTCATTACCAAAGAATAGTTTAGGAAAGTTTAATTCTCCGGAGTCTTTATCTTTAAAAAATCCAAGTGGATAGCGTCCTTATGAAGGTGCTATTTTTATAATGTTGGTTGCAGCATAAAAAATTTCACTAGAATCTGTGAAACTATGTACAAGTGTATCTGTATAACTATCAACAGCTTCTTCAGAAAAGCTTTCAATAGTATCATTGTCTTGTTGGAGGTCATATTCTTGAGTTATTTCATCCATCTCATTATCTAGACAAAATTGCGACATCCATATACTGAAAATTGACTTTGTACTTTTTATATAATGGTGCATGTCCATATAAAGCTTTTATTACATCCACATGATTGAACATATCCACTCGTATAAATTGATTTGTATTCTAGTTTACACTTTATTGCTATACCTATTATCATCTTATAATCTAATAGTGTTCGTGGAATAAAATGTGGTGATGTGAATTTTGGTATTTTTTTATTTTTTATTTTGTAGCATTCATTGCAAACTCTTGCATTTTGTTTTTCACTAAATGTTAATTCCATTTCTAATTCTTGCTCAAGGAAGCTTATTTCTTTTAAACGATGCACTTTTAATTGGAAAGAGAAGAATAATCGTTTACAACAAAAGCAAGCGTGTATAGGAGTGTCTACAATTTTCTTTAGATAGATTGTAACAACATGTTCATCAACATCACAACAAGCATCAAGAGAAGGCTCAATTCACTCGAGAGACTGTTGGGACATGTTGTTTTGACCCATAGTTTGGTTTTTGCTTTTCTAAGTATGTAGTGTAAGTGTTGAACTACAGCATAGGGTGATGTATTTAAGTGTGGGTGTTTATTTAAAAATAATGAGCATACTTGCAACTTAGATAGTTGTTGATTTTGTTGCATTAAAGAGATTAGTTCATTGTCAAAGTCATTAATCCATGGTACACATATT
Organism: Dipteris shenzhenensis; assembly: GCF_047967505.1. NCBI lineage: Eukaryota > Viridiplantae > Streptophyta > Polypodiopsida > Gleicheniales > Dipteridaceae > Dipteris > Dipteris shenzhenensis. The sequence continues at coordinate 24,782,650 of NC_141610.1, forward strand.
TGTTTATGCTATGTTTGTTTTTCTCTATTCTTGGAAGCAACAAGTAGCTTGCTTTTTTCCTCTAGAATTGCAAGACGATGGTATTCTTGTATGGTGTCTAGTTGGATGATAGGTTCATAGTGGCCATTATTTTGGACATCGTCGTGATATATAAGATTGCATGTGTAGTTGTTTTCAGAGGATTTGTACTCCAAAAATGATCGGGCTATTGAGTTTGACCAAACAACAATATTTATATCAAGTGCTTGTACAATCCAACATAATGTTATAGAGTCACCCCATAGTCCTCCCCCAGTAACATTTGTAGCCATGCCGAACAAATATTGATCAATAGTATCAATGTTGTGTACTATTCTCAAGTAATCATGTGTCAAGTGTACTTGCACAGTTTGTAATGCAAGAGGTGTTTTTTGAATAAGCTCTTCCTTTAATCTTGAAGTAGCTTTATTTCATATATCCTAGCTTGTGTACTAGAATTTGGACACATAAGAGATGCTATCAAAAAGACAATCTCCTATGTTATACTTGTAATTTGGTACTCCAATTAATTTCCTTTCATATAGTATCCTATTTAATTTTAAAATATTTGTATCTATATTCTAATATTGTCATAGTTTTGTGGAGCCTTGTCTTCAGATTGTGCTTTTTTTCTCTTTTCAAAGTCTAAACTATCTATTGCCCTCCTTTTTTTTTTCTCAATTATTAATTCGTAGTATCCATTATTGTATTGTATGTCATAGTAAGCTAAATGCATTGTCTCCAAGTCATTTTCTATATTGGTTTCAAGAAATGGTTGCCATGTTTTATGTGACCAAAGTATTATGTTTTTTTTAACCCACACAACTATACAATGGAATATAAGAAAATCACCTTTCAAACCACCATCTGCATTACTTTTACACATATTAATATAGTATTCTTCTATGGTATTGATGTTTTGTAGCTTAAAGATAAGTCCTTATTCAAAATAAGATTGTGTGATTTGTAATGTGGTTGCATGCGAAGATTGGTTTGCATGTCGTGGCTTTTCTATGACTTTGAGATGTACTTCTTGAGAAGTAATGTGTCCTCCTAGCAAATAAGAAATACTATTAAAAAGAGAATCTCCATGTGTGTAATCGCAGCCTTGCATTCTTTGTAGATAGTATTTGGTTAATTCTATCTCTAGTTGTGTTGTGCCTTGATGTTCAATTGTTATTTGTATAGGATGTCGAGGGCTTGTTAGTAATGGTTCAAAATTCCCTACATGTCCTGGTTGGTCATTATATAAAAAATGGAAAGAAGGTATATGGGATTGGTCAACATATGTGATGTATGGTATTATACAAGTTGAAGACCAAAGTGTAATTGAAAAATTAAAGCATCTTGCTTAACAATAAATGCAGAAATGGTCACCCCATAGCCCATTTGTTGAAGCTGGTAATCACATACGATGGAAGTATTCTTGTCTTGTATATATTCCATGTAAAGTTGGGAGTATCTCTGGTGCCAAAAAGATACGGTTGTAATTTTTTGCATCATGGTTTTTGTTGTTAAGGACACTTTATCTCACGTATATTTATAAAAGAGTACTTAAACTCCATGAGGAAGCTTAAACTGTCAAACAAACAATCACCAAAGATTTGAAGTGGAAAGATCGTTGGAAACCATGCACATTTAAGGTTTTGTCTATTATATCCATGGCTTGTATGTGTACCTTTACTTAGAACCTATAAACAATGCAAAAACAACGAAAAGTGCAAAGCTAATAAAATCCCTTACATGCATGTTTTTTTGCTTCTAAATATAAAATAACAAGTGAATGTATCCAATTTTGTAAAAATTACATGGCATGGATAATGAGGAAAGAGTACTTAAAACCAAGTCACCATTATCTTAAACGTAAGATGTTACATTAAGTGTAATTAAGGAATGTGTTCAAACAAGAAAAAACACTTGATGCTAGCAACAAATATTGGACGCTCTTACAAGCTTAGACACTAAGGTTTATCTAAGCTTTAAGATATTTATACTATTTTATTTTAGAATAGAATGTACATATTAAGGTATATCTAGAATATACATATTAAAAGAACTCTTAGAATGTACAGGAGTGGATAAGGTATATATGAGCTTCAAGATGTTTACACTATTCCATTTTAGAATAGAATGTACATAGTAAGATACATCTAGAATATACATATTCAAGGAACTCCTAGAATGCATAGAAGTAGATGTATGTATTAATTATATTAAGCTTTATAATGTTTATTTTCTTTCATTATGAGTTGAAATGTATACGCTTAACGTATCACCTCTTAAACCATTCTATTCTAGAATAGAATGTGTATGCCAAGGTATTTTCAAAATGTATAAATTAACAGAATACTAAAACCAAAACTTTATATTAATTTAAAACTTCCAACATAGAACGTGCTCAATATCCGAGGTGTTATAATGTATATATTATTTCATATTACATCTTAAAATATTCACACTACTCCATTGTGGAATAGGATGTATACAGTAAAGTATATTAAAGCCTTAGAATTTTTACACTACTCCATTGCGGAATAGAATGTTCACACTAAGGTATATCCAAGCCTTAGAATGTTCACACTACTCCATTGTGAAATAGATGTCCACACTAAGGTATTTTAATATCGCAGTATGAAACATACATACTGGATATATAAACTCTTAATAAGCACCCTACACCTTACGATGTTTACGCTATGACATGCTCAAGCTATGAAGAAAAATGTATATATTTAGCTTATTAATTCTTAGAATGAATGTACATACTATTAAGTATATTAATCCTTATAATGTTTATTTTCTTTCACTGTGAGTTAAAATGTATATGCTTAACGTATCACCTCTTATACCATTGCCAAGGTATATTCAACATATATAAAGTAAAGGAACACTAAAACCAAAATTTTATATGAATTTGAAACTTCCAGCATAAAATGTGTATGCTAAGGTATATCCAAACTATACATGTTAAAGGAACACTAAAACAAAAAGTTCATGTTAACTTAGAATGAAATATAATGTAGATACGCAATATACGAAGTATTAAAATCTATACTATTTCATTACAAAACAAAAAATATACACATTAAATACATTACATCTTAAAATGTTCACACTACTCCATTGCGGAATAAGATCTATACACTAAGATATATCAAAGCCTTAGAATGTTTACACTACTCCATTGCAGAATAGAATGTTCACACTAAGGTATATTGAAGCCTTAGAATGTTCACACTACTTCATTACCAAAATTGAATGTCCACACTAAGGTATTTTAATATCGCAGTACGAAACATACATACTGGATATATAAACTCTTAGTTTGCACCCTACACCTTAGGTTGTTTACGCTCTTAATGAAAGTGTACATACTTAGCTCATATGCTCACGCTATGAAGGAAAATGTATATATTTAACTTATTAATTCTTAGAATGAATGTACATACTATTTTGTTACAAAATAAAGTATACACATTAAGTACAGTACGCCTTAGGATGTTCACACTACTCGATTGCGGGATAGGATGTACACAACAAAGGTATATCTAAGCCCTATAAACTATTCGATTGCAATACACACTAGAGTATCTTAATATCGCAGAACGAGACATACATACTACTTTGAATGCACACTAAACATTGCGTGAAAAGTTAGTTTAAAGATCACGCCATGCAAAATGCTAAAGTTACAGTACTTTCTCCACTCATGTTTTTGTAAGAGTGAACTAGGTATTGCATTCTAAATCTGAGGAGAAAAGTTTAATAATGGGGCTCTATCTTAAGTTGGTTCAAAGAGATAAATAAAGTTAGATGCTTTTCAAGAATTAATTTAAAAAAATACTATGCAAAATGAAAGCTCAAAGAAAAAGATCATGCCATGCAAAATGGCATAAAGATAAAGTACTTTTTTTATCTGTAATTTCAAAAGAGTAAACTAGGTACTGTGTTCTAAATCACATGGAAAAAGTTGAATAATGGGACTCTATCTTAAGTTAGTTCACAGAGATAAATAAAGTTAGATGCTTTTCAAGAAGAAACAAAAAAAAAAAACTATGCAAAATGAAAGCTCAAAGGAAAAGTAAAATTATGGTCTCTTTCTTAGGTAAAAATGAAAGCAGAAGCAAAGTTTAAACACTTTTTAAAAAGAAATAATAAAGCATGCTAGCCATGGACTCTTTCTTAGATAAAAATTAAAGCATAAGCAAAGTTTTAATACTTTTCAAAAAGAAATAGTAAAGCATGCTACCATTAAAACCTACACATTTAGACAATGTCTGTGGTCAAGTTGATCCCACAGAACGTAATCTGAGACCACCAAGCAAGGATTTCAGTGGATTAAGTACACTAATCCTAAGAAAGCTCACACTATTCCATTGCGGAATGAGAGTACACACTAAGGTATATCTAAGCCTTAGAATGTACACACTATTCCATTGCGAAAAAGAATGTACACACCAAGGAATGAAACAGACATACTAGATATTTCAACTGTTAAACATCGCAAGAAAATCTAGTTTTCAAATCATGCCATGCAAAATGAAGCCACTCGTAATTTTGAAAGAGTAAAAGATATAGCATATCAGTTCTTGAAATGCATACTAAACTTTAGAACACCCATATTCCTTTTTTCTTCTAACCCCCTACCTCATAACCCCTTGGCTTTAATTTAATTTAATCTTAGTTTTCTCTATACTAGTTTTTTTTTGTATTTGACTTCGTAAGAAATCTTTTTCTTAGAAACTCTTAACCTAATGCTTCTTTAAACAAAAGTTATTTAAGCACACTCAATTATTAAATTATTAACTCATCTTATATAGATAAAAGCATGGATTATAGACTTTTGATACCCATCCTTGGAATGCCTCTCTTGAGAGGCCCCTAGATAATTACATTTAAAGATCAAATTTTTAATTAAAATATAGCAAAGCATGCTACACAAATGTAAACTTTAGCAAATGCAAAATAAATGGAGTAGAGCAATTGTTTACATACCTAGTAAGAGAAGCAAAAACGCTCATGAAGAAAGTACTGGAGCTCAGATCACACCTAATGTCAAACATGTCCGTGTAGTTGCATCATTAGAATAATCGTGGAACTAAAAAGAGTTGGAGTAAATAGAATATCTTTTAAAAATACATAGTTTGCACTTAACGTTCCTATGTTATTCACCTCTTTTTCATACCTTAGGATGCATAACAACTTACGTACATTGTGAATATCCTTGCAACAAAATTATGATTTAGCCTAGAATTAAACATAAGGACATAAACTAACCATAAAAAAGGCAATAAGGTTAAGTCTATGTGCAAGCATTCAAGCTCCCTTCGAGGTATCCAATTAATATAAGCACACGTATATACACATCTAAATTCCTTTGGAGAAAAATCTCGAGGTTGTAGGAGGCTCAAGAAATGCTGGTATACTCGTCTCTGACTGTAAACCATGTTACGGTCTTCTGGCGAGGGAGCAGAAGAGAATTGAGGGAGATCCGGCATCATCGAGAAGAGGACGCCGTCAAAGGAATTAGGAATTGCTCCGAGGAGAAACTGTTGCAAGGCGAGACCAGAAATCGAGCAGCGAAAACACGGAGTCTACACTCTTCATGGAGAACGAGCAAAAAGTAGAGGATATGCATCAGCATGCAATGACGATACGCATGCTCATAAATGCGTTCAAATGCAGCCAAGATGGGTGGCTGACCAGCAGCTGAGGAAGCTGCAACTGGCTAATCAAGAGAGCAGAGGAAGAATCAAGATACTGTCGAGAGTGCCAGACGGCCGAGACGACGGAAGACTTGATAGAGTCTGGGCAGAAGGCTGCTGATTCTTGAATGCAACGGAGGAAAACTATCAAAAACAGTCGCGATCTTGGTGGATATTCTTCCAAGAGAAATGCATTTCGGTATTGGATGAGACTTCCAAAAGGTCTGTTGCTCGTCGCTGCTGGAGAACTTTGGCGTAGAAAAGTTTGCGCAATATTTCTCATCTGCAGTGGAGAACTTTGGCATGGTAAACGTTGTCCTATAGTATGTGCAACCCCATTATCAAGAGAACGCGAGTGACAAGTAACAGAATCATGCCTGCTGCGAGAATCCAGAAGATGAGGAGAGGTATCCATAAATCCATGCTCAAGAACATTTGAGGCGCCCTTGGACTCGCTGGGACCTCGCCTTACTATATGCCTGCACAGACGCTGTCTTTGTGCCTTCCACGAAATTCTGATAGGGATCATCAGGTGCAAGAAGCCTCAAAGGAAGACAGGCGCATGCATCTTTTGATCTGCCGGCGCTGTGATTCATCACCCAACCGTTTCGTGCTAATTAGGAGCAGCACGAAACATTATCGCCGATCAGCAGAGGCGAGGGTATAATCAAGGTCAAGGAGGCGTCTCTCAATACAAACTTGACCAAGACCGCGTACGCAGCACTATATTTCGACTAATCCTAGGCCTCATCACACTCATGGCTTCCGGTGCAGCTGTTCTGATCTTTGGGGCTTTAGCACTCGGGGGGAGTAGTCATCGATGACCTTGCTTGTGGCAACTCCTTTTCTGATATTGTCGAGTCCTATCCTTATTCCTGTAGGTACGCTTCTCTTTCTGAGTACTGCAGGCCTTCTTGCAGCCGGGGCTGCTATTGTGGCAACAGTGTCAGTTATATTAAAAGGGAAGAACCTCCTGGTCATGAACAGGCAGAAACTATTGAAAGACTCCTTGGTCATGAACAGAAACTATTGAAAGACGCCTTACGGAAACTGCTCAAGCTGTTAAAGAGAAAGTTCGGGACTATGGCACCAGCGTCCAAGGGGCTGTGCAATCTAAAGTTCAAGAAGGTGGTTAGCTTGTTGAGCAGAAAGGGACATGCAAAGATAGGGGCAAAGCTCGCTGAGAGAGAGCCGACCAATCGAGGGAAGGGGGGTGGGAGTGGCGAAGGGGGAGACTGCGAACATACCTGCTGCGAAGGGGGTGAATTCCCTTGTTCCTCTCTTACAATTCAACGCTCCACAGTGTTCCCCTGCTCTCGCATCACAGATTCACAGACGGGGAAGACTGCGGAAAGTATTTCGGCTGCGAATCCTCGATTCGAAAAACCCTCGGAATGAGGCTTTAACCTACGGATTTTCGGAATTGATCTACGAACGGGAGAATATCGAATACGCACAGTTGAAGCCATGCAAAAGGATTACATGGCTGCCACGTGGCCTGTTGGCAGCCATGCAAACCTGTTGCCTGGATGCCAGGTGGCTGCTAATCCGAATTCAACGGACACCTGATTTGATGCTATAGCCTGCCCCTTCAAAATTTCTTAAGAAATGTTATTTAAAATAAAATTTCCACTGCTACCCATTGCGTTACGCATAGACGTTGTATGTTGCTTTGATTGTTGAAGAGTCATGTTCATGAAATCCACATTTGAAGATGTAGCTTAAATGGTAACTGGTTGATATCAGATAGGCTCAAGCTGCATATTTTCTTCCAAACCTTAGAGTGCTTGAACTTTCAAGAGTTCTGGCATTTTGGCATATTTTGTTCCAGCATAATTTTGACAAATTTGTGCGAAATGATCAGGAGTACAGAGCACTGTGAGTTTAGTAACCCATAAGGTACTTTGCTGTTACATACCCCTGGCAAATATGTCTGTAGTTTTTGCAGTTACAAACCAACTTGCTCGAATTTGTATATTCATTTGAGAGATCAAGAATTAGCATCTTTTCAGAATATTACAATAGGTGATAGCACAACACAAATTATATTAATTAGCATCCTGTCGCTGTCAGTTGAAAGGCCCCTGGATGGTACTCGGTACCACTGAACAGTGAACAGAGCACATTTGAGTTGCAGAAAAACTACAGGACCAGAGCCAGAAAATTATATGAATGTTGTATTTCTGCCTCTTTTTGGTCCGTTTTGGCATGTCACAAACTAGGTCTCATAATTTCATAACCCAGAAAATTATCTGAATATTGTGTTTAGCAGAGAATCAGCCCCATTTTGGTCCATTTTGGCGTGTTGCAAACCAGGTTTTTGAATTTCACAACCCAATGACAGATCTTAGCTTCATGTTGAGAAATACTGTACAAAGTCGTATCGAGACTGAAAGTATAAATGCGTGTTGTTGTATGACTAGTCATATTCGTGTAATTGAGACCCGTGCCCTTTCTTCTAACCGTTGTATGCCACCATCCAAGATTGGGATTGTTGTGAGATCAGTAAAGGTGCCACCATTTATACCCTTAGCAAGCCTGCCAGGATTTATGCATAATATGCTTCGATACTTTCCCTGCGAATCTTGTGTCGATCCCTCAAATGGTAATGATAGTGTCTGCCAGCAACCAGGAAAAGGAAAACTGATGTGGGATAGTTTGATTTTCTTTAGTGCAACTTATCCATACACCAAACAGTAACACATATAGAACAACCAAAAACCAAAATTTCCCTCCCTCCCTTTGGTGTCATCCAAAATTGGTCAATCAACGGCTCCATGTGACACACATATAAGCACATGCTCTGGCACAAACGCACTACATAGGTGACAGAATTTAAAAGCTTACTTTCACGAATGGTGCTAGGTCAGAAGGGATGACCAAAATTTCAGGTTCGCAGGAAAGATGTAAAGCCTCAAGAGAGAGTGACAAATCCAAAGGCACACCAGCAGCGGCTGGATAGAGCGGGTAGAAGCTGCCCATACAATGCCCATGTTAAGAATATGAAATATGAGATGCATAGTGCAGGTCTCAAATAAAGATCTTTGCAGCCCAATAGGTTGTTCCAAGAAGAAAAATTAAACCTGCGTTGACCAATAATGTGAGCTGCTAGCCTTGCAAGTCTATCACTTGAAGCACTTGCAGGAACCCGTGATACTTCTTCACTGCTCAAATGCCGCAGGACATCTACTGTGCAACAGCCAATAGTCAACTGCATTCAACCAAGAAATTTCATCGCATGTAAATTCAAAAGGACAAAAGATGAAACGAACACAAAGTATCACTAAAAGGAGAATATTTAATTCTGACTTTAGCATCCGTAAAATTAAAAAAAACTTCAGTTGAATCACCGTTAACTTCACCATCCATGGCTTGGACAATATAATATCACATCCTACCTAAGCGTCCACTAAAAGAATGTGACATGCATAATTCACATTACATATGTATCCCTGCATTCATCATTGGAACCACAAGTAGGTGGTTGCTGGCTAATCCACTTTAATACTAATGTCAATATAAGATCAACAGGCTGAACTTTTATCACAACATGATGAAAGCTAATATAGAGAATCAAATGCCGTCCTGTTCAACCAGAGCACATTGTAAGACAGCACACTTCCATGATGTTAGCATAAAAAGGGTTAAATAAATGGGATTTGCATGGACTTGTGATAGCTCGACAGATTACTTGGGGCTAATGTAGCTCATCACTCAACCTTGGCAAACTATATTCTGTCTCCCTACTCCAGAGATCGAGAAGCACCATGCTGCCACCCCCAAGCCCAATGGTCACTTACTAATTTAGAACCTTAGTTCTGCAATTTGTGACCTTACAGGAGATAAAGATAGATAAAGAGCAATTTGTTTGGAGGATAAGGTAACTTCAATGGTTTGACAACCAACAATGGAAGTTGCTTGGGATGAATTGTGGCTGGTTGACTGTGCCAGGAGTATTAGGAAAGGGAAATTCTTTCACATGGACGAATCCACAAGCAAATGAAGAACTGTGAGAAGCTAGGTTGGATTGACTGTATGCTTCCTGAGAGGGATGCTTGGAAAATGGGATGACAAAGGAGCAGAATTTTGCAGGATATTAGGGTTCTCAAGGCTGGTTTGAGGGCAGAAGTAAAAGCTGCCATATAAGGGCAGACCTGAAGGCAACGTGGGCAGCATCCTGGCTATCACATGTGCACCACGATGGGCTGTCATCTAGGCACCACTCTCGGCTGTCATATGGGCAGACTTACTGCCTGCCATGGGGCAGCATGTAATGCCCTACAAATAGGGTGGGATTATGTGATCTATCAACCCCTTGAAGCATGACATGAACATCACTCTTGGCTGCCTATTCAGCTTTTTAATTTCTGGACTTGCATCTGATCATACTACCTGCTAAGGCTGGAAGAAAAGGCTATTCATTAGATTACTCTGGTTATGCAATAGTGCAAGGCAGCTGACAAATCTTACTTATTCCCCTACAATGTAGATGTAAGCATGAATGCAATGGGATAAATTTCAAGGCACTTGCTCTCCTGCAGGAGGAAATGAAGTGCCCTTGAAGACCCCAATCAGATTGTGATTTACATCGCAGCACTAGTGTCGTTTTCATAATTTAGGAAACTTAAAATGTTTAATAGTTACATAAGAAATTAGTATAGAGATCCACTGTGCGTGCGTGCGTGCGTGCGTGCGTGCGTGCGTGCGTGCGTGCGTGCGTGTGTGTGTGTGTGTCTGTGTGTGTGTGTGTGTGTGTGTGTGTGTGAGAGAGAGAGAGAGAGAGAGAGAGAGACCTAGCCATGAGAAGTGCAAACTGGAAAAAACACTAAGGAGATTACCTCATTCAATGAAAAAATCCCAGGATTTTCCAAAAGAGTTATCTGCAGGATACAATTGAAATCAAGGATTAGTCATGCGGCGAAATTACTGGAAGCCATAAACTAAATTATATACAAATACTCTACACGAACCTGATGATCTGGGTCTTCAAAAGTGTGGGCATCAAATGGTGCCTGCATGAAATTCAAGTTCCTTGATTACGATCATTCAAAATTGAAAAGCCTTCAACAATCACAAGCCTGACACTGTGGCATTCCTTGACAACTACCTGAGGAAACACAAAATCATGATGTCCATCCCGCATAGATGGAACCAAGACCACTCTAGCCCCGATTCCCATCTCTTCGCAGTAGTCTTCAACCTATTTGGTTAATTAACACATCCAATAACAACAGGGTACCTTCAATTCTGCTGGCTAAAGGTGCATTTCAATGCAAAATAAAGTACAAACAATCTACATAGAAATTGAAATCTCACCCGTGTCCTGATCTCTTCCTGGAATAGTTGGTGAAAGGTTCTATCAACAGTACCAAGCTTTATATGGGGATGCTCAGAATCAACAAAAGGACCCATCTGACAAAAATGGCAGTCTTAGGATATGCCAATGCCCTTAATATCTCCTCGAAAGGAACTATACGGCCTACATCTTGCTCACTTCATCTCTCAGCTCGAAAAGTGCATACAACATTTGAGAAATGGTTAAGGCTACAGACCAATAGCAGGACATTTGGCCGCTTTTTCCTTGCAAAATCTAGGAGATCTACCAAGGGCTCAAATGCCAGGTTGTCACTTGTTGTGAAAGGTCCTGCTGCAATTATCTTCTCACAGATCAATGAAACAAGACCACAATAAGCATTGAGAAGAAATAGCAAACAAAGATCTCTATTTTAGGATGAAACGAGGAACATACCCAAGCTCAATATGTAAAAGAAAGATAAGCAGCTTAGAATATCAACTCCAGCATGCATAACAAGGGCCAGATCCTACATCTAGCAAAAACTAGCAGCTTTTGTGGAATTAAAATTTTCTAAATACAGAATGGTAAGAGGATTGAGGGAGAAACCAGAAAAATATGGGAACACGGTAAAGACATGTAACTTTATCACAGGTGTAGCCACAATTGCAAAACCCTACAAAACACATTTCGTTCCAAGAATTCACAAATATGTTTTCTAATATGGTATAATATGTTTTATATATAATACTTTACGTACACAATATAACTTACCCTATAAATAAGTGTTAAATGTGCTTCATAAAACAAGAGTCCCGCATTTCATATCTCGCATCATTCTCCCTTATCTTGCATTCTCTCAATTCCCAATGTCCTCGTGCATGTAGGAGTCCATTGAAAACATACATGTGTCCTACACACATGGGCATCCTCCCTCATTGGAGGGCCAACAAGAGTTCATAAATGTGTTGGATTTTTCATGACAAAATACTTTGTAGCTGATGCACACAGGTTGGGGTCCGAGTCTACAATCCAAAAATCCTTTGATGAAAGACGATTAAAAGAATTATCCAAATGATCCATATAGTAACTCTATTGTCACACCCTTTGCCTCTCTAAAGACTAGTGCATTATGGTATTATATAGGTCAATTATTCTTATATACGAGAGAGAATAAAAAAACCCGATTACCACGTTGTAATCAACAATTAGTTTGAGTAAGCAAGTCGTAATCAACTTCCAAATCTACTCATGGATTCTAGACTTTGATACCTCTCATAATACCTCAAAAGGTAATTGGATGGATTCCATGATTTACAAATACTCTACTATATGGACATTGGATACTACATCAAAATCCAATTCATGCGAGGGGGAGAGCTTTATGTCCCCAACAAGACTAACCACGACCTCACCGTGATTGGATTAATGCTAACCTAAAATCTAGATTGGATCTAGGGTTAATGGTAGTCTAACCTAGAGTTGGCTGTGGCTAGGGTTAAGACTAAACTAACTTGATATCGGAGATGGCCGAGGGTTAGGGCACAATCTAAGCACAGATTCAAAATTAGCCAAGGTTGAGAACAGAGTTAGGATGGATGAGGTTTAGATCTAGTACATAAGACCCAATCCAAGAAAGGCGAAGCTAATCCTTGAAACGCAAGCCTTAAAGAAAAGCAAAGGTATTTATGGACAGTGAGCTACTTTAGGTATGGCTTCTAAAAGTTAGAGCCATACATGCCAGGCTTATAAATACAAGCCAAGGGCTTAATGTCTAGAAGTCCTAAGGACGAGCAGTTGTTGCCTAGAAGTGGTAGTCTAGTAGAAGTAGCATGTGGTATGGAACACATGACTAGCTTCCAGCATAGTTTAGGCTCAAAATCTTCCCCTCCTTGTACCATGCGTTGTGGGGCATGTCACTAACTCATAAATTGAAAATTGACAGCTGCTACACATGTTTGACGTTCCCAAGGTGCCTCACTTGACAGGTTATGGACCCTTTAGCAAGGTTTCAGGTGCCCAAAATGCATACTGGCACTAATCACGGGTACTAAAAGAAAACATAAGGATGATGTATGTATGAATTGCAACATACCTGAGCAAGATCACAGGTTACAATAGGCTGCCTGTGCAGAAAGAGGATTTTAATTTGCAGTGTCCAATCTCATCTCTCAATATGATGAATGTTAAAGAAGACGTTTGCCATGCAGTACAGCATGCTTCCGAAACATTTGCACATCAATTCATCACTCCATCTAATGTCTATTCTCTTCAGGAGCTCAAGGTTGATGCCTTCTTTGGACCCTTGAACAGGTATGAAAAACTGACAGCCTGAAAATCTCCATTGTAGGGACATTAAGTAGACCCCTTAGGGTCAACTTTTTGGTTTACAAATTTCAACAGGTCTAATCTCTAATTGATGATCCTGCATGAAAAGGCTAACCTTATATCTTCAAAACAAGAGTCATACACCATTTATTCAAGTTAAATGAAAAGATGGCCTACCATTGAAATTTGCCGAGACTCATTCTTCACTGGCGAAGGAATATTTGCATCAAGCACCCGTCGTTTAGCTAGAGGTGCATGAGGTTCAGAACTTATGGTATGTAGTGGAACTGATTCGACTATACGAGAAGCCACCAGACAATGACCACTTGGATTGTGACCTTCTACTCCAACAATCTGTCCCACACAGAAGTACTCAACCTCATAAAGATTTGTATGTTAATGACTCTGCAATCAAATTGTTCCAAAACCCATCGTAAGGCCAGACTAACATCCACCTGGCCAGGAAAGAGAGAAAACCGTTCTAAGTTGTTGAGATCAAGTCGTACTCTATGTCCACCAGAGTGTTCGACACTGACAGAAACCGTAATCCTTCATTATCATGCGCCATGCTAATACATCAAAATACAGCATTTGAAGCAAAAGCTAATGTGACTGACCTTCCTTGGAGGAGAACAGATTTGTCATTTAAATGCCCTTCCCCATCACAGCATATCATACCCACCACAAATGTGCATTCCTGCATTTCAAGAGCAGCTGGACACTCAGCACACGTTGAACTAGAAATACTCCTTTATTAGGTGAGGACGAGTTCAAACGATTCGCTTTCTTCTCATGGATTATTTTCAGATTTGACCCATCAGCTCAAAAATGCGCAGTACAGTATTCCCCAATAGACTCATTAAAATGTAGCTTTCAGCCTCATACCTGTGATGCAACAGCCACAGGATTATTCACCACCAAATTTGCTCGCTCAGCAAGTAAATCAGCAAACTTCTTAATCCTTTTTTCCAGATAGTTGAACTGCCGTGATCACACCGTTGAATATTATTACGGCATATGAAAGCGGTTTAGACAAAATCTTTAATATAGAAGTCTGCACAATAAATGGCCTACCCTGTCCTCAGTACGATCATACATAAAACGACCGCCAGGCTTTGGCCCTCTACTCAGAATCTGCAGTTGAGTGCTTCCAATTGGTGGAAGCCTTCGCAGAACATCATCCTCCGTTGCTTTGTTAGAAGTCTCATTTGCATATGTCTCTGGAAGGTGCTTGTTAAGAACAGACTGGACTGTGTATTTGCTGGACCTTTGACTGAAGGGTGTGGCAGGACTACTCTCATGTCGTATTTTCGACTTGGTTACTGAAGCTGGTGTTTTTGGACCAACCATCGTATCGTCTACATCCATCCCGATGGGTATAGACTTTGGGGAGTCACCATGTGTCTTCTTTGTCGATCGAGCTGGAGTCTTTCGATCGTCATCGTCCTCTTCGCTATCGACATGTAGCAACCTGAAGAACGACAATAACGATCAAATGTATGAAAGTAATTGCTTTTGATTACAAATCGACGAGTTAAGACAATTTTAAATTACATGTCAACATCGTCCTTTGAGTAGAAATGGAAATCTTTCTGTTTCCTCCGTAAAGAATCTCGTTGTTCATTCTGTAAAAATTGGCGGAAATTGTCCAAATGCGAGCCCAAAACCTTCCCACCTTCCATCCGCCTGGTCCAAAGTCAAGATAAGATTTCCGTCAATGTGGTAATAAGAGCCACAACGTTCTGATTAGAAATATAGTTTCAGGTTCTAAAACCGAATCTGACGAGGGCCATTGATTATACCAAGGACATGTTTTCAGGCTCATACTCATAGAGTTCGAGGAGCAATCTACTTACGAATTGAGATAGAACAACTCCCAGCTTGCTACGAGCTCGGCGGGCTTGAGGCCGAAGCTGGCGCATAGGGAAGCACCTGCACAGGCATTGGTCGGATTTCAGGAAGCGGGAGAGTGTGCGCTACAGAGAGCTTGGTTCCGGATGAAATTTGAAAGGAAAGCGCTGCATGTTTATCCCGATTTGCACGAAAGGGTTAAAAGGGAAGGACTTACATTGCTGAGCAAGGAAGGGGTCGTCGAGGGTGAAGCTGTTGGAGGCGAATTCGTGGAAGAGTTCGTGCTCCATGGCTATGGCGGAATGCAAGCTGCAAAACGAAGGTGAAGACGCAGCAAAACATGGAAAAATGGAGAAGAAGATGGTTATGAAGAAGAAGAAATGAAAAAAGATTTTGGCGGGAAAATCCCAACCCCGCGTTCACCACTTAACGCAACCTTCATCTGATTAGCTAATCAGATGCGGACCAGATGCCTCAGCTGATTAGATGCAGACCAGATGCCACGCCTCCCGGCTTCCCATGACGGCCATGTGTCAGCCTTTCCAGTCTCGGAATCCAGTTGGATCTGGCTCTCAACCTACTGCCCGGTCGTGGCTTCCCCATGGCCCTTCCTTACCCCAACTCTATCATAGATGCAGTTTCCCCTATTAACACTCACGCCAATAACCATGATGCCCTGCATGCCCTCACTTACTATATCCACCATGCGTTATGACAATCACTCCTTCAAGAGGGGAACAACGAACCCAGCTTTGGCAAGAAAGTGTGGGTTGGGTCAACCCAACTTCACTTTGTGTGGTGACTCTAGATTGGTATGATCATGCTCTATCATCGATGCAGTGTCGCCCATGAAGACTCACATTGATAACCATGTTGCCCAACATTAGTGACTGCCTCTCATTGACTACATCCACCATACGGTATGGGGTCACGCATGCAAGAGGGTTGTAATGACCCCATTTTTGGTGGGAAAACGTGAACCTTGGGTTCACCGTGTAACCCATAATGACTCTAGATAGGCATGATTGTGCTTTGTCACCCATGGAGTGTCACCCATGAACATGCATGTCAATAACCATGCTACCTAGCATGCCCCTCTCACTGCACGTGTACTATGAGCTAGGAATCAAAATCTAACTCCATTTGAGCATGGGTGACCGAGAGGAGAATGAACAAGTAGCAGAGTCTATGCAAGAAATATAAAAACATGCGGTAAACATGCCAAGCCTAGTTTACTTAAAGTTTCTAACCCACACTTAGATGATACTTGTCCTTTTCTTATCTTTGTGGATGTGGTTTGGCTACTTAAGTCCATCTTGGTTGCAAAAGGTATGTTCCATGCACATGAGATGGGACTAGTAGCAACGAAGGTGGTTCTAACCCTAGCTCCATTGACATGCTCAAGTTGGGAGATCACAACCACACTATGTGAATGCTGGAACCACTTATATCTTGGAAGGCTTCTCATGTTGTTATGAGCTTGAATATGTAAAGACAACACACACCAAAGTTAAGGACTACAAGCTCACTGCCCATATCACGGAAAGTCATCACGCCTCTACCAATCCTATGCATGCAATACAATTGTGACAGTATATCTATCAAGGCAGTAAGATGCCACCATGTGCAAAGGACTCTAGGCCGCCTAGGCCGCCTAGGCACTAGAAGTGGAGCTACAAGTTAGTCACATGCAGATCGCTAACACGACCATGAACAATCCCACACCCAATGAGGCATAGGTTACAATCCCACACCCAAAGAGCTTGATAAGGCCATACCTAAAAATGCATTTGTGGAAGCAAATTCCACAAAGGTACTCGAGCACACTAATGAAGCCCAAGGGATGATCAAGATGCCTTGATTCCAAGAAGCATCGGTGGTGCCTCATCCTATCATTATAAGCCCTCCCTACCAAGTTGTGAAATTAGGGTACGGTGTGAGCTCAAAAAAGTGAAAAAGAGAGTGTGAGAGAGAGTAGAAGTCAATTCGAGTTGTTTGGTGGATGCTTTTTGAGGTTTCTAGTTGTCCAAGCATAGGAAAAGGTAGTTGAGATGATTACTAAGCTTTGTATGCTGTCAAATCCGTAGAAAAAGGCTGCAAAATGATGATTAGGGTTTCAAGGTCTTGAGAATGGCAAACTAGTCCCTTTTTTAAAAATACCCTATTTTGCTTGTGAAGTTGTGTTTTTGTTGTTGTTTTTGGTTGTTTCTTGTTTGCAATAGGTAAAATATGTAGAGAAGTACTCCCCTAGGACAGCAAACCCTACATGAAAATTATGAAACATCATAAATTATGCAACATCAGAGAACCCCGAAATTTCCATTAGTGACACAATCCAGGAAGGTCACGTTGAATTAGCTTTGACACCCTAACAAAGCCTGACACCCTAACAGTTGACAAGGATTGACAGTTGGCACATTTAATGTGCTAGTTTATATCCAAAATAGGAGTCAACTCTTAATTCAGTGCATACGGTGTGGCATTTGCACTGGGAATCACCCCACCAGTGAGTGCCCTCACCTTAGTGCAAGGCTTGCACTCTGTTGTGCTCATGATACCTCACAATGTTGTTATCCCACGGTCATACCCTAGTTGATGTATCAACGAGGCCACCTCTTACATTGCCTGCACCACCAAATCCATCCACGAGCAGCTATACAAGGAGCCATTCCTTCCAAATTAAGGGCAATGTAGGGCTCAAGACCTCCCATTACCCCCACCCATACTGGGTGCTCAACCACCTCCACCATGAATCACTCAAAAGAGCCAGGTGTAAGTGGAGGAATTACCCAGTGATTGGGAAGACTGGGGTAACTATTCTCAATACGAGAACCCTGCAAACCAATCCGGTTATATAAGTCATTACGGTATGCAGGATGGTCAATACATCCCAGCCTATCAAATGGCCCCTATCTTCTACAAGGCTAGGGATACATATCAAAGTCCCCATAGAGCTAGTGAATGTCCATACAAGATGGCAACCAATCAATAAGTGTTGTGCTACAAGTTCTAAGGACCCCACCTCTTGAAAGATTACCCATATAAGGATGACCAAGCCATGCTATTGGCAACCACCTCCAATGCAGGTGTACCATTGTGCTATGACTGTGAAGTGGATTATCTTTACAAGGAATTCCCAATGCAAAGGCCACCTAGAACTACCACGAGCCCTAAAGCTAGCATTAATTTGTTAAGTGTAGAAAGAGGCCATGTATCTTTGGTATCCTTGAATGGGATAAGTAGGGCCTAGGTAAGAGCCTTTAGCAAGGAACTTCGTAAGCAGGCCAAAAGAGATAAGGCTAGTACATCCCAACCTAGAGAGTCAACAGGCAAGGGTGCAATGAAAGCAGGAAAAGTTTTTTATAAATTGATTATCCAAAATGGGTCCGATGAGGACATAGACATCTTGTCAACCTCATCCTCTTCTAGTCATACACCCTCGGTCGATCACCGATTTAATCAACAACCAAAAGGAAGAGATGAGACTGTTGGAGCGTTGACTTGTAGAGAGAGATGAGACTTTTGGAGCGTTGACCTATAGGAAGAGATGAGACTTTTGGAGCGTTGACCTGTAGGCAGGGAAAGTACTCAAATCCTATCATTGAGAAACAACGCCTCATTGAGATACAACAATTAGCGCACAACTGCTAATAAAGATTTGAGCAATAGCTTAAGGCAAGTAAAGGGGTGGACACTATCCATCCTAATTATCCATCCTGATAGAGCCTCCAATGTACGTGAAAGAGTGAACGAGGAAGGTTCGCAAGGTTTATCAGTAGGACATTTGCTCCTAAGGCATAAAGTGTTCGAGGAGGACCTTGCATGGCACCAAGCAAAAGAAGAGGACAACATGTGCTTCTAGGGGTTTGAAGAGCCACAATCAGTTGGTAGTGAACCAATCACACAACCCCGGGATGTGGCCAGACTAGCTGCATTCATGTCCATTGAGGTTAAAATGCCCATTGCAACCTTGTTACAACAAGGAAATCCAACTCTCTTTGGAGAGAGATCTACAATGATGACTAGATGAATGGGCAAATAGTGACCCAGGGAAATGTGATCCCTGAGGTAGTAGAACCCCCCATTCAGGAACAAAACCTCCTTAAGGTACCAATTAATAAGCTAGGCCAGTACTTCAAGAGTGACAACACCAACGTAGTACTTCTCATTGCCTACCAAGATAAGAATGCTTAGGCAATCTTGGATAGAGGAGCAGCTATAAGTATAGTCACTAAGTAGAGCTGGGTGTAGTGGGGATAACCTAAAATGGAGAGCACAAACCTCGTGGTCAAATTAGTTGATGGAGCTACAGCGCAACTAGTAGAAGTGCGAAGGGATATCAAGTAGATCAAGACCTTCGGTCTGCTGACCTATTGAGTGTGGTTTGTGGTAATGGACTTCCATGACCATCCAGATGGCTATGATATCATATTAGGTAGACCTTTCATGTGTACTATAGGATTAGTCCATGAATGGAGTTCAATAGGATAAATTTATGTAATGACAAGTAGGTCACGAGGGCCGACCTTCAAACATGGAAAGCCCACACCCTATGTCTGGGAACCTACTTGCAACTAAGTCGGGGACCACTCAATGGACCACCTTAGTAAATGTGTTCCAAGCATGCAATGAAAAAGCCTGGGTCACCAACTCTTGTTGGCCCAAGCCCTCAAAACACACCTTGTGATATCTCACAACAAATGGAGGCATTTCTAGCAAGCATTAAAGGCAAAGCCCCCGTGGCACAACAAGTCGTGTCCTCAAGCATGGATCGATCTAAATGAAGCTTTGGGCACAGTGCATCTCCTATCTATATCTCTCCAATGGAATATCAGGAACTCTTAGAAAAGGCACCCGAGAGAGCCAACATCATGGATGATCGCATTATGGATTCCTTGGTGCAAAGCACGCAGACTGCATGGAATATCTACATGCGATGCCAAGAAAATCTAACAGAAACTTCCATCGACCTTGCCCTCATGAAACTCAAAGCCAATGATTTGACACAAGAACTACCACAAGGTCGTGACTTTCCAATTGGTTGGGAAAATTTTGCAACAAATGGTGTAAGCAAATTGCACTACAATGCTAGCATTAAGGGAGTAAATCCCTGGGGTGTGCCAACTCAATGTGTAATATGTTACTACCCTCGTCCATAATCCAAGGTATGGGGGGACAAGGTCCATATATAGTACACGTGGATTTCCTTAAAATTTTTCAATTATGCAAGGGAAAAATATCAAAATTTCATGTCCCCCCTCCCACAAAATATAAGGTATATATACCTTGAAAAATATGCAAGATTTTAAGATTTGTACATACTTTTCATAATATGTGAGGCCCAAGGGGGGGTCTTTTGGATGAGGGGGTAAAACAAAAAATACACTAAAATATAAAAACCCATCTCCTTTCAAATTCATGTAACTTTTTCATGTGCTACCCAAATTTCAAGGTGTAAAGACATATTTAAAGCTATTTTAGTATAGAACACAACCATGTTAATTTGAATAATTTCTATCCATGACATATTGTTGAATTCATCTCATACTCAAGATTTTGATAGGTTTTCTTACTAAAGGTATTTGGCGCCCCAGGAGTAAATCATGTCCCTTGAAAGTGAGCTTGCTGCAAAGAAGGCTCAAGCAGATAGGCTAGAAAGGCGTTGGATAAAAAATGACAAAAGCTTCAAGATGTACATGAAAGCATGCCCATGCCACTCGGCAATAGCAAATCAAATCCCTACATGCAGAAATGCAAAAACAACATGAACGATGCATATAGCTCCATCATCAACTTGAGGAGCATTGCTACTAGCCTCAAGAGGAACCAAAAATTGACAACCAGCCAGAAGAAGAGTATGACTGAGCCCTACAAGCATTTGTTGACTTAGGCACGCACGACCTAGAGCCATGCACAAGAAGATACCTTTCACTTGCACATAAATATCCTTAGAATAGACTCTGCTCAATATGACCTAGACCTTACAAACCCCCTCCCACCTAGCTATATTTTAGATGTTCTTTGCCGCCACTCTACTCATGCCCACCCCATTCTAGCCATGGCATTTTTAGTGGAGATCTACAATTTCAAAATGATGTAAACATCAAGCTCTCCCTTTTCACCCAATCATACTCAATTTTAGGAGTTGATGTCCCATCATCCAAGAGTCTTCCTTTTTTCCTGCCAACGAAAAAATAATGGAACTAGCAAAACTAGCCAACCTCTTGGCATGGACTTGTAGTCCACATTTTGTGGCCACAAAGGCCTTGGGTGGCTGTGGGAACGTGGACACGGAGAGGTTGAGTAGATGAGGGCTTACCTCATTGAAACAATGTCACACAATATCATCCCTCCGGAATCCTTGTTTTGTACAATAAAGTGTTGGTGGCCTTGCAGTGCATGCTCAAAGAAGGCTTTAGCCATTTTGGAATTGAGCATGTGGCCTATCCCACATACCTAAATGAGGAGGAATCCGATATGGCTATAGCTATTTGTAATCCTATAGCACACCCTAGCATTGCCAATCTGTCACATCCCTCCTCCAACATTAACTGCCCTCCTGCAACATTAATCGTCCTCTTGCTTCTCCCCTAAAAATCTATCTCACTTTTTCCACCCAATCCATCCACTCTATCCCACCCACTTCTTTCACGTCCAAACAACCCTCCACCTCACATCTCTTCACAAGCACCCACATAGGTTTGACAGGTGGCCCCGTAGGACAAGGTGATCAGACACTAGCAGACTTCACTCTTGTGTAAGCCCAATTTTTTTACGATCAACACTATTTTTAGTGGAGCCCCTTCCGCATCAACAACCATTGAACAAACTAAACCACTTCCCACTAATTGGGATGATCAAGCAATGGAAGAAATTGTTCTCATATATCCCCAGAGGTACCTAGTTCTATATAAGTGCCCACCCATTCAACAACATAATAGATTTAAGTCTATGGAAAGGCAAGCTCATGAGCTTCGACCTTAAGGCAACTGATACAATGGAAGTCCACACTCTCATGACATTCATTGAGAAGACACTCTACCCCTGGAAAGCTTCCAACCGAAAGCAGACAAGAGGCAGCTATAGAGACCCAAATCCTAAGGTTGTGCCCAAGATAGATGCAGATGTTGGAATCTAACCGCTTTAGTGGATCCCTTTTTTGAAGCAGCTACAATTTTGGTGGATATACTACAACATTCAGCTAAGACCACAAGGTGCATCCCTGTGCATGCCCCTCCCTCGACGCTAGAAGTGGAGCTTCTTCTAATGGTTGCAAGCGAGTGACCCACCATCATGCACAATTTTCCTTGCCTCAACTTCTCGAAGGTAGCTACCTTGTACGTACTTGTATATCACGTGGAGCAGTTTATGGAGACATATGTTGAGGTCCCAAACCTTGTGGTAATAGCCTCCATTGTTTGTTTTTGGCTCCTTATCATTTTGTTCTGCAATGTCCCCAAGCGTATTCCCACCATTATTAAGGAACACTAGCTGAACATTCAGCATGAATTCTTTTTTGATCTCACTGACCTACTGCCATATGATATGCATGTACCTTTGAGTGTACATTTCACCATTGCAACAACTCCAAGAGCCACTTGGGTGACACATGTGGATCATTCGTGCTTACATTGCTTTAATAAGGAGTAGCTTGGAGTAAAGTACTCCATCAGAATTCTTTGAAGATCCCCATGACACCTAAGTCAACATCAAATACTACTACTACACACACACATGCGCATGCATGCACGTATGCACGCACGTGTGCATGTACATACAAATATGTGCACACAATATCTTTTCTCCTTGAAGTTATTTTATTCCTTAGATTCTCTATTGAGGCCATACCTCTTGTAAAGGTATTAAATCATTCTTCATATAGTCTCTTTATATGTGGGAGGGAGAGAGGGAATCATGATTCATATAGTGTCTTTATATGTGGGAGGGAGGGAGGGAAGAAAGGGGGAAGAGAAGGGAATGAGTGATTTTGCTATGGTGATTTCCTTTTCTCCCCCTTTGGAGACTTGTTGCTCTCTGATTCCCTAGATGGCACCTAAGCTGGAAAGATATAGGACCCTAATTTGGGCAAGAGATTGGTGTTTGTGCTAATAGATTCTTGTAGTTATTGCTTGAGGGAAAGTGGCTTAATTCTACCAAAGTCAAAGTTCACATCAAGAAATTTAGTCTACTTCCATGGAGGGTCCAATTCTTGGAGACCATGATCGCTACAGAAGAGCTTTTATATTACTTGTAGGTCCACCTCATAGTACCACAACAATTATACATTATTTTCATCTACCTAAACAATGGAACCCTTAGCAAGTAGAAGAGCAAGCTCTTAGAACCGATAAGTTTCAAGTACCATCTACACAAGGGTACTTGAGGAAATCTGCTAACCCTGTGGTAACAAGGGCAATAAGTGCAGTCTAGGAC
Organism: Dipteris shenzhenensis; assembly: GCF_047967505.1. Lineage (NCBI taxonomy): Eukaryota > Viridiplantae > Streptophyta > Polypodiopsida > Gleicheniales > Dipteridaceae > Dipteris > Dipteris shenzhenensis. The sequence continues at coordinate 24,806,278 of NC_141610.1, forward strand.
AACAACTATGACAACATTGTGTATGTAGAGTAGTGACAAAGCTCTACTTGTAATATCTTGAGCCTGAAAGATGGTATGATAAATCTGAAAGGCCGAGGATAGCCAAAATCCTCTCTAGAAAATCCAATCATACTTGCAAAAATCAGGATCTAGAGAAAGAAAGACTAAAAGCCTACACTTTTTGAGGTCCCTCCACTTTGTGTAGAGACCCAAAAGGTCCCCCCACTTTGTGTAGAGACCCAAAAGGTCCCCTACAAAAGAGGTCCCACCCCGAAGGTACCGACAGATTGTGTAGAGACCAACATGTATAAATATCTCTCAATGGAATGGAGCTCCCACTCTTTGGGGTTCAGTGTTCAAGCTCACTATTTTGTTCATGCGATTGATCTCCATTGCGTCCGTGCTCTCTTACACTATTGTGTTCTAGCATGCCCTTACCCTTGTACTCCCTCCTCCTCCTCCTCCTCCTCCTCCTCCTCCCTCCTCCTTCCTCCCTTCTCCTCCTCCTCCCTCATCCTTCTCCTCCATCTCCTCCTCCTCCCTCCTCCTCCTCCTCCTCCTTCCATCTCCTTCTCCTTTCTCCTCCTCCTCCCTCCTGTGGGAGTTAAAGGTCACTGTGCCTTTACCCCGGTTATGTACAATACTAAACACATATATAAATGAATGAAAAAGAAGATTAGGGTGGTTCTACACCCACCAAAACTTGTGTGGCTCTCTATTTCTCTCTCTCTCCTTCTTCTGTTCTTGCTTCCGTTGAGAGCACTCTCAACTGGTATCAGAGCCCGGGTGATCTAGCTGAGCATGCGTAAATGCTTGAAGCTCAGCAGCTCTGTGGGAGGAAGGAGAAGCTCTATGGGAAGCTTTGTGGGTGACTTTACTTGCATCCGAGTGTGCAGAGACCTTGGAGGAACCTTTGGAAAAGTCACTTTGGCTTTTCGAAGTGGTTTTGTGAGCCTGTTAAGTGTTTTCAAAGAAAAAGTCGTTTTTTGAGCTTTTCCCTGTTCCGTTCGATGATAGAGACTCCGTATTGACTTGTAGAGGCAACTATTGCTCGCTTTTGGTGTCCACTTCACTTCAGGAGCTTGGAAACACCTTCATTCTTGAATCTGGGATCATTTCATTGGATTTCTGACTCACTGTGTCAGTTTCTGCGTTTTTTGCCCGGGTGTTGGAACTCAAGTTTGGAGCAACCATTTGCAAATCTGTCAGTTCCGATGGACTCAAGAGGTCCTAAAACTTCTATGTTGCTCATCATTCGCACTCCGGTGGAGTTTACAAACAGCTCTGTTTCCAAAAATATTTTTCAGTCCATGTGTTGGACCCAGTGATTGAGACCACGGTTTCCAAAACCGTCTGTCCCATTGCGTTTCGGACGCCCAAAAACCCCTACCTGTCAGTTCTTACACGATTCGATGGAGGATTTTCAGAGTTATAGATCTCTGTGTACTCAATTTCGTCTCTCTATTATGCATTTTTCATTCTAAGGTTTTGAAACCTTAGATTTATGCCACATGGCAGTGGATAAGTGTTGACTCCCATTTTTCACTCATCGGTTGGGATTTTGGAGTTCTGGCAGAAGAGAGATATTTGCAGATTTTCTTGCTGAGTCTTTTAGAGTTATAGATCTCTGTGTACTCAATTTCGTCTCTCTGTTATGCATTTTTCATTCTAAGGTTTTGAAACCTTAGATTTATACCACATGGCAGTGGATAAGTGTTGACTCCCATTTCTCACTCATCGGTTGGGATTTTGGAGTTCTGGCAGAAGAGAGATATTTGCAGATTTTCTTGCTGAGTCCGATTATGTAATGGCGCCCATGTTTTGAGGCATCTCAGGTTCTATTTTCAGTAGCAGTCATTACCGTGGGACTATGATTTCTTGAGCATACCTTATGCAGATCACTCTGGTTGCAGTTTGAGCAATGTGCGCTCATTTGTGGTGTGCATTGGGTTGCAGTGGATGATTTATAGGCCATTTGGATGCATTACGGTCCTTATTGGATGCACTGATAGACCCAAATTACCTTGTGGGATGCTATTTTTTATGGACGCTTTGCACATGGATGCTATTTTATGCTGAGGGATAGCTTTGACACATTGCAGGTGATGCACTGATAGTGCTATGCTCTCTTGGATGAGATATTGTTGATGCATATGCTAGTGGACGGTGTTTATGCTTGAGTCATTTGGCACTTACTGGCATTTTCTTTTGGGCCAAATTTGCTCATATGGATGCATAGTATATGCACATGAGTCAGATGCATCTTTTGATGCTTTGAGCTTTGAGTTTTGGTGATATTTCACTCTATTGTGGCATACACATTTGGGTGCACCTGGTATTTGGTGTGATTCTCTCTTGCAGGCACTAGCATTTGGGATTTTGTTTCATTTGCATCATGGTGTCCTCTTCCATGTCTGAAAATGAGTTTTTCAACATTAAAAAGTTTGATGGGACAAACTTTTCTTTGTGGAAAGAACAAATAAGGGATGTGCTTATTCAAAAGAAGCAGATTAAACCCTTGGCAGGGATTGAAGCTAAGCCTGCAAATATGTCTGAGGATGATTGGAATGAGTTGGATGCATTAGCAAAGTCTACTATTAGACTTCATCTTGTAGAGTCAGTTTATTTCACAGTAGTAGACTACGGAAGATTTGTGGAAGAAACTGTGTGCCACTTATGAGAAGGAAGCTGCCTCTAATAAAGTTTACCTCATGAAGAGGTTGTTTGAGCTGCAGATGAAGGAAGGGGTCTCCATTGCTTCTCACTTGAATGAATTCAATATTATTTTCAGCCAGCTTCAGGCTCAAAAGATGAATTTTGATGCGGAGACTAAGGCAATATTTCTCTTATGTTCATTGCCATCCTCATGGGATACCTTCCGTACAGCTGTCAGTAACTCTGCACCTGGTGGAGTACTAAAATTTGATGATGTTGTGGGTAGCTTGTTGGCCGAGGAGATTAGACGGAAGTCTATGGATGGCAACAAGCAGGATGCAGCCTTAAATGTGCAAAGGGGCAGATCACAGTTCAGGGGGAAGTCCCAAGAAAGAGGGAAGTCTCGTAGCAAACCCAGGGCACGAAACATTGAGTGTTACCACTGTGGCAAGAAGGGCCATATGAAAAAGGATTGCTACAAGCTAAAAAGAGAGCAAAATGATAAGAAAAAGAATGCAAATTGGGGTGCAAATCAAAAGGAAGAGAGTCCAAGGGAGGACAAAGGAAAAGTGAAGATTGAGGAGATCAATGCAGTCACACATGATAGTGACAATGACGTTCTCTTCATGTCTAGTTTATCTGCAGAGTTGCTTACCACTTCAGATGATGCATATTCCCAGGATTGGATTTTGGATTCTGGTGCTTCATTCCATGTTACTCCGCATAGGGAATGGTTCTCCAATTATGACAGTGGAAAGACAGGTTGTGTGCATCTTGGAAATGACTATGCATGTGACATAGTGGGAGCATGTGACATAAAGTTTTCTTTTGCAAATGGGTCTGCATTTGTTTTGAAACATGTGAGACATGTGCCTAAGCTGACCAAGAGTCTTATTTCAGTGGGTCAGCTAGATGATGCTGGTTTTCACCACTTTTGGCTTTCAGAGTTGGAAAATTCAGAAGGGATCTATGCTTTTGGCCAGGGGTGCCAAGTGTGGGACTTTGTATCCCTTACATGTATCAGGGGTATTTGATCATGTTGTTGCAATAAGCAAGCAGCCAAGCACTTCTTTGTGGCATTGCAGGTTGGGGCACATGAGCCAGAATGGAATGAAACTCTTATGCCGTTTGGGTTATGTACCGCATTTGAGTTTCTCTGATTTTGAATTTTGTGAGCATTGCCTCTATGGGAAGCAGACTAAATCAGCCCATAAAAGAAGGAGAAAGAAAGAGTTTGAAATGCTTGATTTGGTGCATTCAGACGTATGTGGTCCCATGCCTACATGGTCATTAGGCGGGGCTAAATACTATGTGACATTCATTGATAATGCAACTAGGAAAGTGTGGGCTTATGCTATAGCTCGGAAGAGTGATGTGTTCCAGGTATTTCAAAAATGGCTGGCCTTGATTGAGAATCAGTCAGGTAGAACGCTTAAATGCCTACGGACTAACAATGGTGGAGAGTATCTCTCTCATGACTTTCAGCATTTCTGTGATACACGTGGGATTAAGAGGGAGCTCACATCCCCTCGTACTCCAAAGCAAAATCCAGTTGCAGAAAAGATGAACCATACCATTCAAGAAAGGTTGCAATGCATGCTTTCCAATGCAAGTCTTTCTGGTGGTTTTTGGGCTGAGGCAATGAAGACTGCAGTGCATGTGATCAATAGATCACCTAGTAAGAGTTTGGATGGTGGTATTCCTGAAGAGGCATGGAGTGGCAAGAAGCCCTCTTACTCTCATTTGCATATATTTGGGTGTGAGGCATATGCACATGTGCCAAAAGAGCTTCGAAAGAAGCTAGATCCTAAGTCTAGGAAATGCATCTTTCTGGGTTATGGTGAAAGTGGAGAGATGGGCTATCGTCTCTGGGATCCAGAAGCAAAGAAGATCATACACAGCCATGATGTGGTCTTCAATGAGAAGAAGATGCATAAGGCACCCATGAGGGATGTGGAAATAAGGAGAATCACTTTCCAGGATGTGAATCCACCTGCATATGTTGATAGACAGCAAGCTGTCCATGCACCAAATGTGCAAGAAATGGTACCACCAAGTACTCCCACAGGTATACAATCAAGGGTAAATGATGGATCATCTATTGGTGGAAATGATGAGCCAAATGTGGCTGATATGCAGGTGGGACAGCAGGCTGAAATGCCCTTGAGAAGATCATCTAGAGTGTCTAGACCACCTGATAAGTTTGTTCCAGGGGTAGACTATGTGATGCTTACTGATTGCGGGAAGCCTTCTTGCTACAGAGAGGCTATGATGCGTGAGGATCAACGCAAGTGGGAGTATGCTATGCAATCAGAGATGAGTTCACTTATGAAGAATAAGACTTGGGACTTGGTTTCTTTGCCACATGGAAAGAAAGCATTGCCATGTAAATGGGTCTACAAGATGAAGGTCACAGGTGATGATGTGCCTAGGTACAAGGCCCGTTTGGTTGCTAAAGGGTTCAAGCAAGAGAAGGGTGTGGACTTTGATGAGATATTCTCTCCGGTTGTGAAGATGACCACACTTAGATGCATGCTTGGACTAGTGGCATCAAAGGATATGGAGCTTATGCAGATGGATGTCAAGACAGCTTTCTTGCATGGGGATTTGCATGAGGAAATTTACATGGTGCAGCCGGAAGGCTTTGAAGAAAAGGGCAAAGAGCATTTAGTTTGCAAGCTAAAGAAGAGTCTCTATGGTCTTAAGCAAGCGCCTAGAAAATGGTATCAGAAGTTTGATGCTTTCGTTCGGTCCCAGGGTTTTAGAAGGAGTGAAATTGATCACTGCCTCTACAGTAAAAGGGCTAAGGATAATAGCCTGATAATCCTGGCACTATATGTGGATGATATGCTATTGGCTAGCAAGAATACTTATGAGCTAGATGCATTAAAGGCTAAGTTGCATGAGGCCTTTAATATGAAGGATTTGGGATTTGCAGGTCATATTCTTGGTATGCGCATCACGCGTGATCGGAGTAGGAAACTCCTTTGGCTTTCACAAAAAGAGTATGTTACAAAAGTATTGCAGCGTTTCAATATGGAGTGGGGGAAGGCAGTGAGTACTCCATTGCCTCCATATGTGAAACTAAGTCACACAGATAGTCCCAAATCAGATGAGGAAAGGGCCATGATGGCCAAGGTTCCTTATGCATCAGCAGTTGGGAGTCTTATGTATGCTATGATAGCTACTAGACCAGACATTGCATTTGCAGTGGGAGTTGTTAGCCGATATATGGCTAATCCAGGAAAGAGGCATTGGGAGGCAGTTAAGTGCATCATGAGGTACACGAAGGGTACCAAGGAGATGTGCATCTGTGCTTTGGTAAAGGAGACATGCGTGTACTTGGGTACATAGATTCAGACTATGCAGGGCATGTGGATAGTAGGAGATCCACTTCTGGTTATGTGTTCACTTTGCAGGTGGTGCAGTGTTGTGGATGTCTCGCACACAGAAGTGCGTTGCTTTGTCTACCACAGAGGCTGAGTATGTTGCAGCCACAGAGGGTTGCAAGGAGGCTATATGGCTTGATCGGCTAGTGGGAGATTTGGGGATTCATATAGGTGTACCGACATTGCATAGTGATTCCATGAGTGCTATTCAGCTAGCACGAAATCCGGTCTTTCATGTAAAGACCAAACACATTGAGGTCAGGTACCATTTCATCAGGGAGGTGCTTGAGGACAAGCGCATAGAGCTTGTCAAGGTTCATACAGATGATAACCCTGCAGATATGCTGACGAAGAGTCTGCCTAGTCAGCGGTTTGAGTATTGTCGTGTATTGATGGGCATTGGATAGTATGCTCACTAGTTGTTCTCCCTTAAAGGCACATTGTCCTTTAAGTGGGAGGTTGTGGGGGTTAAAGGTCACTGTGCCTTTACCCCGGTTATGTACAATACTCAAACACATATATAAATGAATGAAAAAGAAGATTAGGGTGGTTCTACACCCACCAAAACTTGTGTGGCTCTCTATTTCTCTCTCTCTCCTTCTTCCGTTCTTGCTTCCATTGAGAGCACTCTCACCTCCTCCTCCTCCCTTCTCCTTCTCCTCCTCCTCCTCCACTCACCTCTCTCTTCCTCCTCCTTCCTTGTCCCTCCCCCTCAACCCTTACCCCTTGAATTCGCAAAGGAGACTAGCTCTCTACTCCTCAACCTTGGGCTCCTCCTAAACCTTGCAACCCCCTCTGAACCCTTGAACTCCTAGTTAGCTCTCTCAACCTTGTCCCTCTTTTGAACCCTGAAATGCCCTTCTAAACCCTTGAACTCCCATGGAGGCGAGAGCCTCCATCAATCATTACGATCGAGCCCTCTTTCTCACCCATACGTGCATGAGATCTTCTTTCCATGCTTTAGACTGCACCTCTTACTGGAACATGACCCAAGGACCTATGCTACACTTGTGAATACCTATGCTACAACGAGCAATGACATGAATATAGGTGACCAGCACCCTTCGAACCTGCACTTGGGAGAAACATAGACAATAAAATCGCTCTACGATAAGAGCTTCTATGAAGGTAATAGTTCATACTGATAAACCTTCTTCAATGACCTCCAAATAAAATAGTTTGGACTTAACAAATAGTTTGGGCTTAGCAAAACTGGGGAGCTCGCTTCACATGCTTGGTAGGTGTCATTTGGGAAAGGGTCATGGACCTTGCTTGCTTACAATCTTAATGTCAGTGGTCTCGACAAATGAAAAAGAAACAAATTTGGTAGTGGAATTTAAATCCATTGTACATACTAAACACTAATAGATACAATAGTAAATGGAATCTCCCATTGCCCAAAAAATAGGATTTTGATACAAAAAGTTTATGAAAGTTGAAAGTAGCGTTGAAGATTCAAGAGATGAGAACAAGAAAATCGAAAGGGCAAAGACATAGAACACATAGGAAATCAACCCTTGGGATCACATTAGTATGAGTTTTCACGAGGATCAAATTAGCATGATATTGCATGAGAATTCGATTCATGATATCTGCATTGTGTGTGTGTCAATGGTAAATGCATCAACCTTCAACCTCATCGTATAACTAGAAATAGTTGGGGGGGATGTGTTTGTCTCTTCATATGCACCTAGTGGCATGCTAGAGAACCTTCTATTGCCCTCATATGAATGTGAGTCTTTCATAGGGATTCAACTAGAAGAGGCTACCAATGCATTGCATGAGTATCAAAGTTGCAAGGGTAGATCTGATGTGCATTCTACTTCTACTAGAGCTAATATGAGCATTATCACATCTAACCACTTTGATCACTCGTGTGCCTTCAAATCCTGGGAACATAGAGTTAATACTAAATAGTTGCTCAAATTTAAGAATCATCCAAGAGATGATGCTCAGTGGATGCCTGAGCAGTTGTTCTTCTTCTATTTTCACAATTGTTTTTTCTATTTTCACAACCAAAGTAGCCTAGCATTGCCAATTGAGCAATGCACAATGAAGAGCAAGGTGTTCTCTTTATATAAATTTGAAAATTTGAGCAAAAGTTATCCCACCCCAAAGTTTGTTTCCTTTTTATGCTAAATATGAGGAAATTGCTTGTGATTTTGGCCTTTTAATCATAGCACAATTTGCCTTGGAAGACCCTGGAGACCTTTGAATTCTTAGATCACCACTTTTGGTCACTAAACATTTGCCTTGGAAGAAAATAAAGACCTTGGAGACCTCCTCTATTGAATTCTTAGATTACCACTCTTTGGTCTTCATTAGGGCAGATGAATTTCATTCTTAAATCACCACCTTTTTGTCTTCACTAGGGAAGATGAAGATTAGGTGATGGAACCTTTGAGAATGGAGGAGAATTTACCTTTGAGAATGAAGGACAAGAAAGATGAAGTTTTTAAAAAAATTAAAGAGCTAGCAAATAACCAGGGATGAGGCTAAAAATAACAAGTCAAAATCATGAGACAAAATGAGAGAAGAAAGGAGATCCCCTCCAAACTTTGAAGAAAGTGTTCCTCCTAGCAGGTGCTGCTCTCGATGACCCCTGCATACTCACCTAGATGGTATGTATAGTATCAGTCCAAATACTGCCCAAAGTCTAAAAGGGGTGAACCTAGGATCCATCCACCAATGCCTATGTACATCTAGCTCTCCAAATATGCCAAGTTGCAATCCTATCTAGAATCTCCCATGATGTGTCCAAAGCATATGCAGCTCTGAAAGGAGTAAAAGCAACATCGTGTAGGGAACATGACTCTACTAAGTGTTAGTGAACCTAAAAAGCCCCATCTAAATCATGTCCCTTCAAAAAAACATGAGGTCCTGTAAGAGAAAGCCAAGCCACTGATCCCCAGGTCATGAAGAAGAGTGAAGTATGGAAAATACATAATATCCTCGCAACACCCTTTCAAATCGTCCTCACCTATCTGCACCCCCAAAGACAATGCTGAATAGTCTCAATGGCAACGAGGACGTGTAGGGTTAGGCTGGACCTCCACAAGTTCACCACAATCCCTCCATGAATAGAAAGCCAAAAGAAAATAGTATTTTTTCTATTCCTAAGGGATTTCCAGTCTCCTCCAAAAGTTTTTCTGCACATCTGCAGAAATTTAAAAGCTATCCTAATGAGGAGATCTAGAGGACCTACAACCTCTACAATTAACCTGAAACCTCCTGGCATTTCCAATTGTGTAATGAAAGAAGGGGATGCTCTTCTCTCGGGGCCCTTCATCAATCCACTCCCACCCTCTAGGGTACCACTACAAACATCTGATAGGGACGCCTCCATAGAGGCAAAGTCTCCATGAACCTAGATGTAGAAGAAAAGGGGCGAGATCCAGGTACCATTGTGAATTTGTGCCCTGCTACATTTGAGAAAGCTCTAAATATCCTATAGCATTACAATGATTACAAAGGGTTCCTAGATGTATGCACATGCATTTCCATCAAAATAACAAAAGCAAAAGATAGAAAAACAAACTTCACATCTAGCGTTATTGTGCCATTGTGTTAAGAGATTGCACATCTCTATCCACAACAATAGACATTTAAATGAAGGTCAATAAGCATAGGAGGATGGGATGATTGATTTAGATATGGAAGTGATAATGCTAAGTCAAATTATATAGTACAATTCCTTCAAGGATAGGTGTAGCAAAAAAGGAACCACGGACGATACAATGGAGGCAATAAATGTTAACAAATGAAAACATTATGCTAGACCTCCATAAAACCTGCAACCCTGACCTGGCTAGAAAGGGATTCCCTGAAGGATATCATCAGAAGACATATGTAGCCTCCTCCCTCCAGACTGAACATAAAAAATCAGGGCATCCTCATGTGCATCCCACAAAGGAATAACATGAATTGGAATACCCGTCCTAGTGAAAGCACCCAACCAAGTGGAGTGTGAAAGAGGCATACCATATGTATCCATCTAGTCCAGTAGAATGATAGCATCAATCAGCTGAATCATCCCTACACTCCGTCTGAGATGACCAACTGATAAAACTCTCTAATCCTCTGGAAGCTTTCTGAAAGTTTTCCAAGATCCAATAGTGGATGCAGGTTTTCTCTCCCATCTAGACCACTATATATAGTGCAAAGTGCCTAGTGGTCTGAGACTGGCATGCTCATCAAGTATGCTTTCATTCCACATAATGGGCTGCTTGTTGATTTCTTTGTGAGAGGAGGGTGACACTCTATGAAGTGTACTTTTGAAGCTATCCCAAGCTTTCAGAATGGTAGCCATAAGAGGAGAGGAGCGAGGTCTCAGCGGGCTGAAGTAAAAATCCATCTAGTGTTGTCCATCCACTCTCCTCCCGAGGTGGGAGTACATGTCTGTATGCTATGAATGAAAAAATCCTTCCAAGGCTCATGTCCAGGCATCAATCCTCTAACCAATATCTTATAGAGCAGAGCCCTGCACTACAAGTTAGGGTCAATGATATTAAGACCCCCTTCCTCAGTGGGGAGTACGAGGGTCTCCTAAGCCCTAGCTATGGCATCCACCATCCCATTAAGTCCACTCCATAAAAAGTTTTTGATAGGTCTCTTGAGTTGACGGATACTGTCCTTGGAGCGGAACTAACATGAGCAAACAAACCAAGCAACAGCCACTACCACTCGGTTGACCACCACAACCCTAGATGCCAAGTCTAGTTTGGCCGAACTCCAAAAGAGGAGTTTCCTCCTTTTGCTCTCTAGCGCAGGAGAAAACTGATGTGCAGTGCTGTGTAGGAGAGATGCCCACACCTACTTGGCATCCCAAATACCTGACGGAAACACCCATGTGCCCCTGCTGCCATGCAAAACAGATCCAAGGCTAGCTAAAATAAATGCATGTTTATGGTGTGGCATTAAAAAAAACAACCGTGTCATCTGCCAGCTCACTATCTAGAAGCTCATCTTCGTGCCTCAATGGAAGTCTCATCCCAACCATATCAGCTTGAGATCTAATCATAGCTTCAGCATTAAAAAAAAAAGAAAGAGGGCTAAAGGGCATCCTTGATGGACTGATCTAGAGATCTAGAACCCACCTCCTCTGACTCCTCCAATAAGTACCTCGTTGTGGGCTGATCTATAGAGAGAAGATACCCCTCTAATCCAAGCATCTATGAATCCAAAAAAAAGGAGAGTTTCCTCTAGAAAGCTCCAGTCTACCTTGTCATAAGCTTTCTCAAAGTCCAAAAGTAGAATGGCCAGCCTTGTGCTACTGTGCATGGCCCAATCAAAAGCCTCCCAAAATGAGAAGATGTTATCAATTATGCTCCTGCCATGTACAAAGCCCGCCGTCTGCGAATCACGAATGAGGTTTGGAAGAATGGGCTGCAAACAAAGTCTGATTTTGTTCGCCAAAATCTTGTACAGAGTGCCCAATAGCGTGATAAGTCTCCATTGGGACACTAAATTCCTATAACCACCTTTTGGAATAAGATGAATGAGATACCTCCGTAAGTGAGTCAGGCATCTCACTGGAGTCCCAAATGCCCTGTACGGCTGAGATAATGTGATTCCCAATCTGATACCAAAAAGCAATGAAAAAATAAGTCATTAGTCCATTTGAACCTGGACACTTGCCCTTGTAAAAGGCAGTAAGAGCAATCCTAAATTCTGTATTGGTGAAATGTGCATCAAGAAAGACTCTCATTAGAGGTTTCACCAACATAGGTATACATTGCCAAATAGCATCCCTAGCATCATCTCTGGCTTGCATGTCTGGATCTACTGTAAGAAGGGGGAGAGAAAAATCTGTAGCAATATGCATGACAGCATCAGGATGTGTCTATAGAATGCCGTCTGAGTCAATAAGCTAAGAGACTTTCTCTACTATGTCTAGGGCCAAGAGTAGAGAAAAAATGCTTATTAACCGTGCCTCTGATCTCAGTCCAAAATGACCCTCTGGCAGGAAAGGCATGCTCTACTCTTTGATCTAATAGTGTTTGAAACTGAGCCCTTGTTGTAGCAAGGCACTCCTGAACCCAAGCATCTGTAGGCTGTTTTTGCTCTTCTCTCTGAAGGGCTACCAGTCGCTAACAAAAGCCAACCTCTTACTTGAGAATCTCACATCTCCTAGTGCGAGAAACTGACCCGGCATACTCATCATATATAGCATAGAATAGCGAATCTCTCATACGTTATCAAATGATAAACACTCTCAAACAACCCGAATTGTGAAAGCATTCAATAGAAGAGAGAATACATGGCCAAGCATTCAATAGAAGAGAGAATACATGGCCAAAAGACACTTTATTGCGAGTACTGGCAACTCATACTTATTGGTCTTGTTGCTTCATACACAACACATTGACAGTATCCTATCAATCCTATACAATCTACAAAGTAGCTCCTCGACACTACCTAACATTGTGTATGACGACTCTTAAGTGCCTCGAGGGCATGGACAAGAAGGAGACAATTGGGCCATAGCTCACTTTTGTAGTCACTCCACTTTGCCGCCCTGATCATAGCTGCCACCTCAATGTTTAGAAACCACATGCTCTTCTATTTAACGATAACACCTTCAGACGATGCACTGGCTCACCACTTCAACCAACCACCTTTAGACCATGCACTGGCTCGCCACTTCAACCAACCACTCACTTCCTTACTTTGCATGGTCCAATGAGAGACCATCAACCATCATGTATCGACGCCATGCACCAATCAGGTTTCATGCTTAGAAGGTTTGCGCCAACCGTCTTCTTCATCATAAACCAATCAATACACTTCATCACACCAACTAATCAACCAATGCACATATGAGGGTCACCTTTCTAACAAAGACCTACAACGAGAAGTTATGCATGTTGATTTGCGTGATGGGACTCATAGCTCGATTATTGAGGTATTCATTTCTCAGCAAGGACATCCAGATTTAATATTGGAATTGAAAGAGGAGTGGACCATGCAGGTTATCAGAGAAGAAATGTAGTTGGCAACATCAAGCCCTCCCCAAGACTATTATTTTAGATTTGATAATTGCAAAGTTAGATATAGGGACGAGACAAACATCCTTGTAAGAATTGTTGTCCTCCACATACTCTAGAGATAATAGACATGATGGCCAGATCCATGTTTTTGTCCCAAAGATTAAAGATTAACAATTTTTGGTTTCTTTGATCCTTTATGTTTCCACATTTAGCCATGAGGCATATTTAGATGTATGAACAGACCTTAGAAATAATACAAAATGAATTTTCATTGATTGTTAAGACGGTATTTGATCATTAGCACCTATAAACTCTATGGGTTGAATGAGAAATTGATAAATCTTATAATTATAAAATTGTGTGGATATGCATACATGTGTATTATGTGTCCAACTGTGTGTGTGTGTGTGTGTGTGTGAGAGAGAGAGAGAGAGAGAGAGAGAGAGAGAGAGAGAGAGAGAGAGAGAGAGAGAGAGAGGGGAGAGAGAGAGCACTTTGGATTTGTCTACATTGACATATATGATGTTGCAGACTTTTGATCTATGTCCACATTCCATGGCTAATTATGATGCAATTGAACATTGTCCACACCTATATGTAAGGATAAACCCTAACCACACTTTAGGCCATATAGGCCACCCCTTTGTACTATCTCATTATCCATTTGCAAGTACTTTGTGTCTTGTCAGCTAATACATGATGGAAGAGAGATTTTTTCTAGGTTTTATTTCATTTCAAGTAGCATAGCATATCTTTCCTAAATGATGAGGACTGCTGTAAGGCTTGCTATACTTTGAAAAAAGCATTATAGGCTTGGGGATAGATTTGGAACAAGGAGCCGATAAGTTGAAAAACCTGGTAGGAAATTGGAAGATAGTTTGGATTAACAAAACAAGATTCCAGATTAATCATGAGAAGGGTTGCTTTATGGCAGTGTAGTATTCAATGGAAGAGGGGCTCAGTTTGGTGCATACAAAAGATTTCAATTGGCTCAAATCAACTCAACTTCTCTCCATCTCAGTCCTTTTGAGGAGATAAGAGAGAGATTCTAGGTCTTGAACTCTAGATGGGAGTTGCATGACAACCCATAGAGATGGAAAATGAGATTTTCCAAGATTTTGAACAAAGTAGTCCTACCCTGCTTTGGTTACTTTTGGACAAGGTTGTCTAATCTAATGTCGAGGGTATGAGAATTGGCAAGGGTGATGGACAATGTAAAAGATGTCTAGGTGTCCTGGAAGCCATTTTCCATCTTTTTCTAGCATGCCCCCATGCCAGAAGAGTATGGAAAGAAGTTTAGTTTAACCTTGAATCCAAGTATTGGCCTTGTCTGTCATCCAAGAGAAAGCTTTAATTATCATTTTTTACGATATGTATCTCTATGCAATCCATGCAATACCTTTAAGATAGGAAAAGACACTATAGCTGCTTTTAGTTTCTCACAGTATTCTTTTGAGGTTAACCCCATATGAAGGTGCTTTCTTCCCCTTAAGATGGTTTGTCATCAAAACAACAATTTTAGCATAGTCTTGAATGAATCTCCTATAAAATCTAGACAAACCTAAGAATGTTTGCACTTCTTGTAAGTTTGTAGGATGTGGCCATTCCAATATGGCCCTTACGTTTTTGGGATCTATGCAAATCCCTTCTTGAGATATAATCTATCCTAAGTACTTCACTGATTTTGCAAAGAATTCATGTTTGGATTCTTTTGCAAAAAGAGAATTCTCTACGCAATTGGAACAATTTCCTTAAATGTTCCAGATGCTTTTTTCTCGTTTTACTATAGATTTGGATATCATCTAAAAATAATATGATAAATTTTCCTAAATATGGCCTCAAGACACTGTTCATAAGTGCCGTAAAAGTTGCTAGAGCATTAGTTAAACCAAATGGCATAACTTTAAACTAATAATGCCCATATCTAGTATAAAATGATGTCTTAGGCACATCCTCTTCTCTAATTTGCACTTGATGATATCCTAATCTTAAGTCTATTTTAGTAAAATATTTTGCCTCTTGCAATTGATCAAAGAGCTCATCAATGCAAGGCACAAGGTATTTATCTTTTATGTGATTTTATTTAAGGTTCTATAATTTATGCATAAATGTGTAGTGCCATCTTTTTTCTTTTCCAGTAAAATTGGTGATGACCATAGTGTATTACTAAGTTGAATTAGGCCTTTCCTAAGATATTCAACTAATTGTCTTTCAACGATACATTCTTCCATTTGACTCAGTCTATAAGGTGGTTTACAAATAGGGGCGGATACAAAAATTATGTCTATTTTATGATCTACATCTCGCTCAAGAGGTAAACCATCCGACAAGGCACTCAGAAAAACATCTTTAAATTCAACCATTAGCGTGCGCGCGGGCACACAGACACACACACGTTTGAATAATCCAAGGAGTATAAAACATGTGAGTTTACGTGACAACTATCTCATTGAAGACTGCTTTGAACACTCAGGAGAACACAATTTATCAAGGTGACACAAAAGTGCATGCATAGAAGTTCAAAAATTGAGCATTTCTCAGCATGAAGAACATACATTTCGAATGGAGGCGAAATTATTCTGACCCCAAAGTTACAAAATCATCAAATCAGGAGGGGTTGCTGCTCTCCTGAGTTTAAGTACAACTATAATCAATAGCCATTAACAACCACCTATGGAAAGACACAATCGATAGCCAATGCCCACAACCTATGGAATAACACGATTAGACAGATCGGGCAGCCATATCCATGGGACAACGAAGCTTAGCTTTTGTGGATGCCATGAAATTCCCACTGTTGTCATCACCTCAGTCACCAACGAATACTTCCAAACACACAGTAACCCAGTTGTCCATGGCCACTGTCATGCAAATTATCGATTCATTAAATTTCATCACAGTTGGGTGTCAACAGAAAGAGATGGACCACATAGTGTTTTTGAACCTGAGAATAAGTGCAAAAGAAGTAGATTGCAGTAGCACAAAGGATAGCTGATAGAGAATGGGCAAAATGTATAAGAAGCCAGGCTAGCAGTAGAGGAGACTGCATCGACAAGAAAGATGAACTAATAATGGAGGGAAAGGCAGTATAGAAAGAGAAAAAAGGTTGAAGCTACCAGCAAAGACTAAAATTTCCCTCCCCTAAAAATTTAGTTGGCAAAAGAAGCAGCCCATGTGAGGAAGAGAAGAGAACTTGAAAGGAGTCTATAGAGGTTAAAAGTAATCACATAAGCACAACAAGAGACTAAAGGAATTCTAAGGGACCTAGGAAAACCTATTGAGCTTCAACATGCAAACACCAGATTAATTGATAAATCATGATATTGTGGATGTTCATAGTTGGAATTCCATTCACAATAGCCACCCATACGTCCCTTTCAAGATTTGATTGAAACAAAGCCATTGACTCTGTGCAAACCAGAAGGTCCTATCAACAATTTGAGTGAGGCCAATGCCATTTATGGATATGATTTCTTAGATAAGAGGACCCCAACTCCAAGCAGCCCTCAATCTGAAAAGCAGCACTTCTACATCACTTGCATGCATGGAAGATTTCTCAGTCCAAGCGGACCTTGAAAGTACCTTGAAATGATCGTCACACTCGACAATGGGTACTTTAGGAGTGTGTTGCATAGAGGCTTTCTAAAGGATTGTGGAAATAGCTTAGGTTGTATTTCAGTTCTCCTTCTTTGAAAATAAGTCCCAAGACTCTTACTAGAAATTTGTATGGAAGTGTAATCGACCAGAAACCCTAAAACGAATTTGTGATTAGCCCAAAAACCCTAAAAACGATTCAATTTTGGTAGAAACGCAGCCTGGGTCTTCAATTTAGAATTTCATAGATAACTGGAAAAAACAGTATTTGATAGTTTCATCTGATAGGGAGCAGTAGCAGATTTCTTCTTGGGAACAAAACAAACTAAGAGAGGGGGAGAAAGAACAAAGACCACACACACTATGGCCCATAAACAAGGGTTGGACCCCCTGAAGGTCTTTATTGCAATAGAATAAAATTTGTGCAACTCGCTCATAAAAGAGCACGAGGCTACACTCTATGCTCTTGAGGACACAAGGCTTCTCTCTTTATTGACTAGGCTACCAGGCCAAAAGCATGGGCTCCAAAAAGTTGGGGCTTGGTTTTCTTTATAAAGTTGGCTTTGGGCTTTATTTACCCAATTTTGGCGCTAGATTTTGCTTTTGATTCTAGTGGGCCCTTTTTGAATTGGGGTGCCACTTTCTTGTTGCTTTGGCCCTTGTGGGACCTACTTTTTGGCACTTGCCCCTTAAAATTTGGGGCTTTTTGCACTCTTCTAGGTCCTACACATTCAATAAACAATATCCACCACTTTAACCATTAGATGTTAGACAAATGCATGCATTCTTATTCTTGGACTATTCCTAAACCCTTGTGGGCGTCCCAATAGTTCTCTTAGCTAATGCAAAGAAAAAAAAAACTTTTTCTAGTTAACCAAAGTCAACTTTCTTTGACCAAAGTCAATCTAATAGAGATTTCTTTTATTTCTTGGGATAAATATAATTTTTTTTGCAAAGAAAGGAACCCTCTATCAATGCTTGAAAAACTTCATACAAAACAGCAGCCCCGAAGGTGTTGAGTATGGGAAAACATCAATAAAGGTTGAAAGAAGAAAAAACCAGCCATTTCTAGAGAAACCTAGCTCAATGCTAGGGAATCTCTGGTACAGGGGCTAACACCCAAGTGAGGGGACTATACAACCAATGAATCCCTCGCAGAGTGAATATGTGGAAAACCCTTGTAGGCCAAGCCTTGCAAAAACGTGCGCGCCTCGCGACAGTTGTCCTAGAGCCTAGGTCCCACGCTCCCAAGTGGAGCGCAAGGTGTAGATGATATCCTACCAAATGGCAACCAAGGTAGCCGAGGGTGGAACCGGATGCTCACCCATCACCAGACTACATCAAGCAACCCAAATGTCCCTCGCCGTGATACTGGCTACTACCTCCCACGGGCTATCCTCCGGAGATGAATGAGGATCTCGGCTATTAGAAGGGACCGCCTCATGGAGCTCTATCCTCTAAATGCTATGACCCTGTATCCGGTAAGCTAGAGAGACCTCATAGATCTGAAACGCATGACCACCCTCAGTCAACCAGGCCACCATCTCACAGGTGTAGTCCCTCTGAAGCCAGTGCATTCGTGTCGTAATCGTGATTGTTCTCATCCATATTCTCTCTACGCTACGACAGCTCCAAAGACAGTGAGGGGTCGTCTCTAGAACACCACCAAAGCAACATTGACACTGCCCCTCCACCCGCATCTGCTCCAACCACGGGCCTATGGGCAAGCCTCCGTGGGCAGCCAGCTAGAAAAAGTATGAGATCTTTCTCGACAGCAAATTGGACCATAGGTGCGTCCAAAACCTGGAACGGACCTCTTGGGGCACCCTTTGAGCCACCCAATGCCTCTCCCTCGAAGAAATCCACATCGAAGAGTCCATCTAAAGCCTCTTGCCAATCCGAGTGGTATAGGAAAAGAAGGGCACCTCGTCCACGTGCTCGCTAAGGCCGATCCCTGGAAGGCCAAAATCACTCTCTGTCAATGAATCCCATCCAGACTCCCGTCCAATCTCTGGGTCTCTCTCAGTGAGTGAAGTAGGCCTCCAGGCCCTACACAGAAGAAACCAGGTTGCTTGTTGCCTCGCTGAATCATCATCCTCCAAGGGACCCCAATCCTAGAAAACTGACGCAACCAACTACTGTCCATCCACATGCAGAGTCCCTCCCACTAAGACTCAGGGATGGCTAGGTCAATCTCCCTCATCCGCTGCCTTGCCCCTCTCATATGTGCTATGGCTCCAAGCCTCCCCTCGACCTCCATAGGTAATATGCTCCATCTACCAAAGGAGCAGGTCGGGCCACTGTCCCACTATGCCTGTTCGCTGCCTGAGCATATGTCCATCCCGATCCTTGATCTCCGAGTGCCAAATGAGAGGCTGAGGCTCTAACTCCTCTTTGTAATGAGGCTAAGCACGGATGAGGCCCCCTGCTAATCTCTGCCAGACTCTATGGAAGCTCCTCATCATGGGGGAACTCTTCCCTGTAAGGGGGGCCTCTGAGAAGATCCATCTGTGTGAATGCTGCCACTACCTCCCAGTGCGTGGGTTGCTTCTGAGAAGCCCTCGCTGTAAGAGGAGCTTCCAGGGCTCTGTACCATGGGTGAGGCCGTACACCACCAACTTGCCCTACCACCTGCGATCTCAAGTAGTAACCCAATGCCTCCGCCACAAAAAGGAAGAGAAAGGGAGCTAGGGGACAGCCCTGGCTGACCAAGCACGAGAGAGAAAAGGCCTCGCTCGTGTGTCCACCTATAAGCACCTGACTAGACCTCCTCGCATAGAGCGCAAAGACTCCTCTAATCCATCTATATGAGAAACCCAACCTCTGCATAGTGCTCTCCACGAAGACCACTCCACCCTATCGTAAGCCTTCTCAAAATCCAAGAGAAGGATGGCCAAAGGCTATGACTTCTCCCTCGCCCAATCCACTGCCTCCCTAAATGTGAAAATGTTGTCCAAGATGCTACACTACAAAGCCAGTCTGTGTATCATGGATGATGTCAGTGAGATGAGGCCGCAACCGCAAACTCAAGACCTTAGCTAGGATCTTGTATGCGGTGTCCAACAAGGTGATCGGTCTCCTTTGTCGGATGTTTGATCTATCTCTCCCTTTCGCTTGAAACTCCAGGTTGTAAAAGTCTCCTCCAATGATCCAAGAGTCAACATCTGAAAGAGACTCCGTCAGCCTCTTCTAAAAGGTAGGACGGTGGTGTGCACATCGAGGCATACACATTCAAGATCCCAATTCTGGACTCTACATCTTGACTCCCATCCAAACTGCCAGCCCTAGGATAATAAGCTCACCCTGATCGTAAACCTCTAGGGGCACTACCTGGGAGATTGAGATGCAGAATGTGTGGATAAAATTGTAAATAAGTATTCCACTTGTTGCATGCTCGTGGGTAGACACATAGCTATGCACATAGCTAGTGGGTGGTAGTTTTGAGTTTGTGGGCACTCTCATCAAAAGACTCTATACTGATGTAAATATTTTCTTGAGATTGTAAATGCTTTTGCAAGGACACTTGGGAAATTATGAGCCCAAGGTGTGGGTGCACAAGACATTCCAGAGTGTTACTGTGTGTTTGTATGGGATGATATGTTTTGTAATGGTTGTCCAGAACCATATGATTGAGCATTTAACCTCTTCGTGGAATTGCTTTGGAAAGAACTTTCCTTAAAGCATTTTTCAAATTTCCATTCACTACTTAAGTCGCCAAACACTTACCATGCCTGCCACGTGTCAACTTATTGCTCCCGAGACTTCTCCGTCCAAAAGAGTATCTTACTAACGAATAAGCTGTAAAGCTATGTCACTCTGGCCACATTAATCCATGAGAGCATAAAGATTTCTGTTTATTGCATAAACAAGTCCCAGTAAAAGAAACTATAGGATGATGAAATCCTGACTTGGCCAATGATGACCATATAAAAATACTGTCATGTAAAGAGCTGGTTCATGGGCGTAGCATGCTCCATAATAAGAAACAATGAGCTGAATATCATAACAGAAATCCTCTGAAATGAGATTACTGGAAACATATAGTTTTGTCATAGTGGAAAGCATATTTATGACTATCGGCTGAGCTAACTTAGAACATGCTACCCTCAAGTGGGGTTTGTTCTTAGATCTCAAGGGTACTTGTTTCCCTTTTTATAAGAACTCTTCAAGCATAGCTTGAATCATATAAATTGATTACTTTGGAATTAACTGAGAGACCAAGCTTTGCACTTAATAGAACCATAGACCATATAAGGTCCAACTGTGTATTTCTCAATATCCACGAAAGATATTCATTCTCCTTTGCAATGGCATTGTAAGTCCATATTCTTGACTGAACAGAAGCAACCCATTTCTTAACAAAAACAATTTAACTGGAATCCTCAGAGCTAAAGTAATAAAACTTGGAATAAATAGCTATGTGAAATCTCATTTTGAAACTCGGCAAACACACCCTTTCACTCCGTTTTTGAAACATTCAGGAAGACAACACACTTCTTTCCTTAGCACATCCATGCTTACTCTGCAAATAGCTCTTGCAATTCATAACAGACATCCGATCTCTCCGATCACACAAATTAATCCCAGAGCTCCATATATCTTCGGCATAAGAACTTGAATATCTTTGCTATGTCCAATGCTTGGTTTTTGTCCAATCAAGGATTGTTTCGAAATCACAATCTAAGCAAGGATATTTAATACAAAAAGTCAACTCTAGAGGAGACTTCTAGGTTTTCTCCTTTGTTTGATTCTGTTCTGCACGACTTGTTTGGTAAAATTGATTGGGGCATTTTTCCCAGCATTTCTTTGCTTGTTAAGAGGAATCTTTTCTCAGAAACAAGGCAATTCTCATTGTTTTCAAAGAAAGTTTCTCACACCTCACTCCAACTCAACAATTTCTCTATAAAAATTAGGAAAGTATTCACCTATTACACAGGATCTAAAAAAGACACCATGTACCGACATTTTGGTGAGCATTGCTCCATCTAGCATGCCAAAAATTAGGAAAGTATTCATCTATTATACAGAGATCTCAAAGAGACCACGTATCAACATTTTGGTGAGCATTGCTCCATCTAACATGCCAAAAAATTAACAATACCACGGCATGCCTGTGAAATCTTATCACCTGAATATTTGTTCAGCATTGCTAGCTGTCTCCACTTACATATTCAATTAGTTGACATGTGATGGGAATAGATTCTTTCCAGGAGTGAAAACCTTTATTGGTAGTCCTATGTAGCACACGCCAGGGTGTCAACAGCATACCATGAATCTTGCATATTCCTGCCTCTTTTCCATCTGGGTAGTTCGTCGCCTTTTAGCACAGATGGCTAGCCCAATGTAACGGATGCAAACAATTTACATGAATGAGTAACACACCACCTGCGCTTTCTTTTTATTGGCCTGATCATACTGAAATAATCTTAGATTGAAGAATGGGATCACCCTGGCATTTGCATGCAGCCCTTTATGATGGCTCACACCAATAAAAGTGCCTTACTGCAAGTTGTTATTGTCAACTGCATAAATGGAATATTAACTTGGTATATGGGAAATTCCTCAGACAAGAAGGAGCATCCAAAGAAACTTTCCACTGTTCTGGTCTCAAACCATTCTGCAGGTCATTCTTACTTGGTCAGAGAGTTGATTTGAGGTACCTTGTGATTCTATATCGTTGAGCAAGGCCACCTTGAATGCCAGATTCATGTTTCCTTCCATGTATGCTGATTAAACTTTCCATGGGAAGTGGAAAATAGATCAACACGGATTCCTCTGAAAATGTGAAATATTTGCTTTACACTAAATCCCTTTGCCTTCTACTGTCAAAATAAGTGGATGGCCACAACCTGAGCCTGAAATAGCCTCCAGACCACCATCAAAGGGTTTATAGTTTCCACTTTTGAGCTGTTCGACTTCAGGAGCCACAAAGCTGTTTGACCTTGTTATTGGAGTAGCTAAAGATACCACTCCCTCCAAATTGGTAGAGGCAAGCACAGACAAGGGATCAGGTAAAAATTCCCAACTCACACAGTAGCCAGAAAGGTCATAAATCCCGGGTGCAAAAATTGTTACATAAAAAGGATATGTTTCTACTGACCCACCACCAAGCTCACTGATTCTAAGAGAATTCAAAGAGCACCAAATAAAGGGGTCAGCTGGGCAGATGCTTTCTTCCAAGCCATATTCATGTTTATTAGGATCTGTTTTTTCCAACAAATCTGAATCTGCTGACGATCCATCAACAATAGTTCCAGGATTCTCCAATGCTATGTCATACCAACCTGTCTGACTACCTTGTGCTGATTTTGAGAGTGTCATAGACGTGTTTGTGATGGAGGCATCATAGGAAGTCATCTCCACGTTCACAGAAGCTACTCTACTGGAGCAGTTCTTAATGGTTAGATGGAAGCAGACGTTGCAAGATGAGTCAGCAGCAAAATCATGTGTAACAGTCCTGGGTCCTTCCATTATCCAAACAAGGGCAGATGACTGCTTTACACTGCAAAAGACCACAACAAGAAAACAATTGCTCAGAAGTAACAGGAAAGCAAAGCCACCACTAAAATAGTGATAACACATATATGAATTCCCAATCCTCTTGTTCAATGTTTTGTTCATTCCCAATCCTCTTGTTCAAAAGTTAAAACTAATGCATGGGCTACCTGCAATGGCAGATATGGTGTGTGGCAAGTCGCTGACTGTCACGCAGTGCTGCTAGTTTTCCTGCTGAGGATTCATCTTGTTGTTCTGAGATAAGTATGATATCAACATTACTTTCCATAAGCTTAGATGCATTGACACCCAACAGCTTACTTGCCTCCTGTAGGTTTTCACTTCCTTCTATCAGTAGATTTTTTGGGGATTAGAACGATCATCCACTTCAGAGAATAAAACATCGGGTGATTATTTTATACCTTTAAATGTCACTGAAACAATGATAATACATCTATACAAGCTTAGAGCTGTAAGAAGTCTTACAGACCATGCCAATTGATTATCCCATTGGACACACTTTACCCATCAACTGTACATATCTTTAAAGGACAATATGGACACCCACTTCGAAGTATTGCCATTGATGAAACTGACGACGAAATTGTGGGGTAGCTTGAGGAAAAAGGACAGCATCAAACCCATGAATAAAAACAAGAAACTAAGACAATTTGCAGAATTCAAGGGACTCTAACATGCACATAGAAAGCTAATTCTTGCAAAATAACAATACGACTATTAAAAAAAGAAGCAAGTCCACAAAGGACCAACAGGAGCTATGCATAATTCCAATTACAACCATATGACTGGTCATCCGATCCTTAGTAAACCTAAATGTTTAGTTCAATACTTTGACCTTGATAAAAACAAATATATGTATTCTTGAAGCTTGGTTTTCAACCTTCATCTTCATTGAGACCTCTGCTGCAGTTTTATTTAAACTTCTGTGTCTAATAATTGATGAATAATATCAGATGTATAGTGAAAAATTGCAATGCTTTCAGCATGACGAACTTGCCAAATTGAAGATTAAATCTTATAAGAACTTGAACTTGGCAGTGATTTTGTTTCATACATATTAGAAGCTTATTAGACTGCTAGAAAATCAGCATTCGTAATAAAGGTTCAACAAATCTACATCACATCCAAGGGCAATTTCAAAGGTTGGGAATCATCCATGTCTTTTCCCAATATGTTTCCTGAGGACCCTTGATATCAAACAAACATGATATTTTTCAAATATTTCGTTGGAATTATGCAATTACAACAACCACATAAATAATTTGCTATAACTTCTACAAGTTACTTATGTTAATGGTCTTCAAAAATGTTATGTGAGGCATATTAAACACAAGCTTAGCGTTGGATATCTCAAAAACCATTTGCAGATAGCTGTTGGGAAAGGAGTTATCACATGAAATTGCCACATGTGAGCAGTGCATGATCATAAAATTTTAAATTATTGCATTGTGTGTGCATGCACATATAGTACATTTGCCTCCATGCACCCACACCATTAAAAAAAAGGCTATAGAAGATCACTACTTAGGAGCCATCTCGTCATTTGGTGTCCACCTATGTCGGGTCCTCTATACGATATCTGGGGGACCAAGGCCATTCAATGACAAAGGATACTGGAAAAAATCTCGATCAAAAATGGATTTGCGAAAGATGAAATCAGTGACAGGACACTACTTGTGGAGAGATGAAATCAGCGATGAGACACTACTTGTGGTCATCTTGGGTAGGCTCCCTGTGCCCTGCTCTCCTCTATGGGCACTGAGAAATAGTTGGCCAAGCAGCAAGCACCACTCCTGGCATTTGTCTCCCCATGTCAGAGAGTAGACAGGAGACATCTCCAATACTCATGTGTATATCAACACCCTGGCAGGTCAGTGGTGTCGTACTCTTTGGGTCTTGGCTATGTCGTCTCCCCTGTGAACCGCTGGTCCATGTGATCTCGGTGGAAGAAATCAATGATCATCCTCCGGCTAGGCTCCATCAAGACCTCTCGATCTCATCTTTTCCCTTTGAGATGTCTATCTCTGTATCGCAAGGCCTTGTCGAGGAAAGTCACCACACATCTCTCATCGAGGTGGGCCCAAATCTGTCCTTGAATAGTGACTCGGGTTGTCCTCCGATCTCATAGTAACTGAGACATCTAAAGGTGAAGAGCTCGTCTGACTTAACCTCCTACACGTTGCATAAGGTGCAAAGCTGTCTCTCACGGACAATGCCCTCTGCACATCTTGCCTAAGTACAGAGTCAATGCGGGAACACCGCTCATAGAGTGTCATGACTGGCCACATGTTGTCGTCACAGTACCCTAAGCCTTGTAGACATCTAAAAAGTCCAGCCCATGGCAAGCCTTGCGGAAATCCACAAAGTAGCAACAAACATGCTATCTCCTTGCCTTGGCCTCCTCAATGACCCTTCTCAAGGTGCACACGTGGTCTCGTTATCTACTTGAAATCTTTGCCTATCGAGTGACTCTGAATCCCTCACACTACGCAAACTGGCTAACCTAAGTGTTCAGCACCGAAGCATAGATCCTGGACATGACATGCCCAATCATAATAGCCCTGTAATATTTTGGGCTCATGGGATCCCTTGCATTATGGATTGGGACCACGGTGTTAAGGATCCATGTGTAAGGGAAACCAATGCAAACCGCTTCATTAACTAGCTTTGCCAAGGTCAAAGAGACCTACGAGACTAAACACATGTTAAGGAAGCCAGAATTGCCTAGTGCACCCTACAAAGTATAAAATGAAACAGAAAGATCAATGGAAGGTTCAGTCCTATGCAAGTCATGAGTGAAATGATTGGTGTGTGGGCACAACTAGAGTCCCGACAAGTGTCGTGATGACGGATGCACGCCAAAGATCTACTCCTGCTGTACTCTATTTTGGTTGTGTGGCTGGACATGTGGCCATGGCAAAATAGATTGCCTCCATGAAGCTACTGGGATGGGAGAAGAGCTCAAAGACCTTATTCCCATAGCTTTTAAGTCTAGCGCCTTGAAGAGTGGCTTTGCCTCTAGTCGATGTGGTTTTCACTTTGTCTAAACTATTTATTAAAACTTACCCATTCCCCATGCAACCTGGCTTCCATTACCTTCACATTCATGCTTTTCCTTTGTTTACTTGCACGTGCATGAGCTGCAGATAGGAGCGCCTTTCAAAACTGTCCTTTCTAGTCAAAATACATTCTCGTGTGCCTTTGCATCTTTAAATTTGACAATAGTTGACTTTCTCTAGTCTCATCTTTTTGCACCTGCCATGCAGGTTTCAAGAGCATTGTCTGGGAAGCCAAGACATGTTTTGATACTTTATAATTGTCGGTTTCCAGCCTTGGGCATATAATTTTGCAAGATCAGTGTAGAAGGCGAGTCTTTTGATGCAAAGTGCAAATTTTAGGAGACGGGACTTGCCATCTACTGCATTGTTTTTTGATTTAGGCAGAGGATCACTGACCAAGATTTATGCAGGGCAAGGATACCTGTTATTCTTCCTTTCGAAACCAAGCACACATTAATCAAGACATCAACTTCATTGAGCCAGCTAAATTTCATGCCTCTATAAACCTTAGGCACAGCCCAAAAGAAATAGTGACCATAGCCATACTGTAAAAAGCAGATAAGATTCACAAAAGAGATGAAATTTACATGAAGCCAGTATATTACCTTTTCTTTCAAAACCCTTTCTTGTGCATGAAAGTTGACAAGAGGGCCAGTAGTGACGTCAATTAATGGTTCACTGCTGCTTGGAGGTCCCAACCTTACATCACTAATAAAATCAGACATGAGTGTTTGGTTAACACCTTTCTTCCCCTGATATTTGGTATTGGTGTCCTGGAAACATACATGCCCACAAAATGTAACACCCTCAAAATTACTCTACAGTGAAAAGTTTTACAAGACAATAGCTAGCATATCCAATCAGATTGAGGAAAAAAATGCTTCCTTTCCAAATGTGTATGAGGGTTACCAGCAGCTGGAAAAAAAGTGACAAAGTCTGACCAGGTGGTAACAGTTGAGATGGGCACACAGAAGCAGAGAGGAAAGCAGCATCTCTGTGGTGAGGTTCAATGACTCTCGCCCCAGAAGAATCACAATCTACAACAGGTGGCAGTAATGGTGCAATGTGCCAGTTTTTTGCCATACAAGAAACTTGTCGTAACCAGAAACTTTCAGAAGTGTGTTCATTTGCAATGTCAAGACGTAACAGGTACCCCTCAAGTTGTAGCAGATGTGGAGATATGTTGACTGAAACTCTTAGTGATGGAAAAACCTGCAGTTGTTTTCCTTCAGTAAAGCATTATATTTCTCAGATGTTGATAGCTATAAAGACACTTTACTTTCTATGCTACCTGCATTTTCAGTGATTGAATAATACAAGAATGTGTCCCCCCCCTCTTCCCCTGAAATCCCTCCCCCCCAAAAAAAAGAAGAAAAAAAGGGAGAAAAGAGTTTGTTTTAGATATTATGGAACATGTCCTTTAGCCCAAGTGTATGCATTGCAAACTGCCCTGTATTTAGCCTATTTACTTAACTACTTTATAGGTTTCCATGATGTATCTAGCTCGACAAGCCTTGGATGCAAGAAATGAATGGGTCCAACATAGTTCAGTCCCCATTTTTTTAAAAACTTAATAGAAATCATGGGGCCAAGCGGCAAGTGATATCATTTTAAGGTTACCTTTTAGACTTTCACAGCACCTGAGTAGTGGCCTCAAGAGACCTGAAATGCATTTCCATGTGAATATGAGCCTTAGCAGCCAGCAAAAATATTGGGCAGCTATATAAAGGACTCCTATAGCTCAAAAGGAGAGGATGGAACTTTACAGATCAAGGCGGGGAGAGCTGCAGGTATACCCAGAGAGCAGAGGATTTGCATGCTATGTACGCTAGGGGTGGTTGGGACATAGGAGCATTTTCTTTGCGCTTGCCCAGCCTACTATGAGATCCGGGGACACTACCACTGTCTCTACTTGAGGGGAGTGGCATCGGTCCACTATTACGACTCATCCATTTCCATGACCAGATCTGCATTGGGCTCTATCTGATGGAGATGCACCGGCACAGGGAGACACTACTATGACAGATTAGAGAGCAGCAAGAGGCGGCTAGACCTCAGGACATAGAGGCTGATCGGGCACAGCGACGTGTCACAAACTTCTATACATTTGAGTCTGCTCCAAGACACAATGGAGTAGAGGAGGAGCTAGCTGATATGAGGGCAGCTTGGATGAGCAGCAGAGATAGCCGACACAGTACTACCGAGAGAGGGACGTAGAGACCACACGCAAGACAGAGAGTACCCAGAGCACATCTTATTGAAGTCCGACCCATCACAGCGTTCCTCAGGGGGGACCAACAAAGACAAGGGGTCACTCTAGATATAGGACATAGAGTTCAGAGATCGAGGAGACTGCGCCCCCCGCCACAGCTCGACAAATGCAAATTCTCACAGCCCACCAGAGAGTCATTACTGTGCCGGGATTCGGTTTTTGAGTTTTTGAGTTTCTGAGTCCCAGCTCTCAGCTCCGGTATGCCCAATTGTCCTTCAAAGATGGAACCTTGACTCCCTTGGCCATCTTTCAATCCTCTCTCTTTGCTTTGTGTTTGACTACTCAAATTTCCCACTCTTTTCCTTGTGTTGGTCTCTTTTGTCATTCTCTTTTCTCACCCACTGTTCTCTTCTTTGCAAACATTTTTTAAGTTAGTAAGCTCTTCCATCCTTGGTTGTGCCTAACATTCATTTCATGCTGGTTCACACTGCTTGCTCTTTGACCCTCTTTGATTCTTGTCTTTAGCATGGTACTAAGGTGTTTGCATTTGATGCATAGATCATCCCTTGAAAAGTACAGATTCATCGCCAAATTGATGAATTCATTCGCATGCAACTAGCTTCCTTTCCACATTTTGATGTACACCTAGAACTCATATTCCTTGGGTATAGGGTGTAGTCGAACAATAATGAAGATGACTTCTTTGGTTGGAGGGCCACTTGTGCTATTATGGACACTGGCTTTGGCAAGTCTTGCATCTTGGTGTGTTGAATCAGGGTTCCACCTCTTGTGGGGGTCATTGGTGTCTCCATCTTGCTCCCTCGTCTCACTACCTAGGTCTTTGCCATTCTTGCAAACTCCATCCTATCATCTTCCATCATTGGTACATCTAGCATAGACCTTCCCTGACACGATTACTAAGAATGTTGTGGCCAGAGTTCTACAAGCTCATTTTGCTAAAAAATGCATTCATGTTTCCCCCACTCTTTTGGACGGCCTAACAAAAGTAGTTGCTCGTCATCAAATGGATTCATAGTGCCCACCACAGCCCCTTTGAAGATTTCGATTTCACATAGAAGATTGAATATAGATGGTGGCAAATTCTTTCGTGAGTGCACAATGCATGCACTACTAATACGCTTATGTTGATTTTGAATTTATTCATTATTTTATTTTTTGTGTGCAAGTACTGTCATCGCACTTGACACACCCATGGTTTCGTCTTCCTCCCATACATACCCCTATACTACCTACATACTTTGCATCTATCTATGCACACTCTTACATGCTTGCTCATGGAGAACACTGCAATCCACACCACTACAACTGTCCTCTCCTATCATACCACGACTAGTGTTCCCTTCACACAAACACTTCCTCGCATAAAGTGTTTCCTGTGCCAAGAGTCGCTCCTTGATGACATTAAAATTGCTGTTGGAATATGTTGAAACTCCCGCACAAAGATCTTACAAAAACTGTTTGGCAAGAGCCCTCAACTTTCATCCACCCACCTTTGTGGCTACTTGTTGTGCTTCTATCACTGACTCCCTTAGTCTCTAGATTGGAGCTTAGGCCATTCAACTCAAAGTCTTGGCCACACTTGACCTTTGCTTCATCCCTCTTTCATAGTTGGGTCGGTTGTTGAACCTTGCCACTTTGGGTGTTCTCAACAAGATACATCCCTTGTTAACATGTATCCATGCTTCTATTGATAGCAAGGAATGGCAATCATATGCCATTGTGGGAAATTCTCCCTTGTTAATAGGCATGGCAACTCTATGGCAAGCATGAGAGCTTGGATGGTGCAAGGGATGTAGTTACAAAGATTCCACTTTAAAATGTTCTTTAAGGTAGCTCATTCTTTCAACAGGAATGCAAGTGTCCTTGTATCTTGTTGACTGAAAAAATATGGCTTTTGACTATGTTGCATAGCTTTTGTGCTTAGGTTTTTGAGGTTGTTACATCTTGGTAGATAGTTAGATATTATTTTTTCTATTGCGGTTATATTGGTTCATGTCCTTGCCTCGAGCGTCTACTTTTTATGTGCACTTTGTCCCATAGGGCTGCGAGGCCTCCCGCATACGTTAATCTCTCTCTCTCTCTCTCTCTCTCTCTCTCTCTCTCTCCATTCCACTTGCCTGTTAGGAGGTGAACCAAGTGACCAGAGAGAATCTCTTGCAACTCTACACATTCAATACTTGGCTGGCACCTACCGAGTTTTCAGTGAAACTCAGCTTCTACTGAGATCATTGCTTACGGATCTCAGAGGAGGGGTTAATCAAACCACCAGGCTACACCCAGATGCATCTCCCACATGCATTGCGGCTCTCCACGGGTTAGTTTTATATATGTTCACATAGGCTAAGGGTTGAGATAAGACGAGCAGAAGGCATCCCATGCGATAGAGGGATATGCACTTTATATGATATGCAAGAGAGACAGAGGATCACCATGCTTCTAGATGCCCTCTTTATTATGAGATCTGTGGACGGCACCACTGTCTTTTTGGTACCAATTTCGGCCCACTCAATTAGTTCCTGACACATCGAGATCAGTGGGTGGCTATTTTCCTTCTTGAGGGCCAACAACATAGAGATCCGCTCATACGAGCACAAGGAGAGCACAACTAGCCGAGCCCAGTAAGAGCATGATCATGGATTTTTTCTACGGTAACCCAAGCCAAGGACAATAAAGGATCAGACGTAGGAGAAAAGCAGGACACAACTTGCCAAATCCCACCCCTAGTGGATATTGACATAAGGGCCGCAAGCATATCCTCTCTCTTTGACGTTGGGAGACAGAGTGATTGGAGTGACGATAACACTTGCACAGAGGAGGGATGGACCAAGACAAGCGAGCGACGGAAGCGTTCTATCACGATTTTTCTCTCTCGATGCCAGCCCTTGCCAACTCTTAAGCCAATGTCAAGCGAGCTCCTCTTGTCTCATCTCAATCGTCCAGTCGTTCCCGCAAACAACATACACAAGTCCAACCACTCAGGGATGAGTGATCAATTGATAGGAGAATGGGGGATTCTCCTTGGTGTTTGCTCCCCCTTTGTGGGTTTCTCTCAACGATAGCATAATGTACTACTTTTATTTCTTATTACAGGCATTAGCTTGGGGTAGGGGTGCTCATTTTAGTGACCCTTAGGTTTCATTGTATATGGTTTCTTTTCAGTCTCATAGACCCTTTGGTCCTTTGTAGACGCAAACACTCGGGAATGCAAGTCAACATATCCAAGACAAAATTGATGGTGATTGGGACTCGGAATAAACAGGTTGATTTCGCTTTTGAGGGGGAGCCTCTGGACAATGTCACTACATACAAATATTTGGGGCTGGAATTTGCACACTTACAAGTGGAATGCATGTGTGGAAAGAAGAATCCTGGAAGGTTTGAAAGCTTTATATAGCTTCCAAACAAGTGCAGAAAGGCACACTTATGGAATTGAGAAATGAGAAATCTTTTGTATACCATGCTCGTACAAACAGTGGTCCTTTACAGGGGTCCACGCTAGGCACTTGGGCTCTCTAGGGCCTAGTGAAACCGAATAGAGACTTTGCATAAACGATTTCTCATAGGGGAGTTAGGGGTGAAGGCACAAACACCGTACCCCATCTTGTTGGCTGAGACAGGTATGATACCTCTCGAAGGAGAGGCATTGTGCCAATTCATGGCATACCTCAACAAAGTTGGAAAGCTGGACGCCAATAGGATACCACACAAAGCAATGGAAGCTATGCGAATCATTGGATGGCACAAAGAGGGGCTGAAATGGATCGAATTATGGGGTATAACCGCTGCTGATATCCCTGAAGATGCATGTGAAATCAGGGAGTTAGTGATGCAGAGAATGCTACAGAAGCTATGGCAAGAACCGGGGGCAAAAATGCAGTTTTATAAGCAGGAAATCAATTCGATGGACAGCTATGGAATGCAGAAATACCTCGGGGAAGACATATCAATATTTAAAAGACATTTAATCTACAAAATCAGAACCAGCTCACATGATCTCGAGGTGGAGAGGGGAAGATGGGCAAGACCCAAGGCACCAAGAGAGGAAAGAATATGTAAAATCTGCGCAGGAGAAGTAGAAAATGAGCAGCATGTACTCCTAACATGTCGAGCATATGCGCAAATCAGAGAATGTTATGGGGGCAATAGAAGCAGCCTGAAATCCCTACTAGAATTTCTTTTGGTGGAAATTTTCGTTGCTTTATATTACAGAGTCACTATCCCAAAGCAAGATCTGCCAAAATACATCAAGAGAAGATCTCAATATATGACAGGTATACATTAGAGTCTATGTATTGAGTTTGCAAACAATCATAAAATGATTGCTGTAAGGAGTGCCTGAAAAAAGAGAAATAGAAAAAGTAGGATCACCAAAGACCCAATGATTTCTGTCTTTCCATAGAGTCTAGAGTGCCCAGTAGCGAATCCAAGTGAAAAATAAATAAAACTCCTGTCTAGGTGGCTTTGCAGGAGCCTAGACGTTCATACCTAGTTTGAAAAAGATCCACTCGATTGCAGATGTTATTCATGATGATGCGCACGCCACACACACACACTCTTTTTTTTAGTGAAATCTTTGAGTGCTTTATATTTACGAGATAGCTAGCCAGAAAAAACTCGGAAGCAAAAATAGTATATCAAGTGAAAATGTCCATGTAGGACAAATATACATCCTGATCTATGCAGTGAGTGATAGCTAGCTAGAAAAAACTAGGAAGCAAAAATAGTACATCAAGCGAAAATGTCCCATGTAGGACAAATATACATCCTGATCTATGTAGTGAGTTTGCAAACAATCGAAGAGCGATTGCTGCAAGGAACGACGGAAAAAGACAAAAGTACAAAAAATTGGATCACCAAAGACTCTGTGATTCCTAGCTTTCCAAAGAGTCCAGAGTGCCCAGTAGAAGGTAAAGAACAAATCAAGATCTGGCCGTTTGGGATATATCCAAAACAACCAGAAATGCTTGCCAAAAATAGCTTGAGAGAATCAATCTATCGTGAAGGATACCCAAGAAATTATGTATCTCAGAGCAATTCCAAAAGATATGAGATACTGATTCCCAAGGAGCTAAACACCGATGACAGATAGCAGGAGCAATACGTCTGCAAGATAAAAGCTGTCCTGATGGTACAATCCCCAGCAGAACACGCCATTAAAAAACATGGTGTAAAGGAAGCTTAGAGTGTCAAATTTGCTTTAATCTCTTTTTCCACCATTTGAGCAGATGGTGCAATGCCCAAATTTCATTAGCTCTGTCTGACACCCAAGGTGGTGATAACAAAACTTTATATAAAGAAGAGACTGTGATATGAGACAACTTCAAAGGACGAATAGATGAATATAAAGGAAGAAGAGTCCAATCCTGAAGCCTGTCTCGAAGCTCTAATAGTGGTATTGGCTGAAATGGCTGAACCATTCGAGAAATGACCTGCCATACTGGACGATAGTGCATGCCCAAACCATATTTTGCAGCAGCCAAAGGGAAAGATAAAATAATGCCATCATCATTGAGAACATCTGCAACAACTGAAATCCCTATTAAATTAAGAAAATAAGCGTGTCAAGGCTCATGCAAAGCCAAGGGAGTAGAGAAAGCCCGTGACCAATGGATGCTCTCATCTCGCAAAGAGTTACCCTGTAAAGATTCTCTTCCATTCCATGTCAAGTGTGAAAGAATATGCTTCCAGTCAAAAAATATATGAGAAACCATAGGGCAACCTTTGATTTTTCCTTCAATGCAGCCTAAAAGAAAATCCCACTGCATGGGTTGCCAAAAATCAAATGCAGGAGTGGTGATGTGAACCAGCAAGGAACGCATCATAGCAGCCCAAGGCCTGAAGCATCATTTTGCCTTTGTGAGCTAAAATGTGCACATGTATATTAAGAATATTCAACCCTCCATGCAATTTGGGCGAGCACAATCTCTGTATTGGAAGAATCCGCAAGCTTTTCTTCCCATGTTTTGACCGCCTAAAAATTTCCATAATGGACATGAAGGAAGACAAATCCTTCTTAGTGAAAAAATCAATGGTAGATAAAACTGAATATAAGCCACCAAGATAGACTGAACAATGCAAAGTCGAACATGCAGCGGCCAAGTAGCCAATTTTCAATATTCCAATTTTTTCTTCAATTTAGCAAGAACCCAGTCAATCTGTTGACGGCAAGTAATGTTCCAACCTAAAGGATATCCAAGATGACGAATCAATTGAGTTGGCGGAACAATTTCCCCCGGCGATAGCAGCCTTTGCCAATCCTGGGTATGCAATGGTAACAAACGGGATTTTTGAAAATTAATATGTAGGCCAACAATCAGTCCATACAAAGAAAGAGCCTACATTAGTGAAGAAAGATCCCTTGGAGTGTTTTTTGGCATGAAGAAAGAATCATCTGCATAAGCCTGAACAACCAATGAGCGACTTGCAGGAATTTCCAGCCCATGTAATATATTTGTCGCCACCAAATGATCAATATATTGAAGCATTGGATGCGTGGCTATAGCATACAAAATAGCACTGAGAGGGCAACCTTGCCGAACTGAACATTTAAGTGTCCAGTGCTCTGATAAATCTCCTGATAATATGCATGCAGCTTTGCTATCCTGATAAAGCCAAAAGATAACGTGCTGTAATTTTTGACCAAAGCCCAATGCTTGCATAGTCTAAGCTATAAAGTCCCATTGAATGATGTCAAATGCCTTTGCAATATCTACCTACAGGATAAGAACATCCTGCTCTGTATACTTGGCATACTCAATCCTAACATAAGCATTTGCAATGTTATCAGTTTTATGCTGGCAAGAAACCGGTGCCCATGCATCATTGAAGACAAAGCTTTGTATGATATTCATGGTCATACATAGGGCCATGTGTCAATCCATTAGTTATACACACGTCAATGAGCTCTAGTTGATCAGCCCTTTCTTCAATGGAGGTAGAATTCATGACATGTTCATGAGCCTACCTTCCATGTTTCATGATTATCCCAACTAGGCACATACCCCGTGAACAACCCCACCATGACTGGCATGATTGGTGAAGCCAAATGCAAGAAAAATTGTTCTTAGACTATGAGAACTCTTTGGCAATTTTTTCTATTATTTCTAGTGCAATGAAAGTGATGCATGAGCGGGGGGAGTTTAGACACACCAATTTGAATGCTTAAACAACCAAATGTATTCAGCTTATGTAATCAAGTTATTGTCTTTAAGTACACGTAAGTCAAGAAACTCATCTCGAATGGGGACGCTAGCTCAGCCATAGAAGATGGCCCATTGTTCGTTGTCACGCAACCAAGCTATTAAGGAGAATGCACCGGAGTTTATTTTTGTAAAGAAACCTCATAGCGAGTGCATTCCCATCTACTTTGTGTGGATGTTGTATGCAAAATTTGTGCTGGGCATTAGGGGAATTTTGGACTCAAAAAGGGCCTCTTGGATTAGTCCCTTAAGATTTGTGATTAGCAAAGCAGCCAATGGGAAGGCTTGGGCATTAAAAGAATGGAGGATTCCATATTGGCCTCTCATTGGTAGAGAGTCCTCCTTGGTCCCTACTAGGCTTCCACTTGCCTCTCTCTTGCCCCCACCACCTCTTGAGGCATTTACTCCCCCTTTCACTTTTGGATGGTCCCCATACCCTCCTAGGCTCTCTTGATAGGCCCCCAAATCCACGACTTTTTTTTCCCTCCAAAAAATAAAAAATTTTCAAAAGTGTCCCTAGCACCCCAAACTCCTCCCAGGAGTCTCCCCAAACTATCCCCATTGACTCCCCACCTTTCTCTAAGCCTCTTCCTCCTCTCTACCTCCTCTCAGCCTCCTCCCAACCTCTTCCTCCTCTCAACCTCCTCCCAACCTCTTCCTCCTCTCAAACTCCTCTCAGCCTCCTCCTCTCAACCTCTTCCTCCTCCCAACCTCTTTATCTTTGCTTGCTCCCATTCTTTCTACAATGGTGAAGCATTCCCCTTCCCCTTGGCCAAAGCTATCAATTCAATCTTGTGTGGGTCGCGTTTTGAAAGACAACAGTGATATTTGGATCCCTCAAGAGTTTAGGTTAATGTCATGGGTCACAATGCAACCATCTGCAATAGGTCCATTCAAGGTTTCTAGAAAGGATAGAGCAAAGAAAGAGAAGCATTGGAAGGGTCGCATTGTTGGGTTTTGTAATACAAAAAAAGGACTTAAGGTAAAGGTTTAGCACATGTACATGGCTTGAGACATGAACTTGGATCCTACCAATCAAACTTGCTTTCCTTCAAATTGTATCTCTCTTTTACATTAACTTTTTTCATTTTCAGTTCAATTGTGTATTCTAATGATTGTATGTCAGCATGCGTTTTGAGAGAGGGTGTCTTATGGTGGTGATAGTAGAGGGGGAGGGGGGGAGGTATGGCGTCGTGGAATAAAGCCATATTGTTCTGGGTGCAGGCCATCATGTAAATATTCCTTTATCGGATCAACCACCATTTTGGTGATGATCTTGTATATTACCGGCATCAAAGTAATGGGCCTCCAATCGGCTAAAGACTCACAAATGGGCTTCTTGGGAAGAAGTTTAACCAACCCTTTCTTCCAAGCAGCCGGCATACATTGATTTTGCCAAACAGTATTAATCATTTGCAGCAAAGGCATTTTCAGCAAATCCCAAAATGCCAAGAAGAATTCCACCGTGAGACCATCCCAGCGATGAGATTTCCATCTACCACAGGATTTAACAGCATCATTTAGCTCTGAACTTGTTCAGTGAAAGGAGCTTCCAAATCCAAGGCTTGTGTCAGAGAGACAATTGGAATGACATACTGTAGTAATTTTCCCCTTGCTGTAATAACCTCTTGTGAGGGTAAATCTGCTTTTTCAAACTGAGAAGAAAAATGTCGAACACAAGCTGCAACAAGCTCTGCCTTGGAAGAAGTCCAAACTCCATCTGATTACAAAGCCCTGCAAATATTTTGAGAAGACCTTCTGTAATGCAGCCCTTTAAAGAAGGCTTCAGAGGAGCAGCCTTTATCCAAAAAGGCTCTCTGTCTTGCACGTGTTTCACATTTAGCTATTTTCCTATTATCATTGCATTGCGGATAATATTTTGCCTGACATAAAATCTGATTTTCCTGATAAGAAAGATTCTGAGGTGACTCAACTCTGTCAAAGACTGACACTCAGATTTTGCCTAAGCAACATTATCCCTCAAGGTCTTCATATAGCTTTTGCCATAACTACGAATGACAGGCTACAGCTTGCATTTGTGTAACAAAGGCTTCCCAAGCAAAATCAATACCAATGATAGCCTATGGAGATAGTGGCTGAACCGCATCTTTAACCAGATTCTCGTACGCTTCATTCTGCAAATAACTGTTGTTGACAAGGAGCAATCTTCTGTGAACAAGCCTATCATCAAGTATCTCATGGAGAGCAATCCTCAACCACAAAGGGGCATGATCTGAATGTGTGAACATGTAATCCACCCATAAATTGACACTGAGAGAATCATATTGCTGAGGATCAACTCTATACCATCTATCCAACTGAGCCTAATAAACAGATTGAGCATTATCTTGAAAGGTTAAACCAGGCAGCATAGGCTGTGATTCTTCCACAAATCAATAAGAGGGAGATGAGTCAATAAAGTAGACCAATGCAAACGCTCAAATGCTAACATATGAGTATGACCTGATGTGTTATCACATGGTTGAGGAGCATTATTAAAATCTCCACAAATAAATGCATGTTGTTTCCAGGGATAACTTTACATATCAGCCCAAATCAAACCTCTGCTACGAGAGGATTGTGGCATATTAACTGAAGCAAACTCAAAAACTTCCCTCTGTATAAGACA
The DNA here is from genome assembly GCF_047967505.1 of Dipteris shenzhenensis. NCBI lineage: Eukaryota > Viridiplantae > Streptophyta > Polypodiopsida > Gleicheniales > Dipteridaceae > Dipteris > Dipteris shenzhenensis. The sequence goes on from NC_141610.1 coordinate 24,844,541, forward strand.
TTGGATAATCAACCATCTACCTTGACTATCATTTAGAGCAACCACTGGCTGTAATTCATGTTTCACCAGGAAAACCACTCCTAAAAAGGTATGTTCTCCTACATAGAAGATATCATAGCCAGAAGAATGCCCATAATGACCAGCATACATATGCTGATTATGCTCCTGCACTGCAACTATATCAGGCTGCATTTGATGCAGATAACCCCAAACCAACTTCCATTTCCTGGGATCACAAAGACCCTGTACATTGAGAGTAAGACACTTTATGTATGACAGCATATTTACAAAGTATTTACATTTGAGAAGGCTTGAGAAAAGACAGAAGTATCCTTGGGATGCATATCAGCATGCATAGCATCTGGAGGCATTTAATGCAAGACTAGCGGGCATTGTGAAGCCATGTGCCCAAACTTTTTGCATTAAAAACAAGCTCCTGCAAATAAACCCCATTTCAGCTTGTAAAATGCACTGTCCATGGCAACATTGTTTACTGTGACAGAATATGAGTCTGGAGTGGGATTATCTGTACCCCACAAAATGCAAAATCTATTTGAGTTGCCATTCGGTCGTGGTGGACACACCACCTTTCCCAAAGAGGCTGCAATTTTTGGCAACAAAGAAGCAAGGCATTGAGGGAAGTCCACAACCTCTACCCACACAAGACAACTATGCCTGATCAAAGCCTGATAATCCCTGGTAGGCGAACAAGGGGAAACATGTACCATCTACTGGCCATAAAAAAGAGGAGAGTGCTCAAGTAGCATCTGCTTGTGCTGTTCATCCACCATAATCACTTCAAAGAAGCCCCTAGCTGCATAATGCACTTTACGAACAAAACAGCCCCCCAAAGTGCGTGTCAGCCAATTTCCAACATCCGCTGCAACCAACATCCTTCCTGGGAAAAAATAAGTACTGCATGCTTGGCATACTCACGCACCGGATTGACAATATCTTCTACTTCCACCATTATTCCAACTGTGGCAATAGGATCCTTCCAATCCTTGCGTGTATCATCAAAACCTTCATGCATCACATCATAAACTAACTGAGCCTCCAAAGAAACATGCCCGGGGTCGTCTTGACCCAAATTATGCTTTTGCCTTTTATTGTATGTCTTTATAGTAGTCATTGAAAAACTTGTAAAGCGAAAAAGGAGAGGTAGGAAAGGAAAAGAGCATTGAATAGGTTGAAGGTAAGAAAGAGGATAGTGACTGAAATAGAGCGTAGAACAAAGAGAAAGGAGCTAGTATTTACGAGATTGAAAAAGGCTAGAACAAAGAAAAATAAAGAAACGCTGACGGCATTAAAAGGGAACGAAGGAGGAAGAAAAAGGAGAAAAACGTAGAAAGGTTCACGACAAAGCTATGCAGAGGGGCCCGGGATGACCATATAGTACGTACAGAATCCATACAAATAGAGCAAAACAATACGGCAATGTACGAATTTTTTATGGGACCTGCATTAGAAAAATGAGGACAAGAAAGGGGGAGAAAAGCAGAGCAGATGCAGGACTTGGGCTCGTGGGCTGACGCGGGAACCGAAAAATGGGGCAGGAAGCCACGATAACTAGCACACGGGCTGGGCTAAAGCAGGTCCGCTCCTCTCCTCCTCACACACACACACACACACTCTTTTTGTGAAAATTTTGTAGCTTTATATTACAGAAGCACTATACCAAAAACGTGATGTGGAAAAATACATCACAAGAATATCTCAGTATAAGACAGATACATATCATGATCGATGTGCTTAGTTTGTAAGGAATCATAGAAAGATTACTGTAGAGAGTGCCTAAAGAAAGAAAAAGTGAAAAGGTTGGATCACCAAAGACTATGATTTCGATCCTTCCGTAGAGTCCAGAGTGCCCAATAGCAAACCCAAACAAAAAATAGATCAAATTCCTGTCTAGGTGGGTGTATCCAAAAGATCCAGAAAAACTTTCCAAAGGTAGCATTTGGAAAGAGAGCTCGCAAACACTGCCCAAGGAAACCAAAAAAATCACTAGTATGGGAGCAATGCCAAAGGAGATGAGGCACAATCTATCGTGGAGCCAAACATCTACGACAAACAACCGGAGCAATATTCCTGCGTGCTAAAAGTTGCCCAAATGGAAGAACTCCCTACAAAACCCGCCACAAGAAGACCTATTGTTGGAGCAAAATTTTGGAATTCCAAATCTGTCTCAATCTCTTCCGCCACAACTTGGCAGTGTGATTCATTCGCCAAAGCTGATTCGCCTTATGAGAAACCTGGTGAAGGCAAAAGCACTTTATATAAAGAAGAGACAGCAATATGTGATAGATTAAGAAATTGTCCAGTCTTGAAGGGGGTCCTCAAGCGTTAAAGCACACACTGTTTTTTAGTGAAAGATTTCTTTGTGGGAAACCTCAAAAGAGGTAAAAACCCACCAATAAGTACAAGGAAAAAGTTTTACAAGTAAAACCTCAGAGCAAAAGTCATGAGGCAGCCAAGTAAAAAGTTACTTATCAAGCTGGAGGAGAATCAAACACAACATCCTCCAGCTTCAGATTGTTGCTCTGTAAAAACTGATGCAGTGATGAAACTACACCATTAATAAAAACGAGCTGTTTTTTGCCCTTATGATTCTTCTTGATATAGGCTGGTACCTGGAATTTTTGAATCAAAGGGTCAAAAATCTGTTGTAACATGGGGTGGAAAGATTCCAGTAAAAAAGGTACTCCTGTATCCCTGACAGAAGAAAAATCTGGCACAGGCATCAAAGGCGTAGGAGCTAACTCAACATCCGTATCTTCCGATGATGAAGCTATATCCGATGAAATAGGTTTCTGCATTTGAGCTTCATTCAGAGGATCAATCTGAATAAGAGCAGGGGCAGTATCCTGAGAGATAGCATGCATAGCATCCTGTAATTTGCCCTCTGCAAGACAGGGATAGGCAGGCTGTCCTTTAAGAAGGGAGGCATTGAACATGTGCTCTTTTGGCTCACCAAGCGAGGCCCTTGTGCCACACACACCACACGCACACGCAAATGCACACATGTATACACACATCATCAGATCATGCTTACCAAACTCATATTGGCTTGTGGCACTCTACAATCCAATAGGCATCCTTGACATCCTCCCACCAATACACCAACTAGGTCGCTATACATAATGGATTATGGTATGATCAGGGGCCAAATTTTAGACTTTAGAGTTCGCCATGGACAAGCTACTCCTCTTGCATACCCATGTGGCATGACATCGCGTTGAATTGAACCCTGATTTGGATCTAAGAGACATACTAAGCTGCCTACCCCATTCATGAAGTATACTGTCATTCCACATAATTGGCTGCCTGTCAATCCTTCAACAGAGGAGGGAGGAACTCTCCGAAGGGTACTTCTGAAACTCGTCCAAGCCTTCAGAATTGCAACCATAAACAGGGAGAAAGGAGACCTAAGATGGGCTGAGGTTAAGATCCATCTAGTGCTGTCCATCCAATCTCCCCCTGAGGAGAGGCTGCAAGCTTGAATACCATGAATGAAGAAATTTTTCGAAGGCTCATCCCCAGGCATAAGTCCTCTAATCACAAACTTGCAAAGCAAGGCCCTGCATTGCAAGTCTGGATCTATGATGTTTAGACCTCCCTCATGTGTGGGAAGGATCAAGGTATCCCAAGCTACTCTAGCAATAGTGTTGGTAGTGCCATCGAGCCCGCTCCATAAAATATTCCTGATAGGCCTTGTGAGCTGAGTGATACAATCTTTGGAACTGCACAACTAGGAGCACACATACCAGGTTTTGGCCAGCAAAACCTGGTTCATAACCATCACTCTGGATGCAAGGTCCAGCCGAGCTAAACTCCAGAAAAGGAGTTTCCTCCTAATGCTCTCCCATACAGGAGCAAACTGCTACGAAAAAGAGATACCCAAACCGACCTGGCATCCTAGGTGTTTGATTGACACACCCCTTTGAATCCATGTGAAAGCCCCCCAATCTGGAGTGTCATCGTCATCACAGATCCAAAAGCCATTGGACTTGTTCCAATTGATGTGAGCACCTGCTCCAGTACAAAACAAATCCAAAGCTGTCCCTGAAGGAAGTGAGAGTCTAAGGAGAGGCCTCCAAGAAGATAGCAGTGTCATCCGCTAGCTCGTAATTCACAAGGTCCTCTTCCCATTTGAGCGGAAGTTTGAGCCCAAGAATCTCAGCTCGAGACCTAAGAAAAATGTTCATAGCCTCAGCCACAAAGAGGAAAAGAAAAGGGGCAAGAGGGCACCCTTGACAGACTGATCTGGAAATCTGAAACTTGTCTCCCCTAATCCCTCCTATGAGTAGCTAGCTGTGGACTGACTTGCTAAGACCCCTCTGATCCATGCATCTAAAAAACCAAAGTGATGAAGGATGCCCTCCAAGAAGTCCCAATCACCCTGTCATAGGCTTTTTCAAAGTCCAGGAGTAGAATTGCAAGCTTTTGACCACTCTTCATGGCCCACTCACTAGCTTCTCAGAAGGAGAATATATTATCAGAAATGCTTCTACCATGAACAAACCCTATCTACGTATCATGGGCTCCACTCCCGACTCCAAATTTCTGCAAGCCCCTTTTGGGATTAAATGTATAAGACCCTCTGGAAGTGAGCTAAGAATCTCGCCGGAGTCCCAAACGCCCTGTAGAGCTGAAATGATGTGATCCCCACTCATATTACAAAAGGTCAAGAAAAAGAAGGGTGTAAGCCCATCTAAACCTAGGTACTTACCCTTATGAAGGGCAAGAAGAGCAGTCCTGAATTCCAGATTGGTAAAAAAGACTCTCATATCTGGACTCACCAACCTAGGGATACACTGCCAAATGACCTATCTGGCATCATCTGCAGCAAGACCACCAGAATCTGATGAAAGAAGGGAGGCATAAAGATATGTAGCTATGCGCATGATGGCATCTGGATCTGACTGCAAAACTCCATCTGAGTCAATAAGCTAAGAGACACTCTCTACTATGTCTGGGGCCATGAGTAGATAAGAACTGCTTATTGACTCTACCTCCCCTCTGTATCCAGAAGGACTCTAGGGCATAAAACGCAAACTCTGCTCTCTGATCCCCACTCATATTCCAAAAGGTCAAGAAAAAGGAGGGTGTAAGCCCATCTGAACCTAGGTACTTACCCTTATGAAGGGCAAGAAGAGAAGTCCTTAATTCTAGGTTGGTAAAAAAGACTCATAACTCACCAACCTAGGGATACATTGCCAAATGACCTATCTGGCATCATCTGCAGCCAGACTACCAGAATCTGATGAAAGAAGGGAGGCATAAAAGTCTGTAGCTATGCGCATGACGGCATCTGGATCTGATTGCAAAACTCCATTTGAGTCAATAAGCTGAGAGACACTCTCTACTTTGTCTGGGGCAATGAGTAGACAAGAACTGCTAATTGACTCTACCTCCCCTCTATCCAGAAGGACTCTAGTGCATGAAAGGCAAACTCTGCTCTTTGATCCAACAAAATCTGTTGATGAGCCCTTGCTGTAGCAAGACGCTCCTGAATCCAAGCATCAAGTGGCCTCTTCTGCTCTTCCCTCAGCAAAGCTGCCAATTGGCAAATACCAATCTCTCGCCTGAGAATATCAGGTCTCCCAGTACTAACAACTAGGTGATAAAAGTCGCTAATATCAGAGAGGGTTGCTGCCATATGTGAAGGGGACGGCACTCCACCCTGCACTGAGAAACCCAAATCTGCAAAGCTACCTCTATGAGGTCCTCCTCTGCATAAAGGCTATCAAGAATCCTAATGCTGGCAGACCGTCCTCTCAAATGCGGCTCGGAAACCATAAGAACCATCGGAAAGTGATACGAAGTGGAAACCCTAGGGGCAATGCAAACTGATCCTCCTCTATCCAAGGCCCAATCATCAACATAAAATCGATCAATCCGTGCATGGATAGGCATCTACAGCTTCCTACTTGACCAAGAATACAGGAGTGATTGTGACTGAGAGTGAAAAGCATTGTCAAGCCAAACATCTCTACCATTGAAACTAAAGAGGAAGGCATCCCAAGCTGCCCTCTCCAAAGAATGGGTGCCGCCCTCTCTGCCCCCTTTCTATCATGTTGAAGTCCCCTCCTATGACCCATGAATCTGCAATGAGAGCCCAGGAGAGCAACTCCTTCCAAAACAGTACACGATCCCCTCTGTTGGAGGACATGAGGCACCAGAGGCAGGAGGCAACGGTACCAAAGGAGCACTCTGTCGAGGAGCGCCCTGTCGTGGAAGAGCGGTACCACCACCCTGCCGAGGTGGGGCGTAGGAGCAGGAGCCGTCCCACCCCCCTGTCGAGGTCGAAGGGGAGCTGCTGTACCAAAAGGCTTTTTGGGCCTTTTCTTCTTCCTGGGGCAATCCCTGGCAAAATGCCCAAGGGTTTTGCAAATCCTGCACTTGTCCTCTCTACCTGCGACCTCCACTCTCTGCCGAAAGAAAGATCCATCCGGGCACTGAAGCAAGATACGATCATCCGAAATGTTAGTGTAAGGATCCTAACTCTAGGGATGAATTTAGTCAAAGAAAACTAGCCATAACTTCATAACTTGCTTGTTTATAAATATGACTTCGCTACATGGTGCAACAAACACAATATTCATGTAAATCATGCCTTGCCATTCAATTTGTTATGGAAAAAGACCCCAAATGGAAATCAATGGGCTGTCAAAGTTTGGCTTTTTTTTGGGCGATCAACACATATTTTCCCAATTATTTTGAATGCAATGGTAATCTAGCTTTTGCCCCAACCCAAATGAGTGCCTAAGAAAAAACATTGTGTCCCGCGGCTTAGCCATGTATAAACTGGAACACCCAAACAGCAATACTAGAAGAAGATACCTTGGGATGATCTTGATACACATTCTAACTTGAGAGTTCATGGCAGCAAAGCATGTCAAGAAGCCCCCCTTATCAACCCATTCCGCCTCATTTCTCCCGATAAGTTCTGGTGGTGAATGAGTTCAGCAATAGTGAGCGTGGCTTGGCAGATCATCACTTGTACACTTAAGACAGCTTGTTTTGGGCAGTATTTCATATTATAAGATACCTATCCATTCATCTGTGGTTTTCAACTATCCAAAGAAAAGCAAAATTGTTCAACACCCATAATGTTGTCTAGAAAAACATAAAGGATTCTGACCTGGTCAGATAAGACCCCAGAAAAAGTTGTCATTGGGTCTTTTTCTACAATGCCCAAATAGCAAAGACAGTCAATAAAACTACTTGCTAAGTTTATCCCTAGTTGCTACGTCTAGCAGTACCTGCTAATCTATGCAACTCTCCTATTCAGAAAGAGATGCTCAGTTATACTGGCTTTGTTGCTCTGATACTAGAGCCAAAGCAAGAGTGTTGCAGCACAAAAGATCGTGTAGCCTTAGCAATATCTATGCTGGTAAACTCATTGGTCCTTCGTCCCCTTGCTATAATTGCCACCTCTGACATTATTTTACACAAACCCCTCCTGTTCTTACGGGGATGCAAGTTCCCTAGGCTCCACTTACAAGTTCAGCCATTGATGTGCTGCTACAACACCACAGTGAAGATTCTGTCCCAATAATTCAGGCAAATAAAGAGAAACAGGTTCCCACAACAATACTGAAAAAATTCACAACATATGAGGAACAACATTTTGAAGTATTGTCCCTCAGACGATAAGCATAGGCATTACGATTTCGTTACACATATATGAAGATAATCTAGCCTACCAAACATTAAGATGGGTAGAGATCCAGGCTTACTTGAAGAGTATGGCTCATGCGGACAATGCGATAGTGTAGACCTTTTGTTGTTTTATCTGCCTCATAGTATAAAATATTGTTGAGCAGTAAAGTGCCTGCCTCCCTAGCATGTAGCCAAAGAGGCCACAAAAGAGTAGATCTGCCTTCCAAGACAACACTCTGAATGCAAGTTGTCAAACAAGAGAGGCCATTTCAAATATAGGCTTTCTAAGATTCCAAAGAACCTCTTACTCTCATGAGTCTAATTCTAAATACAAAGGTCACATGACAAGGAAATAAAAAGAAATGCAACCTGTGGAAAAGCGTATATGGAACCATTGGCAAAATCTTGAGGATGGAGATTGTCTTTTATCCACTGCTTAGTTGTAGTAGAAGCCTCAAGGCAGCTAGGAAACTCTGCATCAAGATCTTCTGGATCTCCCACCATAAGTATGCCAGACTGGCTTGAGTGAAATTTTAAGTTCTGCTTGTTAATATATCAGTGCTAATTAGTATGAAGCATTCATACTCAAAAATCAAAATGTTCTTAAACACAATCACAATTTAATGTGACTATACTTTTTTCATCTGGAAATATTTGACATGCAACAAAATTAACAGCCATACACAGACTAAGAACGCTCACTAGTATTGGCCAAATGCAGTATACACCTTTATTGCAGAATCTGAGATGTTAGAGAGCTCCAGTACTACCCGATGTAGCTCGCCTGAGTTGACTTTACCTGGCATTCCATGTAAAGAGACCTCTAGCCGGGGTATATGCTGCAAACAAATTGTTTGAATTTGTACAGCGGCAGCTAAGAGAGAGGAAAACAGACCTTCGAGGTCTCAAAATCGCATACCTCAAGAACAAGACATGTCAAGGTCTCCAATTTGCATACCTCAAGAACAAGAAACTTGAGACGTTGATGAGGTGGATGAACATGGATATTGTTACTCCTGCCCCTCCCTTTCTTTTTCTTTGTGCCTTCAATTGTGAAATTCCGGTACCCTGTTACTACATCAGATAGAGTCCATTTTACACCTACTATGCGAATAATACCTTGTTCATATGGTACAACTTTTAATTGGGCCTGCATGGCAACCAGACATTGAAGTGATGTAATGACGAGGACAAAAAGGGTATTACATGAGCCCACTCCAACAGCACAATACTAAAGAAACGTTGTAGATATTCTGAGCTTTGAGATATGTTCCGCTGGTCCTTCCCTTAAGAATGCTGTACTAACAACATTCAGACTGAACTACCCGGCAACAAAGTGGTTGAGCTTCTAAGAGAGCATTACCATTTAAAGGATTCCATGACTACATTTCAAAGGATGCCCATACATACCAGATATATCTCCCCTGCCTGTAATGTAAATGACTCCTCAGCTACTTTCACAGATGGCTTTTGGTGTTCATCTGTGTGTTGGTGGTCTCCTGCATCCCTGTGCATTGGAGATAGGGAAAATACTTTTTTGAATTGAACATGTCCATCATCGATGTAATCACTGTAGAAATCAGCAAAATATTGATACCACCATGCAAACATAACAAGGTTGTAGAGAGCTATGGTGTAGTTAGGCCTCATTTTTCTATTACACGCTGCATAATAACATCACCAGGAAGTGAATTATCAGAGTTCCAAAAGAGAATGAACCTTTCACCCACCTACAAAGCTTCTACTATGTCCGTGAAAAAGTGCCTACCTTACACCTTGTATAGGGAAGCACAACGAGGAGAACCTCAATCAAACTAAGGTCCATGAAGAGCTCTTCTAGAGAGTGATTGCAATGGGAAAAGAAACATTCCCTTTCCAAAAAAGTAGAAAGAACAGAAAGAGGAGAGTGACAATAGTTACAGATTGATTGTTGACAAGGAATGCATCATTCTGGAAAAAACATTAAACATGGAAATTTTTACAGGCTGTACATACATGTGCCATGTGGCAGCAACAAATGCAAGCACCTCTCCAGATGATGGAAGACTTTTTATGTCGCAAGAGATATGGTCACCTTAATGTTGAAAGTTGGCAATATTGTATAGGCAAAACATGGTTCATGGGCTACTACAACTTCTTTAACAAACTAAGAAAACCTTACCAAGCCTGTTGCTATGGGAAGCAACATGTGGGTCCATTTCCAAAGGGCCCCAAACATAAGGCTTGGAATTGGTGAGTGCATGTGCATATATAGTTGCACCACCCTTCGAGTCTGGTCTCTGGGCGCTGCTATTTACTTCATCACATTTATTGATGATTTCTTCTGAAAAGACTTGGTGCACATGGCGGCCCACAAGTAAGAAGCTTTGTGTTACTTAAACTATTAAGGTGCAAGCGGAGAATCAGATTGGTAAGAGGATTAAATTCCTTGAGTCAGATATGGTGAAGAATTACTTAATGACTTTTGCAAGATGAAGAGGCACCATACAGCAGACTATATCCCTCAGCAAAATGGGTGGCTGACAAGAAAATATAGCAATACTAGAACACGTGTGCAATGTTAAGTGCCAAAATAATGGGTGCTGAAGCTGCAAACACCATTGTTTAATTGATGTATAGAGAACCCACTAAGGCTATGAAAAGGATATGACACCTGCCGAAGCATTTACAGGCATAAAGCCAACTTTAAAACACCTTATGTTTGAAATTTGAATGCACTCCTTCTGTGCATGTTCCAAATGAGAAGAGGAAATAATTCTCTAAAATGCATTTTGTTGGTTCTAGAGAAGAGCCAAAAGCATACAAATTGTATGCTATGCAGAGGGAAAGCTCATAACTAGAAGGGATGTTATATTTGATAATTCTCAGACCGACATAGAAAAAACAGAAGTCACTCATTGTGTAGATTGAGGGCGAAGATGAACAGCTAGACATATAGGTTCAATAGCCCATGCACGTGGATAAAGGCAAGATTGTGGATAAAGGAAAGGAGGAGGGCGAAGATGAGTCTCCCCTCTCCACGCCTGACATACATTGGCAGTGGATCTTATGAAAGAAAAGAACTTCCCACGACAGTTAGTGAATGACAAATTTGGGACTTATGCATTATTTTTTGAGTATCGAAGTGTGGCAGCTTCAAGATAAGGGCATCTTCTCACAGATTACACATCTAAAAGGATATTTTGGACAGGTCTAACATGGGAGAATGTAAGCCTCTGAGAACTCGTATGAATGGTGTGACAACTTGATAGTTCTAATAGTTCAGCTTAATTGGATGCCACTTTGTATAGGCAGACAGCCTTATATATTAAACTACAACCAAGCTTAACACATAGCATATGCATGAGTCAATTTTTCACACACCCCCAAAGGGCCCTCATGGCACTTTGATGCACATGACTAACTACGCCGCTTTCATTCTCAGCAAGATTAATTGTTATTATCCTTTGGATGTTTGGTCTATCACATGAGTTCTCGATAATAGTTTCTTTCCAGGGGGAAAAACGAATTTCTTACTAGCTTGAGTTGATGGTTAAAAGCAATAAGTTGTCAGCTGTTTTCGGAGAGGCGCGCATCTTGGAAAGAAAGAAGATGGAAATTGTTTGTCTTCTGTTTGCTTCAGCTTTATCTGTAGCATACTAGATAAGAAAAGGAAATAGCTGCAAGTTGTCTCTAGAGAGGATTTGTAAGCAGATTGAGCTATGCTATGGTAAACTTCAGTTATACAAAATATCTTCTTAGTCCTCATCATTCGTAATAGTTCTTTATCCAGGTGGATGGGAATAATCAGTTCCATTTCTTTCAAGAAATTCGACAAATCCCCCCTTCGAAATCCCAGCAGTGAATCCTTTGATGAATTCAATGCAGTAACAGGTGCCATTACTACATCAGCCAAACCAATATATTCCAATGCATTCCTAGTGCAACTGTACGATTGGAGCGACAGAGGAGGTGCTACAGCAATAGGGCTGAGGACTGATTCTGGAATTGCTAAAACCAGCCCATAATTGTTGCGAACAGTCCAAGAAAGGGCAGCAGCAAATTGCGAATGCTTTTGGGTCACACTGTTTTGCTGAATTTTGGGGCGCCTAAAACATAATTAGCACCAGAGTATTTATCACTAGAGTATTTATGGCCTTGACTTGAGGGTGAAGGAAGCTAACAGCTGATCATGGCTTAATAAGCTAAAGTGGGGCCTACTTTTATTCAAACGATTCTAGAAAAGTTTAGCTTGTTTCAAAATTACCTCCAACATTAAGCTTTCCCTCTTGCATACTTTCAGCTTTCTTCTCAAGCCATGGCCTGACAAGGAACTGATCTTAATCAGCCACCTAGTTCTCCAACGCAACAATCCCTCAGATGGCAGCCACTAGGACAACCCCAAATTAGCCAGCTCCAGTTGATCCTGTGACTCCTTTTACCCAATCCTAACCTTAGCAGATCTTATAACTCAGGTGACCAATCCTCAACATCTTGCAAGTTCCTTTTCTCCCAAAACCTATCATGGGGTAAGAGAGTGTGGCGAAGTTCAAATCAAGAGTGACAAAACCATTGGACAGATTCCTTGATTTGCACCAACTCTCACATGCTGGTAATTAGTCAGGTGCAAATCTATTTGCAGAGAACACTTGGTAGAGGACTTATTTGGTATGAATTTCACAAAATTTTAAAGGCAGCTTTCATTTTGGGAAAACCAAATGGAATATTATAGAAGGCTTCACGGTTTGAACATAGGCTGGGCACAGGCCACGCCCCCCAATAAAATAGTGATCCAAGGATGATTGGTACGTTTGATGATGATGTTGTAGGAGTTTAATTTTTAAATCATACACCCCCCCCCCTTCTCCCCGAGCGCAGCCACTATGACAGCAACCCCCAAATAAACCAGCTCTGCTCATCCTACGATTCCTTTTACTCATTCCTACACCCAGCAGATCCAACAATCCATGTATGATTTGCAAGTATGCCTTGCAGCTCTCAGGTGAAACAAGCTCAGCATCTATACTTTTTCGTTTGCCTGTTTTCCTAAATTCATTAGTAGCCTATTAGAGGTGTGATAGGCACCTCTCTCTCTCTCTCTCTCTCTCTCTCTCTCTCTCTCTCTGCTCCTCCCGCTTGCCGCCTCTACTTGCCTGCCTCGGCTCCTCCCGCTTCCCTCCTGCTGCTCCGCCTGCCTCTGTTCCGCCTGCCTCGCTGCCTGCTGTGCAGCTCCTCCACCCCTGGTCCGCCTCTGCCCCTGCCCACTTAGCCCTGCCTGTCCTACCCTGGCCTAGCTTGACCAACTAGGAACCCCTAGTTAGGCTGAACCCCCAGCTCAACTAGGGGGTTAGCTCAGCCAGGAAGTAACAGGAGATATGTGACAGATTGCGGAGAGAGAGAGAGCAAAAGAGTGAGAGCTTGAGAGCTGAGTTGCAATAGAAGAGTGTGAAAGAGTACAACTCAAAGAGTGAGAGATAAGGTTTTGTCCTAGTGACAAAACCTTAGTAGTCACTAACCATAGTTAGTGAACTAACTGCGGTTAGGGGCAAAAACCTCTTAAAGAGGGAAAAGTGCCCCTAACTAGCTTATTAAATTACATTGGTCACTGCTGAATTATATCTATAATTCTAACACCCCCCTGCACTGCCAATGTCATGTACAAGGTTGATCAATCACCAAACGGATATAAGTTCAGGGCACTGCGAAATGCCTCAAACTTTTCACGATGTAGTGCTTTGGTGAAAATATCTGCAACGTTGTCATGTGTGGACACAAAGATCATACTGATCTCTCCTGCATGCAACTTCTCTCTGACGTAGTGATAGTGAACCTCAATGTGCTTCGTGCGAGCATGAAACACTGGATTCTTTGCCATTGCAATGGCACTCTGACTATCAGTGAGAATTGGAGAAGGACCCTCCAAAGACACATGAAGATCAGCAAATAGACGTCGCAGCCAGACACATTCAACTGTTGCTGTGAAAGCTGCCCTGTACTCAGCTTCACATGATGAGGTAGCCACTGTAGATTGTTTCTTGCTTAGCCAGGAAATGCAAGATTTACCCAAAAAGAAACAATTGCCACTAGTGGACTGCCTAGTGTCATAATCGCCAGCCCAATATGAATCACTGTAGGCATGCATCTGCAAGTCACCCCCCCTGGGAAATAGCAAGCCAAAAGACTTCGTGCCCTGCAAATAACGGAAGATGCGCTTAACTGCCTGCCAATGCGTGCATGTACTTGCTCACCTGAGAATACAAACTGAATATCAGGTCTAGTGTTGCAGAGATATATGAGGCATCCAACAGCCTGACTGTAAAGTGTGGCATCAACTAATTCTCCTGCATCATGCATTGTGAGTTTCAGCCCCGGCTCCATGGGAGTGGCTATGGGTTTACAATCATGCATGTTAAATCTGTCCAAGAGTTTCTGCACATACTTGGACTGAGACATAACAGTGCCACGTCTCTCATGAGAGAACTGGATCCCCAAATAAAAGTGAAGCAGCCCCAAATCTGACATGTCAAAGTTGGTCTGTAAATCAGCTTTGAAATCTGCAATTTTGTCTTCATTGGACCCTGTGAGCAGTAAGTCATTGACATAAAGAAGGATGACTAAAATTCCCCCCCCATCCAGCTTGATGTAGAGGGTGCTCTCAGTAGGACTATTGTGCAGCCCCTTGCTGGTCAAAAAGGCATGAATCTTGGCATACCATGCACGAGGGGCCTGTTTCAGCCCATACAAAGCTTTGTGTAGCTTGCATACCTGAAGTGCATTTGCTGTAATTTCAAAGCCTGGAGGTTGTTTGACATACACCTCGTCCGGCAAGTCTATATTTAAGAAGGCTGTTTTTATGTCCAACTGATGAACATTCCACTCAAAATGTGCAGCCATTGCAATAACTGATCGGATGGTGGTCATCCAGGATGTAGGAGCGAATGTCTCCTCATAATCTATGCCCTTTTTCTGAGCATAGCCTTTAGCAACCAGCCTTGCCTTAAATCTGTCAATGGAGCCGTCTGACTTCCGTTTGACCTTGAAAACCCATCGTGTGCCAATGGCATGTTTACCTGGTGGCAAGTCTACAACATCCCAAGTCTGATTTTTTTCAATGGACTGCAACTCATCGTGCATGGCATTCATCCAATGCACATTGTCCTTTGCCTCTTCGAATGTGGCAAGCTCCTTCTCATCAAGAAGAGTACCTGCATATGCTGATTCCACTGAATTAGCACCTTCCATGTGCCTTGCTGCACTGCGAGTCCTGCCAGGTAACGGAGCATCAATTTTACTCTCCCTGAGAGTTTGTAACAGCCAGTTTGGGACTGTTTTTGCTGCATGTATGTCTGCAATTTCTTGCTGCACCACCTATTCCACTGCCTGTGGAGGTGGCAAAACATCCTGTGGCAGAACTAAAGCATCGGGAGGCGGCTGTAAATTCTGATTTGCATCAGAAATATCAGCAGGGGAACCCAAGGCAATGGGTAGCAACCCCTCAAAGACATCCTCTGAAGAAGAAGGCATTTGAAATTCAGCCTAAGTGTGAGCTGAATTTTCTGCAAATATCACATCTCTACTGACTATGATCTTGCGTGTAGCAGGATTGTAGAGACGGTACCCCTTGCTTTCTGCACTGTACCCAACAAATATGCACTTAATGGCTTTATCTGACAACTTGTGCCTAAATTCAACTGGCACATGAGCATAAGCAAGGCATCCAAAGACTCGGAAATGATCCACTGAAGGCTTTCTCCCATTCTAGACCTCATAGGGAGTTTTTGTTTTTAAAGCCTTAGTGGGAGCCCGATTCAAAATGTAAGTGGCACACATCAGATCCTCAAGCCAGAATTTGTGAGGCATGTGTTTGCTTTTCAGCATACATCTGTCCATCTCCATGAGAGTTCTATTTTTCCTCTCAGCTTTGCCATTTTACTGAGAGGTCAGCCTCACTGTGAGCTGATGCACAATACCCTTGCTTTTTAGAAAAGCATCAAAATCTGCAGACAAGTATTCCCCACCTCTATTTGTGCGCAATGTCTGTATCTTGATTCCGGTTTCAATTTCAACCATGGTTGAAAAGTGTTTAAACACCATGAACACTTCTGATTTGCGCTTCAGCCCAGAGACCCAAGTGAAATTAAAGTAATCATCAATAAAGGTAACGAAGTAGAGATGACCACCCAATGATGGAGTCCTCATGGGACCACAGACATCACTGTGTATAAGCTGTAATTTGCGGACAGCTTTAACTGAACCATCCTTTTTGAAGGGGAATCTATGCATCTTGCCTAAAATGCACCCTTCACAGGCATGTGGAGGAGGCATCTCAAGAGGTGGCAATGCATCAACCATAGAATGCTTCTGAAGTGTCATCAAGCTGTTGTAATACATGTGGCCATATCGGGCATGCCATAATTCTGCATTCTGCATGGTAGCAGTAGGGGTAGAAACTGCGAGAGCATGGGCTGCTCTTTTCTCAAAAAGATCAAGCTGAAAAAGCCCACGCAGCAGAATACCAGATAATCTTAAGGCATAATCATCTTCCCTGTCTCGGACAGCACCTTTGTCATCCTCAAAGATGACCTGAAATCTAGCTCTGTTAAGAGTGGACACTGAAAGAAGATTTTTGGTGATACCAGGCACATATAAGACATCTGAAAGTCTGAAAATTGAGCCATCAATGGCAGTAAGCTCAACATCTCCTGTGCCACGTACTGAATATGATGAGTTATTGGCACAAGTGACTTTCTTACCAACGGGAGATGGATGCAAGGAAGTAAAAAGATACTTCCTAGAAGTGATGTGCTTGGATGCACCGCTGTCAAAATACCAAGTGTTCAGTGTTTCATTGACATTGAAAGCAGATGCATCCGTAGAAGAGTCATAACTGCAAGTCAAAAATGCATATGTATCATCATTACAAGTGGCTGTACTATCCCGAGCATCTGGAGCAACCAGCCTAGAATCTGAAATGCAAGATAAAAAGGCATAATCCTGTCCAACAAAGTTGGCTGCAGCATCCCCACTGTCAGATGCATGAGGAGCTGAATCTGAAACAGCCATACAGGAGCTGTTTTTCTTCTCTTTTGCAAGCCTTTTCTTGCATTCTGCAATGTGACGACCTGGCTTTTTGCAGTAGTGACAAAAACCCTTCTTCTTGGGCTTACTTGCATCATTTTTAGCCTTTTGTGAAGGCTGTCCTGACCCACTGGAAGGCTGATTTACTGATGTCTTTGCCTGTCCCTCTGTTTTTTATTTAAACTTTGAGAGCATAGCTTGTTCACCTGCACGTGAAGCCAAGTTTTTCCTGGTCTGCTCTTCCTGAAGCAGAAGTCCTATCAACTCATGAAAAGTGAGAGGATTTGCACCCCCCCTCGATGATAGGTTCAGCGAGGTATGAAAGCTGAGATAAGACTCAGGAAGAGGATTCAGAGTGGTTGTAATCATCTCTGAATCAGGAATAATCTCATCTATGTTTAATAATTGCTCTCTGAGATCTTGTAGCTTTGTGAGGTGGACTGACATGGAGTCACCCTCTTCCATATGTGTATTACTTAACTCTCTTTTCAAGAAAGATACCCTTGCATCATTCTGGGCTGCATACATGCTTTCTAAAATATCCCACGCTGCCTTCGAGGTCTTACACGATCAGATATGCGGAATGATAAATCTTTTCAATGAAAGAGAGATGCATGACAAAGCTAAGGCATCCCGTGAATCCCATCTCTTCTGCTCTGGAGTAGTGGCTATAGCTGCACCAACAACTTGTTCTGCAACTGCACCCTGTGCACGACCTCTTCCACCTCCTTGCTGAGGAGGGGTATTAGGTGCCATACCTGCTGGTCGGATCTCACCCCCATTCAAATAATCCCATAAATTGCGAGAAATCAGAATATTGCGTACCATAAAACTCCAGAGGGAGTAGTTGGTACCATCCAACTTGTCTTTCTGTGAAAGACCACCGAACTGGAAGTCATTTTGATTTTGCTGGGCCATATCTGAGAAAGAGATTTAAGCAGATACAAAACTGAATTCCCTTACTGGGAATGAAATGCACAAGTCCCAAAAAACACAGCCAAGCACTGGCTGTAAATGCAACTCAGATTTCTGTACTTGCACTGTCAGAAATCTGTCCAAGCATCAAAAACTCTCTAGAGTCTGCCAAAAGTGCTGCAAAACACTTCAAGAAAGGCAGTATGAACTGAAAACTCTAGAAATTGCTCTCCGAACACAAAAGCCCCAAAATAGGCCTGAAATTGCAACCGGAAAGGGGCAAATTGATCAAAAGCCCCAAATGTTGCAAGAATTGCGCTCTGTCTGCAAAAGCCCCAAATTTCACTGCGAAATTGCAGTGTAATTACAAAATCCCCAAATTTCTTCAAGAAATTGTACTGCAAAACTGAGCCCCAAATTTTGAGCTTGAAATTGCAACCAGAAAGGGACAGAAGTACAGAAAGCCCCAAATTTTGCAATTTCAGCAGAAAGCCCCAAATTTTTGGCTAAACGTCTGAATCTGCCTGCAATGTCTGCTTCACAAGCAACAATGAACCCGAAAATACCCAAATGGCTGCAAAGATCTGCAAATGTCTGCACAAATACCACCAGATCTACTGGTATGGTGACTGTACGACAGGGTACTGATTAGAATGTACGGATGTACAACAGAGTATGGATCAACGGGTACAGTTGTATGGACGAACAAAGTACGGATTAGCGGGTACAATTGTACGGTGCAGAAACGTATGAGGACCTGTACGAAAGCATGGCCTGTACGGAAGCAGGGACGACGACCTGCTGTACGGCTTGTATGCGCAGGTACGGACGGTGACAACGAACTGTACGGATGGTGATAGCGAACCGTACGTGCAGGTACGGAACAGTACGGCGAACCGTACAGTCTGGCGACGGAGTGTACGGCACTTGTACGGACAAATGACCCTTGTACGGACGACGAGCTGTACGACGACCACGCAGGTACTGAAGGTACAGACGCAGCAGGAGCAGTACGGCAAGGTACGGTACGGCAGGTATGGTACAGCAGGGTACTGAAGGTACGAAAGGTAGCAGCAGGAGCGTGGGCTGTAGGCTGGAGCTGAACGGGGAAGAAGCAGGGAGCAGGATCAATTGCTCTGATACCAAATGTGAGAGATTGCGAAGAGAGAGAGAGCAAGAGAGTGAGAGCTTGAGAGCTGAGTTGCAATAGAAGAGTGTTAAAGAGTACAACTCAAAGAGTGAGAGATAAGGTTTTGTCCTAGTGACAAAACCTTAGTAGTCATAACCATAGTTAGTGAACTAACTGCGGTTAGGGGGAAAAACCTCTTAAAGAGGGAAAAGTGCCCCTAACTAGCTTATTAAATTACATTGGTCACTGCTGAATTATATCTATAATTCTAACAAGATATGGCCAGCAAAGAATGGCCCAGCCTTACCCTCCTCTTCAAAATCACCCT
Source organism: Dipteris shenzhenensis (assembly GCF_047967505.1). Lineage (NCBI taxonomy): Eukaryota > Viridiplantae > Streptophyta > Polypodiopsida > Gleicheniales > Dipteridaceae > Dipteris > Dipteris shenzhenensis. The sequence goes on from NC_141610.1 coordinate 24,863,635, forward strand.
CTACTCCAGCAACCACCAATAGCAAAGCCCGATACACCACAGTTGCAACCAGGACGCCTTCCCCGTATGCGCATATCAATGAACGAGCTGGTCTTTTTGACCAACCCATTATTAGGTATCATGAACATATTTTCTTCCGATAGGATCAAGTGAGAGAGCTGAAGATGCAACTGGCGGATGCCATACCTAGAATTAAGTTTTGGAAGGACCTGGTAAGAAGGAAGGCATTGACGAGGTTGTGAAGTCATGTAATGCTTCCCCCCCAACTAGTCTCTAGAGATCTAGTTCAAACAGAAGTGCAGACAGCCAAGCAAGAAGTGATTGTGGAGTTTGATGCAAAGGTCAACAAAGCTGATATTCAAGAAGAGATTAAAGAACATGCAGCTAGAAAGGATAATGCTTTGAAAAACAGAGTTGGGGGGCTTCCAAATGAATGGTATAAAGAAGAGGAATCATTAAGTGATACCTTTGCACATGTCAAAGCAGCCATGCCTACTATTGATTGGACAGCTGATGCAAATGACAATCCTGAGAATCCTGATGATGATGGTTGTGAAGCTTGAGCACTCCCAATAGGTAGGCATAATGGTCATGCTATCATTACATTAACTCACGCGACCTACGTACAAAAGTACTACGACAATCTCATAAGCTGAAAGGGACTAAGATATGGATAGCCAAGAACTCACAAGAGCTCAGCTGAAGGATAAGGCAAAAGAATTAGCAAAGGTTCGGGCTGCGAGGAAGGACGGTAAATGGGCAGTCTATCGTGAAAGAGTTTAAATCCAAACCAAAAAACTCTCAGTCTTAAACTGATGTATGGCCAGCTATATCTACGTATGTTTTATCTAGGTTGTCGTGTAGGTACTTTAAATAAAATGGAGCTGCCTTTGCACTCCTTGGGAGCTGCCCTAAGCTGATGTACTAGTTGGTTTTCACGTTGTCCCATAGACCTTTCTCATGATGCTTTCGGTTTTTGATCTCATAAGTTCCTCTAGCCTTATGCAAACTTCTTTAGCCTTCAAGCTAGATGGCACTCATGCCGTACGCACTCTTGACACAAGCGCCAATAAAGCCCATATATTCAGACAATCCAATCAACTGAAAGGTAAGAAAGTGTGGATAGAAGAGCAGCTCACTCGATCCCAAATGAACCAAAAGCAAGTGTGTTAGCAAAGGTAAAGGCAGCCCAAAAGGAGGGAAAGTGGGCAGTTTATTGTGAAGGCAAGGCCCTCAGAAAAGAGTTCAAATCTAAACGATTTTCAGTCTCTAGCTGATGTAGCTCTAGAGTAGCAGTATTTTCCTTTTTGTTTTTGCGTCATGGGTGTGGATGTCCACTCGAGTGACACCCTTAGCCTTATTGTATCTCGTTTCTTTAGTCTCATAGACCTTCCAGTCTTCCGCAAACTTTAATATATACTCCCCATCCCCCCCCCTCCCCCCCTCCTACAGCCCGCCCCGCGGGGGCCATTCCCAAAATTGATATGGGAAACCTCAGCATGTCATCTCACATATTCCATATCAAGACTAGGTGAGAGGTCAAGGTCACACAACATAATCATGGGTTGAAGCTCTACACCCTATGTGATATGCAATAGGTAAAGAAAGAGAAGCATGTACTCATCACGAGATACCCTCCATACTATGAGGTCAGGGAGAGTGTGTGCAAAAGTTCAGACCGGAAGCTTTCCAAAAATCTGGGAAGTGTGAGTACTGCTGCTTTCAGGAAAGCCACAATGTAGATGAGTCTGTTGCTTATTTTCAATGCATGCATGTGTTTACTAGTGTGTACATACTTAAACAAAGTGCATGCAGGTGCATGGAACATTGCATGATTATTGAACTACATGCAAGTGCGAATGAAAAAGTTTGTGGCGTGCATATAAGCCTATGCATAGAAAAGCAAAGGGCTTTTTACTTTTGCAAAGTACGCAAAGTAAAGAGCTTAATGTGAAGAACCAGACTTTTCGAGAATGCAAATGTGTGCAATGCATGCAGAATTTGAATGCCGATTGGCCCTCCAATGGGGAAGAGCGCCCTCGTGAGAGTACTTGTTTCTATTTCGACCTGCATGCAAGGTGTGTGAGAGATGGTGAATGAATGCAAGGTGAATGAAGAATGCTACGTGAGATCACAATAAAAGAGTGATACCCTTTCATTAATGTCCCTTGAGATCACTCAAGTTCCATCTTTCCATCTGCACCTACCCTTAGCCTATGACCCATGCATCTTCCATTCAATGCACCTTAATGCACCCTTCCCTTCCTATTGCCCCTAGGACCTAGACACATGTGTGCACATTTTTATTAATAGAATAAGTATCACATGTCCAAATTCAATGCCGTTTGAAGCAGTCGCTCCAACTCGACTAGTCCTATCTACTGAGATGATCCACCACCATAACAAATCGGTCGGTGTCCATCATAAATACATATACATGTTACACCATTGGCGTATAATATATAATAATATTTAATGTCTACTAATCACGGATTAGTGATTTCTCTTGTCATGACACTCCCTCCTACTTGAATGGCAGAAGTCCTCTTCTGGATCCTCTCTTGTCTCTTTCTTTTGCGTACGCTTCTCTTTTACTTCTGCATTTGCATCTCCTCTTCATACTCTGCAATAGTCTTCTCTTGGTAGTACACGATCTCTTCTGAATCAAAACTTAAATCTCATCTTCAAGTTCTGGTTCCTCTTAATGCTGAATATTCAAAATGCAGAAGTACCACTGTAGTGCCTCTTCAGTGTCTCTTCATGCTCAGAATCCTCTTCTGAATACTTAGCTGCTGAAATCTCTTTATAGTAACTTGCTCAATAAGCTGAAACATGTTCTCAACAAACTGGTCAGTATTAAAATGATTCTCTCACCCAAATGTTTCATTGAACTACGTGGACCTTGGCGATACTTAATCTATAGAGACTATATATCATCACTCTCTTTTTCCAACTCTTCTATTTCAGCCCTATTCCTTCTATCAGGCGCTCTACACGGATTTTTCTCCGTCTATACTCTGTAATGAATATGCCTACTCTCGATTCAGTTCACACATCCATACACCAGTATTGGATGAATGGATAGCATTAACTCTTGGTTCTATGTCCACTATAGAGTCTTGCGATGAGGAGGTAGAAGCCTCACCCTCCTGCTTGGATGCTTTGCCTTTTCCTTTTACAGAATTTGTTTTGGCAATTTTGGCTAATAGAGTAGGACATTTATGCCATGGATGCCCTGGCTTATGTTTCTTACATCCGAAACATTTACCCTCCTTAATTAGCTTTATCTTCTCATTGTCAGTCATGCAAGGAAATGGTATCCATCCAGGACGTGATTGGCTGTTTCCTTCGTTGAAGGGTTTACGAGGATTCACTTTCCTCTCAGCAATCTCATTCAATTTAGTGAGGTCTTTCAAGGTGGTCGGGTTGAACATCTCAACCTCATATCTCACTTTCGGGGTTAGGGCTGCTAATAAGTACTTCTTCCTTCTATCATCTTCGCTCTTCTCAAGTAACTCTAAAGAGAGTTTCCAGAACCTAGCTGTAAATTCAGCATTACTCTTGTTATCGAATTACCTGAACCTTTCCCAGCGGAAGGTCAATTCTTCTTCATGCCTCGGAGGCATGAAAGTGGCCTTAAGTTGCTCTACAAATTTGGACCATTGAAGAATAGGCTCTTTTCCCGTTTGTGATAAGGACCACCACATCAAATTGAGGATTTCATCCGCCTCTCTTACTCCATCATACTTTGGGAACTCTATTCTCTCTCGAGGTTGAAATTTGGCTCTCTTCGAGGGGATACCTAAATCTTCATCCCCAAAATTCAGCACGCTCTTAGTCTCAAATTTTGTCATAATCGACTATTCAATCATACGGCTAAGCTAAGAAAGCAACTTATCAATGGGGGACTCCTCTCTTCCTCTCGCACTTGGATTATAATTCATGTATATGGGATTTTGAGTTAAAGGCGTAAACTCAACGCCTTGCTCTTGGATGGATTTGTTTCTCCATTTATTTCTAAAAGAAAACTCCCTATCAAGAGATTCTTGAAGGAGAGATGAAGGCAATTCTATATGTGGGTTATCATACTCAATATGTGTGTAACTCTCATCTACAATATCCTCTTCAGGAGAAGGTGATGGCATTCTCTCCCTATCTCCTTCTGGTAGTGGAGGAAAAAGGACAAGTTCATTATTGAATATCCCGTCTCCTTCCATTCTTTCCTTTTAGTAATACAAGAGAGAAAATGACTTCCTGTAATTTCAGAAAAGGGATTTATTTTATAGCAAAAGTCAAGTGTTATAGAGTTGGTGGCACTTATCCGACTCCCGCTTCGTTTGTGTCGAGAAAACACATGAAATGACCTCTTCTTCCTTCTCTTTTAGGCTTTTCTTCTTGTATTTCTGCTGTAAACTGGTGCGCTCCGTTTGGACTACTTATTTTGAGTGGATTGGAGCTCTAGATACCGTTATAGGGGGTACTTGATAGGTGGATCACCCCCTTAAAATCTTGTGTGCATCCGACTTTTCGTTGGGGAGAATGGGGGGGTCTCTTTTTCCCACGGTTTAAGGGTTTTAAGGGTCTATTCGCACGGGGGGGAGTCACCTCGTTAGGACACCCTGTTTCCCGTCCAAAGACCCAAAAATCAGAGAAAGACCTTACCTCAAGAGTTCCAATCTTTCATGCTTCAGAGCCTGCCAGTGATACTCAGCCTCTCGTGCCTATTTTCCAGCACTCAGCAGCCCTCTACCCTCTGCCCACACACAGGTTTCGTCCAATGGCTCTCTTTGCACAAAGTCCTCGGTGGTTGTGCCGTGCGATGGTTTCAGACGCGCTGCCTCCCGCCCGTCTCCACAACCATGTCTCTTTGCGGCGCTCTCCCGTTGTGCCTTCCACGGCACTCTCCTCTATGCGCCACTTTCCCGTGCGGCTCCCTTCCGCATCAGCTGCTGTCCCACACGCTTGCGCCTCGTCTCGTGCTCGCTCCTTCTCCTTCTCTTTCCCACCCGATAGTGGATCGTCGAAGCTCTGATACAAAATGTGAAGAACCAGACGTGAGAGTACTTGTCTCTATTTCGACCTACATGCAAGGTGTGTGAGAGATGACGGATGAATGCAAGGTGAATGAAGAATGCTACCTGAGATCACAATGAGAGGGTGATACCCTTTCATTAATGTCTCTTGAGATCACTCAAGTTCCATCTTCCCATTTACACCTACCCTTAGCCTATGACCCTTGCATCTACCATTCAATGCACCTTAATGCACCCTTCCCTTCGTATTGCCCCTAGGACTTAGACACGTGTGTGCACATTTTTATTAATAGAATTAAGTATCACATGTCCAAATTCGATGCCGTCTGAAGCAGTGGCTCCAGCTCGACTAGTCCTATCTACTGAGATGATCCACCGCCATAACAAATCGGTCAGTGTCCATCACCTTGTTTTCTGTCAATTCCTGCAGAGAAGCTATTGGGACAGAAATAGAAAGAACGGGGAAAATTGGGGAGGAGGGTAGAAGGGGAATGATGGAAGAAAGAGAGGAGGAAGGATAGAGGACAAGGCTGAGAGGATTGAAGAGGATTCTTCCTTCGACCTCCAAGAGACTCGCCTTCACACAATCCACTCCTTCGATTTGAAAAACACCCTTCAAAGTAAATGCCCTTCTTTGTACTCCAAAAGACAGCCCCTACCTTTGGCTCTGATACCATGTGAGAAGTGCAGCGGTGCTGAGCAACAATGGAGAGAAAACAGCAAACACTCACAAAGGAAGAACTGAAAACAAGAGAGCAAACAGAGACTTGCACAAGGATCTCAGGGAAAACTCCTCAACCACTGGAGAAAACCTCTATGGAACCGAGGGAACTAGAGACTGCTGAGATGAAGAATGTGGGGGAGAGGAGCCCTATATATAGGGCCCCCCCTTTGCCTAGGCTGGCCGACCAGATGGACCAACCTAGGGAGGGACAGGCCGACCTGCTGGTTGGTGGATTTGCATGGGGTTGGGGGCCCAACCAACCCTTTAACTGAGGCGCCATCTAGGCGACCTGGTGGCAGCCCTAAATGGGGCCATAACAGGGCCTGGGGGTGGGCAGAACAGGCCCGTACCCCCCGTGACAGTCCACCATGAATCCGGGCCTGGAAACAGGCATAGGGGAGGGTGCAAAACAGGAGAGCACCTCTCCGTACTCCCCTTCATCTGAGCAGCTCCCATGGGACTCCTCTCTAACTCTCGTGGGCAAACCCACAAGCATTACTCTCACTCAGCCTCACATGGGCGGGCAGACCCACAACCATGAGTTTCAGCATTACTCTCACTCAGCCTCACATGGGCCCTCTCTCTATGATACAGGAGATGACCTCTAACACCACCATGTGTCCCGTGAGGCAAGTGCAGGTCCATAAGGCAAGGACTGTTGGATATTTAAGGCACTAGTCAATGTAATAATTAGTTAGAAGGGTTAGGGGTGTTTTTTTCTTACCTAAGGTTTTCTTCCCTAGCATGTTCTGTTCGAAAAGGGGGCTGGCTGTGAATGTTTCCAAAACTAAACTCATGATAGTCAAGACTATACAGCCAAGTAATCCCCCTTCAATCTCATATATGGGTCAACTTGTTGATACAGTGCACTCATTCAAATACTTAGGCATTGAAATTCCAGCCAATAACAAACGGAGCAGCTGTGTGCAACGGAGAATTGATGCAGGATGGGGAAAGTATTATCAATTTGAAAATGACTACAGCAATACCAACACAAGAAGGTGGCAAGTACAAAACATGAATTTTGGGGCATATGTGGTACAAACAGTGCTCTATGGGGTAGAGGTGTGGGGGGGGGAGTATACCATCATCAAAATGGAATGATGTAGAAAAAATGCAGAAATCTTTCATTAGAAGACACCTTGGCATCAAGGCTACCACACCCTACTCTCTCCTACTCCTAGAGACACAATGCATACCCATAGAGTTGCATGCCTTGAAGAGAGTACTCAGATACATCACAAAGGTCAAGCGCATGAATAATGAAAGGCTGCCAAAGAGGGCATGGGTAGAAAGTCAAAAGTCCCAAAAGACGAATAAGGGTAAGATTTTGGCATCTGGATGGGCACTAGATTTAAAAAATGGTTCCAAAAATGGGAGGTAGAGAGGTACTTGGACTACTCTCCAGAGGAGGTAGATGAGGATGCCTTTCATCATGACCTGCTGAATGCACTACACAGGAAATGGCAAACAGCTGAAAACAGAGATAAGTTTGAGTACTACCATACATTTATTAACCCCGAATATTGGGCTACTTATACAAGAAGAGAAACAGCCACGCAAAAGTACATTTGCACACCTATGGCAATACATAAGCGAAGAGCTTTGGCCTCACTTCGCACCCGATCACACCAGCTGCAGATTGAAATAGGAGGATGGAAAGATATGCCAAAAGAGAGCAGAATATGCCAATTTTGTGACCAGGGAATGGTAGAAACTGAAGAACACATGGTAATGATATGCCCTTACTATACTCACATCCGGAAAGCATTTAGCTCTCTTCTCGAGGGACATAACAGACTGGCTGATATGCTACATAGCGGGTCACCCCCAGCTTTAGGAACGTTTGTCGATAAGCTTTTCAAGCACAGGAACTCACCTAAGACATAAAGGTAGTTTCTCTTAATACCCTCCCCTCCAAGGGAGGAGTCTTTGTGTACGAGGATTTTGTATTGCTCAGGTCCCATAGGCCGATTTTTTGGTCTTCAGAGGACGACAATATATTCTTCTTCTTCTTCTTCTTCTTCTTCTCTCTCTCCTCAACTTTAATTTGTGGATTCTCACGTTTTGCTTGCTCTACACATTGTTCTACTCACAGCCAAGTTGCTCTAGACACTAGCCCCCCAACATCTGCCCAAACATCCCCAAGCCAGCCATCATCTCTTTTGAGCTGGCCACCGCCTTCTACATGCTTCTGGAGCTGGTTTGAACCAGGCTGCTGCTGTTCTAGACCTGTATAGCTGATTCTCAGAGGCTTTTGCAGCTATTTCGACCTGTTTTCAGCTACCCACCTGCTCTTTGCAGCTGTTTCAGACCCGTTTTTAGGAACTTGTCAGCTGCCACAAGGTTTGCAGACCCCGTTTAAGGGTTTTCAGACCCCGCTTTGGGGTTTTGCCAGCTGCTACAGGGTTTCAAACCTGTTTTTAGAGTTTTGCCATCAGCAGCCAATTGCTACAGGGTTTGTAGACCTGTTTGAGGGTCATTCTCAGCACACTTTTGACCCGTTTTGAAGGCTTTCCTCAGCTGCAACAAAGTTGCTTCAGTATTGGAGACATTCTACAGCTGCCTGGACCTGCTCCAGCTCAGTTTGATTAAAGGTGTTGTATTATGACAAAGAACAGTTCTGACTTTTACTGTTCCAGCCCTAACAAAGGAGGTTGAATAAACCCTGTTTCTGCATGGGCTGTTAGGTTTTCGTAAGAGGAAGATACAGTTACTAAGAAATCAGTTCATATTGTTCTATAGTACCCTTCTTCAGCGAAGGACTGAATGCATTCTCTCAGAATTGTTGTCCATTCTTTTGGGACTGTTTTGTCATTTGCAGGTAAAACAGGCTTCAGTGAGGTTATGCATAGTTTTTTCCCCCAAGAGAAAAGAACTTTCTCTTAATGCTTAAAACCAACGATACAAATCAGCAATCCATGTGGCACTGATCGTGGGAGAATCAAAGGGAGAGAAACTGGCTCTCAACTAGCCTATTTTCAGAGAACCCAGCTCACTGCCTGGAAATGTCTGAAACAGGGGCCAAATCACCTCGCTCTGTGAATACATAAAAGACACCTGCAGGCCAAGCCTTGCAGAAATTACCACATCTCAGCGGTTGCCCTAGATCCTGATATCCCGCACTCCCAAATGGTGAGCAAGGTGTAAATACTGTCCTGTCAATGAGGACAAGGGTGGCCGGTGAATGGCCTAGTGTTACTTTCAAGGTTAGATCATGTGTCCCATAACACATGACCCTTCCCTAGCTACGACTCTCAGGCCAACATGTCTCCATCCACATGAGACATCCACATGAGACATCCGTTCATGATCCCAATATTGAGCCCTAGGCCTGTAATGTTAGCCATGCCCTAAAAAGAAAACATGTATATGGTCATGTTGACCATATACACAAACAAAAAATGTGGCCTAATTAGTCAAATAAAAATCCGAATGGAATGCATTTGCATGGGACTTGAAGCTAACGCTTAAAGATAGGGTGGAATTGGCTTGGAAGGGATGGAAGGTAATGCTTAAAAGAGAAGATGGAATTAGCTTGGAAGGGAAGGAAGGTAATGCTTAAAAGAGAAGATGGAATTGGCTTGGAAGGGATGGAAGGTAATGCTTAAAAGAGAAGATGGAATAAGCTTGGAAGGGAAGGAAGGAAAGTGTGATTCATTATGTTTCAAATGGCTATTCAAATTGGGTAGCAATCAACCATGAGTGAAGATAGCTAGATTCTTGATTTCCAAGAATGGTCCACAAGGTGTGAGTGAACCATGGAAAGACTTGACTCTTTTTGAGGTGCATAGTAAGATTCCATAATATGAAATTCTTTCAAGGATTAGACAAGGCTAGAAACAAATGTAGGTAGTGTTTGCTAGACAGGATTACATTCCCTTCATGGTGATACACCTTTGGGAAGATCTTTATGAATTTATGGTTGGGGACTAAAAGATGGTCCTCGGTTCATTAAAAAGTCAACCAAGGGTAGTGAGAAGAGTCATTAAAATAGGACTAATACTCTTTTGGGATGTTTGGGATCAAAATGGACATAATTGGTTGTCAATTGACACTGTCTTGATCACTTTCACCTGTCAACTAGTAAGAACAAATTGTTACAAAAGCTTATGGAGAGAATTAGAGATGATTGTCCTACTTATGTAATTTTTAGGGAATTCCAATACTTCAAGGGTTTTTGCAACTATTGTAGGGAAGGCTTTACAATGCTGTTCTTTCAAGGATTTTAGGGAGCAAAGCATGCCTTGGATTGTTGATCATTGCCCCATATTATAGTGTTTCTATTTGGAGATGTAGGTTGTCCCTAGGTTGTCTCGAGCCTAGAAGGCAACCTTTTAATTTAAGCTTAATCTCATGCTATGGAGGATTTTAGTTTGCAAGATGCCTATAAGGGTCAGGGTGGCTAAATGGAGTTACCCAAAGATTTCACCACTATGCCCATTGTGTAAGACAAATAAAGCGACTAATCTGCATGCATTCTAAAATTGATCAGTTACCAAAGGTGTTTGGTGGAAGATCAACAAATGGCTTGTTTTAACCCTACCCTAGCTATCTTTAGTAGCTATGTAAGAAATCCTAGATTTACTATATTTAGAAATGTGCTAAGGAACAGAAAGGAGACTGAAATAGCAGAAAGAAAAAGAAAGAAATTTTATTAGAGTCTTTGGAAGACCGATGGGTCTATGAGAACAAACCGAGCAAGAGGCATGATGTCGAAGTTCAACTTGTCCGTATAATGTTGTATGCGAAAGGACAAGTTTTTGGTCCTGGTGTTGCACAAGAATGTAGTTCCATTTGCAAGTTCAATCTAATAGTCCATCGGACTAGGACTAGTGGTCAACTGAAGTTTTTCAACCATAGAACTAGCTAGGAAGTTATGAGAGCAGTCACTGTCGATGAGGATAGTGACCGTTGTTCCACAAATCGATCCTTGGACGCAAAGTACTTGAGTGGCCAAGGAAGGTTCGGGGTTGCTGGCAAGGCTCATGTGGATGGTATTTGCCATTCGAACATCTTTGCCTTTCTTGTCTTGTACTGGGGTAGCATCTTTTGTTTGGGAAGTGCTAGGTTTCATATTGGAATTTTGCTTTGGTCGCTTTTGACAATCGAACCATCTATGGTCGCCCGTGCAGATAGTACAAATTCCTTTTGTGCTGGAGTTGTTCTTCTTGTTAGTGGCCGCACCTTTATGTTGGTGATGACGATCATGACTTTGTGAAGAGGAAGAAGCACGATCCTTGGAGGAGTGCTTCTGTTGGGATCCAGCATACGATTTCTGAGACTTGTTGGAATCTTGAGACTGTCGCTGACCTTGATTACCCGAGTTTTTTTTGAACTTGGGATTATCTTGCGGGCGAGCACCCTTGGCCATAGTAGAGTTCTGTGTTCTATTAGAACTCTGCTTCCCTGCGGTAATGCGCTCTGCGTAAGCATCAATGCGTAACGAGAGATTTAGGCCTGAGATGAAAGCATGAAGGCAATCATCATTTGTTAAACCATCGATCTTCAGCACCAATGTGGTCAACTGAGAGATGTAGGAAGACAAGGAGCCCGTTTGCTCCAACTCTCGAAGTTTTGAACGTGCTTGAAAGTCCGCATTGGCAGGCATGAACTGCTTACGGAGCACGTGTTCAAAACGTTCCCAAGTTAACACACTTTTGCCGTCCTTTAAGCATCATTGCCACCATAGGAAGGCTGTATCTTTGAGCAGGGAGGCTACTAAGGCAATCTTTTTGCCTTCAGTGAGGTCAACAGTATCAAAGTACATGCGCGGTTTTGCAAGCCATTGGTCAACTGTTCGGCGATTTCGTTGACCAGTATAGGCTTCAGGAAGTTTAATGTCAAGTCTTTTAGTTTTGGAAGCTTGGAGTAAGCAGTAGAGGACACGGAGTTCAGTGTTTTCTACCTCTGGTGGGAACGAGTCCACATAGTCATCCGGTGGCGTCGCGTCATCCTCTATATGTGTGGTACTGCAAGAATCCTGGAGGCGTTGGACTTTCTGGACGAAGTCGGAGATGCTGTCCTGAAGTTGAGAAATTTGAAGTTGAAGTAATGCTTCGCCTTGTATGTTGACTTCAGAGGTCTTTTTGGACTTGAGTCGCTTATCTCCGGAGAGGCTGCACGCGAGCGTTGCAACATATCTGAGGTCCTGTGAGAAGAGCACGAACCTGCACTCTATCCTGGAAGAAGATCCGGACTGCTCCCTGAGATTGCTCATGTTGGAGGGGGCAGGCGAGGCAGGATGAAACCACTCGTGGAAATCTGGTAAAGGAGGTCCTATCTGAGGTAACAATGGTGAAGACGAAGTGGGTGTTACTGCTCGTGAGAGGATAGGAGTAGGTTGCAGAGTCTACGGATCTGAGAAGGGATAAGGAGCTGCTGTCAAGAGTGGAGGATATCTAGGAGAAGGAGTGCCTTCAGAGTGTAAATACTGTCTTGGGGAAGGTAAAACCTGTTCAGGAGGATATCTGGGAGCTGAAGGAGGTGGAGAGTACCCTTGGAGATGCTGAAGCTGAGGGGTAAAAGTCTCTCCAAAGATGGACAGAAAACTCGTGAGGAATATCGGGTTCTAGGTATCTACGTGTCTCGTGAACACAACCTGGACTGTGCTGAGGAAATAGTGTAATTGAGGTGCCTCACACAGAAGATATAGGATGTGGTCCAAGTCACTAGAAGGGCACGTGACACAAAAGACCCACGATGCAAAAGCTCCGAAATGGGCTGGTTGTGCAATCTGAACACGATATTGTGTATAGATGATGCCTAAGGTGTCCTTGAAGGGGCTGAGGCATTACCAGGGGTTTCCATGATTTAAGGAAAGGGCTTTCATTTGCCGTGATTTGATAATGAGCAGCAAATAACAATATGAAAGCGAAACCTTAGAAAAAGAATGGAAAGAATCCACCTGGCATAGATTAGATAAGCCAGACTGTGGTGAAAAGCGTGTAGCAGCAGTGGGCTTCGGGCTGGAAAGAGTACAGCATCAATTGCGAGTTGAAGGAGGTCCTAATGTCAAGTTGGTAGAAGACAAAAGTCAGGCTTCATATTTCAAAATTAGGGTTTGCTGTAGAAGGAGGCGAATCAGCGACCAAAGAGTCTGGTTGTGGGCAGAATATGTTGCCAGCAAAACCATGAACCACCCAGGATCTCGATCTGTTGTGTAGAGGCAAGAATTTCTTGTACAAGAGGGGCTGGCTGAGGTGATTTGCTGGACAGCAAGGCTTCTGTTCACAGGCAGAGATGGTGAGGTGAAGAGGTAGAGTCGGCTGGGCAAAGATTGGCGTCAGGCTGTCACTCTTCTAAGGCGATAGAAGGCATCCATGGCTGAGCAAAACTGGTGAACAAATTCAGCAGGCTGAGGGCAGGATTGGCATGACTATGGAAGGCCGCCAAAGGCTGAGCAAAGCCTAGAAGCAGAATTGTTTGTAGGGAGCAGAATTGGCATTGGCTGGCAAGCAGAAATCGGTAAGGGGGGAGCAGAATCGGCGTGATAAGCTGTACGAAACAGCAGGCGCGACTTTCGAGACGGCTCTAGCCGATTTGCGATGGCTGAAATAACAGCTAGGCCTTGCTTTTCCCAAAAATTAAAGGCTGGGTTACTTGAACACAAGGGTAGTCTTGGGTTAGGCCTTGGGTGTAGGGCTGGTTGCCCTTTTTAGGCCCTCTAGGTACCCTTTTGTAGGTTGGTGCTTGGTGCCAAAGGGTGTGCCTATTCTAAGGGGTATGACCCTTGGAATAGGTGTACCTTTTCATGAAGGGGTGCAACCCTATTTTAAAGAGGGGTGTCCCCACATGAAAAGATGTGTCCTTTTTTCCACGATGGGGTGTGTCCCTTGGGTGAGGAGTCAAAAACTCTTCATCAAAAGGTGTGTCCAATGGAGAAAAAGGTGTGTCCCTTGGTTTTTAGGACAGCCCAAGCACATCAAAAGACAAGACTCGTGTCCATTCACATCAACTCGTGATGTGAGGGAGATGGAGAGGCCACTCATGACTTTAGGTGGGGTTGGCGCTAAAAAATTTTACACTCATTCTCTCCATCTCTTCCATGCACAACGTGCGTGGATATCCTTCTAACGGAAGTAGATGTATCAGATAGACGCTAGAAGGTGGGGGGCATTTCATTCATCAAACCATCCATAAGTCTAAGGTATAGAGAAAGGAATACATCATAGATCGTGACAAGCTAGCCCTAGCTTTAGTAAAGTAGCTTTACTTTTCATAAGGGACTCTACTTTTCCAATAAAGCCTAACTTATCCCAAAATAGCTTACTTTATTTGGATAAGATCTATTCATGGAATCTAAACCTCATCCATGTTAGCTCCACTTCCAACCTTTACACTATGTCTAACCCTAGGTCATGTTGCATCCATAGTTGGCCTAATTATGGCACCAACATTCTCCCCCTTTAAAATAGACTTATGTTGGCATAAATGAGGGTAGGAATTCAATAGTTCTAGACTATATTTCTCATCTAGAACTACATTCCAATGGTATATCTATAATGTAGTATCCGTGAAGATCTTGAAATTATTCAACTGCCAGCTGAGGTATATTGAAAAGTATCGGGGCTCAGTTGCTTGGCTCTCTCTTTCGAGGCCTTGGCCGTCAGGTCTTTTATCAGAGACATGACTCCTCTTGGGCTTTATCGATTCAGCACCACTTAGTGGAGTTATGCTCTCTGGGTGATGTTCCTGCCTCACCATTTAGAGCTGTGCATGCCTCTGTGGAGACTTCTTGGGAGATATTGGCGTGTATTATAGAACGCCATATCTGCAGAGCCAAATGTACACAAACATTGGATGGATCCTAGGTTCACCCTTCTCACACATTGGCCAGTATATGGATTGACACTATACATACACTGATGGCCATCTGGGCAAGCATGCAAGAGTCCTCTTGCGCAGCCTCTGCAACAACATGGGCTGCGTTCCTTAGAGAATGGAGTGGTTCACCCTTCTTCTCTGAGTCTACCACAGGGTTGAGATGGCATTTTTAGGCTCAAACTTGGTTGTTTTCCACCTCTTTATGAGGAGTTTTTCTCCTGCATTGCATGATGTATCTCCCGCTTTAAGCTTGTTCTCGCGGGTTTTATCCATACTTAATGGAAGTCTCTTTTTTGGGGAAAAAGAACAGAACTGAAGTCACTTAGAGTCAATTCTGTACAGTTCTTTAGAGTCAATTCTTCCACGTAGAAACTTTAAATGCACTTAATGATACTAAGCAATCACTAAGACTTGACTTGTTAAAACTATGGTTTTCAGTATCCCACCGTGACAAATTTGATGGACAAGTTTCCGTAATGTCTTCTGGTCCTTCACCAACCATGAATGGTCCTGCCACGAAACAAGTTAAGATCTTAGGATTTTAGTGCTCTTGTACTACTATACATTTCTTTGATAACAAAGTCCATACTACCCTCTTGTTACACTGAAGTATGTTTTATCTTCTAATGTTAATATTCAAGAGGTGAAGATTTTCCATACCAACAGCAAATATTATCATGGAGCTATCAATCACAAAACTTTTTTCTCCCATCCTTTTTGGATTCAACACAAATGAACACACAACACATAACCCAATTACAACGCCATGGCAGATTCATTATTTTAAGCAGTCAGATCATCTTGAACTTAAAATGACAATACTCGACAAAAGATTACAAAGTTTACCACTCCCTTTTGGATTCTCGCCAATAAATTCACATATTAGTGAAACAGCTGATAAGTTCAAGGGAATTTGAAGGGGATTGCTGAACTCCACATCCACGGTCAAGTCTTCTGCAAAGTAGTGAATAGACAAAGACAGTGAGTAACGAAGGAAGAATAAAAACCACATTTTATATCAAGAAAATAGGACTCTTCCAACATTAAAAAGAATGGTATGAATCAAATTCAACCCACATACACATATAAGCATGTGTACACAAAAATGCACTTATACACACACACGCACATGCTTATGGCATCATCTTCTAATTGACCTGTCCATTGGATCAAATACTCATAATAAATATTCTTTTAAAAGCATTTTACTCTTTGGTCAAGAACAATTTCTAGCTCCAAAGATACATAAGAACAAGACTCTAACAAGAGAATCAACTGAATTTGCAGAACCAATTCATTTTTTGTATTAGGCTTTTCTTTCAATCGGCTTATATGAAACACTGGATGAATAGTGATATCACATGGTAACTCCAAGTGGCAGGCAACATTATTAATCACCTTCTATAATGCATCAGCTGCTCAGCTTGTGAGCAGCCTGCTTACAATCTACGAGTTGGTGGCTCCCTCATCTGTGCCTGTCACTTCCTCCCATCAGCCTCTTCACCTTAGGTTCCCCATCTCGCCTCTGTTTCGTATCGCAACCAAGAGTGCTCCCCATTGGAGCTATGGAGGGCACTGCACATACGGTATGACCTCTATACTGTGGAGGGGGTTTTGTTGCCACGTAGCCCTGGTATGGCCTTGCAAGCTAGTTAGGACATCTAGTCCACTTGGGACACTAATCCTAGTTCACTTATGACATTTAGTTCTAAGTTGAGTTTTGGTCCTATATCGGCCACCATTTGCACTTTCTCATTATCCATTTGCAAGTACACTTTAGTTTCTTCAGCGTGTTGTCTCCTCCTTGCATTCCAACTTCCTTCCATTCCTCTCGGATCCAAGAAATACTAAGTTTTTTTTTGTCTTGGGTTTTGCATTGTAAATATTGTTGGATCATTGTCCAGTGAATGTGCCTCTCCTTATAGGCATTATTGATCTGGAGATGCACAACAAAGACCTCTTGGGCAAGCTCATTGTTAAAGGACTCATTCTAAGCATAGAGCTTTGAACGTTGTTGCCTCAGTAGGGGCTTCTAAGAAACTCTCCGCGCATGGGGATTAGTAATTGTGGCAGCATTCACATTCTTTAAGTTTACGCATATTCTGAGCTTCTTGTTGCGCTTAGGCACAATGACAATGGGTGAAACCCAATCAGTGTGCTCTATCTCATAGATGAATCCGGCATCTAGAAGTTTTTCAGGCTCGTCATAGACCATGGTGCCATACTTAGGATTTGTGCAATAAGGTCTACATACCTTAGGGTGAACACCTTCCCTTATACGTACCGTGTGTACTGCCACGTCTGGTGAAATTCCTTTCATCTCTTTGTATGACCATGCTAGGCAGTCACGGTATTCCATTAGGAGTGCTTTGAGTTTGGTTTCATCTTCCTGTCAAAGCTGTTTCCCAATGAAAACCAGTTTTTCTTCCTCCCCTTCAAGGGCGAGGTTTATTGTGCGTGTTTTTGCCGGTCCCTCATAGATTGAAGTTCCTCCAATGCTATCAGTTTCTTGAACTTGAGATTCTCTTAGTGGTCTTGGCATTGCTATTAGGGCACTGCCACGTGTAATTCTTGAAGTACTCTGGCACTTCTCAAAGATCGGCCTCTGATGGTGTTGAACTAGCCTGACATGTGCCATGTGTACTGGGTGGCATAGTTTCATTTACCAATTTGTTAGGCTCATAAAAATTTACAAGTTGTCGTCGAATTGATTGTAGCAGCATTTGCCTACTACCAGTGACTTTGCTTCCAAGCTCCAATTTGCGGATTTCCAAAGATAGCACTAGTTCTTTGGAGGTACTGAGCCCCTCGCGCCAGGATGCCAAGATGGTTATGTCAATCTCATTGAGCCTACCTCGAGCTCCCCTCAAATGTGCCACTTCCTAAAGCTGCTCCTATGTTTTCTTGGGGAGGCGGCACTAGGCTCGCAGAGAGTGGGCAGCTCACTATCCCATTGTGGCTAACTAATGTGCGTACGGTTGCCCCCCCATGTGCCCCTCCTGGTCTTGGACCTCTAGGTCCCATAAGGGTTGGTGCTCATACTCCTCTCTGCACTACAGGCTGGTCCATGTGAGGCCAATGGACAGGTATTGCCACATCCTCATCAAGGTCCACATCAGCAGTGACCCCTTCCTTATTAGGGGGCCTCCATGAAGATCCATTGGTGAGACTGTTGCCCTTGACATTTGATTTAATCATTTAGGATATTATAATGCTTCTATGTGCCATTTGAGAGTAGGGAATAGAGGACTCTAGAAAGACCACCGAAAGGTGTGAGCGTTTTTGAAGGGCTTGGCCTGCATGTGTCTTTTTTATTCTCACGGATCGAGGTATACCCCCTCTCCCTTAGCTATTGGCGCTTGCTTCTGGGGTACTCTAGGTAGTGAGCTAAGACCATGAGAGGCAGCTCTAGCATCTACTAACAAAGAGGGCTCTCAAACATCTCAACCACCCAACCACAATTTTTGGAGTGTTCCGCTGGCCTCACACGACGTACGCTAACTACTCGTTTTGTCTCCCTCGAGTTTCTTCCATGGTAGAGCTCTCTCTCTCTAGAAACCTCCCTCCATCTCCGGTACATCCCATGTGGACCTCCTGGATGCCAACTATCCTTCCAAAGGACCTTAATCTTTTCGAAGGCTATCTCATGGGCTATCCATAGATGCCGCTTATACCTTGGTATGAGCCTTGTAGGCCTAGTTATAGTCAGTTAGGACTATTGGTACAGTTAGTTTATGTACCATCTAGGTCAGTTAGGACACTTAGTTAGGACAGTTAGCCCTAGGGTTTTGTTATGTTGGCTCTCCCTTGAGCCTCCACACTTCAGCTTTGCGGCAATCTATTACAGCGTCTCGTTTTTCTCCATTGTGCTTCCTTTTTTGAGCTTCCATCACCCAATAGTGGTATCAGAACAGGTCAGGAATCCATTCCCTCAGCCATTGACAGCTTTCCCGCTGGTCTTGCTGGTTTTCCCACTCCCACGAGTGTTTGAGGCCTTTCCAAGAACTTCTGCCATGAAAAACCTCATTCTTACGCAAGAAGATCGCATTTTCGAGCAGCTACCGCGAAGGAAACACATTTTGGAGCAAATCCGAGCATTTTTCTGCACAAAAACCTAACTGTACGAAATTCCGTACACATTGGACGGACCTGTCAGAACCTGCCAGAAATTTCGTACCGTTATACGGATCTGTCAGAAATTCCGTACAGTGTACAAACTGTCAAAAAAATTCGCACGTGTCGAATCCATACAACTGTCAGAAATCCCGTATGCAGCTGCCTCAGGGTGCGCGCCAGTCATTTCTCAAGTTTTCCAGCATTTCGGAGCTGCCTCGAGCTGTTTGCCAATCATTGCTCAGGTTTTCAGCACTTTGGAGCTGCCTCGAGCTGTGTCCCAGCATTTCGGAGCTGCCTTGAGCTGCGGGCCAGCATTTTTGAGCTGCCTCGAGCTGCATGCCAGCACTTGGAGCCATTTGGAGCTGCTGAATTGATCCGGAGGCTTCTCTTTGAGCCCTTCCCTCCTCATTTGGCCTCCCTTTGCCTCAGGCTGCGAGCTTCTCTCCATTGGATCTCTTTCACTCTATTTCTATGTGCTCTCCTCCTCATGGGAGCACTTCTTTTGCTATAATTCTCATTTCCAGCCCTCCTTTGCTCCCATTCAGAGCCTTTCATTGCTGTCCTTTTGGGCTACATCATTGGGTAAGCCGTTGTTGCATTCGCTTTTTCCAATTTCTGCTTCGTTTGCATTTTCGAAAGGCCTCATGTTGCCTTTGGGGATTTTTCTTGCAACAGGTACACCTTGGGACAGCAGAGTCTTTTACAGACATAAGCTTTGAAGCTTGGGCAGTTTTTTGGCTAAAGCCTGATGAGGGTGGTAACATGGATGCCTATCTCACTAATGTGAACGATTTGAAAGACCAGTTGGCCAACATTGATGAGATTATGCCCGATTCTCAGCTGGTTTCTAATACCCTTCATGGGTTGCCTGATTCATATCAAGGCTTTGCTACTACATTGAGGTTGGTTGCAAGGGGTGATGCCAATCATTTCTCATTTGACCAGCTTGTTGCTCTTCTTCTTCAGGAGGAGCAAAGTCGTGTGAATCGCAATGCTACTATGGCTAGTGATCAAGCATTTGCTGCCCATTATATACGCAAAGGTAAAGGCAAGGTTTCAACTGAAAAGCCCTCTCATTCCCATGCTGATCAATCACATGGTGCCTCTTCTTCAGGGGATAACAAAAAGAAGAGATGTAACTATTGCAGGAAACCTGGGCATGATATTTCTAAATGCAGGAAGCGCATAGCATCTGAAAAGAAAAAGAAAGAGTCTGGTCTTGCAGTATCTGGTTCTTCTAGTGCAGAAGATCGACATGAGTCCGCTAATTTCGCACAAGACCACCATTGGCCTTTCTTGGTTACATGTCAGTATAATCCTGATGTTCATGATGCTTGTATGGCAGTTCTAGAAGTTCGTGATGCCTGGTTCTTTGATAGTGGTGCTAGCAAGCACATCACTTCCTACATCTAAGGAAAGCAGTGTCACATGTGCCAATAATGCATCATATACCGTGAAAGATATTGGGCAAGTTGCTCTTACTTCTGTCTCTGGTGGTATTGTCACTCTAGACCATGTGCTTTATGTTCCAGGCATTCGTAAGAACCTCATTTCTATTTCAGCCATTGCTACATGTGGCTTTCAGGTTATTCTAATGGTGTGAGGTGTGCAATGTATGATGTTACACATGCCTCTACCCTGGTTTCGACAGGCACATTGTCTAGCGGTCTTTACAGACTTGATGCTCATGACAGATGCTCACATGATGATGATGCACTTGCCGATGCACATGCTTTTGCTATTGATTCTACCATGGCAGATACTCATTTGTGGCATGAGAGGTTTGGATACCTCAATTTTGGAGCCCTGGTGAAGTTATAGAAGGAAGATATGGTTGTGGATCTTCCCAAAATGCATATGCCTACCAAACATGTTTGTGAACCATGCTTACTTGGTAAGATGCACCGTGCCGCGTTTCCTGAGGATGGGAGAGTTGGTGCTTCACGTAAGCTTTATCTGGTTCATAGTGATGTTTGTGGACCCATGAGGGTTGCAGCTCTTAGGGGGTTATTTGGCATCAAAATCCAAGTCTGATGTTTCTTCATGCTTCAAGTACTTTATTGCCTTGGCTCAGAATGAGAGTGGGCTGCACATTGCTCACATTGATACAGACAAAGGGGGGTGAATACTTGTCGAAGGAGTTTGTTGTTTTTTTGGCTTCCCATGGCAATAATCATCGATGCATGGTGTCTTATAGTCCTCAACAGAATCCTGTGGCTGAGCGGAAGAATAGATCCACGATGGAAATGGCCAGATGCATGTTGAAAGGCAAACATTTGCCTAATAAGTTTTGGTTGCATGCGGTCATGTGTGCAAATTACATCTTGAATAGATGTCCTACAAAGACAATGCAGACTATCACACCTTATGAGGCTTGGACACGCCGTAAGCCTCGCATTTCCCACGTGAGGACTTCTGGATGCTTAGCTTATGCTCATGTGCCTTCACAGAGCCGCACTATGTTGGATGATAAAGATGTTAAATGCATTTTTATTGGGTATAGTTCAGATAGCAGGGGCTATAAGCTATATCAGCCCCGCACGGGCAAGTGTTTTGTCAGTCGGGATGTTGTGTTTGATGAATCTTCCACTATGCTTTTGCTGGACTGTCAAAAACAGCCCGTTGTTGATGCCTCAAACATATTCGACAGCTTGATGCCTTTGTTTCCATCCGATGCTCGGGATGATGTTCCATCTGAGGTTGTCCCTCCTCCATCTGTTGGTCATTTACAACCCCATGTGCATGCAGAAATTCAGCCTGATATGCCTATCATTGATCACGATCATTTGCACCGGGCTCTTGACCAGGAAAGAGCAGAAATTCAGGAGCCTAAAAAGATACCCCGTTGGCTCCTTGACACATTAAAAGACAGCGAACAAGACACTCCTCTGCCAGCACGTACGAGAGTAGCTGTCCGGAAAGAGCATGCTAGTTTTGTTGCTTATGCTTTGGTTGCTACAGCATGCAATGAAGAGCCATTATGTCATCAACATGCCTTTCAAAATGATTGTTGGATGAAGGCCATGCAAGCTGAATTGGATTCTATCCATCAAAATGACACTTGGGAATTATGTGATTTGCCTTATGGAAAGAATGCCATTGGAACTAAGTGGGTTTACAAGATCAAACGCAAAGCTGACAGTTCAGTGGACCGTTACAAAGCCCGTCTTGTTGCTAAGGGCTATGCTCAGCAACATGGCATTGACTTTAAAAAGACTTTTGCTCCCACTTCCAAGATCACTACCATTCGCATTGTTATTGCCTTTGCTGCCCACTTTCATGGGCAGATACATCAGCTTGATATTAAGACAGCTTTCTTTCATGGGCATTTGCAGGAAGAGGTCTATGTTTCCCAACCTACTGGCTTTGAGGTTGACGGTTTTGAAAGCAAGGTATGCCGCTTGAAAAAGCCCCTCTATGGATTGAAGCAGGCACCTCGGGCTTGGTATTCAAGAATTCATTCTTATTTGCTCACACTTGGCTTTCAGAACAGCCCTACAGAGGCTACTCTTTACATCCGCAAGCGTGGGACAGATTTGCTGATTTTAGTCCTTTATGTGGATGACATGCTTGTAACTGGGACACATGCTCAACCAATTGCAGATTTTAAAGTTGATTTGCAGCAGACATTTGCTATGTCTGATCTTGGTCTTCTGCACTACTATCTCGGCATTCAATTTGCTAGCAGTGAGGGGGGCATTTTAACAAGTACATTGGACAGCTTTTGCAGCGTTTTCAGTTTGAGGACTGCAAGCCAATATCCACACCATTAGAGACTAGTTTTCACTTCTCTTCTGAGGATGGCAGCGGTACATGTGATGTCACTCTTTATCAGCAGGCAGTTGGTTGTTTGATTTACCTATGCCGTACGAGACCTGATCTACAGTATGCTGTCTCACAGTTGAGCAGATATATGCACAGCCCATCTATGCACCATTGGCATGCCATGAAGCGTGTTTTCAGATATCTTAAGGCACTCAGCATTTAGGCCTTCTTTATGGGGCTGATACTTCACTTGTCATGCATGGGTTCACTGATAGTGATTAAGCTAGCTATTCTGACACTCGTGTATCACATAGTGGCAACTGTTTCATCCTTGGTACTTCATGTGTTTCTTGGTTCAGCAAGAAGCAGAGTACAGTTGCTACTTCTAGCTGTGAAGCTGAGTATAGAGCGGCTTTTACAGCTACAGTGGAGTGTGTTTGGCTTCGGAAGCTACTTGCAGATCTTTGTGCATGTCAGACTGCTCCTACCGTCATCTTCACTAATAGTCAGAGTGCTTTGGCTGTCGCACTAAATTCAGTTTTCCATGCTCGCACAAAGCACATTGAGGTTCACTATCACTATGTCAGAGAGCGATTATCAACAGGTGATATTGAGTTGTCTTATGTTCCCACTGAAGACAACTTGGCAGATCTTTTTACGAAGGCTCTACCTCGACCTAAGTTTGAGGTTTTTCGGCAAGCTTTAAACTTAGTACCTTTTGTAACTTGATCTGTTGTACTCTGTACAGTCATAGGTTGCTATATCCTATGGGACGAACATGTTCAACCATGACACTAGATATTTAGGTATCATGAGCCATGTCCAGGATACTTCAGCCCATACCATGGAGGGGGGTTTGTAGGCTATCTCATGGGCTATTCATAGATGCCACTTATACCTTGGTATGAGCCTTGTAGGCCTAGTTATAGTCAGTTAGGACTATTGGTACAGTTAGTTTATGTACCATCTAGGTCAGTTAGGACACTTAGTCCAATTAGGACAATTAGCCCTAGGGTTTTGTTATGTTGGCTCTCCCTTGAGCCTCCACACTCCAGTTTTGCAGCAATCTATTACAGCATCTCGTTTTTCTCCATTGTGCTTCCATTTTTTAGCTTCCATTGCTTCCAACACCCAACACTTTTAACCCTTCTTAGCATCCTCTCTAATGCTAGGCCTACTTATTCCTAGGCATTAACTCTAGTGTATGTCATTGCATTGTCAAGCCCTCTTGGTTTCCCGCCTCGCCATAGCCAAGCTGCACGCTTCCATGATTATGATTGACGTAACATTCCCTTCCCCTTAAGAATGGTTTACATCCTCAAAAACAAAATTGAAAAAATGTTTCCACTTAACCAGACATTCTTAATATATTATTGTGTGCAAAAGGGTGTGAGCACGAAGGAGAGCAACGTCAGTTGTATTGCAAGAGATAGTGAACATCATACAAAACTAGGGGTTTCGCCAAAGTGACAAAACCATAAGTAACCCAAGCACTAACTACTAACGGTAGTTGGGTATCCTAACTGCGGTTAGGGAGGAAAACCTCTAATGAGGAAAAAGTGCCCCTAACCCACTTATTAGTCATACATTGGTCACTGCCATGAACTATGGCGATAATTCCAACAATTATATGTCTTGTTCTGTTTCTTGTCTATCTAAATTTCTTTCTGGTTCATGTGGTAAAGTAGCAGGTAAAATGAATTCAACTAGGACTTCATTTCCAATGAGATTGTCATCATCTCCCAACTTCCTTTTTAGCCAACTTACACGAAAAACTGGATGTATTCTACATCGCTCTAGTAAGGCTGATTTCTTTAGTTCTCTTAAGTATTATGAATGGTCCATAATACCTAGGATACAACTTTGGACATTTACATGTCTTTAGGGATTCTGAAGATTCAGGCATCCTCAGATAGACTTTCTCATTTACTTCAAACTCCAACCTTCTACGGTGTGGGTTTGCATAGCTTCTTGCCCTATCTTGAGTCTTTTATGCCTCGTTTAGCTAATTTAAGCATTTGATTCATATCCTCAAGAAAGTCTTTGGTTGCTTAAATCTTCTCTTCTTCGAGTTCCACTGCAATTAGGGCTCTAGAATGAAATTCATACATCATCACGAATGGAAAACCTGTAGCTGAATGCTTGGCACTGCTATACACAAATTCCAATATCAGCAAATACTATGGCCAGTTACTTACGCATGCTTGAAGCATATTATTAATGACCTGATTTACCGTTTCACTTTTAACCATTACTTTATGGATGATCCGCGATGCTCATATTCAAAGTAGTTTCGAACCTCATTAACACAGCCTTAAAAAATGGCTGCTAAATTCACTATCCCGGTCTCTAACAATACCGGATGGTACCCCATACAATCTATAGATATGCTCCACAAATAGCTTTGCTAAGTCGGGAATTTTAACCTCTTCATTGTTAGAAACATGGTGTGTGAGAGAGAGAGAAAGAGCTAGGGAGTGAAAAAATGGTAAGACAAATGTAGAATCCATTAAGGCTTTCATTCATTCATCATCACTACATGAGACAAGTGGAGTACAAGCATTTCTAGGCTACACACTCACACACTTGCACCAACTGCATATGGGGATAAGTCAACGTAAAAAATTCAACATAACTCATTGATACCTCATACTTAGCTAGTGGACACAGTGCAAGAGCTCCCTATGAGGCCATTAGGGAAATATTGGGGCTTCAAAAGGGCTCTTTTAAGGAGGTTCTAAAATTTCACAAAATGTTTATGGGCATTTAGAGGGAAACTAGGGTAGCCATGGATAACCTATAGCTAGAATCACCCAAATTTGTCAAACTTCAGTTGTTTAGAATTATCTCATCAAGAGATTTCTATTGATATATATATATTTTTTAAATAGTTTGGACAAGGTGTATTGGAGTTCTAATTGTTCCTCCAAAATTCAAATTGGAATCTTATATGGCATTGGAGAATATGTGTCATGAATATATTGGAGCTTAAGGGACCCTTTTGTGGACCCAAATCCCCCCTAATGATGGAATACTTAGTAGGATCTCTACAAGACTAGGAACATGGGGAGGATTACCATGCTTCGAAACTAATTGCTCAACCCAAATATAAATGAAACAGAGCCAGCCCATGAATTCCTAGTGAAGCTAAAGATTCTCAGAGATCAGCCTAATGGTAGCAAGCCCAAGAAGGATGATTCTTGAGATTAAGAGGACACTTCCAAGCAAAAAAAAAAGTGTTTCTATTGTGACGAGCTAGTCTATTTTGTGAAGGATTGCAGAATGAGGAAGGCATATCAGAAGAACAAGGAGGCCGACTCAGATTCAAATGGTGATACAAAAGCTAAAGCTAAGTCCCATAGTGACATGTGGCACTCACACATGAGTCACACAATCACTAGTACTAGATCTCTTAGTACTACACACTAACACATCACATCAACACACTCTTTGGCTATGATATCTCCAACACCCCCGTTCAGAGCAAAGAGTGTGAGACCCACCATGCAAAGAGTAGACCGATCCCCCCCCAACCGCAATATTGCAAAGAGCAAGTCCAACTATCCAACACCTCCCGTGTGATAGTGACTTCTTAGTCAGCTTGCAACCGGCAAGGACAAACCATCACTCGTCACTAGTTGGAATAAACTGAGCCAACTTTGTCAATCGATCCACAATTATCCACGCAGAGCTGTGCCCCTCTGTGTCCTAGGTAATCAAAAATTAAAATCCATGGAGATACTTTCCATTTGCTAGATTGGATCTCCAAGGGATGTAGGAGACCTCCTACCTTAAGACGTTCAACGTTATTGGCCTGACCTTTTTGGCATTTCAATACATCATCTTGGATGAGTTTATCTATTCCAAGCCAACAATCCAAGCCATGTATCCTACCCCACATCTAGAGTGACACCTCGACTCTGACGGTCCCCCTTGAGTAGAGCTGAGATAGGAAAGACCCTCATCGTGTGTACTCTTATCAATCTCTGCACCGTGCGTGGTCTTTGTGTCTCTGGCACCTGAGCTCCGCGTCTCTTCTCGCCGATCCACTTTGCCCTCATGTCAATTAGCTCCTTCTCCACCCCACTATGTGATGGGGCTGACTCAAATGCATAGAAATCTATGACATGCCATTGTGCTCGATCTATCTCTATCCCTTGTGGCACTATCACCTCTTGCTGTCTAATCTGTGTCAGTAGGGTCTCTCTGTGTCGCCACATCTCGATCAGATATAGGCCAACACAAACCCAGTCACAATCAGCTGGAAGTGTGGCCTGAAACTATGTCCCTCCTAAACAGACAATGATATCATCCATGGATCTCATAATAGACTAGGCAGGTACATAGGAAGTGCTCCTTTGTCTCGACCTCCTCCAACGTGCAAGCCTGCAGATATGCTGATGTCTGGCTGTGCCTGGGGCTCTTCCTGCCTCAATCCTCAGCTGATGATGATGAGACCCACTTTTGTCCAATGGCCATCCTCAATGCATGTGAAACTTGTATGTCCTCCAAGTACTCAGGACACATAATCATTCCATCCTCTTATACTCTCATGGTGCGATAGAACTGGATCTTGGTGGGGAACACCTAGTTCCACCTCCCTACCCCAAGTCCATGACATATAGAGGTAGAGTAGATCCAGCCGTATGATATGGTTGATCTCATCTCGTGGGTCGAGAAGGACGCGGCATCCAAGCTTGTAATAGAAGGGTGGGAGTCGATCCATCTGAATACCCAAACTAGTTAGGCTCCAACGATTGGATTCAGAGCCTGTAAGGAGGGACTGCTGAGTGTAGAAATGGGACAAGGGTTTATAAAAAGCCAAACTGGCTGCCTTCTTCCAGTCTGTCAGCCGACCAGCCTCTGTAGAATAGGCCAGGCCTGTGTGATCTGGCTGCTGGCCTAGGAAGGCCCTACTTATGGGCCTTTGTTGCCCAGTCTGGGACTGTTCCTGGCAGCCCATAGCAGCCCCTAAGGCTGCCACAGTCTGCAGCAACTGCTGGAGACAGCAGGGTCTTCAGGCCCTACTATATCTAACGTAAAAAGTCCCTCACTGGTGCCTGCCCAAAATCTAGGGCATCCTAACACCCATTACAAAAAACCTGGGCAGCCCTAACGTCCCTGTAAAGGGGCTCAGAGGCAGGCCCTGCCCTCTTTAAACATTTTCCCAGTCCTACAAGTTTAATTCTTCGCTTTGAATTTCTGTGAAAGAGAGCAATTAAACAACCTTTTAAAACGGTTTTCAAACAAGTGTTGCGACCACAAGGTCACTGTGGAATGACAAGAAATGCCTTCTATGCATGTGGAAGTTGAGAAATATACTATCGAATGAATTTCTGTCTACTTCCATAGGGAATAACCTCCATACTTTGTTTTTATATCCGATTTTGCCTGGTAGAGATGAACTCTTTGAATATGGCTTTGTTCCCATCTCCTGTCCACGGGAGGCAGAGAACATGCCTCAAGAACCATTTATAATCTTGTTGAACCTCTCTCTGGAGCAGGGCACTCTAGAAAAATGAAATGCCTGTATCTGCTTCTACTATCACCTAATCCTATAATGGAAAATTCAGCACAGGGTTCTGCCCGTGTCCCTGTATTATGCCTCAAAGCAGCCAAGCCTTGCTGAGGCCAGCACTGCCCAAAGCATTGTACGGTGATGGAGGATAGGGCCTACAAACAAAGATCGGATAATGAAACAAGTGTCGAAGAATGAGCTCTCTGTTGCAAACAGAGTTATCTGACCCATCAGGTTATAAAATATCACATCTGCGAAACCCCTGATGACAGCCAAACTAAATTGGAACAATTTTAACAATGGTTGGCAATCAAAAACCTGAGAACAGTGTTAATGCTCAAATCCATGTGGATTAAGCATGCAGTGCTAATATTCCAAAGAGTATAATTACTCACCTCCAATTATGCACTGATTGAAATCTATAACTCTGTCAGAATCAGAAGGCTTTGCTGATGCTGCATCCAACCAACTGTAGAAAGTTGTTGGCACCACTGGAACCACTCCTGCCTCCACAGGTGACCACATATCTTCTGGCAAAGCAGCCTAGAAAATACAAACCTAGAATCATATCCAGTTTATAACTGATGAAACTAATATTGTGAGGCATGCAACTAGAAAAGCATTCAAGTAAATTACTAGGTAACTCCACCATAAACAATGCTTCTAACATCAGCATGTGCATCAGTAAGTATTCCAAACAAGAAGTTAAACACACATGATTACAAAACAAATCTGCCAGACAAAGACCTAAAAGAACATAATATAATTACAAATGGATTCATCGTGTTGTCAACAAGCATAACTTCAATGTGTAACTACATCCCATTCAAAATGGTTACATATAGCCTGGTGCTCCTTTGAGACGATTGTCAATATGCACTGCTCCAGAAGAAGGTTTTCATGAGAAGAGATAGAAACTTTGCCTCAATGCCCTTGACAAATCATTTTGCAAACTCACTAAGATGATAATGTTCTTGTAACCATGGTTTAAACACAGCCAACTGATAATGCAAAAGTACTTAAAAATATAGACCTTCAGCCCAGCAATTGCCATTAGGTCCAAGTGCAAGCATGTTCCACCTCAATTCTTGTCAAATGCCACCTACTTCAGGAGCTTTGCCTCTTTTTTAATCAGAAAACGAGCCAATTAAAATAATTATTTGAAATTTCTGAAAGTTGTAAAGATGACCCGTGCTGTTCAAGGCCATATACAATATTTGTAGACCATATAAGAACATTTCAGAGATCCCCATATCCTGTTGAGCAGACAACCTAACGAGGTACAGAAACTCACTCGTTTAGCGAATACTTGTAGCTTTTGAGCAATTCTATGCAAGGATAAACCTTACCATCATAACGAATGTATACTGACAGTAACTATGTTGAATTAGCCACAAGGAAAAGTGGTGATAATCAAGCCCCAAACAATAAGCGAGAAAGTCATCACTCAGCCTTAGGTTCTTTCCCTGGAACCTCCGGTCACCACACTGAGTATGCAGATTCACTTGTTTGTTAGAACATGGATACCCATACTACAAGCTCTTTCCACCAAGCTAATAATACGTCAATCACTTGGGAACTACTGTACCTAAGGTCTCTCGAATAATGAGCTCTTGGTCTGAATTAATACACCTAGCTTAGCTATTACTCGTAAGAGACGAAGATGAGTCTACATTGTTAGTGGATCCCCAGAAGCTTCTTTTCATCCCAGAGAAACCTTCCTTAGAAAGGATGCTGCCATTCTCCTTTTCTGTCTTGGAAGTTACAACTGCATCAGCAAAAATCTTCAGAAACCTACAGGCCTGTCAAGGGAGTGTAATTGAAACCTAAGCATCTGCACCTACTAGACAATCTGCATCCCAAGACCAAACATACTGTAGTGCGCTAGAACCACCACGACCACTTTTGCAACCACATCGTTAAATTCTCAGATATGATTGTCTAATGCAAATCTTCTTTAAATTTTGATGCTTTCTAAAGTTTTCAAGGGAGTCGACAGAAACAATATCTTCTCAAAGGAATTAAATCCTTGCATGTAATGGGCGTTAGACTTAAAATCTCTCCATCATGTGAATGCTTTTCCATTGAAGTGAAGCTGCACCTCTGCAATATCCCAATCCTTGCTCGAAGATAAGTGTGCCACTTGTAGAGCCACACATCAAGATACTCCTCCTAACTCTCCTCCTTTTCACAAAAGTAATGTTCTAGCTGAAAAGGCAGATGCATAGAGACCATAAGGGTCAAATTCTGATTCTACAGAGCAAGATTCGTCTAGATCAAGATTTGCATCTAAGCTGTAATATATAAAGCAAAATGTCCCGCCACTACACATGGTTTTTCCATGAAGGGGATCATTGTCAAAGTCAGTCCACTATTTGCACATATTGCATTTTGATGTCACCATCTGTTACACTAGTCCCTTGAGTCAAAGCAAAGCTTAAATAGCTCACGTAGAAGAGTAACAGGACAATTCATGTTGGAAGATTTTGTTTTTGCAACTATACAGTAGGAATACAGAAGCGGTAGAGAAAACATATGTAGGACAGCTGTAAATCAGCCAACCTTCAAACCCGAATTTGTTTCAACAAAAGGGCTAGCTGGAATTTGTGACTTTCAGGAAGAGAAAGCATAAGCACTAGAACAAGGGGAACTATTGTAAATGAGCTAAAGGAGAACTTGCAATCTTTAACAAAATGCAGGTGGACAGGCAGGTCACCAGCTCAAGCATGATACTACACGTCTCCAACTGAAGTTTGCATACCAAACATCTATATACCTAGACGAAACCAGGAACATTCCTAAACTCATCCTCTAAAAACACAACATAGTGCAGTTTCAATCTCACGATAGTCACTCATAACCAAAAATGCAATCACTACTTCAACGAACAACAAGTGTACAAATCGCAATGCTCGTCCAAGACAAATATAAAATCGCAATTCGGATTTGCACTTTCCTAGTGCCAACACAAATCGCCTTCAAGCTGCATGCCTGGAACTTGCTTACCAGACTCCTACATGCAACTTCTATATGCAAGTTCTACATGTAGAGAGAGAATGTCTTACAATTCCTACATGCAGAAAACGTGGCCAACATTTTTCTCTCTCAGTTGCATGTAGAGCCCTACAATGACTTAACAATAGGGCTAGCAAAAACATTATAACCTGTTTCGATTGTGTTTTTAAAAAAAAACTTTGCGATCATCACCATTTTAGAATCCATCTTCCCCAGATGTCTCCAAGAAGTTTTATGTGATACCAATGTAATGTCCACATACTCATGAGGTAGACAATTCTTCAAGCATGGTTTTTTGAGACAGAACCATTCTTCGAGCAGAAAAGTTAAATAGCAATTCGAGCGTGACCCTTAGACTTTAGAAACAAGGCTCAGTTCCCCTTTCCCAATATCGCGCGCGCGCGTGTGTATGTGTGTGTGTGTGTGTGCGCGTGCGCGGCGTGCATGCATGCGTGTTGGGGGGGGGTGTTTCTGGTTGGTCTAGGCTGCCAATGGGCTGCTACATAGTCCACTGCCAGAGGTAGGCAGGAGCTCTGGAAAAGAACAAACCTTAGCAGCATACGGACTGAATAGAAGCAGGTACAGATAGTACAGCAGCAGGTACGGAAGGTGCAGAAGCAGGTGCGTAGGCCAGGACACAACAGGTACAAGCAGTATAAAAGCAATTAAATGTCTTCCTGGAGCATCCACAAGGGTCACGGATCTGTTGCAGAGATGCAGTCATGGTGGCTGCTGTGCAGGACTGCGCAGGTGCTGCCACAGGCTCTGGAGGTAGGCTGTTGCAGGGCCAGAAAGGGCCAGCAGATTGCACAATGTACATGGTCTATTATGGGCCAGGGAGCCTGACTGGTCGCTTACAGACCACCAGTCAGCAGTCCTGAGCAGGTCGCGGGTACAACTGTGGGGTGATTGTGCCCTAGGTCAGGTCAGCCCAACCCTGGCTGACAAACTGGCCAGTTTGCCAGTGTAGTTCCATATAAATAGGCTCATTGTGGAGGCAGTGCTGGAGGGTGCTGTCTAAGGAACTCGCAATACAGACAGTGATTTAAGCTCACTGAGGAGCACGGACCCTGAGGAGTGCAAGGACACAATTAGGAGCAGTTCATGTTCTCAACACAGAGCATCCACAGGAGCAGATTGCTGGATGTTTTGAGATCTTCGTGGGGGCTTTCTATAAGAAGTGTTTCGGCTCAGTTTTGACAATATACTTTGAGATATTTTTGGAAAGTTCTACTGTTGTCTATTCTCCAGAATTGGTGCTTGTGAGTTCTCTCTTGTGAATGCAGACAGTTTGAAGTACGATTAAAGCTTTCCCTTCTCTGCTCTCAAGATTCTTCCGTTGCATACACCATATCCATTTATATTGAGGAACTAGCAGGGGTCTAAGTTTTTCTAGAAGAAGTATGGCTGCTGTAGATAGGTCATCAAAGGGTGTCCTTAGTTGCCTTTGTGGATGGAATCTTTATGAAACATTATTTATAGCATCGATCGCTAGGGGATCTGGTACGTTTGTTGCAGATAGGTCATCAAAGAGGAGCTGATAGAGAACACAGATTTTATCACAACTCTGATAGAAGATTATAAATGCTCTACACTAAGTTGGATACATAAAGCTGAGACTTTCCTCATGACTGACATCTCCTTTCAGTTCACTATGCATTGCATGAGGTAGCATTATTGCACTCCTAGGTGGTTGCTTCTTCATGTATTTTCCTGATTCTCACAATGACTTGACATATATCTTCCCTCAAAATGGTTTCAAGACAAGTTATTTGAATCTTGCTCCTCCCTTTATTTTTGTTTCTGAGATACAATATTTTCTCACTTTTGACACAAGAGAGACATGGCTCAAACAATCCTCCCCATGTGTAAGTTATAGAGAACATGGAGGATGCATGTCTCATTTTTTCTTTTTCTACATTCCAATAGGAAGGTACAATGGCCATCAAATAATTTATTTCCATAATTACTCTCTCAACCAGTCCTTTGCTTCCCAAAATTAATCTGAACACAAATTCCCACAAAGCTCATAGCTATAGAGCTTTTGGAAACCTAGAATCAACAATTACCACTCCTTAGCATGAATAGTGTCCAGCAAGGTCTCATAATTAGCAGCAAGACATTTTAAGAAAAAGACTCAGTTCAAACTCACTGCTGCATGTGAAGCATAAATGCGTTGATCCTCAAAATGCACTCGGACCCTTTCCATGTTTATACAAGGCAAGTCTATTCTCAGCATTTTCTGTTTATCTTGACTTGAGTTCTGAAACATGCACTTCAACCTGTTAGAGAATAATAATTAAAAGATGGGAACCCAATCCATTATTTGAATTAAAAAGAAGTCTGATCTGATATCACCTGAACCACAAAAAGAAATTCTTTCAGGAAAGCTGCTTGGTTTATTGAAGATTGATGGCTACAAGCAAGTAGCTTCATGAAATGTTGTACAGCTGCTTCAAAATTCCCAAGCAAGGCTGAGAGCCTGCACCAGGTGAATTGAGAATGATAAGGAACAGCACCAATTCGAGTTCAGCAGAAACTTGCATCAAAACATGAGTAGAATGCAGACCTTCCAAGGTGGAAAACAACATGATCATTAATGTAATTCCAGCCCTGTCCTTCAAAAACTGTGAGGACACTCATATAAGCACGAAAAGCATGCTTTTTCTGCACAGTAAATATGCTTCAGTGAGAAGTTCTGCTAAACTTTCACAGTCTGATAAACAGAAAAGGCAAGAGGAGAAAATATGCAAACACGTGATACAAAGGTTAGCAATTAAACCAAACAATCTTGCAGCAAAACCAAAGAAGGGAAACCAAACAGATTTAGATGTAACAACTCTGAAACATGATATGCTTCCCAATGCAGGAGTTAATTGAAGGTCTTCCGTAGCTACTTCTATTTCTCCACCTCAGAGGGTCTGTTTTACTTCCACAGGTATTTATGGAAAGGCAGTTTACAAGCATTTTGAGGTTCGAGGTGCAAACAAGGGGCAAGACGTACGTTCAAGATAATCATTTCACTCCAAATGAAATCACATGAAGAGGTTGCGCAGTGTATGGTTGAAGGTTTGTTGGACTGCCAGCATTTGGACAAGGTAGTCTACTCTATCATGGCACACTTTTGCCTCTGGAAAAATTATAGGAACCCAGCATCTTAGTATGTGTGTAAATATATGCATGCATGCTGATCACTTCAAAGTTTTTCATATTATAAAAAGGGAAAAGGGAAAAAAAAAACACATATCAAATTGTTAACAATTAGCCCTGATTAGGACACTTAGTCCTATCGGGACACCAAGTACACTTGGGACATTTTAGTCCTAAGTTGGCTTTGGTTGACTTTGGGCGGTCATCTCTTGTACTTTCTCATTATCATTGCAAGTACACTTCAAGTTCCTTCAGCTTGTTGAGGAAGTCATCCAAAGTTGCATGGATACTGTGACAGTGACTATGCCAGAGATCATGAGACCAGGAGATCAACACACAGATATGCATTTTTCCTTGGTCAAGGTGCTATATCATGGTTGTCAAACAAACAGCCAACTGTTTCTTTGTCTCCAACTGAAGCACAAATATAGGGCACTCACTACAGGTGCATGTGTTGACATAGAGGAAGGACATTCCCATTAAACGGATGTGATGGAATGTAATGTTCAGTCCTTCTTCGATTCCCCAGAATCATCATCTTGAGGGAAGGCCTACTTCATGATGTTGATCTTGAGGGAAGGTGTTGAGAAACCATGCTCAACATCATGTGATCATATGTGCACAACACTAACCAATAGAGTGCTATAAAGAAAAGGGTTAGATGCCCTAACCCTAACCCTAAAAGGGTTTGTATATATTCTACATTTTCAACTAAATCTAGTGTACATTAAAACATTTGTGGTGTGCTCTCTAGCTGGGCCCTCTCTCCTCAGCTCCACTCTTCTCCTCTCCCCTCTTCATACGTTGTTAGATAGGACGTTGAAAGAAAAGGCCACCCGATGCGTTGGAGATAATGTTGATTATCGTTCAATCTGTGGCGAGCAAAAGCCCTGAAGCGGGACCTGGACCAGGCACAAGAGCCTCTGAGAAGCTACATTGGAGCGGGACCCAACAAACGGCTGGCTTGGAGATGGCGCAAGAGCGGCTATCTTGGAGCAGATCCCGTCGAGCATCTGCAGCGAGTACATGGAGCTGATGAATAAAGGCCACAGCCCACAGCCCGTGAGCTGTGGTGCAGTGGTGCAATGGAGCTGGCACGTAAAGGCCACAGCCCGTGAGCTGTGGCACAAAATGGTGCACGCCGAGCAGGAGCACAAGGGGCTGCTCACTCAGCACGCTCCCGTGCGTGACAAAGGTGCGGCACGCGAGTCTCCTTCCCGCTCACGAAGATAAGGGCAGACCGAGGAGACTAGACGGGGGGGAACAGTTCACAGGGAGGCAGTGTCGCTCTTGGGTTACTTTGAGATAGAACAAGCAAGACTTACTGCACAGCCGGCTGAATCCTGATTGCTTCTATGGTCTGATATATTTTTCAGTGCTTGCATTTAAACTAAAGGAAGTTAGCACTATGTTTTCACTATTTTGGCCATTGAAAGTCATTCAGAGTCTACATGTCAAAGGTGAAGCCTAATGCTACCTGTCCACAGACATTATAGCGGTTTCCTGCAAGCACCAAGTGAAATCCATATTTCCGCAGCATAGGTGGCGTAGCACGGAGATAGCAGTATGCAGCTTGCTCAAGAAATACTCCAGCTCGTAAATGTGGCTCCTGATATTCCATGAGACAATGTACAGGATTATAATAATAATAAGCTAATAAGTTCCAGAATAAGAACTAATGCTCTGCTGCAGCAACCAAGTCCCAAGACAATCTCACCTCTGTAGAGGAACGGAAAAAAACACCGGCAGCTTCTTTATACTGACCCCTGGCTTTGTGCATTTCAGCCCACCAAAGCGCACACCTTGTGGAGTACCTCTGCCCAGATGCTGCTAGTTTCTGTGGCAATTGTACAAAGTCAGCAAGACTGGAGATATAGTATTAAAAAATCACTTGCCCAATCAAATATGTATAATTTAGTTCTTGGACCCTTCTGTTAAATGAGATAAAACATCCAAAGATATGCAAAAGAAATAAAAAAACTACATAATTGGAAGAATCGACATATAAAATATTCATGTTGAATGTAATAGTCCTTGCCCAAGTCATTTAACGTATTTGCCAGGCATTGTGTCGAGTCCAACAAGAATATGAAATGAGAACAAAGAGGTTCGAGAAGCTTTGTAAATCAGTTAGGCAATCAAGGCTTCTTGATCAACCAAGGTCCTTGTCCACAATGTACCATGTAAGAAATCTGCAACCAGCATGAATATAGTGCACTGTTTTTATAATGTTTCCCAAACACGTCTTCACTGTCCATTGGCTCTACGCAATCAGTGCTGCTCCCACTGACGCCCTGATTCCCTCTTTCCTTCCTTGTCTCAAACACCCCACCCCACCCCCCACAAGAGAGCAGCCCATGGGGAGGGGACAGAATATGAGCCACACAGGGGAGGAGGGACTACAGATGCAATTGACATCTTTGCAGACCTTCTTTGAGAGCAGAGACATAAAGGTGCAAGGCTTTCACACTTGCAGGGGATCCAGTTGAGATAGTCAGATCATATCTATACTTGCTGCTGTCAAGATTGGAACACCAATGATTCCAGCACATACACACGACATCACTCCTCACTGATTCCGTAGTCCAACTAGCAGCTCTATAAGCACGTGCTTTCTGGGCAGAAGATCTCAGAGAGAGGGGTGGATGGGTTTTGAGATGCTACAGGCCATGATGTCATGATGTTGTCTTGCATGATCCCAGGGAAGAAATGTACTCCACACGATATTATCCTAGCAAGGTTAGCAAAAGACGCTTCCACATAGATGCCACTTTGCTGATGATTACCTCTCTGAGATCCTCTGTGGGCTTTCAGTAACCTTCCGTAACCTTCCGTAACCTCCCGTACCTTCTATACGTTCCATACCTTCCGTAACCTCCCGTACCTTCCGCACCTTCCGTAACCTCCCGTACCTTACGTACGTAGCCTTCCGTAACTCTCCCATCGTACCTTTCGTACCTTCCCGTACAACCTCACTAGTACCGTCCCTTCCGTACAGCCTCCCCGTATCCTCCGTACCTCTCCCGTACAACCTCTCTCCTGTACAACCTCTGTACCTTTTGTACCGTACCTTCCGTACAGCCTCTCCCTTACCTTCCGTATAGCCATACCTCCCCATACAACCTCTTCCATACATCTGTACAACCGTACCTCTCATACATCCTCTCCCGTACCTCCCGTACAGCCGTACCTCTACCCATCAACACCTTTCCATCATCAATATCTCCCGTCCGTACCTAGTCTAGTCTAATCTAATCCTAGTCTAGTTCTAGTCCTCCCTAACCCCGAGTTGGGCTAAACCCCCAACCCAACCCAGGGGTTAGGTTAAGCTAGGGGGTTCATCATACAGCCAACTATGGATTGGCCTACCCTCTCCTCCAAGTCCCCCTCAACTCCTTCAACATCCATCAGGACTCGGTACTCTACAGTTGCAGCCATGACACCCTCTCCATACGCACGGAATTACCAACAAGAAGGCTCAAAATGGCCCATCCTCGGGCAACAGGATCAGATTTTTTATTTGCAACAGGCAGTGAGAGCTACAATTGGAGCTGGCAGAAGTAAAGGCCCGACTTCACATCTTGGAAGGGCCTAGTAAGCAGGCAGTAATTGATGAGGCTGTAAAATCTTGTAAGGATTCCCCCCCTACCCCGTAGCTAGTCTCTACAGTCAAAGATATTGTTCACACTGAAGTACAAACTGCTAGGAAGGAAGTGTTTGTGGAAGTGGACAACAAAGCAAGTAAGTCTGATATCCAAGCAGAGATTAAAGAACACGAAGCTAGATGTGATAATACGCTGAAGATCAGAATAGGGGGGCTCCCAAAAGATTGGTACAAGGAGGAGGATACATATAGTGAAATATTGACAAAGATCAAATCAAGTTTGCCCAACATCGAATGGGTGAATGATGATGAGCACGATGATGATGACTCCAAGCCAGCTTCTATTTTGCACTATAGAGGTCATGCAATCCTTACACTGAAGTCAAAAGATATGCGGATCAAGCTTCTTCGACAATCTTACAAGCTGAAGGGCACCAAAGTATGAATAGCAGAGGAGCTTACACAAACTCAACTCAAGATTAAGGCAACTGAATTAGCTAAAGTCACAGCTGCTAGAAAGGATGGAAAATGGGCAGTTTATCGTGAAGGGGTAGCACTTATCAGAGAGTTTAAATCAAAACCAAAAGACTCTCAGTCTTAAACTGATGTATCGTTGTTTACTCTTCCAGAATATCATGTAGGTACTCTAAATAATTGGGGTTGCTTTTTGCACTCCTTCGGAGTTGCCATGTGCCCTCCCTAAAGCAGATGTACTAGAGGGTTTCTTGATGTCCCATAGACCTTTTGGTCTCCAGTGGACGTTAATAGCCTTTCTTTCTCTCTAGATGCAAGGTGACAGAGATTACATTGGCTGGCTCTCTCATATCTTTCTAAATTGAGGCAGGACGTCAAATTGCCACCATACAACATCGTAGAGATCTGAGGCTCTATACTCTTTGCAACACACAGGAGGTGGACAGAGATTACAATGGCCGGCTCTCTCATCATCTTTCTAAATTGAGGCAGGATGCCAGATTGCTACCAACGTTTGCAGCTCTACTGCAAGATGTGCGTTAGATCTTGCATGTGGTTGTACAACCAGCTGGAACATCGGGCCTTGTGGACTATATAGCAGTCCAGGATGCAATCGATTTGCATCTGTGTCAGTTCAAGGGGCTATAGCGGCCCTGTTCAAGGCTGAATTACCAGCTTGGATTGCCTGTGGAGAGGGAAATTTTGGAATAATCTGCTTGTGGGCCATTCGTCTAGTATTTCAAATGTCCACCAAAAGTATGTGCATGTAAACAAGGGAAGAGCAAGTAATGCTACTCCGACTTTGGATCTATCCTTTATTGAAATTGAAAATGAGATCCTTTGAGAGAGGAAGCATCGGGCTCCGAACATAATTTTGAGGGAGATTGGTCATCTTCAGGAGATACTGAGAGCTTGGTTAGCTCATCTCGCTCATTCTAAACCGATGGTAGGAAAGGTGTAGGAGAAGAACCCTTGATGGGTGAGCTGGCCTTAAGGTTCATTGTTGTTAGAGAATGACTAAGGTTCAAGAGGACTCATTAAGCCCACGAATTGGAGGATTGTGATTGGTCACGTGACATAGGGACATCTCGACAAGTGCATAGTTTATGACTCCCGCATGTTTTTGACTGGCTTTTGAAACCTTGGAAAAGACCCTTTCATGGCAGATAGCCATTCATTGGGCAATGAAACATGGTGCATGGCATGGGACTTAGTCGATCAATCAATATAGAGTGTGTGGCATCGATGAGGCGGTGACCTCTGATGTGTCTCTATTCGAAGCTTCTCTCCCAAATGAAAGTCGGCATCGTTCATGCTTCTCTCCCTTGGTAGTTCTAGGAGCTGCAGCTGCTAGAAGATATGTAGTAGTCTGAGTGGTATGAGTGCTTAAGAGTCTACTGTGTCGATGTATGACAACAACAAAGCCCATACACGCAAGTTCGTTGGTTACGCAACAAGATTTGTGGACATCTATAAATAGGTAATTAAGCAAAAATAGCTGAATTAAGGGTAAAGAACTTGTGTCAGGAGAATTTATCTCTACCAAAGATGTTTAGTAAATCCAAATATCTTGAGTTTGTTTGACAGAAAATCTGTTTGAAGATGAATCAGCATCTGGACATTTAACAAAAATGTTGAATGATGCCTATTCAACACTTGGATGAGAATTAAGTAAGCGAGCCCATCACACTCCATAGGTACGACACCATCACGCTCTTAAAGTATGTGTCTTCCAAAGGTATGACACCATCACGCTCCATTCCAATAATCTGGGGTAAGTTGTAACATATCCCCCTTGCATGGAAGTCTCTTGCAAGAACTCTAGTTAAGGGGCATGCAACATTCGATTTTAAAGCCCTTCTAAGACAGCTCTTATTATTATTCTCAACAAAGTAGAGTCCATTCAATCACTGAGCGAAAACAGAAAGAGAAAACAAGACAAGTACAGTTAACACAAACCTACCCGCTAAAACAAAAAGAGAAACAAATGAACAAGATAGTCGACACAAACCCAAGCGCAAAACTTGAAAAACTTAGGACCTTTCTCAACCTCCAATGCTTCAAATCACATAACTGTTCAGAATCCCTTGCAAGAGCCTAAAATACCATTGAAACTGAATGCCCTATGTAAACAAATGATGATAGCATATAATATATTCATTGCTTAGATAACAAGTCACAAACCAGCTTTAAAAGTATCTACACAATCTCACCTGATATGTGTTGAATGCAGACTCCATGGATAGCTCAGCCTCCTTCCGAGATTGGTCCAGCATGAACAGTGAAAGGCCAATCATTTCCTAAATAAGCAAAGGCGCACTAGAGAATCAGAATTCCAAACACCAGCTGTGAATGTGTACCCCAAATGGGGAGGAGGACTAAAAGTAAAACTGTGGATCTTTAAAACCATGCAGGTCTTTCTTTGTTGCAAACATTCCAGCTTAACTCACAAAGGTTCAGATTTAAACGAACATAAACGTCTACACTGGTTGGAACTCCAATGAAATTTCAATTACAAGACACTAGGTAGTCACGCTATTTGAGTGGGAAAGTTGCCTTTAGTTACATCAGATTTCAACATACCCCTTGAAACAATTATTTCCATGTAGTGATGAGGACACTCCAGACTAGGGAATTGACATAGAATTCACTTGGATTCTGTTTCCATCAGGTACTTAGGATGCCAAGTTGCGGTGGGCATCTCTCCAGCACAACAGTTTGTCCTGTGTTGGTAAGCATGAGGAGGAGACTCATTTTCTGGAGTTCTGCTAGACTTGACCTTGCATCTCGGGTAGTGGTTGTGAACCAAGTATTAGTGGCTACTACCTGGTTCGTTTGCTCATATTGGTGCAGATCTAGAGATTGTATCTCTCAGATCATGAGACCTATCAGGACTTCCTATGGAATGGGTTCGATGGCACCTCAAATGTTGTAACCAGGGTGGCTTGGGAGACCGTCATTCTCCCCACAGGGGAAGAAGGTCTCAACATTATTGATCCGAACTTGCAGTGTTTGGCCTTGCTTTGCAAGTTTGTAGTGAGAGGATTAATGCCTGGACAGGAGCCTTGGAAAGATTTTTTCTTACACAACATTCAGTCTTGTACACCTTCTCACGGGGGAGATTGGATAGACAGCTCGAGTCAGCCCATCTTAGATCTTCCTCTTCCCCTCTCATGGCTTCCATTCTGAAATCTTGGGGCAGCTTTAGAGACACTCTTCGGAGAGTTACACCCTCCTCTCATGAAGAAATAGATAGGCAGCTAGTCATGTGGAATGAATCTATATTGGATGAACATGGCAGATCCTAGAACAACTGCTGATAGAAGTCATTGATTAGCTCCAAAATATCCAGTGGGTCTATGTGCATCTGTCCCTGGGGATCACGCATTGGGGCGTGGGTCACATTTGGCAATTAGTCATTTCATCTTGCCCAGGTACGTGCGTACATCTTCTCGATGAGTTGAAGCTATGACCCGGCTGAGTGTAGCCCGGTGAGCTGGAAGAACTGTCTGGTCATCACGTCTCCATGTTGTACCCATTTAGACCTCACCGAATGATAAGAATACTCAGCCCATCGGAGCTCAGTGTCATGTAGCTCCAGCCTCGCGCACTCGTAGCGGTCACAGAGCCACTGGGAGCCCAAGTCCTACTCTTTGAGTCTCTCTATGAAAGCAACGTCCCATCTAAAGGCACGGTCACGCTCCTGCAAAGCAAGCCTCTGTCGTACTACCTGGGATTGCAGCTCCTCATTGCTCCTAAGGATAGCCTCAACAACCCACCAAGAAGTCCTCCCTGTGTTCCTCCTCAGGCTGCTACCAAATCAAAGCTACTGCATACTACACCGCCTCCTCCTTAAGTAGTGCATCTGGAATGTGAACCCCTTTCTAGGTAAGGCCCCGACGGGGAGGCTCTAGGTGGAGCATTGTGGGCGAGTGATCGGACATCGTTGTGCCTGCTAGGATGTTGGTAGAGGCCCCCCTAAGTAAAGCCCAATCCCCACATAGAATCTGTCAATACGCTCTAACAAGCCGTCATGTCTCCTCTGTCCAAATGAGAAGTAGAGGCTACCGGGGGCCCTAGCGAACTCTGGCTCTCACCACGGATCCCAACCTCTAATCACAAAGATGAACTACCCCTCTCTGTTGCCAACATCTCCACAAAAGAGGCTCCTCCTTGCTTGTCCTCCCCGAATTCCAGGTTGTTCAAGTCTCCTCCAACAATCCAAGAATCGACATCTAGGAGGCTATCCGTTAGCCTCCAAAAAGCTAGGCGGTATTGGTGCATAAACGTTCAGAATCCCAATCCTGGACTCTCCCACCTACACACCCAACCATATTGCTTTGCCTAGGATAAACTCCCCTTGGTCAAAATCCTCTGGGCCAAGTGGCATGAGACACCGAAATGCTGACCCCCCCCACTCACGCCTACCACAGGGGACCAAACCGTCGAGCCCCTCCCCGAGAGACGATGATGGCGGCAACTGAGGCTCCCTCTAACAACATGTGCTCCTGAACTAGAAGAAAGCTGACTGTCCGTCCTACCATTGCTCTCTCTAAAGCTCCTACCGAAGAATCACAAACTGTCGCTGACTAGTCATGTGCACGATCATGTAGCCCATGCGAATTCCAACTCA
Source organism: Dipteris shenzhenensis (assembly GCF_047967505.1). NCBI lineage: Eukaryota > Viridiplantae > Streptophyta > Polypodiopsida > Gleicheniales > Dipteridaceae > Dipteris > Dipteris shenzhenensis. The sequence goes on from NC_141610.1 coordinate 24,906,493, forward strand.
CTATGGTCCAATTCATAAGAAGAAGGCGTCAGCAAACATGGCTCGTTTATGTGAAGAAGCCTGCAAAACAATGTCGGTTCTCTGTGACATCGACGGAGGCTTTGAGGTGGGAGTAGTACGATGCCGGATCAAGGGCATGATCGGAGTCACTCCCACCTTTGAGGCTCACTGCATCATGAAGAAGACCTCGAGTCCTAGCTTGGCCGCACACAGATGTAGCGACCAATATGTGACCTGCGTAAACTGCACCTCGAGTCCCAATCTGATCACTGGCATGCCCATGCCTACGCTAGGTCTCTCTGGAGATAAACCAAGCTGAAAAATGGTTGAGTCACCGTGTGTGAGCCAAATGTCCAGTCCCTAGGGGCCCATCCACTCCACCATCATACGAAAAACCCGTTCTTTCATCATGCATTCAAAGAGGGTGGGAGTTCACTTCTCTTGTCCTGTGGAGGCAAAGTTGAACCCCAAAAGGCTCGAGTGAGGGATCCCACCATGCCAATGGATCCCCTTTGCAGGGCTGCAAAATCATAACCGTCATCTCAAGCGCAAGGGGGTACTCGTCAGGGATCTCCAGGTAATTCCACAGTCCAAGCCTCCAAAACTCTGTGTTCAAGGATTGCCCGGGGCGGGTCTTCAGCTGGGGATTGGGAAAACAAGCCACCTGACACTGGAGTCTGCGATAAGGTTTTGTTGTGAGACGTCGTGGGAGAGGCCACAAGCTTTGGAGAGGAGGCCCAAGCTTCACAAGGGAAGAACGACTCAACCGCGCCCTCACTCGAGGGCTTCAGGACGGGGGAGTGTCCAAGGGGGGACAAGAAGAAGCAGAGGAGGAGGCAAGCTCTGCTGCAGTAGGAGGAACAAGGGAAAAAGGAAGCGAGGGGGGTGATGAGGGAACGGGTGGTGGGCGGGCATCGAATGGGGAAAGAGGGGGAGGAATCGACAGAGGGGGAGGAAGATCAGGAGTACGGGGAGGTGGCCACCTCCGAACGAGCTATAGTGCCTATGGCGCTACGCTCGGGGCTCTTGCCGCCAAGGGAATAGCATCGAAGGTCTCCTCCCCTAGAGTCTACTTCTCATCCTCTGTTATCCTGCACTCACAACATCCGGCATGCCACCTATGGTTTTGCCTGGCCCTATTGCCAAATCTCTTACATTTCACCTTGGTCTAGCTCCCCCGAGGCCTCCACCCAAGGGGTCTGCGACTCCACCTACTAACCAAACTCGTGTGGGGCTCTCTTTGGGCGAGCAGCCCGCTACTCCGCTACTCTTGCCGGGAATGAGTCAGAGCTTTGGCATCACCACGCCGACACTCAAGGGCTAGGTGCTCCATCTGCCTGCATCATAGACACTATCCTCGTAATCCAGAGATCTCGATCCTCTACTTGAACTCTCCGCCATCAAGTGTCTCGAGAAAGATCTCCTCTGGGAGGGTCTCTCGGTATGCTACGACCAACCTGAGCTGAGGGATCCCATTGTCTCCTACTGGAGATGCTGTTTGGAATGGAACCGTGCCAAAAGCTCGCCTTATAGAATGGAGAATGGTCCGGTACTCCTTCGGGAGCCCTAGGAAGCGCAACGTCATCAGGAAGCGGGGCATGTGGTGCGTCGACTCCATGTCCCCCACAGTGCACCCATGATACCACAGAATGAAGTAGAAAAAGTGCAAACCTAAAGGAAGGGGGCTCGTAGTCTTTGGTAGAATAGCTATTATTCACAAAGAGTCTGCCAGACGAGCTGTTGTGGTGCATGGCTGCTCCCGCTGCCCCCCACCATCTCTCCCTTCCCGCAACCCTCCTCCGCCTCCTCCCCGCTGTCTGCTCCCTCTCCCCCACCTTCCCCCCCGTCATCTCCTCCCCCACCTCCTCCGCCATTGCTGCCCCCCCCTCCCCTGCCTCCTGCACTGCCCCATCCTCTGCCATTGCTGCCCCCTCCTCCGCCTTCGCTGGCCCCTCCGCCCCCCACTCCGCTCATCCCGCCCCCCCTTCGCCTCCCTCGCCTCCTCACTCTGCGCCTACCACTACCCCCTCTACCCCTCCGCCTCCTGCTTCCTCTCCCACCTTCCCCCTCCACCTCCTCCTCCCCACCTTCCCCACCTCCTCCTCCCAGCATTCTTCGCCCCCTCCTCCCCGCCATCCCCCGCTACACCCCGCCTCCTCCCCTACCTTCTCCCTCCTTGCTTCAGCCCGTTTCTTCCGCTCCCCCCTCGCCTCATCTCTGCCTCCTCCATCGCCACCTCTCCGCCTCATCCCACCCCTCCTCTTCGCTTCCCTATCGGGTTTTTTTCCTTTTCTTCCTTTGTAGCAGGAGCGTTTGTGTTTGTTCGGAAGCAGAAGATCTTGGTGGTGACCTTTAGTCTGGCCAGAGGGGCTCTGTGGCAGCACCCTTGAATCCCACAGTCGTTAAGGTCCTCCTTTCTCCAGCCGACAAGCAACAGGTACAGCAAGTAGTTCAGCCCTTCCAGAACAAGGCGATTGTGGGCAGAATTGTGGGTCTCACACCCACAAGGCGATAGGTGCGAGAGTGGATCTAGGCAAGCTTGGCACTAGAGGGTAAGCACATTCAGAAGGTCACCATCTAAGGAAGAGGCGTCTTCCTCATCCAACTGAGTTGTGGATCAAAGCCCCATCTTCCTTGGCCCGCATTTGGTGTACCTCTTTCCTTGGCACCATGGCTTTACATTAGAGAGCATAGACACGACACACCGTTTTCCGATTACACTCCGCCTCCCAGAGTTCCCAAAGGAATAGAGCGCCATCCTCCCCTCCATTGGTCACTATGCTAGAGTCTCCGCCAGATTTGGCTGCATCAGTGGTAGCAGATGACGGGGTCCCCAGGATTAGACTGGTGGTTGAGAACCCAGAGTCCCTCCCAGAGTTGATCCTTCTAGAGACCCTTGAAGGGTGTACACTTCGCCAACGACTGGAGATTTCTGGGTTACCAGGCCAGTGTCTTCGTTGCAGACAGATGGGGCACCTAGCCAGAGATTGCCCCCGCAACCAAGGCTGAGCTCCTCCCTCCCACCCCCGCAGAGCAGGACGAGTTAGCAAGCCAGAGCCCAGCCCCCCCCAAGAAAGGAGCAGTAGGAGTCTCAGACCCGCTGGGTGACCCCTCCAGAAGGGGACTGGACCCAAGTTAAAAAGAAAAAGAAACCAAGCAAGCACGCTCGAAAGCACCGCAGGCAGAGGGCGAGACGTAGAGAGAGAGAGAGACAGAGAGAGACAGAGAGACAGAGAGAGACAGAGAGACAGAGAGAGGCACCTGAGGAGGAGCAGCGGCAGGAGCCCATACGTTGAGACCCACCTCCCCCAGATGCAGGGGCCACTGCTCAACTAGGTTATCCTCCCGTGATGGAGGTCCAGCATCCACATTCACCCTTGTATCAGCAGCCAGCCCTAGGAGCTCTTGATGATGCGACGGCGGAAGCTGAGGACGTTAACCCGATAGCGGTTGAGGAGCGGATTCAGAGCCTCGGTGAGCCTAATCAGCAAGGGGGGCCTGTGGCTGCCCCTACCCTGCCCCCTCCCTCCCCAAATCCCTCCCCTTCCTTCCTCCCGAGTTCCCTCCGCCCCCTCCTCATCCCTCCTACTTATGGTCATCCTCACCACCTGTCCCCCTCCCCTCCCCCTCCGCCTCCCTCTCCGCCTCCTCAGTAGCAGGTTCGTCAACCTCCCCCCCTTTCCTTACCTTGATCCCCCTACTAGCAAGCAAGGGTAAGACAGCACCCCCTTCCGCTTCCTCATCGCAGCTTCCCGTCCCCTCTCTCCATTCGAGGGGGGAGCTAGAGGGAAGGGGCTCGTCTTCCCGGTCAGCAGCTCCCAATTTCCAGCATGGGCGCCCCTTACCGCAGGAGTTCTAGAGATTGGGACCCTGGAATTATCTAGAGATTTTGGACTCTTACCCTTTACCCCTAGAGGTAACGCTTGTGATCTTGCAGCCCCGGAAAGGGGGTTCGATCAACATAGTGGGCTCCCAGACACACCCAGTTTGGAGATTCCAGTTCGCCTCCATAGGGTTGGAGAAGTGGTACCTAGTGGTGTTTGATGCTATGCTAGGAGATCAAATTTCACGCATGATGGACGAGTGGATGGGGCCACAAGGATTGGACCTTTGGCATGCCCATTGTGCTGAGGTAAACTTTCCGTTGTGCTTCACCCGAGAGAAGCCGATGTGTGGTTTGGCGGTAGGAGCTATCAGATTGCCGCTTGATGCAAAGGTTGATCAAGCATACTACTAGCCACTCCAAAAGTGTGCGGAGTTGTTCGGGGTGAAAGTCTCCTCCATGATGAAGTGAGCACGGAAGATTGGCATTGAGCCGATGTCCACCCTAGTAGGCTGACGTACGGACATGGACTACTCGCCCTCCAAACCCTAGGCAAAGTGACATAAGGCAATCTTCCTAGAACAAGCACCCACTCACAAGAGAGCCTTGTTTTTTGCATCCTCGTCCTCATGAGCTGGACCTTAGTGAGTTGGAACGTGCACGGGCTCCATGACCGTGCTCATAGTCAACCGCAGTACCTCATCCTTGGCATTCTTTACCTGTTGTTTTTCTTTTGGGGATAAGCGAACCATGCCAATTGAGGTTGACAATTGAGGGAGCCGAGGATGCTACCGTTTGAATTCCTCTTGCCAGACCAATGGTCACTGTCAAAATACGAAACCCAAAAGGACTCGCTCTTTGCTACATGAATGAAAGACAAGAAAAGCCGGAAGAAAAGGAAAGCCCGAAGCCCTCCAAGAGCACCACCAGAGCGCTCCCTGGCATTGAAAGGGCTACTCGAGGATCAGCCCAAAAGCTGCCACTGGAACCCTTACCCACAGGGCCAAGAAAAATCTGCAAGCAGCCTTGAAGCTGAGGAGTGCTAGATCATATGCAATCGTCCATCCCACTGTCCACCACTTGAGGTTGCAGGGGGTCTTCATGGCTCGCCTGCTGGGTACGGGGGCTGAGGCCAATGAGTGGCCTCTCACTACATGGACAGCTCAAGGGGTGGCCCTTGAGGTGCCCCGGGGGCACACAAGAGAGGCATCTGGAGGGCGGCCTCCAGCCCGCTGAAGGCATGGCCAACAGCCCTTGCTAGGAGCAACGAGCAGCCCGGGGGGGGGGGGGGGATGAAGGCAAACACGGGGAGCAGCTGGACAGGGTGGTGCAGCCCACTAGCCCATGCGGTGGGCAAGGGAGGAAGAGGTGTGTGAAGGAGAAGAAAGGGGCTTGGAGGGAGAAGTCCCGGGGACCGGGGGGGGGGGGGGGGGGGGGGGGGGGGGGGGGGGGGGGGGTTGGTTTGGCTTGGGGGGGGGGGAGACACAATGCGACAAGGAGGAAGGGGGGTGTGAGTACGGGAGGGAGGGGGAGGCAGCTCAAGCGTAGGTGAGGAAGCCCCTGGAATGCGAGGTGCAAGGCTGCATACTCACGACTGCTCCTGTGTCTTTGCGAAGCGGCTTTCAACTCTAGAATCTTGCTATCAAATGGACTTCAGTAATTTAGAAGATTGCTGCAAGATAGCAAAGCTTGAAGCGGTGTCAGTGAAGAGAGGCTTGAGGGAAGCAGTGAACCTTGGCTGCAATGCCATGCAACAACAAAGCAACCAAACGCCTTGAACCAAGCAAGGAGCTTTCAAGCTCAAATGGAATCTCGCCTTTTGACCAATAAATGTTGTTTCATCACTGAATGATTGAGATACAACCTCAACCCTAGCCATGTTGCAGATCTTAAATTCTGTCAACAGCTTCCAAGTTCAGGTTGCTGCTGCTGCTATGACTTAGGGCAGGCAGTTATATCAAATGGATCGATAATCACAAAGCTTGCCAGCTACTGTCAGCCCAAGCCAGGAAGTGAAAGTGGTTATGCACTAGAGCCAAAGAGACAAAATACATTGCCTGGTCAGACCTGAGTTTACAATACACGAAATTTCAGAAACTCCCAAAAAACTTTCCTCAATTTCATCTCAAGCTCATATTGCTCACGTCAAACACACCTGCACCCCTGCATAGTGCTTCCATGCTTTATCAGTCTTGTAGTCACTTGAAAGAAGACGATAATTAGATAACGCAAGCTCATAGTCGCGCAGCATGAAGGCATAATCTGCTAGAACCCGGATCTGCGACTCAATGGAGCTAAATGTGTACCTGATAAAAACCACCCATAAGTTTTTGTCAAGGAACGTGCTGACAAATTCAAAATGACAGACTTGCATCCAACAATCACAAAACTAACTGTCGATTCTCATCAGGCCAAAAATTACCCATATCTAAAAAATAATATATTTTCAAAGGTACCACACCAACAAATGAGTATTACATTGTGTTATTCGTAGCCTCAGCTGTTTCATCCTTTCCCTTACGCCACCAAAGATTCTTAATCTGGTTTTTTAAGCCTTTCCTGGTTGCCACGACCTGATTCACCAAAATTGTTCAGGGACAAATTTCAGAGACCTTACTGGCCTTCAATGTCATCACAAAAAACCAAAAGAACTAACTGGATCCTTGGAATCTAAATCCTAGATGGACAAAAATGAGGGGTAATTGTAATAAGCAACATTATGCAATCAATAAACAAAGATTCTATGCCATGCTACATATATGTTGAAATTAGGAAAGGATGCATGAAGCAAAAGCATGTACAAGGCATTCCTTTGAAAGAGATAAAGAAGAGAGCAGAGCAAGAGGCCACATCTGGAAGGAGATTTAGAAAATGGGAATTATTGATGTAACATGAGCCAAATCAAACCTCACCTGTTGATTCAGTGATCGAATTTTCTGCTCCATGTATGGTAAAACTGATTTACAAGATAGTTGCACCATTAATTCTGAAATCTGCATGGGGAGAGGCCTCTTTACAGACAAAACAAAAAGAGGATGGCTACTGAAATCCTTGATCAAAATGCAAAAATATAGAAAAAGTTGTTATAAATTCAAAATAAAAAGCAATATTCAGAAATATCTATCCCTCTAGCATACAAAATCTAAATATTTATAGTTAAATGCAGCGCAAATGAAAATTCAAAATAACAGTGTGCCTCCAAAATATCTTCAAGCAGCAGAGTTATATTACTGATGAAATCCTTGATCAAATAGAAATACACAAAGAAGTTTTAAACTCAAAATAACAAATTATTACATTTATCCCTCTCACATACAAAATTTAAGGTTAAATGCAGCACATAAATGAAAATCCAATATCGAAACAAGCAAGAGCTTCCCTTTAAAATACCTCCAAGCAAGATAGACTTACATACGCTGAGACGAACCATTCAAACAGGATGAAACATTATACTGCAGATCTACGAGTAAGTTCTCACACGTACACATAAAATCTTGCACCTGGATGATAGGTCCGTCTCTTGATATGTTGATTTTCTAGCTTACCACGTAAAAAATAAGCAAGAGCTTCCCTTCAAAATATCTTCAAGCAAGATAGACTTACATTCACTAAGATGAACCATTCAAACAGGATGAAAACATTATATGCAGATTTATGAGTAACTTCTCACACGTACACATAAAATCTTGGACCTGGATGACAGGTCTGTCTCTTGATATGTTGATTTTCTAACTTACCAGAAAAAATGTATAGTGGATTGTTAAAATTATCAAGCAAAGACACAAAAAGAAACTAACAAGGCATATATTTCACTTGGACACCTCAGACACCCTGAAACCTTTAGACAGTGCCTCCTTTACTTGTAACACTACTTATGGCATTTTCAGAGTTAGATTGACCCACAGAATGTGAGAGGAAGCTGGTTACAAACAGCATCACCCATCAATCCAAGGTCATGCCACATTCTACTACAATGTAATAAGGGTCAAACCGTGACCAGCACATGGAGACCTAGAAAATTCCAATACTCATGCCCGATAGGGCATCAATGTGAGCACAATTGTTGTTTTTGTATATGGCAACTTTTGTTTTCTGGACAAGTATGTGGCAACTTCGATTGTGTTGACTGCTTAGCAATTAACACACATACAACAAGAACCATCTTTCTCCTGTGCTAGCAGTACTGATGCTCCAAACGTAGAATTACTAGGCACAGATGGTTTAGGCTGTGTTGTCTCTTTGCTCCATATAAAGCATGGCCTAATTCAATGATTCCTTTGTTGGTCCATGAGCTTTGTGGAAAAGCTTTTTTCAGCAGACGGAGATCTCATTAGCCAAGTGAATCCAAATTATCAACCTTCCTTGCTTAGAAACATAATATCACAGCTGTTCAAAATTTCAATATCCAGGACTCCAAATTACAATATCCAGGACTATATAATTTCAATATCCAGGACTCCAAATTACCTCACTGAGATTATTGTCATTCAGAAAACAGCCCAGCTTTGGTTATAACAGGGACCTATCAACCTGCAATTATGCATATGCCATACATTGTCCTATAGTCACAGACTTATGCATGCAGGAAATTTGATTAAAATTCTCTTATTCATCACATTCTCTAAAAGTTAGATATTGTTGTCTGCATAAGTTTTTGCCATATCCAGTGTCACAAGAAACGTTTCTAGATTTTTACAGGCGTTTCGTCTAGAAACGCCTAAAAATACTATATTTTATAGAAGTTATATATACTTCATAAATAATTGTCTTCAGATTCTCTCTCTCTCTCTCTCTCTCTCTCTCTACCCATAGAGCTACATGCTCTGAAGAGAGTACTCAGATACATCACAAAGGTCAAGTGCATGGATAATGAAAGGCTACCAAAGAGAGCATGGAATGAAAGTCAGAAGCTTCAAAAGACAAACAAGGGCAAGATTTTGACATCCGGATGGGCACAGGACCTAAAAAAATGGTTCAAGAAGTGGGAAGTAGAAGAGTATTTAAACTACTCTTCAGAGGAGATTGATGAAGAGGCTTTTCATTATGACCTGCTGAATGCACTACACAGGAAATGGCAAACAGCAGAAAACAAAGATAAATTTGAGTACTATCGCACATATATCAACCCCGAATATTGGTCAATTTATACAGGAAGGGAGACAACAACGCAGAAGTACATATGTACACCTATAGCAGTGCATAAACGGAGGGCTTTAGCCTCACTTCGCACCCGATCACACCAGCTGCAAATAGAAACAGGGGGATGGAAAAAGATGCCAAGGGAGAGTAGAATATGCCAACTATGTGATCAAGGTATGGTTGAAACAGAAGAACACATGGTAATGATATGCCCTCACTATGCACACATTAGGGAAGAGTTCAATCACCTCCTTGAGGGACATAACAAACTGGCTGATTTGCTGCATAAAGGGTCACCTTCAGCTTTAGGAACATTTGTGTATAAGCTCTTCAAGCATAGGAATCCACCTGAATCCTAGAAGGTGGTTTCTCTTTCCACCCTCCCATCTTCGGGAGGAGCTTTCATGTACTTGTGATATTGTATTGCTCAGGTCCCATAGGCCGGTTTTGGTCTTCAGAGGACGATAATATATTCTTCTTCTTCTTCTTCTTCTTCTGGACCAACAGCTCCGAATGGGGGGTAAAACCTCAACGCGGTTGACCGTCAGGATCCTTCTGCGTCCCCCATCCCTAGCCCTGCTGTGTACCCGGTGGCTCCTGTTATTTGCCGCGCGCGGCGATCGCGAAAGAAGTTCCAGGTAGTTGCTCAATTCAGATCAAAAATCTGAGGCCACCATCAGCTCCGAAAGGGGGTAAAACTCCAACGCTGTTGGCCGTCAGGATCCCTTTACGCCCCAGCACATAGCATGCTGTTGTGATATCAGGTGCACCTGTTTTCTATCGCGCGCGTCGCCAGTCTTCATCCTGGCGTCCAACACTCTCAACAAAAGAGTCAACAGGAGTGGTTTGGCAGCAGCCTCCACTCCAATGACGAAGAGCTCTGCAGGAAGTACAAGTATGAAAAACTCTTTTTCTCTAACACCAACTAAAACAGGTACTCTGCAAATGACAGTCGGAGATGAGCCACCCCCCACCATTTTAGATGGACAAGCAGTCCCTTTTATTCCTGTTCAAGGAAACATTTTAGCAGCCCCGCTCATGTCAGTGCAAGGAGCTACAATAGACAATTTTCCTAATGAATCTGGAATTTGGGCGTTTCTAACAGCTCTGCAAAGCACATTGGATCGCCAACAGCAAGAGATACATGCACTCTCTTTGAAGTGCCAACACTTACAGTACAGAAATAAAGATTTGGAGCAAAAGGTGGCCATGCAAGAGAGCTCCATAAACAGTTTGGAGGAAAAAAATATCAGTCAAGAGGAAAAATTATGTGAGCTGGAACAGACTTTGGAAAAGATGAAAGAAAATACGGCACCACAGCCTCAAATAGAATGCAAGCCACAGACAAACACCTCAGTGACATGGGCAAATATAGTAAATGGACATGCCTCGCCAGATGCACATCTAGACAAGGGGGAAAAATCAGAAGATAAGATAGATGTTGATGAGTATAGAGAGAGAGAAAAAAGATCACAGAACATTGTCATACGAGGTCTAGTAGAAAAAGAAAAGGAAACACCCCTCTCACTTGCAAAGGATGTAGGGGACTTTTTTGTGGAGCACTTTGCCATGCAAGAGGTTGTGGTCTTTGGGGCACACAGAGTAGGGAGAAAGAGAGATGAAAATTCGAGTCAGCGAGCAATTGTTTGCACCATGCTTGACCCGCGCAAGAGAGAAATCATTTTGGACAGCAGCAAGATTTACTTAAAGGGAACATCTTTCTACGTGACAGAAGACCGCACCCCCAAGCAGCAAGAAGAAAGGAGACGTATGTATGAGGCCCGAATCAAAAAAAAAGAGCAAGGAGCTGAACAGGCCCTCTAGGAACACGCGGCCTATGGAACCCAAAAGAAGTTGAAGATCATGTTTTGGAATTGTAGAGGTTTCCCTTGGCATAAAGGGGCTGGATTGAATGAAGTTATGCATGATGCAGACATTATTTTTCTCGCAGAGACTTGGGAAAGGGACATATGCAGAATTCCTAAAATTAATGGATACGTGGTGCACTCCATCTGGCAAAAGCAAGTTGGCCTACGAGGGCAAGGAGGGGTAGCATGCATATACAAGGAGCATATACAAGACATGATTTCCATAGCCAAAGATGACATCCACAAACGCTTCATATGGATCATGGTAAAAGGAATGCACTCACCACTTTACATTGCAGGGTGCTACATTCCTCATAGAGAATCTCCCTTCTACCAAAGACATGAGGTTGACCCAACCCAGCCACTTGGAGACCTGTGCTTGGATATAGCTATGTTCAACAAAAAAGGAAATGTTTTGCTCATTGGTGATTTCAATGCACGGATAGGAGATCTACAGTTTCACTATCCCACTCAGCAAGAATACATCAAGGAACATGAGATAGACATTGACCCCATTTGGTGTAGATGCTCTAAGGATAAGGAAGTGAATGCACATGGTAGGGCATTGGAGCAATTGATGAATGGAATGCACATGTTGGTGGTGAATGGCACAGCCCTTTTCCCAAAATCAAATACCCCTACTTGTTTCCCTGCCAGTGGAGGGGCTAGTGTGATCGACTATGCATTGATTGGTTTGCCATCTCATTCACAATTTCTCACTTGGCTCAAAGTCCCCTGATTCAGATCACACACCACTATATGTGGAGCTTAATATATTACTTGCCAAGGCAACTTTAGAAGAGCGCAAAACAGTTGAAGGCAACTATCATATAAATGAGGCAAAGAAGGTGGAGTACGCTGAAACTCTAGAGACGTGTCTGCTGGGAAAACAGAAAATTGGGTGGACAAAATTGAAAAATGCTATTCTCACTACAGCCAAGTCAGTTTTGGGGTACAAAAAGAGCAATAAAGAATGCAAGAAAGGGCTACCATACAATGTTTGGTTTGATGCTGAGTGCAAGGCAGCTAGGAATGCACTAAAGGGGATCCCAATGGGGGATGAGAAAAGAGCAGCTGAGAAACAGCTCCATGCACTTACACGTAAAAAAAGACGTGCACATATTGTGAACAAGGAATGGACTGATGCAATTGATTTTATCAAGCATCCTAGAAGAGCATGGAAAGGAATTAAACAAAGGTCAAATGACATTATGGGAGATTTTACAGAAACACAGATGCTGGAATATGCTCAACAGCTCTACACACATCCCAAGGCTCGGCCCATGGTGAGCATACCTCTCAGCAGTAATACTCAGGGTCTTTTCTCATTGAAAGATGTACAAGATGGCCTCAAGAAAATGGTAAATGGAAAGGCAGCAGACACTCTACACCTAGTGGCTGAACTCATTAAGTGGACCAATGAGCACACGCAAAGGCACATAGCAATGGCACTAAATCAGGCTTTGATGAATGGTTTCCCAACAGAATGGCAAGAGAATTGGATCAAACCAATCTACAAAGGGGGTGACCGCAATCAATTAACAAATTACAGAACAATTATGGTATGTTCCACTCTAGCCAAACTATATAGCACAATAGTAGAGGCAAAATTGAGTGCTTGGGCAGAGAAAGAAAATAAAAGAGCAATGGGACAAGCTGGTTTCAGACCAAAACACTGTACAGTGGATCACCTAGTCACTCTTCGAGTTTTGATGGAGGAAAGCCGCCTCAAGGGGAAGCCACTCTTCTGTTGTTTCATTGACTTTAAGAAGGCATTTGATACAGTGCCTAGGGATGTGCTATGGGAGAGAATGGAATGCATAGGGGTGCCCGAGGAAATAAGGTTTGCTGTCTTTAGACTTTATGAGAAAGTAAAATGTCAACTAAAATGTAAGGATGGGATGTCACAAGAGTTCTATAGTAATATGGGGGTAAAACAAGGATGTCCGCTCTCACCCACTTTGTTCGGCCTATGCATTGATAGACTTGAGGAGTTGGTGAATGAAGAAGCATGTAAAGATGAGTTATACAGCCCTCATCTAGCAGGTCTCGTGATTTGGTTGCTTCTTTACGCCGATGATGTGGTTGTTTTCACTGATAGTGAAAGTAAGATGCAAAAAATGATGGATATCTTCAGCATATTTTGTGCAGAGAGTGGGATGGCTATTAATGTCAACAAAACTAAACTCATGATAGTCAAGACTATACAGCCAAGCAGCCCCCTCCAAATCTTATATAAAGGACAACCCATTGAGACAGTGCACTCATTCAAATACTTGGGTATTGAAATCCCTGCCAATAATAGATGGAACAGCTGTGTGCAACGGAGACTTGATGCAGGATGGGCAAAATACTTCCAATTTGAAAATGAGTGCAACAATAGCAATACGAGAAGGTGGCAAGTACGAAATATGATCTTTGGGGCATATGTGATACAGACAGTACTCTACGGAGTAGAGGTATGGGGTGGGAGTATATCTCCATCAACGTGGAATGAGATAGAGAAAATGCAAAAGTCTTTCATTAGGAGGCACCTGGGCATCAAGGCTACTACACCATACTCTTTGTTACTCCTAGAGACAGGATGTATACCCATAGAGCTACATGCTCTGAAGAGAGTACTCAGATACATCACAAAGGTCAAGTGCATGGATAATGAAAGGCTACCAAAGAGAGCATGGAATGAAAGTCAGAAGCTTCAAAAGACAAACAAGGGCAAGATTTTGACATCCGGATGGGCACAGGACCTAAAAAAATGGTTCAAGAAGTGGGAAGTAGAAGAGTATTTAAACTACTCTTCAGAGGAGATTGATGAAGAGGCTTTTCATTATGACCTGCTGAATGCACTACACAGGAAATGGCAAACAGCAGAAAACAAAGATAAATTTGAGTACTATCGCACATATATCAACCCCGAATATTGGTCAATTTATACAGGAAGGGAGACAACAACGCAGAAGTACATATGTACACCTATAGCAGTGCATAAACGGAGGGCTTTAGCCTCACTTCGCACCCGATCACACCAGCTGCAAATAGAAACAGGGGGATGGAAAAAGATGCCAAGGGAGAGTAGAATATGCCAACTATGTGATCAAGGTATGGTTGAAACAGAAGAACACATGGTAATGATATGCCCTCACTATGCACACATTAGGGAAGAGTTCAATCACCTCCTTGAGGGACATAACAAACTGGCTGATTTGCTGCATAAAGGGTCACCTTCAGCTTTAGGAACATTTGTGTATAAGCTCTTCAAGCATAGGAATCCACCTGAATCCTAGAAGGTGGTTTCTCTTTCCACCCTCCCATCTTCGGGAGGAGCTTTCATGTACTTGTGATATTGTATTGCTCAGGTCCCATAGGCCGGTTTTGGTCTTCAGAGGACGATAATATATTCTTCTTCTTCTTCTTCTTCTCTCTCTCTCTCTCAAAAGAGCTCTCAGATATCCATATTGAGCACACAATGCACACACATATTACACAGTTGAAAGAGTAAAAAGATGCGTCACACAGCCTATAGATTGAGGTTTACAAAGACATAGATCTTCCAGTTTACAAATTACTATTAACTAATTAGTTGCAAGTGCATATGGCTGCTAGCATATGCCATGGCCCATAGTTCAAACAATAAACTTTTAACTTTATAATTCAAATTTCATAATCAAATTTCAAGATTCAAGATTCAAAATATAACAAAATGTATTATGTATTACTGTTTACATCATACATGTAACATGCCATAATGATATACTGGTAACTGTATGGTGTAAACTGTATACATAATCAAAGCCCGTCGCCTGCAAGCCAGCGTAGAGGGTAGACCGTAGAGGAAAGTAGAGGGTAGACCGTAGAGACTAGAGTAGAGGGTAGAGTAGAGTAGAGTAGAGGGTAGAGTAGAGAGTAGAGAGTAGAGGAGAGTAGAGGGTAGAGTAGAAGGTAGAGTAGATGGTAGGCACTAGGAGCAAGGAAAGCAATGGAGCGGCGCGGGAGAGGAGCGAAAAAATGAAAATGGCGGCCAAATTCAAAAAGAAACCCGTCGCAGCGGATTTTTTGACAGCCAGACGTTTCGCCCTAACTACCCGTTTTGGACGTTTCTAAGAAACGTTTCGTCTAGAAACGTTTCTTCGCATTTCGGTGCCCCGAAACGCGTTTTTTGGTGACACTGGCCATATCCATGGTTTGCTTTAGCCAGCTACCATGTGAACATCCACACTTTTCGAAAATGCAAATGTGTGCAATGCATGCAGAATTTGAATGCCGATTGGCCCTCCAATGGGGAAGAGCGCCCTCGTGGTTTTTCGACCGACATGCAAGGTGGGAGAGAGATGACGGATGAATGCAATGTGGTAGAAAGAATGCTACGTGAGATTCACAATGAAAGGGTGATACCCTTTCATTAATGTCCCTTGAGATCACTCAAGTTCCATCTTCCCATTTACACCTACCCTTAGCCTATGACCCATGCACCTACCATTCAATGCACTCTAATGCACCCTTTCCCTTTCCTATTGCCCCTAGGACCTAGACACGTGTGTGCACATCTTTATTACTAATCATTGGCCAATGTTACATAGTTTTGGCGGTACTATTTACACCGCTTGATCGATCATAAATACAAACATATAACCGCACCGTCAAATTGGCGCCTAACAATAATAAAGTTCTAATGACTATCAATTAACTAAATAATCATTTCTCTTGTCATGACACTCCCTCCTGCTTGAATGAGCAGAAGTCCTCTTCTAGATTATTGCTTGTCTCTTCCTCTTATGTGTACTTTCTCTTGTTACTTCTGCCATTGCATCGCCTCTTTGTAATCTGCGAGTATCTGTGGAAAATCTGTAAAGAACTCTTCTTCCATCCATTGTGCATCACTAGCTGGCTGGTTTTTAAACTTCAGTAAATACATATATCTCTTCTTTCCACGAGTACTCTTCTCTTTATGGTACACGATCTGTTCCGGAGTAAGAACTTCAGTCCCATCTTCAAGTTCAGGTTCTTCTTGCTGCTGAGTATCCAAAAACGCAGAAGTATCGCCATGGTATCTCTTCAAATTGCTCACATGAAAGATGTTCTTCATACGCCAGTGGGCTGGTAACTTCAGCTCATACGCTCTGGATCCTTCTTCTGGATATAAAGCTGCTGAAATCTGAAATGGACCATAAAACTTCGGTGCTAGCTTGACATGTTTGGTACTTCCTCTCACTGACTTGATTCTTCTTTTATCAATCTTCAATAAAACCCAATCATCCTCCTTGTAATAAACTTCTTTTCTTTTTTTATTGGCTGCCTTGGATTGTTGAACCTGGGCCTTCTTAATATGTTCTTTTACCTGCTCAATAACCTGTGACATATCCTCAGCAAACTGTTCAGCAGCAAAAATTCGCTCCCCCAAGTGTGTTATTGGAGTGGGTAAACATTGCCCATAGATGATTTCAAATGGGGCTTTCTTGGTGGAAGTATGTACAGTGTTATTATAAGCAAACTCTAACATGGGTAAGAACTCTGGCCACCTTCTAGGTTGGTCATGGACATAAGCTCGAAGTAAAGTAATTATGGTTTGATTGGCATTCTCACTTTGTCCATCTCCTTGAGGATGGAAGGCTGTAGTGAATTTCAGTTTGGTTCCGAGATTCTCTAATAGAGCTGTCCAAAAGTTGCTAATGAAACGGCCATCATTATCGGATACAATGGATTTTGGTAACCCATGTAACCTGAAGATTTCCCTAATGAATAACCTTGCTGTTTCAGGAGCAGACAACTCTTTTTTACAGGGAATAAAATGAGCTTGTTTACTCAGCCTATCTATAACAGTGAAAATCTGCTCAAACTGACCAACCTTGGGGAAACCAGACACAAAATCCATTGTAATGTGTTCCCACCTTTCCGAAGGAATAGGCAAAGGCTGCAAAAGACCAGCAGTCTTACTTGTGTCAGATTTAATGCGCTGACATACGTCACATTGTTGAACAAAGGTCGAAACTTCTTTGCGAAGTTTAGGCCAATGGAAGTATCTCTCAATATTGTCAATGGTTCCTCTAATACCTCTATGTCCAGAATATGGACTCGCATGTAACTCACTCATGACTAGATACCGAAATGTTTTGGGTACACATATGGCACGTCCCAAAAATAAGTATCCATCCACAATGGAATAAGCCTCTAAATCCCCAACCTCATTACGTTGAATCTTCCCATAAATGTCAGCGAAGTCCTCATCTAAAGGATAAGCTTCAACCATTGCTCCTAATGATTTCTCCTTAATCACAGAAACGTGATTAACTTGGGGCCGTCTACTCAAAGCATCAGCTACTAAATTCTCCTTTCCCGGCTGATATTCGATATTTGGTTGCCCAAAGGATTGAATATATTCAGCCCATTTGATTTGTCTTGAAGAGACAATGGGTTGAGAGAACAAGTGCTTGATACTTTGATGGTCAGTCTTGATCTTGAAAGCAGAACCATATAAATAATGCTTCCATAACTTTAGAGCATGAATGACTGCCAATAACTCCTTCTCATACGTGATATATTTCAATTCAGCCCCTTGAAGTTTTCTACTCTCATAAGCAATGGGATGCCCTCCTTGCATCAACACTGCCCCAATCGAGGTACCACTAGCATCCGTACATACAACAAAGAACTCTTTGTCCATGTCCGGAAGTGTTAACACTGGTGCAGTCACTAATGTTCTCTTAAGCTCCTCAAAAGCTACTTGGTGAACCTCTCTCCACTCATACAAGGAATGCTTCTTCAATAAATCTGTTAGTGGGGAAGCAAGACGTGCAAAATTCTTAATGAATCTGCGATAATAACTACACATCCCTAGGAAGGATCTCAGCTCATGTAAGTTTTTGGGTATTGGCCATTCAATTATGGCCTTGACCTTTTTAGGGTCAACCCGAATTCCCTCGGCAGACACAATGTGTCCCAAATACTCTATTTCTGTCTTGAAGAACTCACTCTTCTTGATATTTAGGAACAATCGATCCTTCCTTAGGAGCTCCATCACCTTAGCAAGGTGATCCTTATGCTCTTCCTCATTCTGGCTGAACACTAAAATGTCATCAAAAAAGACTATGACAAATTTTCCCAAGTAGGGTCGCAAAACCCTTCTCATCAGCCTACTAAAAGTGGCTGGAGCATTAGTTAGGCCAAAAGGCATGACCAAAAACTCATAATGTCCAGTGAGAGTGCGAAAAGCTGTCTTATGTTCATGCCCAGCTTTCATACGAAGTTGATGATAACCAGATTTCAAATCCAATTTGCTAAAAACTTTAGCACCTTTAAGCATATCCAATAAATCATCCACTCTTGGAATCGGATACCGGTTCTTAATCGTAAGTTTATTCAAAGCACGGTAATCTATACACATACGATATGATTCATCCTTCTTCTTAACCAATAATACAGGTGCTCCAAATGGAGAACTGCTTGGTCGAATCAGGCCTTTTTGCAACAGATCTTCAATTTGTTTTTCTACCTCCTCCATTTCTATCCTGTTCATCCTATATGGGGCTCTACATGGAGGGGAAGCTCCTGGCTCTAAGTCTATGGCATGATCATCTTCTCTCTCCATGGGCAATTCGAATGAGTCATCTCTTGAAAATCGATCCTCATAAGCTCTAAGGAACTCATTTCTCTTCCGATCTTCTTTTGAGATATGAAGATCTCGTGAATCCCGTATATACACAAGATTACAATCTACCCCTCTTTTTACCAATCTTTTGGCTTGGGTAGGAGTAATCAATGGAATTGTATACACGTCCCGATCCCCTACGATCCTTATGTTTTCATCCTTATGTACAAAGCAACAATGATGAGTATGAGGATGAATAGCAGGGTTAAAATCATACCGCCATGGTTTACCTAGTATCATGTCAACGTCTTGTAAAGGGGCTACTAGAAAATCCCTTCGATCTCTATATTTTTGTATACGAAAAGGAATATTTCGTACTATGGATGTGTCTTCTTCATTGTGTCCCCTAAAAGCTCCTGAAAGCGACATGTTTTTTATAGGTTCTGGTTTAAGATGGAGTAATTTTGCCAATCTATCACTTACTAAGTCATAATTACATCCATCATCTAGGAGAACCACTATTCTCTGTCCATTCACGAATCCATACACCTTAAAAAGATCATGAGGCCCAAAGGTATTGGCTGAATGGACAGCATTCACTATTGGCTCAATAGTCACAGTAGATTTCGAGGGTGACAAGGTAGAAGCCTCACCCTCCTGCTTGGATGCCTTGGCTTTCCCTTTTATTGAATTCGTCTTGGCAATCTTAGCCAAGAGAACGGGACACTTATGCCATACGTGCCCTGGCTTATGTTTCTTACAACCGAAACATTTTCCTTCCTTAATCAACTTCCTCTTCTCTTCGTCAGTCGTAGAAGGAAATGGCACCCATCCAGGACGTGATTGGCTGTTCACATTCCTTACAAGAGCTTTACCCTTCCCTTTATTATTCTTAAACCGGTTTGGTTTCCTAAAAGTGGGTATATTATTGGTCTTAGATGATGACCCATACTCCTTATTGAAGGGTTTACGAGGATTCAATTTTCTCTCGGCTATTTCAGCCAGCTTAGTGAGGTCCTTAAGCGTGGTCGGGTTAAACATTTCAACCTCGTACCTTACTTTTGGGCTTAAAGCTGCTAAATACTTCTTTCTCCTATCTTCCTCACTCTTTTCGGGTAACTCTAGAGAGAGTTTCCAAAATCTGGCTGTAAAATCTGCATTACTCTCATTATCGAACTGCCTAAACCTCTCCCAACGAAAGGTTAGGTTCTCTTCATGCCTCGGTGGCATGAAAGTAGTTTTTAGTTGCTCCACAAATTTAGCCCATTCATGAATAGGCTCTTTTCCTGTTTGTGACAAGGACCACCACATTAGAGCATCCTTCTGCAGATGCAATGTGGCAAGAGCAAGCTTCTCTTGCTCGGTCTTGTCTTGATGGGCAAAGTATAGCTCAAAATGACGAATCCAATTGAGGATTTTGTCAGCCTCCCTTGCCCCATCATATTTAGGGAACTCAATTCTCTCCTCGCGGTTGGAATTTGGACCTCTTAGAAGGGTTACTCAACTCTTCATCCCCGAAGTTTAAAGTCCTCTTAGTCCCTAATCTTGTCATAATGGACTGCTCAATCATATTGCTAAGCTGGAAAACCAGCTTATCAACAGGAGTCTCCTCTCTTCCTCTTGCACTTGGATTAGAATCCATGTGTATTGGTTTTGAGTTAAAGGCGTGAACTCATCACCTTGTTCTTGGCTGGTCTCATTTCTTCTTTCATTACGAAAGGAGAACTCCCTATCAGTAGGTTCTTGAAGGAGAGACTGCTGTAAATCTATTTGTGGGTTATCATACTCAAGATGTGTATAACTCTCACCTAATCCATCCTCTTCAAGAGGGGGTGAAGGTGTTCTTTCTCTCTCTCCTTGGGGTAATGGAGGAAAAGGAATAAGTTCATTGTTATATGTCCCTTCCCCTTCCATTCTTTCCTTTTATTAATACAAGAGAGAAAATGTCTTGCTGTAATTTCAAAAAAGAAGGTTTATTTTACAGCAAACTTCAAGTGTTGTAGAGGTGGTGGTACTTATCCGACTCCCGCTTCGTTTGTGTTGAGAAGACACTTAAAATGACCTCCTTTCCCTTCTCTTTGAAGCTTTTCTTCTTGTATTTCTGCTGTAAACTGGTACGCTCCGTTTGGGCTACTTGTTTTGAGCGGATTGGAGCTCTAGATACCGTTATAGGGGTTACTTGATGGGTGGATCACTCCCTTAAAATCTTATTCCGATCCGACTTCCAGTTGGGTAGAACGGGAATCCCTTTTTCTCACGGTTTAAGGGTACATTCACATGGGGGGGGGGGGGGACAAAAGAGAACACCTCGTTCGCCGTTCGCCGTTGAAGCCCAAAAATTTTTCAGGAAAAATCCCTTGTCTCAGAACCTCGAGATCGGTCGATCGTGATCCTTTTCCGCCAACCTCTCTTGCGACTTCCGTCGTTCACAACTGTCGCCCTCTTCTCGTCCCGCTCGTGGATCGTCGCCGCTCTGATACCAAATGTGAAGATCCACACTTTTCAAAAATGCAAATGTGTGCAATGCATGCAGAATTTGAATGCCAATTGGCCCTCCAATGGGGAAGAGCGCCCTCGTGAGAGTACTTGTTTCTTTTTCGACCGACATGCAAGGTGGGAGAGAGATGACAGATGAATGCAATGTGGTAGAAAGAATGCTACGTGAGATTCACAATGAAAGGGTGATACCCTTTCATTAATGTCCCTTGAGATCACTCAAGTTCCATCTTCCCATTTACACCTACCCTTAGCCTATGACCCATGCACCTACCATTCAATGCACTCTAATGCACCCTTTCCCTTTCCTATTGCCCCTAGGACCTAGACACGTGTGTGCACATCTTTATTACTAATCATTGGCCAATGTTACATAGTTTTGGCGGTACTATTTACACCGCTTGATCGATCATAAATACAAACATATAACCGCACCATCAAATTGGCGCCTAACAATAATAAAGTTCTAATGACTATCAATTAACTAAATAATCATTTCTCTTGTCATGACATACCATTCCAGCATCTGTATTATGTCATCCGCACCACTAGGCATTTTTGATGGAATTCCAACCGTAGTTGGATTAGCCATAATTTTTTATATACCTTTGTAAGACTAGAATATGTCCAATCGTACAAATTTAGATTTTTGGTTGTTCTAAAGTCCAAAAATCTACACAGAAAATAAAAGAAAAAACGAAAGAGAAGAAAAAAGGGGTGACAAATTTTTTTGAAAAGTACCCAAGCATAAGCAACTATACTATGTTTCTAGAGACCCGCGGAGTCTCTTGGGCAAACCCAATGCTTACTAAAATATGTCAAATAAACAAAAGAGAAAGAAAACAAAATCTTCCAAAAAACAAGAAATAAAATCTCTCTCTCTCTCTCTCTCTCTCTCTCTCTCTCTCTCTCTCTCTCTGTGGTAGAGGGTCAACTCCCGTAGCCCTCTCATCGGCGTTCAGTTCGTCAGATCCCGTAGCTCCAGCCCGTCAGGTCCCGTAGCCCTCTCGTCATTCGGCCCGTTAGCTCCCGTCAACTCCTATCAGCCTCGTCCCTCCCTCTCCGTCCCTTTCGTCCCTCGTATCTCCTGCACCAGAAAAGGGTAGCGAGGAGCACCACCAACAAAAGGGGGGGTCAACAGAGCGCCGCCAGCTCGTCAATCACCAGCTGCCAGCAGTTCAAGTGACCAGCACCAGCAGCAGGTCTCCTAGGTTGCAAGAGAAGGGGCGCCGCCAGCCTTAGTCTACACAGATCAGGCCCGGGGGGTGTCGCAACAGCAGCAAATCCTAACCCCAAATGGAGCTGTCTGAGCCCCTGGCTCAGCTTGGGGTGTTAGATACAGCAAAAGGGCACCCACGTTATTCATAGACTGCCATGGAGTTTCCAAAGGTGAAGACTTTTGCCACAACCCCTATCAATAAACCTTCCTACTCCCACGTCGTAGCAACACCCAGCCCACATGAATTGCATTACAAGCGAAGGATTAGCTCAGACCCACAGCAGCAGATATACTTTCTAAGCAGGAAGTAAAGGAGCTCAGACTTCTGGTTGCAGCTCTCGGGAAGAAAGTAAAGGAGATGGAGAACAATGACAAGCAAGAAATCATACAGGAAGTACTACAGATACACAGGGAAGCAGCACCCGCACCACAATTGGTAACCAAAGTTCAAGATATGGTTACCAATCAAGTCAAGTCGATCAAAGAGGAAATCTCAGCAACAATGGACAATAAAATAAAATAAAAGTGAAGTATATGGAAAGGTACAAGAGCAGGAAAAAAGGGCGGCAAATGCTCGATGTCTACGCATTGGAGGACTACCTAAAGATTGGCATGAAGGGAGCCTAGCAGAAAAAATTGATAGTATCATAACAGCAACCCCTTAGATTGAGTGGAATTTAAAGGATATAACCATTGTAGATCCTATTGAAATACAAGCAAAAGTGGTGCTCAATGACAGGAAGGCAAGAACCAAGATTCTTATGCAAACAAAAGCTGAGAGGTACCAAGGTATGGATATCAAAGGAGCTCACCCCAATTCAGCTCAAGATGAAGTCCACAGAATTGAACAAAGTAAAGGATGCTCGCAAATAAGGAAAATGGGCTGTCTACAAAGATGGAAAAGCACTTAGTACAGGACACCCCTCTACCCCCCTCGCCACCCTCACCCCTTCCTCGCCACCCCTCTACCCTACGCCAACCTGCTCGGGGGTGCTTGCGTTACTCCTACACCACCCCTCTACCCCCACCAGCCTACTCAGGGCCTCTCAATACCTGCCCATCTGCTTAGGGCTCCCGCAACACCTCTCATCCCCTGCCCGGTCTACATTGAGGCTCCCGCGACACCCCCCCTCTGGCTGCCATTTGGTGCTGCTGCTGCTCCCACACCTACTGCCCCCGCTCCAACAGGCTCGGATCCTATGCCACCTCCCTGTCTACCCTCAAGCCTCACAAAGACCTCTCTGCCCCCAGTGAGGCCTAGTTCCCGCAAGAAACAAACTCCTACTACTTCAAGAGTTGCAAGAAGTCAAGAAGATCAAGAAAACTCAGAGATTGAATCAAGAAATGCAATGCGGCACTGAAATACAAGACAATAGACAGGGGAAAGCAAAGGGGGCATACCAAATGCATGAAGGTCACTCAGGACAGCAAAGGATGTAAGAAATATCTTCTTTCATGCACTATCACACTTCTGCAAACAAACAGGGTCAGACAGTGAGCTTGCAATACGCCTACACGTGGTTGTGTTGAAGATAAATGGGCAAAACACGCCCTAGACGTTGCCATGGCAGCATACTCATCAAGGACACCAAACAAGGTCACGGAAAGTGTCCTTACCAGCGTCCATAAGGTATGCACAGCCCTCATTGAGAAGATAGATAATCTGGAAGCTACAAATGTAGCCTTATTGGCTGAGAAAACACTAATGGATAAGGTACTCAGTGAAATGAAGAAACAGTGTGGGAAGATGTGAGAAGCCTGGAAGAAAGAGAAATCCAAAAGAGAGGAATGGGAAAAAGACAAGCTGGAATGGGTAGCTGAGCCTCCAAGGTAAAGTACATGCATTGGAAATTGAAATACAGGAAATAGAAGAAATGAATGGGGCCCCGGTAGAGACATGCAAGGCAATGGAAGAGCTCAAAGCAGAGAATGCCAGCCTCAAAAAAGACATTGCAGCTATGCAGGCCACAAGGCGAGGGAAACACGCCGAGCTAAAACAGCAAATCAGCAAGCGGGAAAGATTTTGGAATGGAAGGATGTGGTCAAGAAAGGCAAACTTGCCCCTAAAAAAGAGAGAATATCCGAAGCACTTGAGGAGGAAAAGAGAAGGACCAGCAAAGCGCTAAATGTCTTGGTGAGGGGAATACCAATGGGAGACACACCAATGGCAGATGCCAACATACTGTTCACCAAAATGGGGGTCAATCTCACATGCGAGACAGCTTGGAGAGTGGGTAAACCTGAGGCAATCACAAAACCACTAGTGTTAAAGTTCTGGACAGCCATGGACAGAAAAACCCTCATGAGCACGAGAACGAATTTGAAGGGAACCAAGATCTACCTAGATGACGACCTCACACTCCTACAATAGAAGCATCTAAGGGAAGATATGGTACAAGTAATGGCAGTGACGGAAGCACGGAAATGGGCAGCATATAGGGATGGTAGGGTGATCATCTGAGAAAGAGGAGAGGAGGATAAGGAAGAGAAGAAAGAGGGAGAAGTTTGACGGTGTCGAGCCCATGGGATGTGTACACACACCGGACTGAAAATAGCAGTATGGAATTGTAATGGCACACTATGGTCCGACCCAGGAGGTTTCTTGGAGACATATAATGATAGAGATGTAATCTTCTACACCGGGACGCACGAGAGCCCCGAGAGAGGGCTGCCCACAGTAGCAGGATACATATGGGAGTCAGCTCATAGGAGGGAGTTGAGAAGAGAGTGGAGTACGAGGCTCAAGGGGAGTGGCTGTTCTTTTCAAATCACACCTGAGACCACTCATATCTGTGGTCGGGAGAGAGAAGCATGCACGACACATGTGGATACCAATTGAACTTCCAGACCTATCTTCATTGCAGTGTGCTGCTTCCCTCTAGACACATCATCCTATGTACGAGAGGTCAGTACAAATGGGCACAGTCCATATGAGACGATCCATGATGGCATCACAGAGTTCTCCAGACAAGGAGACACTCCTACTGGGGGATTTCAATGCACGGCCAGGAAATAGATAGGTGGTCCTGCTTGACTTCACAGATGACAAAGATCCACACTTCGTCCCGAAGCTTGATGGAGCTGAGCTCGGGATATTGAGGCACTCTCCTGATGCCCCACAGGTAACAGGGTATGGACAACATCTGCTTGAGCTGGGGGCAATCCATGACCTGATCATCTATAATGGTCTCCATAGATGGCCATCTTCTGGAAGACTCACCTTCTTCCCACATGGCGGTGGATCTAATACAATGGACTATCTACTAGGCCCACTAGACTTTGTCTCACGAATACATAACTTTGCCATACCCCCTCCCCCACTCGGAGTTGACCACTCATACTTGGCCTTCCATATCTTTGCCACCATGCTAGCCACAGGGAGAGCCCCCTCCACGCTTGCATGCATCCAGATCCACTTTGACCGTGCCCTTTACCCAGTGTACGTGAGTCACTTAGCCTCGGAGCTCCCAGCTCTACTTGGACATGATATAGACCTTGCCAACGCCTCCGACACCCTGGTCTCTGTAGTACAGGACGCTACTATCAGAACCTTCACCATGACCCGACCCATGCGGATCCGAGATGGGAAGATGACCCAAAACCCTTGGTTCGACGATGAGTGCAGAGAGGCGAGAGCCCATCTGGCACAGGAGCGGGTTTTGGGTCATCTAACACCACCTGAGGCACAGAGGATCTTTCAACGGTTGAAACGTCGTAAGAGGCAAGCCTTCCTCACACATAGGATGGACAAGATTGTCAGATCTTTTCGAGGAGGAGACCCGACCACTAGATGGGGGTTTCTATCCAAGGGGAAGAAACCTGTTCCCATCACCGACCCAAATGTCTAGCACACATATGCATGTTCCCTCTATGATGCCCAAATGGAGACACCACCGGATATGTCCTCTATGCCCATGCCCACCACTTGCCACTTGTTCACCACACAAAATGTACGAGCTGCACTTCGACGATTACACAATCAGAGAGCGCAGGACCATGAGGAACTACAGACTAAGCACTTTGCACATGGACATGAGGTCCTAGCCCCGGTCCTAGCACAAATGTTCAACCGGGCTGTATGCCATGCCTTCCCACCAGCTTTGAGTACTACCACTATTGTACGATACACAAAGCTGAAGACCCTATGGAGACTGGAAACAACTGTACCCTCATGATTGGCCACACTCTGGCCAAGATTTATGGATTAGTTTTACAGAGGGAGCTCAGTAGTCATACAGAGGCTCAAGGGCAGTGGACACTAGGATAAGCAAGATTCCGAAGACAGCATTCTACCCTCGATCACATTTTCACTCTAAGGGCTATCATTGAGGAGGCCAGGTCCAAATACCAGAAGGTCTACACATGATTTGTAGACTTTAGGAAGGCTTTTGACACTGTCCCACGGTCCCGCATGATCAAGGGACTACAGGAGCTACATATTCCAAAGACACTGATATGGGGAATAATGAGCCTGTATGAGTCAGTCAGAGGCATAGTTCGCGCCCCAAGTGGTCTATCGGATTGGATTGCGATACGATCGGAGTGAAGCATGTCTGCTCCCTCTCACCGACCCTCTTCGGGCTTTACATTGATGAGATCACTTCCTTCATAGACCGCCTAGGAGGCAAAGGATCACCACTGGCCGATCTCATGATACAGATATTGCTATGCGCTGATAAGTCCTTGTCTCATCCTCAGCAGAGGGATTGTAGAAACATTTGGAGGCCCTAGAGGTGTTTTGTAGGGAGAGAGAGACCTGGTAGTCAACCTTGGAAACAAGACCAAGGTTATGGTCTTTAACACCTCACATGCAGTGCTCGGTCGACATGCAGCCCATGCACGACTCACACGGGGGCGGGGTGCTCTAGCCCGATTGGAGAGACAGTGCTTCCAGGCATACTTTCAGATTCCACCAACGAAGTGCTCGCTCTTCGATACGCTAGTGCGACTGACTGCCATGTACGCAGCACCCTTCTAAAGATGTGACCTACCGATAGCAGAGTGGCCGAGATTTGAGCGGCTACAGGTGACTATGGGATCTAGGATGATTCAGAGCAAGCCCTCGGTCCCACATGAGATAGTCC
Source organism: Dipteris shenzhenensis (assembly GCF_047967505.1). Taxonomy (NCBI): domain Eukaryota; kingdom Viridiplantae; phylum Streptophyta; class Polypodiopsida; order Gleicheniales; family Dipteridaceae; genus Dipteris; species Dipteris shenzhenensis. The sequence continues at coordinate 24,933,704 of NC_141610.1, forward strand.
AAGCAGTGTTCGCCATGACACCACTACAGATTGATGCCATCTTCCAGACAGTGACATTCATTCATAGAGTCTAGGACTTACCCCAGTGGAGACTACCACGGCTGGCTGGCTCTAGAGTCATCTAGGCGACTAGCTGAGAGTGGGGCAGACACATGGTATGCCCGCATATCCACATGGTTTGCCAAACACAAGATTTAGATGGGCACACTCCCTCCCTTTCAGTACAGCATGAATGCAACCCCTGAGTCGATCCCACGAGATGAGATTAATCGTATCATATGGTTAGACCTCCTCCAGCTCCACACAGCTCGGACTTGGGAGGGAGATCAGGAGCTCCCCACCAAGACCCAATTCTACCACGACCAATACATAGCTCAACGGGTTTAGAGATCAAGGAGACCACATCCCTCTCCGCCACCATAGCATGAGATAGCCAGACGGGATACATTTTCACCGCTCATAGACGAGAGTTCCAGCTCCAATTCCAGCTCTCATCCTACTTCAAATAGTACATGATACGATATGATATGATATGATATGATATGACATGTTTTATACTTGATTTTGCTTGAACTATTTAGCTCTTTATTTCAGCATAGTACTCAACAAGGACCTTAGCACGCCCTTTGCTTCAGCCCTTTGTGGCTTGTATGATTTGGTGTCTTTTACACTTTATCCCTAGGCCTGCGAGGCCTTCTATGGACATTAATATTTCTTTCTTTCTTTTCCTCTCTCTCATGTAGGAATGAAAGAAAGAATTTATAAAAGGAATTAATTATTTAAAATGAAAAAACTAAATGAACCCCTTACACTCATGTTCCTGCTTCCTACAAAGATACAAAATTACATTCCTAACTTGGAAACCACATGCATACTGAATCAAACTCTCTTTTGAATCTAAAAGAAAAACGGGCTATTGAGCTCCCCGCTTTTTGTTTTCAGCTTATGTTCAATCATTCTAAACACGCTTAAGGCCGATTCACCATAGATAAAAGACTTCATATCTAAGATTGTACATACTTTCATTATTTTTCTTGGATTATACTTCTTGTGTATTAGGAAAGTGATCAAAACTACATTGAGTAATAAAAGACTCCTGAGTTGTACAAAGGCGGGAAAATCTATGGAATTGGGAAGAAATAACTCCAAATCAAAAATGTTTGAGTCAATGTGAGGCATTTTTATAATGTGTAAACCACTATATTCAGGTTGTTCACATTTATCATATATCAACCTCTAATCCTACGGTAGATTGAGAAAGTCTAAGATCTAAGAAAACACAAGAATCCACTTTTGAAGTGCAGTTCAATTCACAAGAGTCACGAGGATAGGTTCCTTCTTCAAAAGCACAAGCGCCTTTGTACATAAAGTCTTGAAAGTGAGAGAACATCTAGTGCCCATAAATCATCTATAAAATGCCTAACTTGGCTAAGATTATGTAAAATGATAGGCGAGGTATTGATAGAACTAAGACGTTGCATAAACTCAAATTCATAAGAGAAAAGATAAAAGTTTGCTAAAAAGACAGCACAATTAGTGCCCATAGGGATTCCTATAATTTGTTGAAACAAAGAATCACCTATTGTGATGTAAAGATTATCTAAGAGAAAATCTATCACAGTAAACATCTTCAACACTTACTACCTTTGTGTATCTTTTCTTTTTAGAAACAATGTCATAATCTTTATTATTTAGCCATTTAAAGTCAAAACATAAAGCTATTTTCTCAACTTTTAGCACTTTGCATCTATCTTTGTCAAATCTCAACTTAAAAACTTGAGTCATTAGCTTTTTTTATTCTAAACTTCAGATCTTCCAGCTCAATCTTTGTATAAAGCATAGTAAAATCATAGGTTTGAAGGAGAATAGGAAACTCTTTTTCCTGAATGCTTGGAGAGGAATCAAAAAATTTTGCAATAGGAATCACTCCTACAGAGTCATTTAAAATCCAGCTTGAATGGTAAGGAACATCTGTCTCCTTTAATAAGTCCCTCCAAAGTTCATGGACACTAGGCAACATGGCTTTGAAGCAGTAGCTTAGCCATTCAAAGACATCTATCAAAGTAGTCTCAGAAGCAGTTGCAATAAATCTTGGCTTTTTTAAAGTTGTGTGAAACTTCCAAGCAGCATAAATAAAAGGGATACTTGGATTGCAAACAAACCCAGAAGACTTGCAAAAACTCTAGTTCTTTGAGATCACATCCTTTTGAAAAACTACGGCAGGGGTGTAAGTTTTGACAAACGAGTTCACTTCTCTCAAAAGATATTCTAAGTAAAACTTTTTGCAAATAAAAACGAAGTTATTGGAACATTTGTCCATATAAGAAATAACAAATTTCCTATGAAATTTTCAAAGAAAAGTTTCATCTTCTTTAGAAAGATTACTTTGCTTGAGCAATTAATGGAAGGGGACTTCTTCTAGTTTCAAAAAAACTTTCTTCAGAATCTTCCCTTTCCATTCTGCTAAGATATTTTGAATTCCTAAACTTTCTTCTATTTGCAAAGCAACCTTCAAGATTCATCAATAGCTTTTAAAAGGCAAGACTCTTTATAAGAGTACAATCGATATTTCGTGCCTTTCATGAAGAGGTCTCTTAAGTACTAGAAGGAAAAATTGAAGTATCAGCTGTGACCACATGGTCTAAATCAGCATCAATAAAGCTTTGGAATCTCTTACCTTTACAACAAAAAGGTTCTCTAAGGATAGAAGATTTTAAATGCTCTAAAAGCCTTTTACCTATCTCTCCATAGTTGAAAGCCTTTTGTCCTAAAGTTTTTACATACTTCCAAGCTACTACTGGATGCTTCCAAATTCTTCACATAATGAGGGAGAGAACCCGTTACTTCAGGAGACTTCAAAATTGAGTTCAAGCCTACCTTGTCAAGAGAAGGAGAAGTAAAAATAGAAATCAAGAGTTCCTTATTTAGATAAGTTATTTGCTTTGAAAAAAAGCTTTTACTTTTAAGAAACGATCCAACGAAGTTTTATGTTGTATATAATGGAGCTTATTTAGATTCAAATCCTCAAAAGAGAAGTTTCCCAAGGTGTATTGAAGTTTGAAAAGAACTTTGACATTATATTTTTCAAAAACTTCTATTGAAAAAAGACCCAGAGACATTAGCCTATCTACATAAAGAAGTCTTCTTTTAAAGTCTCGAGAAGCAAAAACTCTTGGAACTGAGGAGGTTAAAGGAACACAAAGAGGAGGAAGAGGAGGAAGAGAAAGTGAGAGAGGAAAATCAAGATGAGCATGTGAGATTGCAAGAGAGCTAGGACAATCCCGTAACATAACTTTAGGTTTCCATACAAGGGTAGGTATATGTTGGTAAAGAGGAATGTTAAAGGGCTTGATATGAGTTCTCCACATCATAGGATTCTTTTTAGAGGTTCTTTTATTCTTACGATGAGTTGATTTTCCTTCCAAGTTAAAACCTCTTGGGGGGAAGAAAGAGTGTAAAGTTCTCATCCAAAACAATTCACGAGGTCGAGCACCCTTGTAAAAATCCTTGAAATTATTAAACTAGCCCTCTATATGCTCAATAGGAAAGCAACAAAAATATTCGAAACCAGACTTTGCCATTGCCGCATATAAGGATTTTGAATTCTCCATCAAGGAATTATTTCTATAAACTTTTCTAGCTTTCCTAACATGTTCTTGAAAACGAATAAAAGCCGTTCGATAGGTTTGTCCTACATAAAGCATATTACTATGTTATAGACAACATAAATTACTTGTGAGGCATGAATAGGACTAATAGGAACAGATGTCTTAAGATGCTTGTTTCTAAGATGTCTTAGTTTATTATGAATTATAATGTTATTATTTGCATAATAAGTGTTAACTAATAGAGCCTTAAAGTTAGACCAATTAATGTTACCTTCCCCAAAATCGTGAAGACTATTCATGTTTGACCTAGCTAAAAAGTTATGCAAGCAAGTTCCCCAATGTTGGATCACCGGACCTCACCGAACAACATTGGAAATGCTAGTGATGGTCTTGTCTCTTTGGTAGGTGATTCAGTTGGGTCTAGCTCGGTAAATCAAAGCTAAAACGTTAGAAGATACATATATAGAGAAAGGTTCTCTCCCTGCCCATCCCAAGGCAGTTTCTCCCTTGCTATAATTTAACTCAAAAGAACTCATCCCGATGGACAAATGTTTTCTGTCATATAGGCAAATTTAAGCAATGGCAACCACTTGTTCCATATTTCCTCTTACTTCAGCCAGAGATCTTACCACTTGTTGGCACACTTAGCACACTAGATGTTTTCAGATGTCAAATGGCAAGGTCCCATTCAGAGACAAAGGTCCCATAAGATCTATGTATGGAGTTCATTAGCCCTTAAAGCGTCATCTAGAATTCCAGATGTGTTGCTTCTTTGTTCAAACTAAAGCATGGCCTAATTCAATGATGACCTTTTGTTGCTCCATAAGCTTTGTTTCAAGCTTTTTTTAGCAGATGGAAATCTCATTAGACAGAAAAGATGTGTGAATCCACACTATCAACCTCCTTTGCTTACAAAAAAACATCATCATGTTCAAAATTTCAATACCCAAGACTCCAAATTACCTCACTAAGATCATTGTCATTCAAAAAACAGCCGAGCTTTGACTGTGGCAGGGACCTGTCGACCTGCAATTATGCACATCGACTCAGTAAAATACGTACATACAGGTTTTAAAAAGTATTAGCTTGACTATCCTAATACTTTGGGAAAAACACCCTCACATCTTTTGTTGGGCGATGGATTATGCTTGGAAGCATATGAGACCTCCAAACTTCTTCATTGACATTATTGTCCTCTAGTTTTCCGGAGTTGATGCACAACAACCAGCACTCGTTGAATCCAAAAGTTCCTCTCATCTCAGATAAGATTTCATTTGCCCTGTCCACACATTGTATACTGTGAGTTTCAACATTTTTCGAATACATTAAAAACATCTGTAGCAACCATATCCAAGTTCCTATACCATTTATCGCTGAATGCTGCTAGATGCATATATCTTCAGGCATCTATACTGATCAGAAAAGGCCCAAATCGCCCTCTGTGCAATCGTGTGTATTTCTATTCTACACTTACTGAATACCTATTCTACACTTACTGAATACAATAGTATGCTGCTGAAAGAAGCAAGCAGTAAAATACCGATCTGCAGGACCATCTTGATTATCATGAACAAGCACATAGAATTTTAATAATTTTGGATCCATCGCTCCATCATTCAAGAGTGATGGCATTTGGTCAGTATTATATAAATCCACGAGCTTGTTTATAGGGTTCTCATCTCTTGATGACACTGCTCGTAGACCTGATTCAACCATACCAATAAAATGTAAGTGGCACAGAATACTTCAACAACCAAGATACACCATCCACAGCAGAACAGAAAAAAGCAAAATTTGATATACTTACAAGCTACAGGATGGTCAATAGCTTCATGTTCAGAGAAGGCTAGAGACTCTATAAATGCTTTGCTGTACCTCTGGAACCAAAATGACATTGATTCTGACTGTACCACTGCTAATTCACAGTCCAACAAGAACATCTAATGCTTAATCATCAATATATGTTTCATCTTTCACTATTAATGCAGTCAACAAATTTACACAGTCCAACAAGAATATCTAATCTTTGCTCATCAATAGACCTTGTCTTTCACTATAAATGCACTCGCCAAACCGAGGAACTTTTTTTCAGTATTTCATCAGTTAAGCCAGACCAAGATAGCCACCATGTTTGCTGTAATTTACTAGAAAATACTTGAACATTGCCTTGGTCGTAGCTTTTGTACCAATCTATAACAGAGGGTTACTTTTTACTTAGGCTAAAGTTAGTGGAAAGGACTTTATTGGCTCGTAAGTGTTTTTTTTCTTTTCTTTAGGGGATACCATAAGTTGCCACGTGGCATCCTAGGAGGTAATCCCATAAGCAATACTGCTTTGTACTCACCTGGGCCATACCTATATAAGGGCTCTAGTTGTACTTGGCAATCATTCATGACTTGTACTTCATTACTGAAATAGAACACACAGCAAGAGTTCCAACACTCAGCTGAATTCTAAAAAGGATTAATACCTCCTGTCCTTGTGCAGCCCCTCACAAGTCTCTATTGCAGGTCCAGCCCATGACCTTCTACCCCTACCTTTTTCCTAAAACATAAGGTACTACTCTATTCTAACCTTCCTGCATATTCTACCAAATTTGGTGGTGTTTACTGTTAGTTAGGAGTAGTCCTCTTCCATTGGTATCAGAGCACTTTTCAGGGGAATTCGTGGGAAATTCTTTATCCAATTAACCAAAAATCTCCTTTCAGTGTCCACTCTTAACAGAGGGGGATTTCAGGTCATCTTTGAGGATGACAAATGTGCTGTCCAAGACAAGGAAGCTGACTATGCCTTAAGGTTATCTGGTACTCTGCTGCGTGGGCTTTTTCAGCTTGATATTTTTGAGAAAAGAGCAGCCCATGCTCTTGCAGTTTCTACCCCTACAGCTGCCATGCAAAATGCAGAATTATGGCATGCCAGATATGGCCACATGCATTACAGCAGCTTGATGACACTTCAGAAGTTTTCAATGGTTGATGCATTGCCACCTCTTGAGATACCTCCTCCACATGCCTGTGAAGGGTAGATTCCCCTTCAAGAAGGATGGTTCAGTTAAAGCTGTCCGCAAATTACAGCTTATACACAGTGATGTCTGTGGTCCCATGAGGACTCCATCGTTGGGGGGTCATCTCTACTTCGTTACATTTATTGATGACTACTCCAATTTTAGGCTGAAAAAGAAATCTAAAGTGTTCACGGTGTTTAAACACTTTTCAGCCATGGTTGAAAATGAAACCGGACTCAAGATACAGACATTGCGCACGGATAGAGGTGGGGAATACCTATCTGCAGAATTTGATGCTTTTCTCAAAGGCAAGGGTATTGTGCATCAGCTCACAGTCAGGCTGACCCCTCAGCAAAATGGCAAAGCTGAGAGGAAAAATAGAACCCTCATGGAGATGGACAGATGTATGCTGAAAAGCAAACACATGCCTCATAAATTCTGGCTAGAGGGTTTGATGTGTGCCAACTACATTTTGAATCGGGCTCCCACTAAGGCTTTAAAAACAAAAACTCCTTATGAGGTCTCGAATGACAGGAAGCCTTCACTGGATCACTTCCGAGTCTTTGGATGCCTTGCTTATGCACATGTGCCAGTTGAATTTAGGCACAAATTGTCAGGTAAAGCCATCAAATGCATATTTGTCGGATACAGTGCAGAAAGCAAGGGGTACCGTCTCTACAATCCTGCTACACACAAGATCATAGTAAGTAGAGATGTGATATTTTCTGAAAATTCAGCTCACACTCAGGCTGAATTTCAAATGTCTTCGTCTTCAGAGGATGTCTTTGAGGGGTTGCTACCCATTGCCTTGGGTTCCCCTGCTGATTTTTCTGATGCAAATCAGAATTTACAGCAACCTCCAGATGCTTCAGTCCCTGCCACATGAGGTCTTACCCCCTCCACAGGCAGTGGAACAGGTGGTGCAGCAAGAAATTGCAGACATACATGCAACAAAAACAGTCCCAAACTGGCTGTTACAGACTCTCAGGGAGAGTAAACTTGATGCTCCGTTATCTGGCAGGACTCGCAGTGCAGCAAGGCACATGGAAGGTGCTAATTCAGTGGAATCAACATATGCAGGTACTCTCCTTGATGAGGAGGAGCCTGCCACATTCGAAGAGGCAAAGGATAATGTGCATTGGATGAATGCCATGCACGATGAGTTGCAGTCCATTGCAAAAAATCAGACTTGGGATGTTGTGGACTTGCCACAGGGTAAACATGCCATTGGCACACGATGGGTTTTCAAGGTCAAACGGAAGCCAGAGGGCTCCATTGACAGGTATAAGGCAAGGCTGGTTGCTAAAGGCTATGCTCAAAAAAAGGGCATAGATTATGAGGAGACATTCGCTCCTACATCACCATCCGATCAGTTATTACAATGGCTGCACATTTTGAGTGGAATGTTCATCAGTTGGACATAAAATCAGCCTTCTTAAATGGGGACTTGCTAGAAGAGGTGTATGTCAAACAACCTCCGGGCTTTGAAATTACAGCAAATGCACTTCAAGTATGCAGGCTCAACAAAGCTTTATATGGGCTGAAACAGGCCCCTCGTGCATGGTATGCCAAGATACATGCCTTTTTGACCAGCAAGGAGCTGCACAATAGTCCTACTGAGAGCACCCTCTACATCAAGATGGATGGGGGGGAAATATTAGTCATCCTTCTTTATGTCGATGACTTACTGCTCACAGGGTCCAATGAAGAAAAAATTGTAGATTTCAAAGCTGATTTGCAGACCAACTTTGACATGTCAGATTTGGGGCTGCTTCACTTTTATTTGGGCATCCAGTTCTCTCATGAGAGATGTGGCACTGTTATGTCTCAGTCCAAGTATGTTCAGAAACTCTTGGACAGATTTAACATGCATGAGTGTAAGCCCGGGGCTGCTTCACTTTATTTGGGCATCCAGTTCTCTCATGAGAGACGTGGCACTGTTATGTCTCAGTCCAAGTATGTTCAGAAACTCTTGGACAGATTTAACATGCATGAGTGTAAGCCCATAGCCACTCCTATGGAGCCGGGGCTGAAACTCACAATGCATGATGCAGGAGAATCAGTTGATGCCACACTTTACAGTCACGCTGTTGGATGCCTCATATATCTCTACAACACTAGACCTGATATTCAGTTTGCAGTATCTCAGGTGAGCAGGTACATGCACAGCCCAAAAACTATGCATTGGCAAGCAGTTAAGCGCATCTTCCGTTATTTGCAGGGCACAAAGTCTTTTGGCTTACTATTTCCCAGGGGGGGGTGACTTGCAGATGCATGCCTACAGTGATTCAGATTGGGCTGGTGATTATGACACTAGGCAGTCCACTAGTGGCAATTGTTTCTTTTTGGGTAAATCTTGCATTTCCTGGCTGAGCAAGAAACAATCTACAGTGGCTACCTCATCATGTGAAGCTGAGTACAAGGCAGCTTTCACAGCAGCAGTTGAATGTGTCTGGCTGCCACGTCTATTTGCTGATCTTCATCTATCTTTGGAGGGTCCTTCTCCAATTCTCACTGATAGTCAGAGTGCCATTGCAGTGGCAAAGAATCCAGTGTTTCGTGCTCGCACGAAGCACATTGAGGTTCACTATCACTACGTCAGAGAGAAGTTGCATGCAGGAGAGATCAGTATGATCTTTGTGTCCACACACGACAACGTTGCAGATATTTTCACCAAAGCACTACCATGTGAAAAGTTTGAGGCATTTCGCAGTGCCCTAAACTTATATCCGTTTGGTGATTGATCAGCCTTGTACATGACATTGGCACTGCAGGGGGGTGTTAGAATTATAGATATAATTCAGCAGTGACCAATGTAATATAATAAGCTAGTTAGGGGCACTTTTCCCTCTTTAAGAGGTTTTTTCCCCTAACCGCAGTTAGTTCACTAACTATGGTTAGTGACTACTAAGGTTTTGTCACTAGGACAAAACCTTATCTTTCTCTCATTGTGTTGTACTCTCACACTCTTCTATTGCAACTAAGCTTTCAGCTTCCAAGCTTCCAGCTCTCACTCTCTCTTGCTCTCTCTCACTCACCATCTTCTCACATTTTTTCCACGGTTGTATCAAATTTCTTCCAGTAATAAAGCAGAGTTCTAGCACACATTTCAGCTGCATTCTCCTGCGCATTTCTCCTCTCTCACTTCGCATCATTTCTGCAGCATATTCTGACCACACACACACACACACATACACACACATTTTCCTAGCGTGATTAGCACACACATTCGGCTATGGGAGTAGGTGTTTAATGCCTTATTTCCTTATGAGTTTTCACTATTTTACGATGGTAAATTCCCTATCCTGCTATTGATCGCATCCAATATCTATAGTTAACACGCTTTCCTACGTCTTGATTCCAGGCATCACCTCCAAGCCAGGCTTGTCCTCCCCCAATTATTACATGTGGCATGATAAGCCAACAAATAGTGCCAAATTACCATTAAGGGCCAAGGGTACATGAGTTTGCTCTCCTCCCTTGGATACCCCTGCGTACTCTAATGGTGGTAAGGACCTTGCTCCATTGTCCTTTAATGGAAGGTCATAACATTCAAGCTACTGCCGATTTCTTTCTCTCGTAGCCCCACGCTCCACTCACAATCCTGGCCGCAGCTGCCTTATGCTCCACTCTCTGCTCCCCTTTTTGAGCTCCCTTCCTTCTTATCCCACCCTTACGAAGACAAGTACACAACACCTTACGAAGACAAGCTTTGAGAAGCGGCTTTTGTCCCTCCCGCTTTGCAGACTGCTCAAGCAGATGTGGCCTCATCAGTTGCCACCCCAGCATCATCTTAGACCCTTCTTTCCCAACGCAAGCTTAGTGATCCCCCCTTCGTACGTTGTCAAGAATTTAAGGTGTAATCTCATCATTTTTTCTCTCCAATGATCTCATGTTTGCAACTCTATAAGTGTCGACCTGATTAAGGGCTCCTGGGAATTTTGGTTCCTCTCTTCAACCTACCAAAACCTCTTCTTCTCATTATCTACACTCACTATTAACCCGTCTGTTGCCAACACAGCTGAAGTCATCCCACGATTGATGCTGCATATTGGCTTGGGCATCATAGGAAAGATCTTGTCTCTGCTCCGCATGGGCTCACGGATGTGTTTTAATAACCAGTGTTATTGTTAACACTCGTCTCAAATCTGGGTTTTTCCTGCCAACATGGACTCTTGTCTACTGTCTGAAATCCTAATCAAAGCAGTCTAAGCTTGTCATTCCTTTGACGGCTATATTTTGTCATTATTCTCTAAGCGATTGCTGTCAGGATGTCTATGCGTCATGTTATGTCTACGGGCTTTGAAAACCGTTCTGAGACCTTCTCTGAATAGTGTGTACCATTGAGATGTTTTGGAAAGTCTTTGGGAAGTCTAGGTGAGATAACTGAGCGTTCTACAAGCAAGCACTATGCCTGTAACCTCTTTTATTTCAAATTGTGTTCTGCATTAGTTCTGGTGTTCTCTCACAATTTACATCCCTTTCTCCTGATGGACTGGCTCGCTTGCGAGAAAGTGAGTTTCCTAAGGTGTGCCTCGAATAGAATAATGTGGCTTATGCAACCCGGACTCACAAGGAAGATGGAGCTCTCTGAGCTCTCTTCGGAAACCTGGGACCCTTCACCCTCCTTCGCATTTATTTACGTTGCTATTTTATCATACTTCCTTAACATGATTTCATTCTACAGGATTTCTCTATTAATGTTTGCATTGGGTCCATATTATGTCCAGTTTGCTATGCTAAATCGTAGGATCATTGTTGAATGCGCATTATGAGACACCCTGACTGAGCCCCAGCCTGAGATTTAGTGTGGCAGTAAACTCCCCACGATGAAGATCGATGTCTATTGTATTCACTCCATTGGGGCAGTAAACTAAATAATGACCTCTAGACTTATTAGTGGGTGTGAGTCTTTTGCCAAAAATCTTTAAAACATATGCACCAATCTTTCCTAAGGTGTTATCTCTAGTTGGCTGTTTCTTACACTCTTATTAAAATCTCAAAGGATGTGATGCCAAAATATGGTCAACTCCTTATGAAAGACTCTTCCTCCTCTCGGTGTTTAGCCAAAAAGTTTCTTTGAATTTTCTTTTTATGTTTACAAGTATTGCTAGATCTCTTGTTTAATTGCACGTATGTATTCTTGATTGTGATAACAAGAAGTCGGGGTCTATGACACCTGCAGTCCCAAGCTAAAAGTGGGATTTATTCTTACATCACCTTCTCTTGGAATATGCCTCCATGTAGCCACAAATGGGATCATTGTCTTCCATTCTCTCCTTACTTGTCATAATCCCAAATTTGGGATTGTAATGCTAAAAGGGTTTTTATCTTATTGTATTTCTCATGTTTTACCCTAGTTTAATATCAGAAACTGCAACTACCAGGTCCAGAATCACTACTTGTTCCCAGGGCGGATTTCTCTAGACCTAACACACTTTTTTTTTTTGTGAAATCTTTGATTCATTATATTATATGAGTAGCAACCTCAAAATAAGGTGCTACAATTACATCAACTGAAAATTTCATTATATGTCAAAAATACCTCATGATCTATGCAGCGGCTCTGCAAGCAATCAAACAAAGATTGCTGTAGAGAACGCCTAAAAAAGCCAAACAAAGAGAAAGTAGGATCACCAAAGACTTTACAATTCCTATATGTCCATAAAGTCCATAGTGCCCAGTAGCGAACCCAAACGAAGAAAAGATGAAACTCCGGTCTGGACGGATGAAACCCAAATAGCCAAAAGAACTTCCCAAACAGAACAGATGGGAATCTCGCTCGCAGGCGCTGTCGAAGCAGATCAAAAAACTCACGAGAGCACGGACAATGCCAAAACAAGTGAGGCACAGTCTCCAAAGAAGCAAAACATCTGTGACAAAGTGCAGGAGCAATGTGTCGATGAGCTAATAGCTGTCCAGATGGAAACACTCCCAAAAAACTCGCCAAAAGAAAACCTGTTGCCGAAGCGGTACTTTATAGGCCCAAAGTTGCTGTAATCTTTTCCTCCACCACTTGGCTGGGCGATGCATTCGCCAAACAGAATCACCTCTCTTTGAAACCCAAGGTTGAGGCAAAAGGATTTTCTACAATGCAAGTACAGTAATCTGAGATAGCCTCAAAGGACGAGAAGAGGACCCTGGAAAAGTCAAAGTCCAATCTTCCAGCTGGTCCTAGAGTTCCAAAGGAGGAATCGGAACAAAAGGCGAAAGCATAGAAGTAATTGTCGCCACAAAGGACGATAATGAGAGCCCAATCCATATGTAGTGGCTACTAGAGAAAAGGGAAGCACAGTACCAGCATCATCTATAACATCAGCAACCGAGGTGATGCCTTTAAACGAGACAAAGTAGAAACGTCAAGGTTCCATTAAAGCCAAGGGAGGATGAAAGACTTTGGACCAGTGAATGCTTTCAGCTCTCAAAGAATTCCCAAGCAAAGATTGTTGTCCATTCCATTCCAGATGAGAAAGAACATGCTTTTAGTCAAGAAGCAAGCAGGAGACAAAAGGGCAGCCAGGCAAAGTGCCATTGGTGCAGCCAAAAAAGAAATCCCAGTGATTGAGTTGCCAATGACCAAACGCAAAAATACTGATATGAGTGACCAAAGTCCTAATCATAAGAGCCCAAGGCTGATCACCTTGCAGAAATTGAAGCAATATTTTTCCCCTGTGGGCAAGAATATGCACATGAATATCCGTGATGTTCAATCCACCATGCATCTTGGGAGACCAAATGTGACGCATCGAAAGCAACTTGAGACTTTTTCTGCCATGTTTGGATCGCCAAAAGATTTCCATAAAGACAGACATGAAAGATGTAAGATCTGCCTTAGTGAACATGATCAATGGCAAGTAAAATTGAATATATGCCACAAGGATGGACACACACACACACATATATATAGAGAGAGAAAGAAAGAAAGAAAGAAATTTTATTAGAGTCTTCGGAAGACCAATGCCTCTTACAGGTGTACCCATAGCCAGTATTCCACCAAATATTTCCTGTTTATCCTTTGCAAAATTAATTGCCACTATTAATAAGCTAAATTTTGAACATGAAAGCAGGTAAACCACCTATTATGGAAAACAAATTCCTATGGTAATGTGATCTCACTGCTCACCATTCAACCTGTGGCACATTATCTTTGGAAACATTTTCACAGATATTCCAATATGATCAGCTTATTTCTTTTGCATGGAGTGTATTGTACGCTGCATCCTTGACACTATTATTATAGTTTCAATCCTGACTTTCCTATTGATGTTCATGGGTACCATTTATTGTGGAAACAAGACGCTCAAGAGAGTTCAACATCACATACATCTTTAAAGAACATCTCTATCACTGTTTAGAAGCCAATTTATGCTAGCATGCTTTTTGCGCCGGAATATCCTTAGTCTTGAAGCATAGAAGAGAAGGCCTAGATCTTATGATTGTATGGACAATGTGACTTGGTGCTTATAGGGTAGGATTCAAATCTTATATACCTTTGTAAGACTAGAATAAGTCCAATCTTGCCTTTTCAAAGCTGCAAATTGGACCTCAACATAGTGGGGGGCAAACAACACAAATTGGACCTCAACAAATGGCTAGCAAATTAAAACTCTCCAAAAAATGAAAACCACTTAAGTTTCATTACCATTGGACACATATACATATGCTATAACCACGTCCATGCACAATTTCTTGACACCTATGCACCATATATAGCCGCACATGAGAAAATGTGCATGCCCCACAATATAAATGATGTAAGGTCCTTACGAAACTTTGCAAGTATATGAAACTTACTCAAAAAATGGTTTCCACAAAATTTTGTGATCATCAAACATATACCCCTATGGTATATAACCGCCAAATGCACAATTTATTAACACTTGTGCACAATGCATGGTAAAAAATGAGAAAATGTGCATTCCTCCCCATACAAACAATGTAGAATCCTTATGAAACTTTGCCTATAAATATGGACAAAGAACCAAACTTGCATCTAACACACTCAAACATCATGAAGCACCAACATGATAGGTCAAGAGAACTACTTTGTTGGATAGAGTCAAGCTTCTGAGGCTCTCCAGACAGCTCTGTAAATGCCTCAGCACTCCAATTGTTGACCACCTTCACCAGATATTCTTCAACAGCCTTGCCGTAGATTATGAGAAAAGCAAATGTTACAAATTAGGAACAAAACCAACTCCCAAAACAAAGGCATTTGAAAGATAGAAAATCTTGCAATGTCAACCGATGCAATATGAAGAGATTCATCCTTTCACATAATCTCTCCCCTACCAAAAATTTCAGTGTATCATATGGTATTATATTCAAGGATTCAAGTCACTCACAACAATACTTTTAACCCCATGCCCCCCCATTGGGATCCCCTTTAGTGCAAGGCAGCTAGGAATGCACTAAAGGGGATCCCAATGGGGGATGAGAAAAGAGCAGCTGAGAAACAGCTCCATGCACTTACACGTAAAAAAAGACGTGCACATATTGTGAACAAGGAATGGACTGATGCAATTGATTTTATCAAGCATCCTAGAAGAGCATGGAAAGCAATTAAACAAAGGTCAAATGACATTATGGGAGATTTTACAGAAACACAGATGCTGGAATATGCTCAACAGCTCTACACACATCCCAAGGCTCGGCCCATGGTGAGCATACCTCTCAGCAGTAATACTCAGGGTCTTTTCTCATTGAAAGATGTACAAGATGGCCTCAAGAAAATGGTAAATGGAAAGGCAGCAGACACTCTACACCTAGTGG
This sequence comes from Dipteris shenzhenensis, assembly GCF_047967505.1. Lineage (NCBI taxonomy): Eukaryota > Viridiplantae > Streptophyta > Polypodiopsida > Gleicheniales > Dipteridaceae > Dipteris > Dipteris shenzhenensis. The sequence goes on from NC_141610.1 coordinate 24,949,088, forward strand.
CTGAACTCATTAAGTGGACCAATGAGCACACGCAAAGGCACATAGCAATGGCACTAAATCAAGCTTTGATGAATGGTTTCCCAACAGAATGGCAAGAGAATTGGATCAAACCAATCTACAAAGGGGGTGACCGCAATCAATTAACAAATTACAGAACAATTATGGTATGTTCCACTCTAGCCAAACTATATAGCACAATAGTAGAGGCAAAATTGAGTGCTTGGGCAGAGAAAGAAAATAAAAGAGCAATGGGACAAGCTGGTTTCAGACCAAAACACTGTACAGTGGATCACCTAGTCACTCTTCGAGTTTTGATGGAGGAAAGCCGCCTCAAGGGGAAGCCACTCTTCTGTTGTTTCATTGACTTTAAGAAGGCATTTGATACAGTGCCTAGGGATGTGCTATGGGAGAGAATGGAATGCATAGGGGTGCCCGAGGAAATAAGGTTTGCTGTCTTTAGACTTTATGAGAAAGTAAAATGTCAACTAAAATGTAAGGATGGGATGTCACAAGAGTTCTATAGTAATATGGGGGTAAAACAAGGATGTCCGCTCTCACCCACTTTGTTCGGCCTATGCATTGATAGACTTGAGGAGTTGGTGAATGAAGAAGCATGTAAAGATGAGTTATACAGCCCTCATCTAGCAGGTCTCGTGATTTGGTTGCTTCTTTACGCAGATGATGTGGTTGTTTTCACTGATAGTGAAAGTAAGATGCAAAAAATGATGGATATCTTCAGCATATTTTGTGCAGAGAGTGGGATGGCTATTAATGTCAACAAAACTAAACTCATGATAGTCAAGACTATACAGCCAAGCAGCCCCCTCCAAATCTTATATAAAGGACAACCCATTGAGACAGTGCACTCATTCAAATACTTGGGTATTGAAATCCCCGCCAATAATAGATGGAACAGCTGTGTGCAACGGAGACTTGATGCAGGATGGGCAAAATACTTCCAATTTGAAAATGAGTGCAACAATAGCAATACGAGAAGGTGGCAAGTACGAAATATGATCTTTGGGGCATATGTGATACAGACAGTACTCTACGGAGTAGAGGTATGGGGTGGGAGTATATCTCCATCAACGTGGAATGAGATAGAGAAAATGCAAAAGTCTTTCATTAGGAGGCACCTGGGCATCAAGGCTACTACACCATACTCTTTGTTACTCCTAGAGACAGGATGTATACCCATAGAGCTACATGCTCTGAAGAGAGTACTCAGATACATCACAAAGGTCAAGTGCATGGATAATGAAAGGCTACCAAAGAGAGCATGGAATGAAAGTCAGAAGCTTCAAAAGACAAACAAGGGCAAGATTTTGACATCCGGATGGGCACAGGACCTAAAAAAATGGTTCAAGAAGTGGGAAGTAGAAGAGTATTTAAACTACTCTTCAGAGGAGATTGATGAAGAGGCTTTTCATTATGACCTGCTGAATGCACTACACAGGAAATGGCAAACAGCAGAAAACAAAGATAAATTTGAGTACTATCGCACATATATCAACCCCGAATATTGATCAATTTATACAGGAAGGGAGACAACAACGCAGAAGTACATATGTACACCTATAGCAGTGCATAAACGGAGGGCTTTAGCCTCACTTCGCACCCGATCACACCAGCTGCAAATAGAAATAGGGGGATGGAAAAAGATGCCAAGGGAGAGTAGAATATGCCAACTATGTGATCAAGGTATGGTTGAAACAGAAGAACACATGGTAATGATATGCCCTCACTATGCACACATTAGGGAAGAGTTCAATCACCTCCTTGAGGGACATAACAAACTGGCTGATTTGCTGCATAAAGGGTCACCTTCAGCTTTAGGAACATTTGTGTATAAGCTCTTCAAGCATAGGAATCCACCTGAATCCTAGAAGGTGGTTTCTCTTTCCACCCTCCCATCTTCAGGAGGAGCTTTCATGTACTTGTGATATTGTATTGCTCAGGTCCCATAGGCCGGTTTTGGTCTTCAGAGGACGATAATATATTCTTCTTCTTCTTCTTCTCTCTCTAGCTCTATACATCACGGACTTGGAGTGAAGTGATTATCCAGTATCTGGAGGACAAACGATCTCGCCCGTATTAAGAATTGCCATCAGACAAATGCGGGTCTCCTCCCATCAACTAAGGGTTGAGGCAGGGAGAGCCACAAGCACACCTAGAGAGTAGCGGATTTGCAAGCTATGCACATTGGGAGAGGTGGATACAGATGAGCACTTCCTATGTACCTACCCCGCCTACTATGAGATCCGAAAATGGTTACACTATTTCTTTTAGTAAGGACACTCTCCCGACTGGTCCACTTCCATGTCCAGGTCTGTGTTGGCCTCTGTCACATGCAACCCTGCACTTGGGTGCAAGGTGACAACTGGCTTCATCGAAAAATTGCAGATAGTTCCTATGATAGGATATTGTGTCGTATGCTGTGACCCCATTGTGAGCCCTTGTCCAAGGACAATCAGGCACGAGCTACGTAGGTCAGTCTCTCAGCCTTAGGTCCAATCACAAATCAATTCCTTGTTCACTAGTACCCAGTGGAGAGCAGTAGGTGTTTCCATCTTAGGGTTTTAGTTAGGTCTAGGTCTCAGCCTAGGTTAGGAGCCGAGAAGGGCTCCCAAAGAGCTTGACCAAGTGAGCTCCCTTCAAGGGAAAGTGGGCTGGGGAAGGCTGCCTTTATAGGCTGCTCTGTGCCCCTTCCTCGGCAGCAAAAGGTGGGAAAAACAGGCCAACCAGCCAGCCAACCAGCCGACTCACTGGTCGGCCCATTTGGGGCTGGTTGGCTCACCCCACAGCCCCCTATCTAAAGGGGGGGCTGCTGCCCTCATTCCTCATTCAGCTCCCCTCCAGTTCAGCGTCTCTCTTCAGCCTGATTCAGCCCTCAGCCCTTCCAGAAGTCCCCTGCAAGACAGGCAACCATTCATGATTCAGCAGTCCCTAAGGGTGACCCAGGAAGGTGTCCACACAGCACCATTAGCCCGGCTCGGAGTTGAGGTTTGGGGTTCCTGTCCCCACTAGTCTTGGATCAATACTTGGCTGAATTTTATGCCTTGTCGCAGACTGGTACGTTCCAAGAGTACTTGCAGCACTTTTGGAGGCTTTCCATGTTTGTACAGGACGTATCTTAAAAGGGAAAGCTGTGGCGTCTCATCCCTGGGTTAAGTCCTTCTCTCGCTGCAGATGTGAAGGCACATAACCCTCAAACAATTGAGCGTGCAGCCCAATTGGCAAAGGTATTTGAGCCCAAGTATGCCAACAAATATAAGATGACAGCGGGCAGTGCATATGGGAATGCAAATGAGGCTGAGAAGAAGCCTAAGGTCAATGATTGGAATGAAAGAAAATCAGCAAAAACACCATTTCCAAGGTTTCCCACAGTTACAGGCAGCAAGATGCCATATGCTAAGCCATACAAGTCATTCGATGCTAAGCCAGGAGCTAAGCCAAGTATTGGACTTGAAAAATCAGAATTTAAACAACACACCAGGGCTATTATGGACAGCAGAAAGAGAGCAAACTTATGCTTTAAGTGTGGTGAGAAGTGGAATCCTGAGCATCGGAAAGTTTGCAAAATGCGTAACAGTGGTCCTGCAAAACTCAGCATGATTATTGAGATATCAGATGATGAGGATTTGATGGATGCGTCTGAGACCTTGGATGCCACTCATGATGATTCAAAGGGTGCACAAATCGTGGAAGAAGCTCCAGATGTTGGAGCCACGAAGGGGGCTGATTTCCCCTTTGATCCCGGTGGTGCTAATGAGCATACTATGCATGGTATACAATCCGATGACACTCAGCCCACATGTGACATGCGAGGCCGTTGGCCTAAAGTCTTTCATGTGGAGCATTAGGTTGCTATGCCTTTTCTTGCGCGAGAGGATGCAAATGGCAATGCTCCTGTGGACGAAGAGGAGATCTATTGGGATGCGCAGCAAGCAATTTATGCTATCTCTTCTCATGCCTTGATGGGTGCCAAAAGTGCTGAAACTATCAGATTGAAAGGACAAATTAATGGCAGAACTATTCACATGCTTGTGGACAGCAGTAGCACTCATAGTTTCATCAATTCTAAGACTTTATAAAAGGTGGGACTGATTGCTACTGAGATTGATCATGGGCTGAGAGTAGAGGTGGCAAATGGACAGCATTTGGTCTGTAAATTTTGTTGCCAAGATGCAAGGATCAAACTCTCTAAGGATTATGAATTTGCTGGGGATCTCTTGGCACTGGATATGGGCCCAATAGATGCTGTCCTGGGCTGCGATTGGCTCATAGTCACAATGAAACGTGTTTCATTGGTAACGAAACATTTCGAAACGTTTCATTACCAATGAAACGTGGAGTACCTTTACTTGTACTAACCTAAATCAAAGAGATTAATATTTCAGTAGACTTTAGTTAAAAGTTTGAAATTTAAACTTTGTAATCTAGATTCTAGTCTCTATATTACTAATTTTGAAAGTTCATAGCTCACTCTCTAATTTAAATTATCTCTAGTCTTCTGTAAAAACTAGTTAGTAACAACTTACAAGCTAGAGTACTTCCAAAATCATTGGGCATTCTAGGCATTGTATGAAGGCATTTTGTGATTTTTAAGCTTAGTTTGCATAGTTTCAGCATACTATTTGTATGCAGGGCATAAAATTTGCATTTTTTAAGACCCAAATATACAAACTGAATTTTTGAAACTCCCCTTGCTTTTTTGAAACGTTTCAAAACGTTTTTGAAACGTTTCACGTTTCTAAGTATTGAAACGTTTCTTTGAACTATGGATTGGCTGAAATCTTTGGGTAAAATCAGCATGGATTTAAATGCCTTATCACTCAGCTTTGTCCACAAGGGTAGAACTATAGCATTGCATGGCATTGCCACTCCTAAATTGCAGGTCATTTCAGCAAGGGAGTTAGCCTGAGAGCTTAGGAAGGAGCATGCCCTCTACGCATTGAATGCGTCAGTATCTCAGGGGGTAGCATTCCCCGTGTTGAGGATTGTGATATGCGGCAGTTGCTATCGGAGTTTACTGATGTATTTGCTGATATGCCATCCCAATTGCCTCCCAAGAGGGATGTGGATCATGCCATTGTTCTAGAGCCTGGCAGTAAGCCCATAGACAAAGCCCCATACCGTCTTTCTAAGGTTGAGCGGGAGGAAGTGGCATTACAGGTGCGGGAATTGCTTGAGAAGAACTTCATCTCTCATAGCACTTCTCCTTTTGCCTCTCCGGTGCTTCTGGTGAAGAAGAAGGATGGATCATACCACATGTGCATTGATTACAGGGATCTAAATAAGGCCACTATCAAGAACAGGTTTCCAATCCCCAGGATAGATGACCTGTTGGATGAACTCAAGGGTGGACAGTTTTTCACGAAGATAGATTTGAGGTCTGATTACCATCAAATGAGGGTGAAAGAAGGAGATGAGCACAAGACGGCCTTCCACACAAAATGAAGCTTGTATGAATTCAAGGTGATGCCTTTTGGATTGACTAATGCACCAGCCACCTTCCAGGCATTGATGAATAAGATATTGCAGCCACTTCTTTTCATATGCGTGTTGGTTTTCTTTGGTGATATCCTCATTTACAACAAGGATAGACAAGAGCACATTAAGCATGTGAAACAAGTGCTGGAAATTTTGAGAATGCATCAGCTTTATGCAAAAGCCAGCAAATGCACTTTTATGGCAAAGGAGGTTGAGTACCTACGGCATATTGTGAGTAGACGTGGCATTCGGGTGGATCCTGCAAAGGTGAAATGCATCAAAGATTGGCCACAGCCACAAAATCCCACCCAGTTGAGAGGATTTTCAGGTCTTGCTTCCTTCTACAGGCACTTTATTTGCAAATTTGCCAAGAGGGCATCTCCTCTTATTGACCTCTTGAAGAAGGATGCTTTTGGGTGGTTAAGGAAAGCACAACGCAGCTTTGAAGACCTGAAATTTGCTCTCACTCAAGCACCTGTCTTGGTATGCCCTCATTTTTTGTGTCCTTTCATTGTGGAGGCAGATGCCAGTGGCAAAGGATTGGGGGCTGTTCTGAGGCAAGAACACGGGGTAATAGCCTTTGAAAGTAGGAAGTTTGATGCCAAAGAACTCAATTTCCATGTTTATGATCAAGAGATGCCAGCTATCTTGCATGCTTTCAAGAAATTGCACCACTATCTGTACGGAAGTAAAATTAAGGTGAAAACAGATCATAGGACACTCAGATTCTTCCTCACCCAGCCAAATTTGTCATATAAGCAGAAGAGGTGGTTGGCTGCACTCCAATCCTATGACTTTGACATTGAGTACAAAAAAGGGAAGGAAAATGTGGTTGCAGATGCCTTGAACAGAATGTGGGCTTGCAATTTGTCTGCTATCTCTACCATATATCAAGAGTGGATTCATGGCATTCAGGAAGAGTATATGCAGAATTCTAAAGCAGCTCCCATATTTTCAGATTTGCAGAAGCCTTCTAGTCAGGGTCATCCGGATTTCAAATTGCATAATAGGCTGTTGTGTTGCCAAGACAGGATTTATTTAGTGCCAGACTCAAAATACCGCCAGCTGGTTTTACAAGAGATGCACTTTCTCCCATGGCTGGACATGCAGGCATCACTAAAACATATGAAAGAACAAGCAGAGCTTTACCTGGGAAGGCATGTGGAGAGATGTGGTTAAATACGTGGCTAGAATAAAGTGGACAGCAAATTACCCGCAGGTCTCTTACAGACATTACCCATTCCAGAGGGAAAATGGACGCACATAGCAATGGATTTCATCACAGAATGGCCTTCTACACAGAGGGGATGGGACAGCATCTTTGTTGTGGTGGATAGAATGACAAAACAAGCCCATTTCATACCCACTAAGACCTGGTATTCAGCATCACAGGTTGCTTGGCAATTCATTGAGCATGTCTTTAAGCATCATGGTTTCCCTCAAGAAATTGTCAGTGACAAAGATGCAAATCACTTTTGGCACGAAATATTTACAGCAATGGGTACTTTATTCACACCTAGCACTGCTTACCATCCTGAGACTGATGGACAGTCGGAAAGGGTGAAAAAAAGGGTGGAGGAATATTTGAGGCATTTTTGTCATGATACTCAGAAGTCTTGGGATAAATGGTTGTCACTTGCTGAATTTTGCTACAACAGTACCAAGCATCTCTCGATTGGCATGAGCCCGTTTGAGGCAATGTACGAATGCAAGGTTGGGATGCCTTCCTCAATTGGTGACATGGCTGTGAAAAATCAGCAAGCACGGAATGACTTGGAGAGGATGGATGCCCTTCTACATATGGCAAAAAGGATGCCCAAGCCAAGCAGAAGAAATATGCGGATGAATGCAGGAGATATTTGTATTTCAAAGAGGGAGATTATGTGCATTTGCGTCTCCATAAGAACCGTTATGCCTCACTGAAAGGTAATACCAACACAAAGCTGCTCATAGGTATTACAGTCCTTACAAGATCATCCGCAAGGTTGGAGTGGTAGCCTATCAGTTAGAGCTACCCAGTACCTCCAAGATCCATGATGTTTTCCATGTGTCTTTGCTGAAACCACATGTTGGACAGCATGTTCATGTTCTTCCAGAGTTGCCACCTATGGATGAAGAGGGCCACATCCTCTATGTCCCGCAGTGCGTTGTGGGTTTCAGAGAAGATGTACTCCGGAACAAGGCCTGCGTAGAGTATCTTATTAATTGGCGGGGACTCCCTGAGGATGAAAATTCATGGCAGCCAGAAAGCATTGTCCAAGACCACCCCTATCTCCTACCGGATTGGTTAGTAGTTGCTGTTTGCTGCACTTTTGGGCAGCCATGCTGTGAAATTTTGAAGGCAAAATTCTATGGGAAGGGATGGCTGTAATGAAGGGGGGGAAAAGGGCCAAGTTAGAGGTCCTTCACGTGGAAAATGTGGAGGGACTGTATAAGTCCCCATCCACCCCCTACTATATACTTTTTGATGTGACATCTAATCCAATCTACTCTCCCTTCCTCCTTCCTACCTACGCTCACTCACTCTCTCTCTCTCTTCCCTACTCCCTCTCAATCTCTCCCTCTCTTTCCTACCTCATTCTCTCTCTCCTAAGTCCTACCCCTTCTCCTCCCTTCTTCCCCTATCTCTCTCCCCTTCTACTAGTCTATCCCCCCTTTCTCCAAATCTGCCCCTACCCCCTTTTCTACAAAGGAGCACTTATTTCATATGCTGTCATGTGCTCCAGTTGATAAGACAATATCTTGTGCCAACAACTCTTCTTATCCAGTTAGAGGAATTGGTGAGATTTTGCTTACAGTCATTGATTTGGTGAGATGACATTAATGGCTCTGATCTCTACATTCGTGATTCTTTGTATGTCTCAGGGATAAAAAAGAATTTGCTCATGCACTAGAAGAGGATTTCAGGTCGTCTTTAAAAGCACCAAGTGTATGGTTCATTATGCATCGGTGTTAACATGCACACTCTATCACGGTCCTTTTCAACTTAATGCATGAGAAAAGAGCACTAACTACATATTCAATTTCTACATCTACCTCTACATCTACCATGCAAGATGCAGAATGCCAAGTTTGGGCACGTAAACTTTGGTAGTCTTATACTTTTGCAGAAATTTCAGTTGATAGATGCCTTGCTCCTTTGAAAGCTCCTCCTAAGTATATATGTGAGGGGGTCTATTCTTGGAAAAATGCATAGGTTCTCATTCCCTGAGATGGTGCAGTCAAGGCTACAAAGAAATTGCAGCTAGTTCAAAGCGATGCTTGTGGTCCTATGAGGACACAATCTCCTACAGATCACTTCTATTTTGTTACTTTCATAGATGTTGGGTCATTGCACTCAAGAAAAAATCAAAAGTTTCATTGTGCTTAAGCGTTTCATTGCTTAAGAGGAGAATCAATTTGGTTGTAGGATACAAACCCCACGTTGAAAGAGGGAAGTACCTGTCCAAGGAGTTGGTAAACTTCTTGGGTGAGAAAGGGATCATACATCAATACAACCTCAGCTATACTCCTCACCATAATAGTGGCTGAGCAGCTAATGGAGACAGCAAGGTGCATGATTAAGGCCAAAGGACTGCCTCACAAGTGCTCTAATCATGTTTGGAATGGGTGTTCCATCAAAGCACTTAAGATTATGAGGCTTGGTATGAAAGCAGTCCCAATATCACTTTCTTCCATACATTTGGATGCATAGCATATGCACGTGTGTGTCCGGAATTGAGAGAAAAGCTTGATGACCAAGCTGAGAAGTGCATATTTATAGGCTAAGCTGTCACATGCACCCTTGCACTTGGGTAGTGTGACATGCGGGCCACATCAAAAAGTGCTTAATAAATCCCTCATTGTCATATGCCGTGACCCTTTTGTGAGCCCTACTCCAGGGACAGTCAGGCACAAGCTACGTAGGTCAGTCTCACAAGCCCTGGGTCAGTCCTTGTTCACTAGTACCCACTGGAGAACCAAGTAGGGCAGTGTTTGGGTAGTGTTTTCTTGTTAGGTTTAGAGTAGGATACGTGCAGTAGGTGCAGCCCGTGATAGGAGCCCTAAAAGGGCCTCGGGGGAAGCGCCTTTTATAGGCAGCCACAGCACCCCCTGAAATCATCCCAAGCGCCTGGTTTTAGGCCCTACCAAGCCAGCCAACCAGGTCCACTAGAACCAACCTGCCAGTCGGCCACGTGGCTGGCTGGTTCACTGGATTTGGAGACCTATATATGGGGCCCTTTGCTCATTCACTGCTCCAACCTTCAGCCCTCAGTCCAGCCTTATGTAGCGCTGGATACCATCCATACAATTGCAATTGGGAGGCAGCCTGTCAACGCAGCACTTCACCAGGGTTTTGGACAGCGAACAAGGTTGAGGTTTTGGTGCGCTGTTTCAGCGGCTTTTCCTTTTCAGTTTGCAGCTCTATTTCTCAGCTCTTTCTCTCAGCTCTCATCTCTCATTTCTCAGCTCCATATCTCAGCTTTTCCATCCTCAGTTTCACCTCCATTCACCTCTCTCCAGTTTTACTGCATGCCCGTGGACAGCACTAGCCTCTTTGATAGCCTTGCGGAGTGGTCCACAACGTCAGTGTGGGCCGCATTGGGGTCTTGGTTGTGGCTGGAACTATTTATCAGGCTTTGTGAGTCAACTCTACATGTTCACAAAGCGGGTCAACTCTACATGTTCAAGGTGTCATCCTAAGAGTTGCATTCCATGCGCTCTTGAGGAGTCTCTTTGTATGTTCAAGTTCTCCAAGTTTATTGGGGGAGGGGGCCCTCAGTGGGGGTAAAGGGACCCAATCGGTTGTCGACTCCATTTCACGGTTAAAACATATCATCAAGCCCTGAAATAGCTTCAAGCAATGCCAAGCGGGCAGTCCAGATGGAGTTATGTGCACAGATGTCAAATCTGCCAAGAGATCAAAGTGTTGCATAAAAATGCAGCAAGTTTGCTTATGCCATAGCCTATCACAATGTTCTTTTCAGAACATAACCATGGATTTCGTGGGATGCCTTCCAGCATCAGCAGGTACGTACAATACTCAGTGTTTAAATATTGTTGATTGCTTTAGTAAGTTTTGCATGCTTATTCCTTGCAAGCAGATAGCTAGTGTAGAAGATGTAGCACGCTTGTTCATCAGGTATAGGAATCCCATTGGGCTGTTGCCATGGACCATTACACTCAAACAGGGATTCAAAGTTTACCTCTCACCTCTGGAGGGGCCTGTTTGAAACTTCAAGCTCCAAATGTCCAATGCATTCCATCCGCAAACACGCGGCCAGTCAAAAGTCTACAACTAGCTAGCGTTCAATGTACTTAGAGCGTATTGTCATGATGCACAATCGAAGTGGGAGTATTATCTTCCACTCATACAGGCCTTAATGATACCTACTCATCGAGCATTAGTCGTTGTAACATGCAACAGTAATCTAATCGTGTAATCACAGCAAGACCTCCTTTAAACCTTTAGCGAGGAGTTAGCGTTATGCACCATAGAGAGAGAAAGAAGATAACGGTAGAGAGAGCATGGAGTCGACGACCGATTGGGTCCCTGTACTGTCACCACAATGTAAATATCCTAAGTCAAAGTACAATTGACCATTTATCTTATCATAATTAAAGAGTTTTCATATGTGTTAATTATGGTCAAAGAGTTCTTTTAATGGTCAAAGAATTGACTAAGGTCAAAGATACTTGACTTTGGTCAAGTAAGCTTGATTTCGGCCGGGGAGACTTGGTTTATTACCAAGAAGGTTAACTGCGATTAATCAGAGAACCACAGAGCTGACTACGGTCAGAGAGTGTTGACTTCGGTCAACGAGACTTGGCATGCGCCAAGAGGGTTAACTACAGTTAACCAAGTTGCACCAACTTCGGTTGGAGAGATGTGCCCAGCTTCAGGTGGAGAGACTTGGCCATAATTAAGGCGCCACGACCATTGATCAAAGCTCCTTAATTACGACCAAGAAGGGTTGACTTAGGTCGACCAAGAATTGTATTCTATGTTTTGTTCGCATGTTTGTTCAGTGGGGACGCCCACCTGTGACTAGGATTAGTCTACAATCTATTATTTGCGTGCAAAGCGCTAACAATTCTATGAGGAGCTAAAGACCCAAGCATCTATGAGGAGCTAAAGACCCAAGCAATTTGGAGCGTAGCAAGTATTTCGGAGCCCACCCGCGTGACCAAGTGCTACACATTTCCTGCATGTCAAGAAGGTCTTTGCAGCATCATTTTGAATCCCTTTTAACCCAACCATAACTGGTGACTTAGGTTGAAACCCATACATAAGCATAAAAGGATTGTAGCCAGTACTGGAATGCTTTGCACTGTTATAAGCAAATTCTATCATAGGCAGATAATCATCCCATGAAAAATGTCTCTTAGATACATATGCCCGAAGCATATCTTCAACCAATTGGTAACCTTCTCTGTACTGCCATCGGATTGTGCATGATCTCAGGAACTCGTACTTAGAGTAGTTTCTAACTTCTCAAAAACAAGTGTCCAAAAGTTACTTGTAAACTTTGAGTCCCTGTCACTAACTATGTCAGAGGGTAAACCATACAGCTTAAACAAGTGGTCTACAAACTCGTGAGCCAGCTGAACAACTGAAATAGTTGTTCTAGTAGGTAAGAATCTAACCATTTTTGTCAGACGGTCGACTATGACCCAAATGGAGTCATGACCCTTGCGCGTTCGAGGCAAACCAGTAATAAAATCCATGGAAATACTTTCCCATTTATTACCTGGAATCTGTAATGGCTGTAATAAACCCGCGCTTCTAAGGCGTTCTACCTTAGTAACCTGACAAACCCGGCAACCTACTACATAGTTTTCAATAAATGCACGCATCTTAGGCCAATAAAAGGTATGCTTCACAAGAGACAGAGTCCGATGTATACCCGGATGTCCAGCACTAGGAGCATCATGACACTCCCGGAGAATCTTGGATCTAAGTTCCAGAACATCTGGCACACAAATCTTTCCAATCCGGAACAGCAAGCCGTTCCTAATCATCCACTGACCTCCCGCCGCCTGTACCGTAGGTGGCACAATCCCTAAGTCCTCGTCAACCATGGAGCTCCCATCCTGGACTCTCTGCCAATAAGAACTGAAATGACTATCAGTTGCGTAAAGCCCTCTCAAGAATTGAAATAGGTCTGAGGATATTTCCGGAAATGACATAGCATTTACAAATTTGACTCGACTTAAGGCCTCCGCCACACTATTCAACGAACCCTTTCGATAACGTATTTCAAAATCAAAATTCTGCCCATCTAGCTTTCCGTCCCCTCAATTCAGACCCATCATACACATACTTAATTGACTGATCATCAGTCAATACAAGAAACTTCAAACCATACAAGTAGTGTCTCCAAACCTTAAGGGCAGACACTACAGCATAGAGTTCCTTTTCTAGTGTGGACCAACGATATTGGGTGTCGTCTAGCTTCTTACTCTCGAAAGCTACAGGTCGGTGCTTCCTTGATAGAAAACTTCAAGGTTTCAAAAGCCTTGTTCAATGCATCATTCCAAGAGATCGGCTGGGTAGACCTGCGTCCACGACCTTTCGATATGTTTTTCAGGGGTGCCGTGATATGTGAATAATCACGCACAGGCTTCCGTAGAAATACCGTAAATCCTAAGAAAGAACGAAGTTGTTTCACAGTCTGAGGGATAGGCCATTCTAAAACCTTCTGGATACAATCCAGATCAATGCTAATACCTTCAGAAGAAATCTTGTGTCCTAAGTAAATGATCTCCTTCATAAAGAAGTCACATTTACTCATCTTGGCATAGAGCTTATGCTGTCTTAGAATAACTAAGACAATCCGGAGGTGTCCTATGTGATCCTCAAGCGTTCAGCTATATACCAAGATGTCATCTAAGAACACTACAATAAATTTGCCCAGAAAATCTCTAAACAAATCGTTCATCATTTGCTGGAAGGTGGCAGGAGCATTGGTCAAACCAAAAGGTAATACAAGAAACTCATAGTGGCCATACCTAGTTCGGAATGCGATTCTATCTATGTGTTTAGCATAGATACGAATTTGGTGATAACCCGTACGCAAATCAATCTTAGTGAAATACTTTGCTCCGGCCAAACGGTCTATCAGATCATCGGAACGAGGTAGAGGGTATCGATTCTTAATTGTCACTTTATTCAATCGTTTATAATCTTTACACATTCTCCATGTAGAATCTTTCTTCTTCCTTAAGAGGACACGTGCTTCCCAAGGTGATTTACTTGGGCGAATATAGCCCATATTCAAGTAATCCTGTAGCTGTGAAGCTAGCTCATCCTCCTCAAGCTGGCTCATCCTATAAGGTGGTACACTAATAGGTTGAGCCCCAGGTACTAAGTCTATGTGATGATCTACTGCCCGTTCTGGAGGCCGTTAGTTGAGCAGGGAATACATCCTTGAAACCGTCTAACAACATTCTCAATTCAAGGTGTTCAAACACACTTAAATCATTCTTGTTATTTACAAAGACAACAAATGAAAAAGTGGAATCAAAACACACTGATAGACATCATGATGAGAAGTGTTTAATATATTCCGAAGCTGCATCGCAGATACAATAGGTCCCTGAGAAGAGGGAATATTATCACACTGAATACAACATAGCACATAAGAGCCCCTATGTATTCTTGAATCCGGATAGAAAGCGCTTCAATCTTGCGATCCCATAATTGCTTCCCAACTGGAAGCTGCACCTCATAGTTGTGATCGCTAGGTATCGTGGACAGCCCCATCTTCTGCACAAGTTTGTAATTAACAAAGTTGTGAGAGCTGCCCGAGTCAAAGAGAATGTGAACTCTTTGGTCCCTAACTTCTCCATAAACTCGGAAAAGATCATGGGAACCAAATAACGAAGTATTAAAAGTGCAATTACAAGAAAGTGGGCAGGTAATGACATTTACAGAAACACCTGTCATCGAAACTTGGTTCGCTCCCTTGGCTTTGGTACCCGGACCCGCCCGAAGCTTCGGTCCTAGCGCTTGCTTTTCGTTCTTGCGCTTAGGACAATCATTCTTAGTGTGGCCCCATTCCTCGTAGAAGAAGCAACGTCCTTCCTTCTTTAGCTTCAAGGTACGAAGGAAACGGACACGACCATTCTTCACCTGAGTCAAGTGTTTCTTGGAGGCATTGTCTATAGACTTCGCCTCCCTGGTACCAATGGAAGACTAGAAGAACTTCCGTTTTTCTTCCCACTCGTGTCGGACACTGTGGTTCCCTTTGCACTGGCCATGGTATCATCATAAATACGCGCGTAATTCATGGCCTCTTGCAACGTGGTACACTTGTTGTTCTTGATCTGCAACTTGTACGAGTCAGGCAAACCATCCACAAAGAAACCTAACAAGGTCACTGGATCCATCTTTGTAGCTCTGGTCTACAAATCTCGAAACCTCTGAAGATAAACCTCAAAAGTCAAGTTCAGCTTGGACATATCGAGAGCTTTGAGCTTGCCTACGATATCATAATCTTCCTCTGTCTTCAGAAACTCTTTCTTGAAGACCCCTTCGAAATCTATCCATGTTGCAGGCTTGGGTTGGAGTTCCTCCCACCACAATAAAGCCTTTCCTGACATGAACCCGGCAGCAAGCTGTATTTTCTTGTCATCTGGGTACAGGTGAAACTGGAAGTGTACTTGCCACTTGTGCAACCAAGTGTCAACAACCTCCTTGGTACGAGACTTCTGATCTCCGGGAAAAGGATCTGGAGTGATATTCGGACCTAACACTGAAGCCATGGCATCCACATGCATGAGTGCCTGAACAGTGCTAGTCAGAAGTGTGAGGATAGTCTGAATCCCTTGGAGTTGCTGTGTCAACCCCGTTTGATTCGCATTAACTTGCTCAAACTTTCCATCAAGAGCAGTGGTGAATTCACTGAAGGCTTTCTTCGTAATCAGATCGTCGTAGAGACCCTGGTCTTCCTCCGCAGGGTAGTCCAAATCCTGGTCACCCCTCGCAAACTCAGGATTTACAGAATCAGTCATGTCTGAAATCTAATCTGAAAAGAGTAGTGAACTGAGAGAAGTGACTGGTGGAATCGAAGCTTGAAGGAGAGTGGAGCAGAGAGAAAAACTGTCCCAAGAGGAGGTGACGGAAGAAGAGAAGCTGGCCGAGAAGAAGGGGTACAAAGCTGATGATCAGCTCGAGTAGGTGAACCCGGAGACTCCCCCTGTTGGTACCGCTGCTGGCTGTACCATACGGTAATCTGCTGCGAACCGTACCTAGGTGACGAAAATCCACTAGAGGTGTAGAGGGATCTTCTTGCGCACACTAGCATAAGCTGTGGCTAAGCTTGGGATTTCGCCAGGCTATAAAGGAGACGGTGCAGCTATTCTAGGAAGCTATGCTTTCTAGAAAAGCCCACCCTCCCAAACTTGGAGGGTTGATGCTTTTTTTAGCATGCACACCCTCCCAAACTTGGAGGGTCGATGCTTTTCTCGCCCACCCCTCCCAACTTGGAGGGTGGTGCTTTTTTCTCGCATCAGCCTCCCCGAGCAGCCTGGCCGCACCCTGCTCCAACCTATGGCGCACCCCCCTGCTTGGCCGAATCACGCTCCAGCCTATGGCGCACTCTCCTGCCTGGCCGAATCACACTCCAGCCTATGGCCCACCTACTTGCGTCACCTAACCCACTGCGCAGCCCTGACCAAAACACGGGATCCCCTAGGATTCCCCTCAACCCTTTGCCTACCCAACAGCCCCTCTCACGCCTCTCCTCCAATCCTCTCTACTCTCTCCTAGCTACACCTCACACCCTCTCTCACCTAAACCTTCAGCAATCTCGAATTCATCCTCACTCTCTTCTTCCTACTTTCCTAAATTCTCACCACTTCCCATGACCGATGAACCAAACAAGAACTTGCAGCACAAATTTCGAAATTAGGGCATACCTGGAGGAACAAATCGTCCAAAATTCTTGGAACAGAAGTTCCTACCTCAGGAGCTGGCTCTGATACCAACTGACACATCCCAACACTCCTGAAACCTCTGATCTGTAAGCAAACACAAGAACACACACAACGTGAGAAAACTGAGCAGGCTGCTCACCACCCAACCATGACATCTACGGGACGTAATCCCGAATCAGGAGATGTCCCCTCCGAGCCACAAGCTGAGCTACTGGCATGAACTCCCAACCAGATCCTAACCAGCCTGGTGTCCCATACCACCAAGTGGCGCTGTGAAGCCTGGGATCTGCTACTGGGCCTTGGGCTACGCTATGATGCAGGCGTGCGTCCGCGACTCAATCCAGGATCAGACCTAGCACCCGAGAACGAAACTTGCTCCCATCAGCTCCCTGAGAACTGAACCCCTGGGCCCCTTTTATAGACTCGGGCCCCAAGCGCCAAAAATAGCGAAGACCTCTAACTGGTTCATACCCTTGCCACTCAACTCGAGAATCAAGCCTGCCTAGCTCTAAGCCTCCCCAGGCTACCTGAGCTAGTCTTGTGTACCCAGTACACGTCAGATACTAATCCGTGCACATGACATGCCCTTAGAGGCATCTAATAGGATTTAGTCTAGTTTTTTTACAAGTGGCATGTTGCCATTTTGGAATGAGCTTGAAGCTCTTGTAAAATGAGTTCACATGACAAAATTTGTGCTATAATTCATGCCATCCATACATGGAAGCATTATCTTTTGGATGCAGACTTTACAGTTAAGACAGATCACCAAAGTCTGAGATATTTTTTGACTCAGACAAAACTTTCCGAGAAGCATATGTCACCACAATGTAAATATCCTAAGTCAAAGTACAGTTGACCATTTATCTGATCATAATTCAAGAGTTTTCATATGTGTTAATTATGGTCAAAGAGTTCTTTTGATGGTCAAAGAATTGACTAAGGTCAAAGATACTTGACTCCGGTCAAGTAAGCTTGATTTCGGCCGGGGAGACTTGGTTTATTACCAAGAGAGTTAACTGTGGTTAATCAGAGAACCACAGAGCTAACTACGGTCAGAGAGTGTTGACTTTGGTCAACGAGACTTGGCATGCGCCAAGAGGCTTAACTACAGTTAACCAAGTTGTGCCAACTTCCGTTGGAGAGATGTGCCAGCTTCAGTTGGAGAGACTTGGCCATAATTAAGGTGCCACGACCATTGGTCAAAGCTCCTTAATTACGACCAAGAGGGTTGACTAGGGAGACCAAGAATTGTGTTCTATGTTTTGTTCACATGTTTGTTCAGTGGGGACCCCCACCTGTGACTAGGATTAGTCCACAGTCTATTATTTGCATGCAAAGCGCTAACAATTAATGGGTGCCATGGTCGTGCGCTTTAATTAATTGTTGCAGGTACTATGAGGGGCTAAAAACCCAAGCAATTTGGAGCATAGCAAGTATTTCGGAGGCCACCCACGTGACCAAGTGCTACAAAGACCCCAGATTGTGGACAGCAAAATAGGGTGCTCTGTTTCAGTAGCTTTGAGGTTTGGTGCTCTATTTCAGTAGCTTTGAGCTTTGGTGCTTTGTTTCAGCAGCTTTTGCTATTCAGTTTGCAGCTCTATTTCTCAGCTCTTCTCTACATATCTCAGCTCTTTCCATCCTCAGTTTCACCTCTCTCACTGCATGCCCGTGGACAGCACTTATCTCAAACGGATAAGGTGTGAAAGCATCATGACGTCTTAACGCCTAGAATCCACTCCGCTTTGCCTTCTGCCTAAGATGTGCTTGCATTCAATGCTGCCAATCGACTAGTGCGTCAAAAAGAAGGAATTTTGTCATGTAGCAAGTCCTACAAAGGTGATGTCTTTGAGCTGGGTGATATGAGTAAAGAGTGAATTTGCCTCTCATCCTCAAAGAGTGAAGATGTCCTTTGCGTCACAAGAATCATATACTTGATCGTTGTCATGCAATAAACTTCTGCTCAAGTCATCACACTCATTGTATAGTTAATGAGGCAAATTTTGGTATTTACACTAAGAATGGACATTACTCATCTACCTTGTCTCCCATTCTTTGATTATCTTGGCATCCATGAGAGGCTTTGTGGATATGCCTACAACAATTTTCCACAATCCTTTGCCAATGAACGTCTTCATGGATGGTAATGACTGCCACAAAACTTCTCTTCCACGTGGGCATGAAGTCATGCGTATAAACAAATGATATCCCCAAATACTACTAGGATAACAAATGTTAATAACAATTGTACCTCTGCTAAAGATGCAAACCTTGTGGCTTGCTGAATTACCAAAGGAAAGAGAAAGCATTTGCCAAAAATGTAAATTTGCTAACGAGCTTGATACCAAAGGATCAAGGTCTATTTCATGAGGATCAGTACTTCTCATAGTTCTCGAATGACAATTTTGTCTCTCTTTGCAATCAGGGACGGGAGGATGGTGTAAATGGGGCACAAGAGGATCATGTAGATACACCTCTCTGTTTCTTTCTTTGGCATAACGGGCTTGGCAAGCATCCCACACAATCACCATTCCTCCCATGCTGGGTTTTATTCATTTAACCACTTGATTCCGTGAGGATTTTTTGAGAAAGCTATCCGAAGTTAGAAGCTCCCACCTTTAGACCATGGCATAGCTCCACTCACCGTGAAGTCAACTCTTAATTCGTGCCAAATTAAGATTTAGCTTTACCCGAAAGGATGTGATAGCACACTTTCATGTAGAGAGCTTAGCGACTTATGGTTTCAGCTCAATTCATACTTTCACTAGATCTCCCTCGCTAGTGAAAATCCATTGTTTTCAGGTGTTGCCAGCATAACAAGGGCATGGGATCACACCTCTGCTGTTGGTTGGCATATATCCGCGGCATAAAATAACCGGAGGCGGAATTCTTGTAATCTGTACGGCTGGTCGCTGGCAGTACGTACTGGAACTGCAGACAAAACAATCTCAGGATGAGAAAATGCCGCATTGTTGTCAACAACGCTTGCCACAGATCGTACGTCCGAGAGAGGAGATATGCCGACGCACCATCGATCTGCTCTATGGTGCTGAAAGCGCGCAGCAAGTCCAAGAAGCTGAGGTTATTCTTCTGGCAAGACTCCTCAACAGCCGGGGTAGGAAGGACCATGAGAGCAGGGGTGATGCGTTCCCGCAAGCTCTGAGCAAGGATCGAGCTTCCGGGATCCATAGTACTGATCTTCAGATCTCTATCCGGTTGATGAAGATTAGCAGGAGGAAGAAATTAGGGCAGAGGATGATAATTATACAGACACAGGACACGTTCCCACTGTGTTGGAGAATGGACACCGGGAGCCTATTCTCGTTAGCCCATTCCTCCACTTGTGGAGACCCTGGTTTATTTAGTGCCTTTCCCCACTAGGAGTTAGTTTATGTTAGTGAGCTTAACATAACTAGTTCTCTTAAGGCCCGGTTCAGACTAAGCCAGCGGAAGGCCTCAAGGTTTTGAAAAAGGAGGACATGACCGCCTGTGTGGTGGGTCACACCACCTAGCTGAAAAGACATAAAAGACAATTGAGCGTTTAATTTCAACAATAGTTTATTGGCTTGGTGGATGAGGAGATGGGTGTAGACACCGTTACCCAAGTTCAATACCCAATAAAATTCATTCGTGGTTCAAATTTTTCAGAAATCCTTTGCTTGGGCAGCCTTCTTACATCAGACAACTTTTTTCCCTTTGAGCATCCGCACCCGCGACTTTGATTGGTCAACATGGGAGAACGCCCTTTCAGCATTCCTTTCGGAGGTCTTCCGTCGGCCTAGTCTAAACCTTGCCTAAGTTAAAGTTAGCCTTAAAATCGAAATTACATTCCCATTTTGTTATGCACTAAGCGGTCTCTATTTTTTAATATAAAATGGTTTATCTCATCGATCCAAAGTCACTTCTTTAAAGTTAAGGTCACAATGGATTCTTCTTTTCAAGACCTTTCAAACGAGTACCCATGTTGTATAGTTTCGAGTTGATCTTGACCATGAACTTTTCTTAACAAGAATCTTGCTTTAAGTATCATTCCCATAGCTCACCCTTAAGTTAACCATTAAATTTTCACATTTCAACTTCTCTCTCTTCTTAAAAGTCCTTAAAGTACCTATTTTGAAGGGGTTAAATTTACAAACATTTTTAATGGGCAGTTAGGGGATTTAACTTAACTACATTCTAAAAATGCTAATGGGAATGCACACTAATGTGGACACTCCGTTAAGAGCCTTAACTAGTGCTCCATAACTAGTAATGGGAATGGGCCTTTAAACTCTTCCAATGAGTTAGGCTTTGTGCCCGCACCCCCAAGCTGCTCTGGGAGCATGTTCAAACATAGCGGCCAGCTGAGATGATCATTCGTTCATTTGCATCGACCACGTCTCATACCTCTCAGCTTCACGATTGCAAATGCTTTTTGACTAATTGATGAGTGTTTCAGTAGGGCTTGGGTACGTGTGGTGAAGTGTGCCGAATCAACTTGCTGCAAATCCGTCTACCCCCCTTTTGTAGTCATGGCCCCTGCCCTTAGTTTGTCTTTGTGATAGTCATTTTATGATTTTTACGTGGTTGGTTGGGCTTAGCTCTCTTCTTTCGTAGCAATCTATGTTGAAATTGCTTTAAAACCCATACCATTGGAGGCACATTTTGACCCAACTTCATATGAGCAATGTTGATTTACATGGTTTCGTCGGCTAGTTGAGAGCAACCATGTTGAATCTCATTTTGATCCAATTATAAGGCATCTAACTTGCACTTCCATATGAAGGTGGAAAGGTCCAATTTGGGGGCCAATCATTCTTAGCATACATGTTTGTATCACAACCAAATGTGTGAAAAACACACATGTTTGGATTTAACTAGGGCCTTTGTGGTTTCCTCAATGTCGCCCCATTATTTCCCATGCATCTGCCCCATCTTCCCAATCCATCAACAGAGGTAGATTGATGAGTAGAAGCTCCTTTCTTTCTTTTACTTAAAATCAAAATCCTTGGTGTTTTACTTTTCCACACATGTTGGAGTTGCAGTATGCCCAGTTCTCTCCTACATAATTGTTGTAGTTGGAGCACTCTAATTGTTGCTATTCCCCTAATGACTGAGCATCTCTCTCATATTTTTCTAGCCACTATTGGAGTTGTAGTACGTTGAGTTCTTTCTTGCTTGGTTGTTGTAGTTGGACCACTATATTCTTGCTAATGACTTGGCTCATACTTGCTCCTTGCAAGTCTAGCTGAGAAGATTGTCCTAGAGTATGTATGTCCTCCAGCTCTTATGCTAACAAGGAGTCTTAATAGCACCTTACTATGCCTAGGAGGTCAATGGAGACTACCTTGTTTTCTCCCAATATTGCATAATTTTGGCTTGTTTGATCCATGGCCTTCCGAGGATGGCTAGGGAAGCCGCTAGGATTTTAGGCATATTTGTGATTTACATGAATAGCTTAAATTCAAGGATCACCTACATTGATGAGGAAATCTTGTTAGTATACCAAGAGATCTTAAGGGATTTAACTCTAACGTATTGAAGACCTTAGTTGTGGTGATAAGCATCCTAGTAGTTCCAAATGTGTGTAGATATAAGAGGGACTGCCAAATAACAATTCAATGATGCTCTAAACCCCATATGACTGTTTTATTTGTCCCTTCCAAGGGAAATGATCTTAGGTACTTTACTAGCACCAACTAGGGATCAATTAGCTCCTTGTGCACAATCAAGTCAACTAGCCCAAAGTGATCATACTGATTATGTTGCTCAAGAGCTACATGATGGAGATGTTAGGAGTTGATAGGGGTGATACTTGGCGATAAGACATGACTCCTTCGAGTGATCACTGCTGCTAATAAATTTCTTAGTCTATCTTAGGTGTTGGCATGTAACATCTCTATGTGGCACCCAAGTCATGGAGAAAGCAGCTTGTGGCATGAAGAATTTTCATGGCAACTCATACATTTGAAGACACCCAATGTGATGCCACATAGGCTTGCTGAGAAGCTACTAGTGACTATAGTGGAGCTGAGGTGAGGAGTAGCAAAGTTACAAACTAGGACAACTATTTTTTATTGATATGGCTAAGTAGTAATGTAGAATTATTTTGATGTGCGAGAATGGAAATTTAGGAAGCTTATTAGTACCTAGTTTTTACTTTAATTGAAGAAACACTATATGGAGCATTATGGACACTTTATGAAATTGTCCTTTATTGGTGCAATTTATACTTGATGCCAAAGAGTATCAGATCATCTACGTACTAGATGAGGATACCAAATATTTATTTCTAGTTGCAGTTTATACTCTGGTGTGAAAACGTATAATATCATCAACTCTAAGGGTGAGATAATGCTCTATAAATTGACACATGTTGTTCTTTATGATAAAACAAATCATTGGTCGTCCTTAAACTCTTTTTGCTTGAGGTTTTAGTCATATCATGTTTTTCTTCTCATTTTTGCTATTGCCAATTCTAGCAATCTTTCTAATAGGGTGTTACTCTCCACCCTTATACAATACTTCGTAGACTAGGAGAGAGAACTCTATTGGAGAAATTTCCTCAAGGCCATATATTAGGTTGAAAGGTGTATTCGTAGTCTCAACCTTACAATCATAGCAATAAACCTAGATCCTTGCATGAAACATGGGCTTGTTGTTTGACTAGCTTGTTGAAAATTGTGATATGCCATTCTACCATGTTGAGGATTATTATTGCCCATGACCAACTACCCTCGAGTGCATGTAGCCAAAAATCATATGCATTCATGACTTGTCGCAAATCACAGTACTACTTCAACCAAATATAGGAATAGCAAGAGACGATGCATGTGAGTTTGCAAATGTAGATTGCACAAAATATGCTTCTTGATTGCACATAACTATCACGCAAGTTTGGTCCTATTCAACCATTGTCAAACTATTATAGCAGTACTTTGGTTGCAATATTGAAGAGATTGTGTGTATCTTGTATGGCCTGAACAATTGATTCCGTGGGATCCTCATGTTTACTTGTTTTGCAACTCACCAATTGCTCCAGCTCACCTGCGAGTTGTGAGAGCTTTGGCTTACTCGTAGCTTGCAACTCCTGAAGTTCACATAATTACTCACTTCTCAAATGACTTTACTTAATAGAGTCCCATACGTTGTTATGCAACTAGGTGCTTTAACTCTTGGAGTTTTGATTTGTGGCTTGCAACTCCTTAAGTTCATGCACACACCATGTGAGTGACTCCCTAAGGTCACTCCATGACTTCAATCCTAGACTAAGTCATATAGTGCCTGAGTGTCAACTCCACGAGTGTAGTTGAATGAAAGTTTCTATTGTGTGTTTAGTGCAAACGTGTCTGCAACTATACGTAGAACAAGCTTCCTTCCCGATTGACCAATAAGCAATGCAACAACTGCGCTAGTCCTTGACTAATGATACATGTTCCTTTGAAGGTCAAGGTGGTTTGCCCCTACAACTCAATTGGGATAGTCATCCTTAAATGAATCCTGACTCATCGCCATGAATGGTTGAAGATCAACCTATCTTGTGAATCCGATTAAGGACTCTTGCCTTCTAGGAATCCTATGCATTTGTAGGCTTATCCTTTATCTGACAGAGGATTGGTGGATGTGCCATTAGTTCAAATCCTAATCAACAAAGACATGAAATTGATGATGTTGTGCATATTGCCAGTCCAACTCACTCCAATGATGTGTCAACCACTATTAATCAAACTTTGTTTGAAAATGTGTCAACTACTAAATAATTGTGCTAGAGATGAAATGACATGACAAGTTAAATAGTCAAGTTCAATTCGATGACTTGCCAGTCATCACTTATCTTGGTCGATGATTGAAACTTACATGTGGGAAAGTTATTTCTAACACCCCCTCTCACTAACACAATGTACACCTATGCCCTTTGTTGGCTAAGATGCCCGGGCCTAGATCAACTCCTTGATGACGTGGTAGCAAACCTTCATGTGTTTTGCCCTAACATGGAACATTGAGTTATTCATAGTTGCTATGCAACTCTAGTGGTTGCAATAGATCTGCACCATTTGGTTTCTTTGGAAGACCTTCATGTCTTTTAGAATCTAACCAAGTGGAAGCTATCAAAATTTGGAAAAAATTGGCAACCGTGTTTTGCTGCCTCCTGCTTCACACTCATCAACTTGTGTGCCCTAAACCAATGCAAAGAGGCCCAGAATGGGGAAAAAAAAGCAAAAGGAAAAATGGCTCGCTTTAGAGGGTTTGATGTTGTGGATTAAGAAATGGAACCACCTTTGACATGCTTATGGGCCACGTTGTGCAAGGTAGTGACTCTAAAAGGAACCAATGCAAAATGATAAATAATGTGGGATTTATTCAAAGACCATTGCACATGTATGAATTTAGTTCTTCTAGTGCATCCATTTATGGGTGAACTAAGATACAAATTTCACCAAATACTAACCTTTTAGGACCACCATTCATTCAACCAAATGAGAAAAAGTTATTGAGCTTGCAAACTCCACTTCTCAATCTATTCAAAGCAACTTCAACTTCTTTCTGGTGTCATGTTGTACCTGAAGGCCTCCATTCGTTGAGATTTTTGAAGGCTTGACATAGTGAATACCCACATCAACTAACTGAAGTCTTTGACATAGTGAATACCCACATGAACTAACTGAAGTCTTCTTTGACATAGTGAATACGCACATCAACTAACTGAAGTCTTTGATAAATGCAAGGAAGTACTCTGGGATCTCATGGCCATCAACTTACAAATATCTAATGATATAATACAAATAAACATTTTTGCCCAAACTAAATAAATTAATAAAAACCTCGAGATGCTCAATCATGGGCTTCTTTCTAGAATATGCCTCCATAGGGGTCTTTACTTCAATTTCCTTTGTTGCACTTTGGTTTAGACATGCATAGAAATGTCCACCTCCTCTATCCATAATGACCTTTAAAGATTCTTCCCTTTCAACATGCTCATCTCCATGTTAAATATTGCTTGGATCTTTAATCCAACTACCCTGTTTTGTTGTGATGTCTTAGCCATTGTTAGTTGTTAAATTATTTTCTCATAGTACTTGTTGAACTCTATTGATGTAAACCCCCTTGCTCTATCTATTTGAAGCAACTTCAACTTCTTCTTAGCATCACGTTGTACCTTCTTTGGGTGGTGAAGATTTGTATGCACACAATAGTGCATCAAAGCACATGTCAAAGACCTGAGAGTGGCTTCAAACCACCACCAAAGTGGGTTTTGAATTGAGTCTCACTATGAGTGACAATCAAAGCTCTCCCATAAGGAAATCAAAATAGTGCTCTTCAAGACAACATCAAAGACTCCAATAGAATCTATTAGCATCTTCCAACTTGCAAGAAATGGGACGAGTGTGGTCTTCAATGAAGATTATGCGATGATTCAACCCAAATCCACATGAGTACTTAGTAGTGATTGCTAGAGGGCTAGGGCTAGAGGAGGAAGGCTTTTATAGGATACATGCTATGTTGGTTAAAGACAACAAGGATGCCTTAGAATTGTGGCATGAGGACCTTGGCCCTGCCAAATACTTAGTTTTATATGGAATACAAAATTCATTAATGGTGTATGGCAACTTTGATAATTTCTCCACGGTCATTAAGCGTGCATTGCTTGCATGAAAGGCAAGCATCATTAGGATTTAGTCTTCACAATGGCCATGGTCCACACACCATGGAACCATGTGCATTCATTCACTTAGATATTTGTGAGCTAAGCCCATGAGATCCCTTTCAAGATCAGAGTGCTTCCTTGCATATTTGTTGAAGACTTTAGTTAGTTGATGTGGGTATACACACTATCAAAGAAGTCTCAAGCCATCAATAAGCCTCTATCAAAGAAGACTTTAATTAATTGATGCGGGTATACACTCTATCAAAGAAGTCTCAAGCCTTCAATAAGCTCGACGAAGGCAATGAGTAGGTCTTCCTTCACAATGTTTGCAAATTTTGTCTTGTTGTTGCCATTTTCTTCTTCTAGGAATGGCTTATCTCTCGAATCCATTAAACTTATTCTCACAAGCCTCTTCTTGCAAGAGAAACAAAACCAATTCTTCAAATGATACTAGCATCAACCTATATCATACAATCATGATCATCATGACACTTTGTAGCTTTGGGGAGTTATGTCCAACAACAACCACGTAATCTGGGATTTATTCTCTAACCAACTATCATAAGTTGATCTTAGACCACTTTCACCTTCGTGATGTTGTCCTACACTGAATCTCCCTCATCCATCCTCATGTTGTAATATCAATCTCAAAGCCAAGACCTGGGCTTCATCATTCACGTCTAACATCTCCTTGAGTGCCTTGATGCCTCTATTGATGTCTTGCTAGGTATATGTGTGGAAGGATAATCCCACATTAGTGTTGATGACATGTCCATTGCCTCTTCATCATCATTGGGAAAATAAAAGAGATAGAAATGATTTCTACGGTTGTAATATGTGGCAATAGAAAAAATCAAATTCTCTCAAGCAAAAACTAGTAAGGTACAAGCACTCACACGAAGATTATAGTGCAACTTTGACCACTAGAGATAAAAAATGACTATGGTACAAAATGTAGGTATCAAGGGCAAGAGAGTTGACACAAAAATAAAAATGAAACTACCTAATCCTAGACTACAATTGGACCCGCTACAATAGTCACAACTAATGTTCTTGATGTCATTGGGTCTCAACTCCATTTTGATGGTGATCTACACAACACCTTCGATAAAACAAGGTGGTTCTTGACCTTTATCTTCCATAGCGGATGATTTCACTTGTCATGCTTTGTAGTCTCCCCAAATTTGGGGAAGGGCAACCACCTAGATATCTTCAGGTGAATCTTTAGTGAGTTGGCAAACATTGAAACCTAATTGAACACTGAGCTTCCTCAAGTCAAGATAAACTCCTTCATTTAGTGGACATAGTCTTCAAAAGGTTTCAAAAACTTGCCTTTGAGACCATGGTACAACCTTTCTTTGATGCCATGTTGAAAAACATAATATGCTTTGATACCATGTTGGGGATTATTACTTCATGACTAGCCACCCTTGACCACATGCAACAAAAACTCATTATCACTATGAGGGATGACTCATAGGATGAAAAATTATTAAACCACAGTCCTACTTGGACCAATTATTGAATACAATAGAAGAATGATACAATGCATATAGATTTGAAAATGAAAATGACAACCAAAAGGTTGTTGCTTACTTATAGCTATGGAGGAGCTTTAATCCTATCCGACTATTGAACTCTTGCAACACTTTGGCTATGATAATGAAGTATTGTGTGGATCCTACTTGCCTTGAATGAGGGCCATACCGATGATCTTAGGATGCACATCTCTAAACCTTTTAAACTCCCTGTAACCCTTAAAATCCCACAGAGATGGACATATTTGACCCCAATTATATTATTATACCTCTTGCAAAGCCTCGATTAGACTAAGCTCATAGCTCTTCTCAAAGGCATATGACCCAAAGTCCTTTGTAGTGTAGTGAACATATCATTGAGCCCACATGAAACATGTACATATAGTTGACCAAATGCTTGGTACCTTGGAAAAGCTAGGAAAGCAACAACACACACACAATACACCTCGCATGTTGTAATTTGCAATGTCCATTGGACAGTTGGAAAGAATCAGTCAAATTAAATATGTGCATCCTAGTGTTATCAAACATCTACAAATTCTCCAAAAGTGATTGATAGAATAATAGTAAGAAACATAAAAATACATTAACTTTCCAAATTCATTGGTTTAGATCCATGATCTAGGTCCATTAGTCTAGATCCAACAATCTAGATCTAACAAATGGGATCCAATAGCTTGGATTCATGTTTCAACATTTGGATCATAAAACTCACGTCACATAATCGAAGTTCATAATTTTGATCCATCAGTCCGAATCTCCATCGAATTGGATCCATGGTTTGACATCTAGATCACACAACTTGGGTCACAGAATCTAAGTCCATAAAATTTCATCCATCAATCCAAATCCACATCAAATTGGATTATGGTTTGCCACCTAAATCACACATTTTGGGTACTTATCATGTCACATAGACTAGATATTCATTTTAACTAGATCCATAATTTGGGTCTATAACATGTGTCAGAATATAGAATTTTGATAGCATTACTAAAGCTATAGAAAACAACAATGACAATAATAAAGAAACTATAAATTTAATTCATTCAGATTTGTTATCCCAATCCATGGTTTAGATATAGTTCTATAGTCAAAATTTGCAATGCATATCCTCAATCTAGTTGAAAACCCTACCTAAACCCTACCTAGATCTACAATCTAGGTCCATAGTACATGTCTAAAGAAGTATTGGATCAAAAGCATGATTAATATTGGGTCCATCAATCCAAAACATGGTCTCACCATCTAGATCCAATTCATAGAATGTGTTAAGGTGTAAAGTGGTAAGGAAACCTTTAGAAATATTCTATTATTATATTTTTCAAGTGTGAAATCATGCAAAATAATGTGTAGAGAGGAGGAACTTGAGATGTAGAGAACCCATAAGGACCTAAAACTTATAGTAGCTATAGGAGAGAGTATTTACTATAAAATAAAAAATAGATAGAGTTCACTATATGAAAGAGCTTGTTGTAGGAGAGAGTTCACTACAGAAGAGAGTTCACCATAGGAGAGAATTCACTGGAGGATAATAGTGGATCTAGATCCCTGCTCCTCCCTGTTGTCCCCTCTCCCCCTCCTCTGCTTTATAGCCTCTTCACTTGCCATGTTCATGTTCCTTGCCTCTACTAGCAGCATGAACTTGTGTTGTCCGACCCTTCTTAGCCCGTGCCATTGCACCTCTATTACTCATGAAGCTACTAAACTAGCCCGTATGCATGGAGCCTATCATGGGGCTTAAAGCCAGTGGAGCAAGCACTCCATTGTGTTGTGTGTAGACACCCTTTGTGCCTCATATTGGAGATGCCTTGTGCCTAGGCATGGTTTGTGGAGTAGCGCGCAGCACGTGGGAGCGCTCTAGAAGGCACCTTGTAGACTTAGTAGTTTTTGGCCCTATTCTCTCATGGTAACTCTTGGAAAGTTCCCTCTTAGCCACCTATGATTGCAATCCAGTGCAGTGCCATAGAGCTTTCCAAGACTCTCAGCCACCACGACTAGCCATTGGAGAGCCCGAGCAAGGCTAGGAAGCACTTGGAGGAGCAAAAGTTGCACATCCAACTATATGGGCTCATCAACAAGCCAAGTAAATCAAAGCAAGTTAAGGCAATGTCATGACTAGAAAGAGGTCTAGTTGCCACAAGCACACCATAATAGCAAAAACAAGAAAACACAAGAAGGATTAGAGGTAGCTTTGGGGATTCGTCTTAGCCCAAGAGTTTTGGTTTTTTCAAGGTAGCTTCTTTGCCTTGCTAGGGTGGAAGCTGCCATTTATTTTAGGATATCCGGAGCAGCCAGTGGGATTTTGGTGGCTTGGGGAAACCTCTTGTTGCTCTTCACTGCAACAGGTTATCCATGCCTTGGAGTTTGGAATTGCTTTAAGTTGTGGTGGAAGGTGCGTCAATTAGTGGTGTGGCTTGTTTGGTAGCGTAGCAACTCTTTTTAGCCTTTACTAGCCCCTAAGTCTAAGAGCTCTTTCTCTTGCATTAGCCCATGGATGGCCCCCTTTCCCCTCCTCTTTTGTCCTTTTCCTTTGTTTCCCCCCTTGTTTTGTTCCCTTTCCCTCCTTTTTTGGTAGCAGATATTTTTGCTCGGGTTGGAGAAAGTTTTCCCTGGTGGTGACCAGTGGTATGACCAGAGGAGCTCTTTGGTAGCAACATCAAGCCCCACTTGCCATTAAGGGTATTCTCTCTCCACTTGACAAGAAACAGGTGAAACTAGTAGTGTAGGCACTTTAGGATAGGATAGTTGGCCTCACACCCTCAAGGAGACAGGTGAGGGTTTGGATTTAGGTGAGTTTGGCACTAGATGGGAACCACATCCAGGAGGCCACTATCTATGGGAGAGGAGTCTCCCTCCTCCAGTTAAGCTCCCCTAACATTGCTCTATCACTTGTGGAGTAGAGCCCTATTCTTTTTGGATCCCACTTGGTCTAACTTTTTCCCTGGTGCCACGGATTCATAGTGGAGGACATGGACTTGGCTCACCATGTCCCTTGCTTCTTGGTGATGCTCCAACTCCGAGCTCTCCCACGAGAGTAGAGAGCCATTCTTCCTTCCACTGGATGGGATTTTGGGTAGCTTCCCATTCCCAGGATAGTCATCGTATCCCCATGCAAGTTTCCTAACACCTACAGAGGGTGCACCTACTGCTCCTCCAGTTGACCCCTCTGGAGTAGGGGGTTCAAGCACCCTGGCCCTCCCATAGTAGCATTAACAGATCAGGCCCTACTCTATCTCATCAACAAAACTATCATTTAAGGATGGCTTGTTCGTTGGATGTTGATTTTGCAAGGAAAAACCCCCCCTCAGCCTCCACCTTTGCCTACTGCCCTGGACCCCTACCCCCCTTTGTACCCTCAGATCCCTCCCCCCTCTACCCCCCATCCCTCCTAGCTCTCTCCCCCTTTCCGCGGTCACTTTGCCCCCCCCACACCTTCCCCCTTGGGACAATAGGCTCTTCCACTTTACCCCTTGTCATAGCAAGCTCTTTGACTTCCCCCTCCCTTCGTGCCCCCTCAAGACCTAGCCCTGGTCCTTTGCCCTCAAGGCTGGAACCTCTCCCTCACTCTTGTCTTCACTCTAGCAAGTCGCCTTCCCTCCCCTACAGGATACTCCCTCTTCATTAGTACCGGGGGCCGGGCTTCTTCCTCTAAGATTTTTGCCTCATGGTGGCTACGTGCTGGGTTTCCTCCATCGAGGAATTTATGGAGAATAGCACCCTAGAAATACCTTGAGATTCCAAACATGCACCCATGCCTCTATAACTGATAGTCTTGTTTTTACAGTCCCAAAAAGGGGGCTTGATTAGTGTGGTGGGCTCCCACATGCACCCTTTCTGGTTTCATCAGTTTGCCTTCATAGGGGTGGAGAAGTGGATCTCGATGATGTTTGATGCCATGATGGAGAACCATATATATCAGATGATGGATGAGTGGATGGCCCGTAGGGGTAGGATCTATGGCTAGCTTATGGGGCTTCTGCTTACTTCAAACTTGATTTCTCCCAAGAGAGATTGGTGGGCTCAGGTTTGGCAGTAGGAGATTCACCTATTGCCGCAAGTGGCAGTCATGCACTTGCATTATTGAACGCTTCAATAGTGTGGTCAAATGTTTGGGGTAGATATTTCTTTCATGCTACATTGGGCACAGAATGTTGGCATTGAGCCAGTCATGACCTTGGTATGTCTGTATACATATATGGACTTCTCTCCTTCCAAACCCCCTTCAAAGTCATGTAGGAGCAAGGTCCCATCCGTAGGTGGCCTTGTTCTCTACCAACTCTTCCCCATGAGTTAGACCATGGTGAGTTTGAACATGCACAGGCTACATGACCATGCATGTAGTCAGCCAAAGGTCTCATACTTCAATAGGAGTTGCTGTAGAGAGCAACATTAGGATGGATGACAGATTTCTCCTGATATAAGAGCACGTGTTTTCAGCAGCAACAGTAGACACGAACATCACCACCACCTTCTCCTTGAGAGGGCCCCAGAGATTTGGTCCTTAGTAGTAGGTTGATGCGGATGGGTTTTCATCTCAATTTCCCAAACAATAGCCTCCCAGTAGTAGGTTGAAGTGGATAGATTTGCATCTCAGCCTCGCAAGCAATAGCCTCGGAGGTTTTTGGGAAGGTGAGCTCATCACAGGTCATGTAGTGTGGATGCGTCTTTGGGCTGGTGAGTCCGGGGATGAGATTCTGAATGTTTATGCACCCACTTGGAGACAACATTGCCCCGCTTTTTGGAGGAGGTTGGTAAAGAGTCTCCCAAAGGTTGATAAGTTTGTGGAGGACAAGTAGGGAGGAGCCTCTTTTGTTGAGATGGTAGCAACGGAGAGGAGCACCTAAGAGAAGTTCATTTTCCCGATCAACTATTGCAGAGACCCTTGGAGGGAGGTAGAGTTCACTAGGATCCCCAACAGCCTTCATTTGTCCTTTGGATAGTAGAGGCATGATGGCTTGTTATAGCTTCTTGATAGTTTCTTTGATGGGGATTGGCAGCTCCATAGGCATTTTAGTAGGTACCATGATGTCAGATCACGCTCCAATTATACTCCATCTTTAGTAGCCTTGCATCATCAGACTCCACCAAAAGGGAGTCCATATCTTAGAAAATCTCTTACAAGAGGCGAAAGTGCAGGTATATGGAGGCAGCCAACATGCAATAGCAGGTATATGGAGGTAGCCAGCAGGGAGGCCCATTGAGGGTGGGTGTCCTGGGTTATGGATGCAATCTAGTAGAGTATCCAGGAGTTACAGTCCCATGCTCTTCATTGGAGACATGCTCTTTAGGCAAGAGAGAGATTTGTGGCATGACCTAGCATCCATAGAGTGCCTTAGAGAGGTGGAACCAAGCTCCCAGTGGCACATTGATAAGTACGAGAGCATGTACCTTAGCTATAGGACACAAAGGTCCATTGGGCCAAATTCTCATACTAATCCTCCAAAACCAAGCGGGTGTAATAGGGCGATAGGATGATGAGATAGTTTCTCTAGACCATAGAGACACGGTCAACTGGGACACAGTTTCAAAGGTTGTGAGATGCACATGGGCAGATGTGTACAGATTCTCATGACATTGTTGAGCTAACCATGGGCTTCTTTTAGTGGTTATTTTAGTTAGAGGTGGAGATGCTAGCAGCGCGGGTAGCTCGAGAGGCAGTTTGGGTGCAAGTTGCATTGGTAGTTCCGTAGAGTTTGAGTAGCCACCTAGAGGATCCTTTCACGAATGAGGAGCTCTGCCTCCTTTCACTGATGGGGAGCTCTGTCTCCTTTCACTGATGGGGAGCTTTAGGAGATGCTCAAAGCTCTCCCTCCACAAAAATGCCCAGTGGGAGGATGGCTTGACCTCGTGTTTCTTCTGTTGTTTCTAGGAGTACATCTCCACGCCGTTTTGCCTAGCCTACTAGGAAATCTTTGAATTAGGCTCCCTCTTGTAGTCTCTAAGCCATGGATGGATTTTCCTGATTCCAAAGGGTGGAGTTGTAGATCGGACATGGACATCAGACAATGGAGACCAATCAATTTATTGGACACCGCCTACAAGATCTTGGCCAAGGTCTTGAACTTGCAGTCATGGCTCCACCTACTAGATATTATTTATGACACACAGGATAACATTTTCACTTTTTGGGAGGTAGTGGATTGGGCCAAGGAGAGGTCACATCCCCTTGCCATCCTTCTCCTAGACTTTGAGAAGGCATACGATAGAGTGGATTGGTCCTTTTTTTGAGGGCACTGTGTGAAGATTGGGTTTCTTAGAGCAATGGTTCAAAGGGCTCTCAGCCCTTTATGGAGGGAGTTCCAATCAGGTGATCATTGGGGAACATACAGGTGATCCCTTCTCTCTTTCACATTTTCTTTGACAGGGTTGCCCCCTCATTTTGGTATTCACGATTGTCTCCCTTGACCCTATTCATTCCTTCTCTAGTGCTTTAACTTTATGGTTACAATCTTTGAGGCTTTTCTGCATGTCATTATTTATGTTTATTGTGGCATGGATCTGATCATCTTTAAGCATTAGGCTTTTGTTTAAGTGCATTATTTATATTTTTAGCTCATCACAAGAGACTTGCATTTGGGAGAGGGAGAGTTGTACCTCTTCCTTTTTGCACAAGGCGTCAGATAGCTGAAGGTGTTTTTATTGTAGTTAAATTGTAGCTTGCAATGCATCCTCCTACTTTCTCCCAGAGCATTTTGTACAAGGATCTGTTGTTGCATTTGCTCTACTATATTTCCCTTGAGCTTATGAATCGTGGTCTCTACACTTTGCAACTTGGTTTGGAGCAATGGGATCATCTGTCTTTCCATTTCTCATTTGCAGATGCCATGCTAGCAAATAGTTATGACCATTATTGCAATTGTTGACTGTGATGATGTATGATTTTGAATGTGGTATTGCTTTGCTTGTATTGAGTATATAGTTGGCTCCCATGCACCATGTGGTATTGTGATCTTTATCGTGAATGGCCGCTTGTTGAAGAGTGCACTAGAGATGATTTGTGGTTATGGGGATGGATCCATAGAGTCATCAACATTATGGAGTTGTGATTCTTAAAGAGGAACACTATCTAGTCCACTAGTGAATTCATTGTGAGGTATGGCTCCCTCTTGGATTTCTCCCCTCTAGTCAATTTGTAGTGGTAGCAATTTTGAATTGAGTTGCAAAATTCTTTGGTAGAGTTGCACATTGTCAACCTCAGGAATTTGCTTGGATTGTTGTCCACCCATGTCATCTGCATTGAGAGTGGGTGGGGACTATAGTTCCCATTCACGACATAATATGAATGCATCAAAGTCTTCTATTTCTTGTGTTGAGAGGGGTATAGAGGATTTCTCTTGTTGTATTGCAAACCCAATTATAATGGTCAGTACATGGGGCAATGTAGCTTTTGCCATTATGGGTGGTGGATACGTAATTGGTTAGCAACAAGGATATGTGTTGAGATCAATCCTATAGTTTTTGCCTACCAAGGAGTGTAAGAGTTTCATTGACATGCAATTTTTTCTCACTTCTATATGATTGAAAATTTCAGCACAAACTTGGTTGTTTCTTAGCATATTGGGTCTAGAGTCATATCATGTTGTATTCCCCTGCCTTGTGACTTTGTGCCAGGTAACCAATCTTGAATTTATGATAACCTTGTATCCAAATGTTTCATTCAATATTCTTCTTATGCCTTCGGGAATGAGAAATCTTCCTGCATTGTTGATCTATTGAGGTAGATTTGTATATACTTTGGATTATGCATTACCCTACCATACTTAACCTTCTCCAACTCTCTACTTTGATATTACATTATGAATTGAATGATCTATTCTGTCATAGTAGGCGTTGGTTAGAAGGATTGTAGCTTCTTCATAAGGTTTCCTAGACCCTTGAACTATAAGAAGTTGCATGCATCAACTAACATGTGGAACGTTGAGACACATAGCCATATAAGCTATATTGTTCTCTCTTTTTTTAGCTCCTTGTTAGCTTGGGCATCAAGCTATTGTAGATCTACATCCTGCTTAGTCAATCCTGCTTAGTCACTGCCACTTTCTAAAACCACAATCCATGGTTGTTTTGGGGTTAACCTTTGGTTTGGTAATTTGAGATCTTAGCCTTCTTTGGTGATTGGGGGAGGGCTGTCAATGTTGAGGTTTGGGCCATTTGGTGTGGTGTCACTTTGTGATGGGGTGATTTAGGCCTTTTCCCATCTTATCGAGTTGTTTTTAGCCTAGCATTTCACACATGAATTAGGTCCCAAACTGATAGTGCCATGTGTTTATAGTGCCACATGCTAAGGGTTCCATTTGCCAATAGTGCATGTTTCTTTTATCAATGGCTGATGCATTTTACTCTTTCTTTGATGAGGGTGCCATGTGTGTGGAACAAAGCAAGTATCTCTTAGGGATTTTATTTGTGCAATTTTTTCATGGTGCTCGAAACATCATGCATGATTAGTGAGGTGGAAATTCATCTTATATAATTAATTTGCATAGGGCAGTTAGGACCATCACCTCTGAGTCGTAGGTTAAAATTGATTGAACCTACATATATGTGAGAAGATGTACATATGCTAGTGAGTGTTTGTGATACAATCTAATGATACCTAGGCAAGACTTGGGGCTCCCAAATCTTCATTATTGTCAAGGATGGTTTGCATGTTGATGTAGTAACAGTGGGACCACTACTTCCAATTGAAATAGTGTAGATCCTATACTGACCTTTAGTGTGGTTTGATATGCCCATAAGGTTGCATTAAGATTTTATACCCAATCAAATCTCTTAGGATCCACTATTTTGGTGAGGACAATACATAGTATTTTGTTAGTGGACTCAGCTTGTCCATTGCCTTGGGGATAGTAGTGTTAACTACATTAGTTAGTGGCAATGTAGTGGCAAGTCCGTAGAGCTAGGATTGTGCCTTGGAGCCAAATAGGCCCAAGTTGATTGTAAAGATTGAGGGAAGAGAGTGGTATAAAGAGATTAGGGTTGGCCCTCCCTTCAAACGGTGACATGTATAAAAGACCAAGTGGTTGACTCTGGTCTTCATTGTTGGATGCACAAGTTTGGAATACAAGTTCCCTCTTCTCTTCCAATAGTGTTTTTGGGTGTTCTCTTGTTTCCTTTATAGTGCCTTTGTGTTTGCCACTCCATCCCCATTCATTCTCCTCCCCTTCTCCCTGTCTTCTCTGCTCTCCCCTTTCCCTCCTTCTCTCTTGGAAACACATTGCAATAACTCGAGAGCCACTTGAGTGACACTTGCGGACAGCTCGTGCTTTGCATTGCTTTCATAAGGAGTAGCTTGGAGTGGAGGCTCCATTGGCATTTTTCAAGATCCCGTGACATGTGAGTCATTGTCAAGACTATGCAAGTAGGGTGTGCTTTTCTAAGGATAACCATAAAACTAGACAAAATTTCCTTGATTACCTCATTAACAAAATGTGTGCCTTTATCAGACACAATTTCAATGGGCATCCAAATTGTATAATAACATTTTCATACAAGTACTTTGTTGTGCTTCTAGCATCTGCTATTCTTACTATTTAAGCATTAGCCCACTTGTGAAGTAGTCCATGGCCGCAATGATGTAGTATGTTTGTGTTCCCTTTGTGGCTGGATGCATGGGTCCCATGAAATCAATCCCCCATTTTTCAAATGGTTGTTGAGAAGTAACTATTATTAGGGGGTTGAAATCCTTGTGCTAGGGTTTGATTGTTCTTTGGCATACATCATATATTTTTACATAGTCATAAGCATCTGCCCAAAGGGTTGGCCACCAATATCCTGCTAAGAGGGATTTTCTTATTGTTGTTTTCCCTTCAAAGTTTCCTCCTACTATTCATTCATGAACTTCTCTTATGATTGATTCATGTGGCATAACACATCTTATGAGAATCTAATCATTGCCCATCTTGTATAGTTGACCTATAATTAGTTGATAGGGGGTAGCTTTTAGCAAGGCTTGATACCGAGATTTCTCCACTTTGGCATTGGGGTAGATTTTTGTTGCTTCTTTAAGAGCATTGGGGCTAGATGATGGTTTTCTCCACATTTGAAACACTTGATGGGTGCTCAATATGTGGTTGGTTGGAATGAGTCCTTTGGCACCATCCATGTGGTACATGGGGTATTTTGTTTCATCCTCATATTGTGGTTCAGTTCCTCAAGTTGAAGTTGTTGCACTAGGACTGCTAGAGCAACATTGGAGGCTCAAGAATACTATGGAGTATTGGGATTTTGTAATAGTTGAGGTGCTTGTGTTCTCATAAGGATGGGATTGAGCCATGACACTTGTGCATTGGGTGCAACTACTGGTGGCTATCTGTACGGCTATCTGTACACTGGAATTGGTGCCTACTGGGGCTGAAGTTGTGCAATCATCATATTATAAAAGCATGTGTTTACATCATGACTTGCAACATTGCAAAGGGCACACCATAGCCTTGGGGGTTGGGCCACTTCTGGTGGGTTGATTTTGCTCATAAGGATTGCTCATTGGCCGTGTGGTTGGCCATACAATGTGGGCACCATACATTCTCTCTTCTTGGGTATTGTGATGGTTGAGAGACTCACAACTTTTGCTCAATGTTTTGCATCATTTTCTCTTTCAGCCTTAAGGCCATGGCTTCCACTCAATCTTTAGTGGTGCAATCCTTGTGGAAGTGCTCTCCTTCTTGGAAGTTTTTTGTCATGAAGACTTGATTTTTAGTCATCATTGTCACTATTAGAGTTGGTCATGCTATCCTCGATGTCAATTGTACTTTCATGAGCCTCGCTAAAATGCACATAGCTACTGATTTTTTTAATATCTTTGCGAAGGGACTTTTTAATCCAGAAATGAACCATGCAATGAGGTACTTGTCACCTTAGGATGGGGAACACAATTGGCTATCAATGTCTTCATTCTTCCCAAGTATGTTTTGACTTTCTT
Organism: Dipteris shenzhenensis; assembly: GCF_047967505.1. Taxonomy (NCBI): domain Eukaryota; kingdom Viridiplantae; phylum Streptophyta; class Polypodiopsida; order Gleicheniales; family Dipteridaceae; genus Dipteris; species Dipteris shenzhenensis. The sequence goes on from NC_141610.1 coordinate 24,987,582, forward strand.
TTTTTTGTGCATTTCCATTATTTCCAATTGGAGTGTGGGGTTATCTTGTAGCCTTTCATTTTGTGACCACCTTTTGAATTGCTTGGATAGTAGTGCCCATGTGGCTTTTTCCTCTATGAAAGTCCAGGTACCATTCTTAGGCCTCATCCATTAGGGCCATGGGAAACCAGGCGCTTTAGTTTCATTTGATTGGTCGCCTCTAGCACAACATGCTGTGTCAAAGCATTGAAGGAATCTTATAGGATCCTCTCATCTATTATACTTTGGCATCTCCAATTTACCCATGTGTCTTCTTCCATTGTTGTTGTTGCATTATGAATTGAAGAAAGCCATTCAGTACTTCTTCATTAGGCATTTGGTCCTCCATGTTATTGATCGATAGGAGAGGTTGAATCCTTAGAGAGCATCAAAATTTCTTGTAAGTAGGCAAGTGCTATTCTTTGTCCCGATCTTAGGTGCATACACAATGATTAACTGTGGCTTTCAAGTAAGTGCATAAATTGTGCAAAGTCTACAATTAGTTTCAACCTTTGTAGCCTAAAAATGGCAAAAAATATGCGATCAACGGGTTAAGATCAATGCCTATGTGATGGCAACTCGGGGATATTAGAGGAAAAAGTCTACCTTGAGTGGTGGAGGTAGTGGAGATGGATGGGGCAGTGGCAGAGATGGATGGCAAAAGGGGTGGTAATAGAGGGGCAGAGATGGTGGAAGATGGAGATGGTGGAAAAAGGGTTGGTGATAAAGGCAGTGGAAGGTGGAGATGGAGGGGGGGTGTCGGAGGAGATGAACCAAAAAAGTGGTGATGGAGGGGATGGGGAAGGTGGATGGAAAGTGGGGGATGTAGGGGAGGAGCTTGACGGAAAAGGTGGTGGTGGAGATGGTGGATAGAAGGTGGAGGATGGAGGGGAGGAGTTTGACAGAAAAACTGGTGGTGGAGATGGTAAATAGAAGGTGGAGGATGTAGGGGAGGAGCTTGATGGAAAAGGTGGTGGTGGAGGTGGTGGACAGAAAATATGGAGGCTTGATGGAACTTGGAGATGGAGGAGAAATGGAACTGGTGAGGACAAAGAGATGGGGGGGGGTGGGAGGGTGTTGCCTTTATAGGATGTGGGGGGTTTAAAGGTTAATTTTTGTGATTAGTAGATTAATATGCTTATGTGATTCAACATTGTTTAGGGTCTAAATCTCATCCTTATGCACAATTTGGAAGCATTTTTGCACTCCTTTGCCTTGAGGAATGTATCTTAGATGGTTTTTGAAGGGGGTTCTTTTTCACACATGCAAACACATGCTCCATTTTTGCTTCAGGTGCTAACCTCCCCAACAACGGTGCCAAAGTGTTGTCTCTGTCTCTCCCAAGTCCAAGTTCCAAGGGTGTTGGTAGTCACCTATAGTTGTTCACAAGTGTAGCATAGGCCCTCGGGTTGTATTTCAATGAGAGGTGTAGCCTAAAGCATTGATAATAGATCTCATGCATGCGTGGGTGGGCTTGATCACAATGATGGATGGAGGCTCTTGCTTGCATGAGAGTTCAAGGGTTTAGAGGGGGGTTGCAGGGTTCAGAAGGGGGATAAGGTTGAGAGAGATAACTAGGAATTTCAAGGTTCAGAGTGGGTTGCTGTGGACCCTACAAGGCAAATCCAACATATGGCACCATGGTACATGAGGACCTAGATGCCAATTTCATTTATGAAATCAAACACATCAATTGGGTGTCACCAATTGTGATTTTGAAAAAGAACAACATGAAGCTAAGAATATGTGCAAATCTCAAAAAATTCAATGCAGCTATAATCAGAGATCACTATCCCCTAATTTTAATGGAAATAGTTTTGGGTAGCTAGGTCAAAAGTTTATAGCTTCTCTGGTGGGTTTAGTGGGTACAACCAAGTACAAATTGCTCTTGAAGAAAATTCAAAGACAACATTTGCCATAGCATGGGGAATTTTTACAGAGTCATTCCATTTCAATTATGCAATGCCCTAGTTAATTTTTAATGGGCCGTGTATATCAATTTTGAGCCATTTGTAAATAGATGTCTACAATTCCTCTTAAATGATATGCATAAATTCAAAAGCATCACTTGGCATCTCTTGAAGAGGTACAAAAAATGGAAAGAGTACAACAACCCTAAAATGTCAATTCTCGATCACGCATGGAGGTCTTGGGACACATAGACACTGGACATGGGATTGCTAACAACATGAAAAAAAACAAGGTAATCATGGAATTAGAACCCCACATAATGCTAAGGGTATAAAAGTATTTGTGGGGCATGCAAAATACTATAGATGATTCATCTTCAGGTGTGAGGTGATTGCAAGGCAGGGCCCTATAAAAGTTATTAGTAATTTCACATAGACATAAAAATGTGAGCAAGCATTTGAATTCTATGAGATCACTATCCCCTAATGTTAATAGAAATAATTTTGGAATTTTTGCATACAGAGTCATGCCTTTAATGCCCTAGCCAATTTTTAATGGGCCGCATACACCGATTTTGAGCCAATTCTGAATAGATAACTACAATTCCTCCTAAATGATATGCATAAATTCAAAAGGATCACTTGACATCTCTTGAAGAGGTACAAAAAAATGGAGATAGTACGAAAACCCTAAATTTTCAATTCTTGGTCACGCATGGAGGTCTTGGGACACATAGACTAGGGACATGGGATTGCTACCAATATGGAAAAAAACAAGGTAGTCATGGAATTAGAACCCCACATAATGCTAAGGGTATAAAAGTATTTGTGGGGCATGCAAAATACTATAGATGATTCATCTTCACGTGTGAGGTAATTGCAGAGGTAGTCAAAAAGCCAAGCAGCTTGAAGCGAGCCAATCAAAAAGGCAAGTTGCTAGAAGCAAGCCAAGACCAAGTGGCCCTGGCTAATAGTGAACTATTTAAGTCCTCCATCATCGAGGACCAATGCATCCTCTATTCGTTTTCTCGGGTATCATTTCTTCCTCACATTTTGTGTTACTGCTTCGGAATGATCCAAAAACCATTTGTACTCCATTTCAATGATATTTTCTTTGGTCCCTTAATCGAATTGAGGAAGGAAGACATCTGTTAGTGAACAATGTTGTTTATGGCTACTATCGTCCATATCATATCATTTTGATTCGCTATAGTAGGAAAACCTGTTGTGAAATCCATGGATATTTGTTCCCAAGGTTGTGTAGGAATAGGCAAAGGCATTAGCAATCTTGGGGTCTTTCCTTTATAACTCTTGATCTTTTGGCAAGTGATGCATTCGGCTACAAACTTAGCCATATCTTTTCTTATAGTAGGCCAATGAAATTCCCTCACTATCCTTGTAAAGTGGCAATCACTCCCCTATGTCCCATATATGGTGGTTGGTGCATTTCTTTCATTACAATTTGTCTAAAGGGTCGAGTGATGCATAATTTCTTTTGATGAAAGAGGTATTCGTCATTGCATGAATACTCCAACATAGGATTCGAATTATTATTCTCTAATTTGTTCCATATATCAATAAGTCTGGATCCTCTTGATAAGAATTCTTCATACCTTCGAAAGGCTGGGTCTCTATAGCAGTGATGTGATTAATACTTGGCTTTTTGCTAAGACCATCAGCATCTACATTTTCTTTTCCAGGTTGATACTGAATCAAGGGCTCAAAACTCTGTATAAATAATGCCCACTTGATGTGCCTATCGGATATTAGTGTGGCTGAGTTAACAAATGCTTGATACTTTGCTGATCGGTTTTGATAAGAAACTCAGCCCCCATCAAATAATGTTTCCACATTCGTAAGGCATGCATAACAATGATTAATTCTTTATCATATGTACTATAATTGCATTCCGCTGGTTTTAATTTTCGGCTCTCATATGCTATTGGATGTCCATCTTGCATAAGCACGGCTCCAATTCCATATCCACTAGCATCGGTTATAGCTACAAAAAATGGTCTAGAAAAATTGGGTAGTTGCAACACATGAGCTTGTGTGAGAGCTTCTTTCAAAGCTGTAAAAGATTTATCTTGATGCTCGGTCCATAAGAAATGCTTAGCTTTTCTAAGAAGGACTATTAATGGATGTGCAATGTATGCAAAATTCTTGACAAACTTTCTGTAAAAGCTACACAATCCCAAGAATGATCTTAATTCGTGTATATCTCGGGGTTTAGGCCATGTGACTATGCATTCAATCTTCTTTGGATTCACTCGAATCCCATCGGCGGATAGAATGTGACCTAAAGACTCTATTTGATCATGAAAGAAACTACTCTTTTCAGGATTTATGTACAATTTATTTTCTTTCAAAAGTGAAAAGACTAGCTTCAGATGCTCCTCAATGTCTTTGCTAAACACCAGAATATCATCGAAAAATACTACCACACAATCTTGGTGTTTAAGAAAGATTCGATTCATCATTCTAGTAAAAGTAGCTGGAGCATTAGTTAGCCCAAAATGCATAACTAGAATTTCATAATGTCCCGTTTGAGTTCTAAAGGCAGTCTTGTATATATCCTCTTCTACCATACGAACTTGATGATAGCCGGATTTGAGATCTATCTTACTAAAGACCTTGGCCCCTCTCAATTTGTCCAAAAGATCATTAATCCTAGGGATTGGATATTTGTTCTTCACTATGATTTTGTTTAGTGCACGATAGGCTATGCACATTTAATAGGTTCCATTTTTCTTTTTGACTAATAAGACATGTGCTCCATAAGGAGAACTACTAGGTCTTATCAATCCTCTCTCTATCAGTTCCTCCACTTGCTTTTGAATTTCTTTTTGCTCTAGCTGGTTGACTCTATAAGGAGCTTTGCAAGGTGGAGTATTGCCCGATAGGATTTCTATCCTATGATCTTCAGGTGGAGAACATGGTAGTCCAGGTGGTAAATCCTCTAAGAAACAATTAAAAATTTGAGAAAGAAACTTCTAGTGTGTAGGCTTAGTGATTGGCTAAGTAGTCATTACCGTATTCACCAAAATCAGATATGTCTTCTTACATTTCCTAATTGCTCTCTTGGCTTGTGTGTGATTGAGTAAAGGATTGATCTCAAGTTTCATAGAGGCTTTCAGACATATTTCTTGTTTGTCCTTTTCAATCCACATCTGATGTGAATCATAATCTATCTTAGGATTATATTGATGTCTCCATGGCATTCCTAAGATGATATCAACTCCCTGTAAGGGTGCCACTAGAAAGTCTCATCTATCCTTGTATGGTTTGATTGAAATTTCAAGATTCTTGACTTCTCTAGTGCAACTGTACTTTGTCTTGGTAAAAGCAGCTTTGACCTTATAGTTAGATGGGAAAGACTCTAGGTTTAGCTTTGCTAAGGTTCTTTCCGAAATGAAATCATGTGTACTACCATCGTCATGTAGAATAACAACCTCTTTTCCATTAATGAAACCTTTCATTTTCAGAAGAGCATGACAATTATACTTACATCCCTCTTGCTTGGCTGCTTCATCGTCTATCATGTGCACTTTCTGTTGAGAGTTCACGCTCAACATCATGTGATCATGTGTGCATAGCACCATCACGTGATCATATGTGCATAGCACTAACCTTATAGAGTGCTATAAAGGAAAGGGTTAGATCCCCTAACCCTAACCCTAAAAGGGTTTGTATATATTCTATTTTTTCAACTAATTCTAGTGTACAGTTAGTCATTTGTGGTGTGCTCTCTAGTTGTGCCCTCTCTCCTCATCTCCACTTTTCTCCTCCTCTTCATATTTTTGTCATGGTATCAGAGCTTCGTTGTCTTCCACTGAGACATTGAGATTCTTGAGAGTGTGAGAGAGATTGAGAGATTGAGAGGTTTCTATCTTTCATTCCGTTGATGAAAGATTTCTGTTCATGTGAAGAAAATTTCTCTCCACAGTTTCGATTTGATTTGAGAGCTTCTTGAGGTGTGAGAGAAAGTATCTTCTTCTTCAATCTTGGAGTGTTTTCTTTGGAGAGCTTCAGTGAAAGAGAGGGAGGTTTCGGATTTTAAATCTGCAAGAAAGAGAGCTCTATACTTTCTCTTAGTGAGCCTTTGAAGGAGAGAGAGATCGCCATAGTTTTTAAACCTGCAAGCAAGGAGCTCCAGCCTACCGAAGGCTCCTCCAACCGCCAGCGAAGGAGCTCCAAGCTCACAACGCCTCATGCTCAACACCGGCTCATAGGCTGCTCAGCGATGATAGAGAGTGCCAAGCCCATGCTCCGTCGACCTATACAGCTTCGTGGCTACGGTACCAACACCGCGGCTCTTAACTCCGCCCTGTTTAACAATGGCCAAAGCAGCGGGGCTTGCTTCGACGTCAAGTGTGATTCCTCCTCCGACCCGCAGTGGTGCAAGTTCAGAGGGGGATCTGTCACGATAACTGCAACTAAATTTTGCCCTCCAAATGACGCCTTGTCCGGCAGCAATGGGGGCTGGTGCAACCCTCCACTCGAGCATTTCGACATGTCGCAGCCAGCTTTTGAACAAATTGCTACTGACGCTGGTGGAATAGTGCCCGTTCTCTACCGAAGGGTACCTTGCGCCAGACAAGGAGGGATTCACTTTACGATTGATGGCCACTCCTACTTCAACTTGGTTCTGATAACGAATGTGGGAGGTGCTGGCAACGTTCAGTCAGTGTCCGTCAAAGGTTCAAACACTGGCTGGCAGCCCATGATTCGAAACTGGGGAGAGAACTGGCAAAATAATAACCAGTTAGATGGGCAGAGCCTATCGTTCCAAATTACGCTTGGAGATGGAAGGATATTTACGAACTACGACGTCGCTCCGGCTGGCTGGCAGTATGGGAAACCTACGTTGGGGAACAGGTGCATTAAGAACAGGGGAACTAATTCCATAGCGTGCATTCAACGACTCCCTCTACATGACCTCGACGGAAATCCGCAGGCGGACGGAATCCCGAACATTCCGTCAGAATCTTTAAAAGATTCCGACTGCCCATGAAGCAACACGTGGCAGATGGGGTTGGTTAGCAACCTAGGTTTGGTTAGCCACCAGTGGTCAGTCGCTTGACACATGGCAGATAGGACCTAACAAGAATTAGGTTCAATCAACCCCTAGTTAGGTGGTTTGATCACAATTGTGCCACGTGGCAACCTTATCTTACAGCAATCCACGTCACCTACCACGTCATCACCGACTACCACGTCACCTGCCACGTCATCTATGCCACGTCATCAGCCATGTCATCTGTGCCACATCATCAGCCACGTTACCTGTGCCACATCATCAATGCCACATCACCTGTGCCATGTAATCAGTGTCACGTCAGCATTGCCACGTCACCCTGCTGACATCATCTGTGCCACCTCAGCAGTCCACAGTCAGCACTGACCCTCTGCAGGCACAGTCCCTTGCCAGGCACACTGTGCACACACTCTTGCCACCTCAGCACAGAGCTTCACTGGCACACCTCTTGTTAAGCACAGTGCCACATCATCCCAGCATGTGACTCACAGTGACACATCATCATTGAGCACCATTTGCACTCCTTTTGCCCCTCCACCTAGATCAAGTCGTATCTCTTAATCCAGGAAGAATTTGAGGGTGCTCCAAAAAGGAAAGTCGCTCGATTTTTCGTGCTCTACGTGCTCGTTACATCACGCGCACATTTTGGCACAAGTTACACTCACATTTGAGCCTCGCCGACAAAACCACTTCCTTTACGCACATTTGCCTCTACATCGACGCATCTGACCCAGCACTTAAAAAGAACAAAAGAAAAGGAATTATTTGCTGCTCTTTCATCGATCGACGGTTGGTTTAGATCTAGATCAGAGTAGACTAGATCGCCATAGAGGGGACGCTTTGAATTCCCCAAGTTGCCAATCTAAGCCATGCCCGAAATTCCTGACTAGTACCTACTCGGAGTCAGTCCATACGCTCACATCCAATTTCACATCATTACATTACCTGAAACCTTACGTTCATCAGTTCAGTGAGCAAACTTCAGAGTTCAGAGGCATTGCAGATTGATTCAGTGGGCAGATAGCACTTGATTTCACACACACATGCCACCATTGTAAAGCCTATTTGGCTATCTCACGGCATCGTGCACATCGTTTTTCAGCCTTGTAAAGCCTCTTGGCTATTCCCGGCATCATTGCCACAAGCCTTGTAATACAGATCAGATCTTATATATTGCAGTTCTATCTTCACCGACGGTACAGAGATTTCACTTGGCATCTTCAGTGTATTTGCAGTTGATTCATACAGATTTTGTCAGGACACTTTTGAGTACATTGTTTGCACCATGTCGACTAGCAACCTCAATCTGGAGGCATCTGCTAAGTTAGACAACTCCAATTACGGTACATGGAAATACCGAATGGAGACCATTCTTGTGCTTCAGGACAAATGGGAGTATGTCGATGGATCCATACCTAGACCATTGGCCGATCCAGCCATCAGTAGCTCTACTCCATCTGTTGTCACAGTACCAGCAACGGGATCTACATTGGGATCTACATCTACACAAACAGTTTCCACACCAGTAGCAGATCCTGCCATTGCCCGAGCTCAAGCAGAATGGGATAAGAAAGACAAGTATACCTATCACCTGATCAAGCAAAATGTGCAAGATGTCATGCTAGGACAGCTCAACATAGTCAAGACATCAAAAGAAGCATGTGATATGTTCGCAGCTCTCTACGAGTCCAAGAACACATCCAGGATTCTCACCCTGAGAAACCAGATCAACCAGAGTTTCCGCAATAGCAGTGAAACCGGTCATGCTTATGTACTCCGCATCAAAGACTACAACAATCAACTTGCAGCAGCAGGAGAGACTATGAATCCCGCAGAAATGGTTCAAGTAATCCTGAATGGACTAGGAGAAGGATATGAGAATCTAGTCCAGAGTATTGCCATCCAACGGCAAATTCCAACACTGGAAGAACTTCAGTCAGTTCTACTTGGTGAAGAACTCAGGACTCAGGCCATTCAAGCACGTAAAGGTCATTCTAATGATCAGGCATTCACAGCTTCAGACAGAAGCAGAGGCAAAGGCAGAAACAGAGGTAGATCATATCAGAAAAGTGGTCATAATCAACAAAGTCAAAATCAGCATCAGCATCAGCATCATCCTCAACAACATCAGAATCAGCAAAGAGGAAATCATTCCAGCCGAGGAAGATTCCAAGGACGAGGGAATGCATCCACCAATGTGTCAAACATTCAATGCAACTACTGTCACAAGTTTGGACACTATGAAAGAGATTGCCGCAAGAAGCAGTATGACCAAGGCGGTCAATCCAGCAATAATCGAGGGAATTCCCGAGGAAGAGGAAATCATCGTGGTGGACATTCTAGTCACAGTCATTTTGCAAATGAACATGGAAATATGTTTCTTGCAAGTGAGGAATTGCATCAGACTGATACAATGCACCTAGACACTGATTTCAATCCCAAAGAGGATTTCAGTTATCAAGTCGACCAAGTGGAACAGGATCCTTGGTACATCGACAGCGGTGCATCATCTCATATGACAAATCATCAGGAATGGTTCATAGAAATGAAGCCATTAGAAGGTCAAAAGAATGTCATCTACACAGTAGACAATACACCGAATCCAGTTCAAGGGACAGGTGTTATCCCTATGAACAATTTCACTGGTACAAAAGGATTAGTCAAAGATGTGCTCTATGTTCCGAAGCTCAGCAAGAACCTTTTGTCAGTAGGTCAAATGACGGAACACAACTACAAAGTCATCTTCGACGGTGATGAATGCACTATCAGAGACAAATCCAAAAGAGGTCAGCTAGTAGCAAAAGGTGTCAAGGAAGGACGCTTATACAGGATGCTAGCTACAGTACCAGATAAGCATGCCATGTCAGCTCAAATGCAACAGATGCCACTATCTGCAAAATGGCACAAGAGATATGGTCATGTCAACTTCAAGTACTTGTTAGATCTCAGGAATCAAAATATGGCAATTGGGATTCCGAAGCTACAGTTTCTTGGACAGGTTTGTGAAGCATGCTGCTTCGGCAAACAAAAGCGAACCAACTTTGTCAGAAGTACCTCTCGTGCACGAGGTATTCTTGATTTGATTCATACAGATGTATGGGGTTATGCCCAGACCCGCAGCATCAATGGTTCACTTTATTACTTGACCTTCATCGACGACTACAGCAGATATTGTTGGGTCTACTTTCTAAAAGAGAAATCTGAAGTGTTTGCCAGATTTCAAGAATTCAAAGCCATGGTAGAAAACCAGACAGGCAGAAAGATCAAGGTCATGAGATCAGACAGAGGAGGTGAATACATGTCTTCAGCATTCATGAACTTTTGCAAAAATCACGGCATTCGAAGACAATTCACATGTGCAGATACTCCTCAGTAGAATGCACGAGCTGAAAGGAAGAATGGGACTTTAGCAGACAGTGCTAGAGCAATGCTTAGTGAAAAGCATCTTCCGAATCAGTATTGGGCAGAAGCAATAGCTACAGCTAACTACTTGCTTAATCGGCTTCCTACCGCACCGATACAAGGTATGACTCCTTATGAAGCATTCACTGGACACAAGCCATGCATTGGGCATCTCCGCATATTTGGTTGCATAGCATATGCCCACATACATGATGATCATCGCAGAAAATTGGATGCGAAGTCACGCAAATGCATCATGGTTGGCTACAGTGAAGAAAGCAAAGCATACAAATTGTATGATCCCATCAACCGCAAGGTCATTATCTCCAGAGATGTAATCTTCGATGAGGAATCAGAATGGAAAACCTCACCTACACAGGAGATAGAAGCATCGACTTCACAGTCATCCATAGAACAGGTTGATGAAGAAGAGCAAGAATTGCCAGCAACACCCCAAGCAGCACCACAGCAGCTCAGACGGTCTACTAGGGAAAGCAGACCACCAGCCAGATTGACATATGCTCAGAAAGGCAAAGCAATTCAGGTGGAAACCACCAACTATGCTCTTATGACTACCATCATGGCTACAAAAGAGCCAGTGTACTTTGAAGACGCAGTAGACAAGCCAGAATGGCAAACTGCTATGAATGAAGAAATGGATGCTTTGTATAAAAATAACACTTGGAAATTATGCGACCTTCCACCAGGAAAGAAGGCCATAGGCAACAAATGGGTATACAAAGTGAAGTACAATCCAGATGGCAGTATTCAGAGATACAAAGCCAGATTAGTTGCAAAAGGATTTGCACAACAATATGGCCAAGATTATGATGAGACTTATGCTCCAGTAGCAAAGATGGATTCCATACGGTTCTTGATATCACTAGCGACACTCAGCAAATGGAATGTGTATCAGCTCGATGTCAAGAATGCCTTTCTCAATGGTTATCTAGATAAGGAAGTCTACATGCAACAACCCGCCGGTTATGTTGAACCAGGAAAGGAGAACAAGGTTTGCCATCTCAAGAAAAGTCTCTATGGCTTAAAACAAGCACCCAGAAGTTGGTACAGCAGAATTGACAAGTATTTTGCTGATCTGGGATACATGAAGTCCAATGCAGATCATACTCTCTACTACAAAGTTCAAGGGGAAGATATTACTATTGCACTTTTGTACGTAGATGATCTGATTGTGACAGGAAGCAAGGATAGCTTCATCAGAAAACTAAAACAAGACTTATCTGCAGAGTTCGACATGAAAGATCTTGGACTTATGCACTATTGTCTTGGAATTGAGTTCTGGAGAGATTCAGATAGCACATTCATGAGTCAGCTCAAGTATGTTGACAGTCTCCTGAAGAAGTTTCATATGGCAGATTGCAAGATTGCAGCCACTCCCATGGAACAGAGTTTGAAACTTACTAAAGATTCAGAAAAGCCTACAGTCAATGACAGATACTACAGGCAACTCATTGGATCTCTTATATATCTGACAATCACACGGCCAGATATTTGTTATGCAGTAAGCTCACTAGCACAGTTTATGGCAAATCCAAAACAGTCTCACTGGAATGCAGCCAAAAGAGTCTTGAGATACATCAGAGGTACAAGACAATTTGGAATAGAATACAGAGGAAGTCATCCACGGTTGCATGGATACTGTGACAGTGACTATGCTAGAGATCATGAGACCAGGAGATCGACACAGGGATATGCATTTTTCCTTGGTCAAGGTGCTATATCATGGTTGTCAAACAAACAGCGAACTGTTTCTTTGTCTTCGACTGAAGCAAAATATAGGGCACTCACTACAGGTGCATGTGAGGCTATATGGCTCAGAAGACTATTGTCAGAAACAGATTACTTTGATAAGTCAAAGCCAACAACAATATACTGTGATAATCAATCGGCTCAAGCATTGGCCAAAAATCCAGTATATCACTCCAGAACAAAGCACATTGATGTCAGAGAGCACTTCATCAGAGAAAGAGTGTTACTTGGTGACATCACACTGCAGCATTGTGATAGCAAAGAAAATGTTGCAGACATCTTTACCAAACCACTCGGTAAAGAGCTATTCGAGAAACACCGACTAGCTCTTGGTTTGATGCAGAGGAAGGACATTCCCATTAAAGGGGTGTGATGGAATGTAATGCTCAGTCCTTCTTCTATTCCCCAGAATCATCATCTTGAGGGAAGGCCTACTTCATGATGTTGATCTTGCGGGAAGGTGTTGAGAGTTCACGCTCAACATCATGTGATCATGTGTGCATATTACCATCACGTGATCATATGTGCATAGCACTAACCTTATAGAGTGCTATAAAGGAAAGGGTTAGATCCCCTAACCCTAACCCTAAAAGGGTTTGTATATATTCTATTTTTTCAACTAATTCTAGTGTACAGTTAGTCATTTGTGGTGTGCTCTCTAGCTGTGCCCTCTCTCCTCATCTCCACTCTTCTCCTCTCCCCTCTTCATATTTTTGTCACTTTCACCATCGGGGACTTCTTTCTTTCGGGACATTCAGTTGCTATATGCCCCACCTTGTTGCACCTGAAACACCTTATTTCTTTCTTCGAAAAATTTTCACTGTTCGGCTTCAAAGAAGAATCTGTCTTTTGTGGAACAAAACCATTTTTATATTTAAAGAAGGGATTTTTATCAAACCTCTTTTTCTTATGGAAGGGTACAGGCTATTCCAAATCTTTCCCTTCCTTTGGGATCCCATTCTTCCTTCATTGTAAGAGAAATCGCAGAGTTCAGTGAGCGAGGATGAAACATGTTAATCTCAGCTCTCAACTGAGATTATAACCTGCCACATATTTCCTGCGTTGATCTCGCTCGCTAACTTTCTCTAAGGACTATAACTGGATCAACGTTTGCCAAAAACTATCAATGTATGTGGAGATCGTTTCTTTATCGAATTGCCTGAAAGTATCCCATTGTTGTTTGGCTTTTTCCTTGAAATGTGAGGGAAGGAAATCTCTCTTGATAAGACTTCCAAGATTTTGGTTGTCTTTTACTTTGCTTAGTGATGTTCCATCAAAGTGCAACACTCTCAACTAAATGATTTGTAGCACATTTAATCTTATCTTTTTCAGAGAATTTCTCCTCTGAAAAATAATCATCTAGCTGACTGATCCAAGACACAACAATGTGTGCTGCTTTATTTCCATTGAAATTTTGAAATAAGAAAGCTTTTCTACTTATCTTACTCTCCTTTCTCGAATTACGTGCTCTCAGTGTGGCTTTGACTCTCCTGATAATAGGATCATCGTCGGAATCATCGTCAGATGAATGCCTCTTCCTTTTCTTACCATTGATTTTCTTTTCCAATCTCTCCCTATGCTCACGCTCATCGGCCAACTGTGCCTGAAGTGCGTCTAACTGCTCTTGAAGCGTGGGTGGTTGTGGCTGATGTGCCATGATAATGCGACAAATACAAATAAAGCGGAGCGGAGGGAAATAAGGATAATAAGTGTATGAGAATTAAATGGATGAAAGAAAGTGTGATTCGAGTGTATGGTAAGAAACGGATGGCGGAAGATACTAAGTGTATGAAATATAAAGCAAAAGAAATCACTTATCTCGCTCTTTGATCGGAGGTAGAAAAGACTAGAGTGGGAGATGTGTGATCGATAATGTCGTTTGTAGTCGTCTTTGTGCTCGACTACTCTCCAATTAATTGCACGGTGATTTCGTGGTTCCAAATCGCCTTCTTGATTCAAGCTTCTTCAGATTTCACTCTGCAGTTTTTTTAAAATACTCCTTTACTGGTCAAAGGAGTGGCCTTGCATTTATGTTGCAGATCGCCAAAAGGACAACGTCTTCTTTTTTAGAGCTTTAAAGCGCTCTTTTTTTAAAATAATAAATTCTTTAGAAGGCTTTTAAACGTTGGGGTCCCTTTGTATGAAGTGAAAGGATTCCTTTGACTTAATAAATGGTACTCTTTGAGGCTGTTGATCGTCTCATCATGCGACTGAGGAGGCGTGAGCAGGAGCTGGCTGCTGCAAGACTTCAGAGTCTATCAAAGATGATGGCGGTGGCGGCTTTGCAGAGACTGCTTCCCCAAGGGCGACAATGCGGTGCTATGGAGTCTACCCAATGCCACTGTCTACGGATTGCTATTCGCGATGGCAAAGGGCTAGAGGCTGCCTCCTTCAGCGCTTCGGAATTCGAAGTTTGGAGCCCAAGAGAGCACGCTGGTCAAAAAACTACAGGCGGCTAGCCGAGTAGAAGGCAGAGCCACAGTCTTGCAGAGGAGAGTCTCCTGAAGAGTTTGCAGCGGGCACACAGAGGTCCCAAGGCAGGATGACCAGACTGAGGAGGTTACGTAGCCACAAAAAGAGTGCATGGGTCTAGGCGGACGGATGGCGCAAGCCTCAAAGTCTCCTTGCAGTCTACAATGACTCTAGACAAGGCAGAGGGGTGGCACGCTAGTCGAGGTATGCTGCCAACGTTCGCGGTGTCTGCTCCAAGGCTAGGCAGAGAGGAGTTAAGGGCTTTAGCCTTTAGTAGAGCTTCCTTGGAAATTTTTGAAAACAAAAGGCATGGCAGACGAGGCTTTGTTGGCCTCCAAAACACACGCGCAGCCAATCTTTCTTTGAGTTTCTTTCCCCACGAGCTCTAATTCTGCACAGGAGTGAGGTGGTCCTCTTGAATTCTCCACCAGACTTCTCTCTCTTTCAATTTCGTCTGAGGAGGTTCTCTTTTCTTCCTTTACAAGAGCATCACGAAAGCTCTAATACCACTGAAACCTTAAAGGTAATTACCTTCCACACAAATTCACCACTTAATCAATTGGAGAAGAAGAACACAATCACACCACGAAAGCGACAACAGACTGGGTACAATCTCCCCCCCTAGATGAGTGGCTCACGCTTCCTCATCTAGAGTATTTATGATATTTCATAAAAGCACCAAGGAGCCAAAATTATTCCTCTCTTCCAAAATGAGGGCTTTGCTTTACATAGCCATCTTAGGGCCCAAAATTGAATTATGTCCATTCCAAAATATATTTCTCAAACTTGCAATAATAAAGCAAATACAAAATTGGCCCATGGCCATATATAATGCATAGTGCGACACCTCAAACGGTACCCTCGCACTAACTCCAATTGCTATGAGTTCCATCACCTGTACTCAAGCTGCCAATTACATTAGTTATTAACAATCGATTGAACGAATCACTGAATCAACCGATCCCAACATAACCGAGCTCAAAGCACAATAATCAAGCACAACACCAATAACACTAGCAACATCGGTATTAACATGGAATCACCCACAATACCGACAATCTAGCATGGCAAAACACAAGCTAGTCAGGTGTTCTCAACTAACCACACAAAGTATCCACTAGGACCCCCGCCGCGTCCAGTGCGCTCCTATGGAGTAGTCACACTTGACTAAAATAATAATGTCCAAAGCAAGATATACCATAAATATAATTTCCATAACAAACCCCCCATGAAATTTCTCCTTTACACTATCTTTTTAATCAACCCAGTGCGCACCAAGCACACTAATCGTCCCATACCTTCACTAATCCCTTCTCTCAACCCATGCACTCATTTGCTCCTTAGTCCACTTGTGACTTAAACATTATATATAATGTTTAAGTCACAAGTGGACTAAGGAGCAAATGAGTGCATGGGTTGAGAGAAGACATACATGTATGTATGTACATACATACATGTATGTACATACATACATGTATGTATGTATGTATATACATACATGTATGTATGTATATATACATACATACATACATACATACATACATATATATATATATACATATACATACATACATACATATATATATATATACATACATACATACATACATACATACATACATACATACATATGTATGTATGTATGTATGTATGTATATATGTATGTATGTATGTATGTATGTATGTATGTATGTATGTAATCTAAGAATCCATATGGTTGTCTATGTTCCTAGGTAAAGCAATAACAAGCTGGGGAAAATAGGCATTACCTGTCTACCCAACTATTGGTTTGTTTACTAATTATTCTTATGCCCCATTGGGAGCAAACCTCCTCTTGTAACGGACACTCCCTTATGTTCCTTGTGAACTTTTTTTCATTTCTCTTCTTTTGAACCTCTTCAAGGCAAACCTCCCTTGTGCTCCTTGCGAGCTTCTTTCCATTTTTCCTCGTGTCTCCATCTTTTCCTTCATGTAGGCCCTTTTGATGCCTTTATGCCATCAAGGAAGTTTTAAAAAGACAAAAGAAAATCATTGACTATATCAGCCAAGATCATGCATCCTAATTTCCGTTACCAACAGGGTGCTCCATTTCAACCCTCCATCTTCTCCTTCATGTATTCAATCAATCATTTTCATTGAATGGTACACTATGTCCTATGAATGTGATAATGGATTGACCTTTCAAACTTTGAACATCGTACATAGGTCACATGGACCTCCCTAATGTAAGCATCTCTCTCTCTCTCTCTTCCAATGGTATGATATACTGTATGCATATGATAATGGATTGACCTTTCAAACTTTGAGTAAAGTACATAGTTCACATGAACCTCCCTAATCTCTCTCTCTCTCTCTCTCTCTCTCTCCCCCTCCCCATGTGTGTGCATGTTGTCATGTGTGTTTAAACAATGCAAAAAGGGAGACAAAAAGCCCTCCCATTGTGTATTTTATTTTCTTTCAGAGAATCAAGCTACACTACATGTGTCGTGCTACATGAGCTCGATCTATCATTGGCATTTACACCACATGTTTTCCATTCTACATTCAAATAAGATACATGCTATTATTGTTTAGACAAAAAAGTTCCTTCTAAATTAAGAGCCAATTTTTTAGTAGCATAATATGTACTTATCATCAAAACACCCAAGAGGACGTAGTTGACTTTGATAAATTTTCATTAAAAATGACATTTCATAGTACAAAAGGGTGCAAATATTGATTAGATGCAAGCATGTGATGAGATCATGGGATTTCAAGCTTGTAATGTCATACTAATACTTGAAAATGATATGATAAATAATCAACCTTTTGGGCAATGATAAAGATATTTTAGATTAAAAAATGCTAACCTTAAGGTAGGCACATAAGTAGACAACAAGCCTCTTTTTAAAACATGGAATTGCTATCCAATTCCTAGTAGTGCAAGTTGAAGGTATTGATGTGAAACTTATTTAAGTGAGCCTAAATTTACAAAATATCCATGTGGAAAATGGTACCATGATTGATTATGTCCTTCCATGACCTTATTTTAAAGAGCTAATTGTACAAACTGGATAACAAGAAAAATACAAAGTCTCCACTAAAAGTAAAAACGGGATATTTGGTGATCCCTATGCTAAAGACCTTTTCACTTGCAAATGAATATATGTAAATAACAAAGCCACATATGTAATATAATTCAGATGTAATAGTTGAGCCTTGAGATCAAGTGTGTTGTCAATTTTACATCCCAGGTGTAACATGCTTTCAAGAGTACTTGTGCACACAAAGATAACACCTCTTTCCCCTGGTTGTACTTTAAGCATAATCCCTTTTCAATTATTCCACTCCATAAATGGGCAACTTTATGCACCCCATATGAAAGGCACATGTTTTAAGGAAAGCTATGGCTCTATGCTATAATGCGTGTGTGTGTGTGTGTGTGCGTGTGTGCGTGTTTGCATGTGCACGTGCATGCATGCACTCAAAAAAAAAAGTGTGCGCATGCACACGTGCACATATGAGCGACCATTATAAGATTAAGACAAAGACAACGATGATATTAGAATTTAAGTTGTAAAGGATATGCTTCTTCATACTAGATATGATGCTCATTATTAGAGGATGAAATGGATGCTCAAGCACCCTTCCATAGCTAGAAGGACAAGTACATTGAATTTAGTAAATTGCATACTTGCTACTTGTCCCTTTAGGATAAATGAAGACAATGTAATATAAACTAAGTATGCATGTATTTCAGCTAGATCTCTTATTATATTGGTCCGTTAGTAACCATAGGTACGCAATAAACTGTAGTTGTATATTTTAGCTAGATTCCTTGTTGTACTGGTTCACTAGTGAGGCATAATAATAGACATGCAAGAGACACTTATTGTGGCTATATTTCAGCTAGATTCCTTGTTACAGTGGACTCTTGTTATAGTGGTCCACTAGTGAGGCAATACAACAAACATGCTACAAAAACTCATGTATGGCTTGGAGGATAAGTGCATTGAACGTCATAGACTAAATATTTAGTTATAGCTAGAAGGATTAGTGCATTGAATTTTATTAATTGCATATTGGCTATCTACCCCTTTGGAACAAATAAAGACAATCTAAAGTCTAAATCTAATTGGGTGAGGGACCTTGACTATTGCTATGGTATGTTATAAGAGGTGTACCAACAAACATTGTAAAATGGTTGTAATTATTGCATTTATTTCTCGGATCCTTGCATAAATTGCATAATTGGCTGCTTATCCCTTTAGAACAAATAAAGACAATGCACTAGAAACTCCGTATCATTGTATTTCAGCAAGATCTCTTGTTGTATTGGTCCGTTATTAGTAACAAGAGGCATGCGATAAGTGCAGTTGTATTTTAGCTAGATTCCTTGTTGTCGTGGTCCACCGCTATTTATGGAAGTGTTTAATAATTACACCGTGTCCACAAAGATGATCTGTGCAAGATGCTACAACGCCAGTCCTCAGCACATGCAGCACATTTAAATCAGAGCTTGTAATAACATGCAAGAGAATTGCATTGAACTTCATAGACATTTTGTTATAGCTAGAAGATTAGTGCATTGGTTTACATTAATTGCATATTGGCTATCTACCCCTTTGGAACAAATGACGACAACCTTAAGTCTCAGTCTCCCTCGAAAGTTAAACATTGGGTGAGGGATTGTGGCTATTGTTGTGGTTTACTATTAGAGATCTACCAACAAACATGGTAAAATGGTAGTAGTCGTTGCATTTCTTCTCCTGTTCTCTTATCACCACCATGTGTAGCATCAATTGTGTTGTCTTCCAATTGACACTAGCATTAGGATCTTGCCACCATGTTTATGTGTTGATGTGCCGACAACTCAAGGCTATCTCCCTAATTCTTTAAATGGATGTGCATGAAGATGCTTGTGTGCTTAAGGAAGAGGGTTGGCCTTCGTGTGTGAGTGCGATGTTTCAATCTGGCAACACTCTTGAGATAATTGTGTGCGTGACCATGCTCATGGGGTGGTATGAGTTGCTTGTGAGGGCAAATTTTGTGTGCGAACATGGGATCTAAAGGGCGTATGACATTGCGGTAGTTTTGTGGGAAACGGGGAATTTTGTTTTCCACCTTTTTATCCCATTTTTCCCCACAGAAAAGTGACCTCTTGAGGTCAATGGTTTTGTGGGAAAGAAGACTACATTTTCACCAAACATTATGATATGTGGGGAAAGATGACGACAAATAATTGCCTCGTGTATCAAATAGCCATCCATTGTCGCTATTTAGATGACTGGAAGCCACCCTCTATAACCATAGCCATTAGCAAATGAGCTTGACTTAGATGGTTGAGGCAGTGTGATACATGTAGGTTTGAAGCTTGCTAGTGAGGTAGGGGGTTGTCTAGTTTCCTAGAATTGAAGTGTGCCATTCCAAAGAAAGAGCTTGGTAGCTTGTACTTGTAAAGGAGACGAGTAATCTTTGGCCACGTTTTCATCCATGTTAGGCTATTGGACTTGGCGACCACCAAGTAGTTCCTAAATTTGAAGATTGGCTTTTGCCCTTCTGGACAAGGGTAAGAGAGAAATGAACCTTCAAAAAGAAGTGCGGGATTGGGAAAAATTTCTGTTAGTGCACTTTGAAAACGATCGAAAACATATTAACTAAAGATGAGTTATAAATTAGCCTTTAACTACTAGCTCAACATACTACATACTATTGCTCCTAATCGCTCCTCCGGTCCTTTTAATTAATTAATTAATTAATTAATTAGTGTATTGCGACCCCCTCCCATTCATTCTCAATTAATTTGGTCATCTTAGCCTTCTTTATCCATCTTCACTTGCTCTTCCTAATCCCCTCCCTTAGAGCTTAGAGAGAGAGAGAGAGAGAGAGAGTGAGATGGAGACAACAAGAATGTGGAGAGTGGGAGAGAGAGAGAGAGAGAGAGAGATTTAAAGAGGGGGAGAGAGCTTATGGATTCTTTTGCCTTGAGCTACTTCTGGAGACTTATGTAGACTGTACTCTACAATGCTTAGATTTTGCACTCCTCAAGGCTTAGGTTGATTGGGATGTTTGGCCATGCCTACTAATACTAATGCACGTTTTTTTGGGGGGGGGGGCTCGTTTTGCCTTTCCAAAGCTCATTGCAAAAGCCTGTGTTAGATAATACTAATATAAATAAAAGAATACCTTTGTGTTATGTTATAATACTAATATAAATATGAGAAAACATAGTGTATTCTCCTATATAGGAGGAGTTAATCCTCCAAGTAAAATCCGAGGAAGTATGATGGTGAAGAGAGGCTTTAAATGAAAAACAAGTTGAATACATTCAAAAGGCCTCCCCTGGAAGCTGAGAGAGAGAGAACAAAGGCCTACCTTGGACTCGAAGTTGAGAGAGAGAAGAAGAAGAAGAAGAAGAAGAGAGAGAGAGAGAGAGAGGGGGGGGGGGGGAGAAAACAATAAGAAGAAAACCAAAATGAAATACTTGCTTCTCCAAGCTGCCGAGCCGAGCCATCAAGAAGGCTTCCAAGTTTCGACGGGCACCAAAAAGCCAAAAAAGCAGGGTGAGCTTGTGTTGTATGATGTAGGAAGTAAAATCCGAGGAAGGAAAAAAAAAAGGGCAACAAAAAGCAAGGTGAGAGGATAGGGAAAGGAAGGAAATATAATAAGTTAAAATTGAAGCATAGGGAGTTTCAAAGAGGCAAGGCCCAACCCAACAAAGAGTGAAGAGAGCCCTGCCACCTCGTTTATATCCCCGTCTCCTTCTCTTCTTCCTCATCCCCTGCTCTTGCTCTTGCTCTTGCTCTTGCTCTTGCCCTTGCTCCCTCCTCCTCCCCCCATAGCCTTCCACCATGTCTCTTTCCAAGCTCCTCAACCTTGACATCACCCACACCGGTTTCATCATCGCTGAATACGTCTGGTTTGCCCCTCTCCCTCTCTCCAGGCTCGTCTTCAAGGGGAAGAGTGAATCGCGAAGCTCAAGATGGGAGACCCACAGAGAGAGAGAGAGAGAGAGAGAGAGAGAGAGAGATGCTCCCACCCAGTATGCCTTACGAGCTTCTGCCTCAGTCCCTACTTGCTTTGATGGACCGAAGCTCCCTGTCGAGAGGAGAAGGGGGGGTGGGGCGGGGCGCGTGGGTTTGTGTCCGGTTGAATAGGGATTTATGCGGTTTTGCAAGCTCGAGATCCCTGTCAAAAAAGCTGCGACTTTTGTAGTACATATTGTCGAGCTCGCTTTGGTCTTCGTACTTGCGCACGCTTTTACGTGCTTCTTCTGACATAACTCTGTTGTGCAGGATCGGTGGATCTGGCCTTGACCTTCGCAGCAAAGCAAGGGTAATGATTGATTTTCCACTTTTAGCTCATTTGGCAAAGTGTCTATCTTTCCCTTCGATTTTTATGTTGATCTTTCCGCGGATTCTCTCAACAGACCGTGAAGGCCCCCATCAATAGTCCTAAGGATCTGCCTAAGTGGAACTATGACGGCTCTTCGACAGGGCAAGCTCCTGGTAAAGATAGTGAGGTCATTCTATGGTAAGTTTTTGGGTTTTTCCGACCGTAAATCATGCTTTCTTCCATTTTGCCTCGTCGCGGGGAAACAACCCATGATCTGATGGTTGGACTGGCAGGCCTCAGGCGATCTTCAAGGATCCCTTCCGGGGGGGAGACAACATTCTGGTACGTCGGGGCTATAGATCTCTCAAATCGCAAATGTAGTGTGCTTTGCCCAGCGTTTGGCTGCAGCTCCTGTTCCCAGCCCTGAACGATACGATGATTGCAGGTCATTTGCGATACTTACACGCCCCAGGGGGAACCCATTCCCACAAACAAACGCGCTGCTGCGGCAAAAATCTTTGCTCAGAAGGAGGTTGAAGCCGAGCAACCATGGTGAGCAAACGAGGAATGAGTGGAATTTTGACGCGTTTTGTTCAGGAGGAGACGTTTGAAAATCCTGTGCAATTGGCAGGTTTGGCATCGAACAGGAGTTCACTCTCCTTCAGAAGGACGTAAAGTGGCCTCTCGGGTGGCCAACTGGCGGCTATCCTGGTCCCCAAGTAAGTTTTGTCTAGCATGAACGTGCCATTCTGTACACGTTTGATACATGGCACATCCTGATACTGATACCATGCTTATCTTTGGCTCTTACTGTGCTCTGTATTCAAGGGCCCCTACTATTGTGGAGTAGGGGCTGACAAGGCATGGGGACGGGATATCATCGATGCCCACTATAAGGCCTGTATATATGCAGGCATTCAGATATCCGGTATCAACGGCGAAGTGATGCCTGGCCAGGTATAGCAGCCATGTGGATTCGCTTTTGAACAAAAGGGTTTGTTCCAACTTTTAGACTCTGCCATTAGGTTAATTTTAAGCGGAGTGGATTTTAAAACTTGTGGTTTCAGTGGGAATTTCAAGTTGGACCGTGCTTGGGTATTTCTTCTGGGGACCAGCTATGGTGCGCCCGGTATATTTTGGAGGTAAGGACACGTTCCTTTGTAATGGTAGAAACCGTAGAGACTGGCTTGTGTGATGAATTGGAGAAATGCTTTGGACGCATAAGCTTCAAGACTTACGTAGATGTTGGAATCAGTGGAAACTGGTGCACACAGCTAACTAGAATATTTTCGATGCCATTTGCATGCTGTCATGGCGATAGAGTATGGCTAGTGACATTAGACTAGAAACGGTAGAACAAGGCTTTACTCCAAGCTCTGCACACCATCTTGTTAAATGACCACTTTTGAATTTAAATGCAGCGAATCACTGAGCTGGCAGGAGTTGTTTTGTCACTGGATCCCAAGCCCATTGAGGTGGGGGATATGCTGCCAAATTATGATACATGTTACTGAGCAAAGGCTAGAGCTGTTGTGTTTGCTGCTCTGCAACTGCTATTTCACAGATGTTTGTTTTGGTTAATGCAGGGGGATTGGAATGGGGCGGGCTGTCACACCAATTACAGGTGATTAATGTATTTCTGTGAGGCATATTGAAGGCTGCAGAGCTCTTTTGGCAAATTAATTCACTCTAGAAATCAGAGATTTATACCTTATCCTCATTTCTAAGGCCATAAAAGAACTTAAGACCACCATAGTTCCTCAGTTGCAAATCCATGCTATTTCTTTTGGAGTTGATAGCGAGCTCCATTCTGTTATTCATTGAATAGTTCTGAATTTCAGCACTCTCTCTATGAGAGAGGAAGGTGGGTATGAGGTGATCAAGAAGGCAATAGAGAAGATGAGGATCAAGCACCGGCAACATATTGCTGCATACGGGGAGGGCAATGAACGTAGACTTACTGGTCGGCATGAGACAGCCGACATCAACACCTTCTCATGGGTATGGTTTTCTTTTTTCCCCAGCATGTTCCAATTTGTTTTATTGATAATAAACCAGTTACTCGGATTCATATCTTGAGCTCCTCGTTTCTCTCTATCTCCTCGTTTCTCTCTATCCTTGAAATTTCATGCCCATATCCTACAGTGCTATATTTGCTGTAGGTGTTCTACTGCCTGCCAAGCCAGTGTGTCTCTTTCCTTGGGCTTTCATGCTTGGCATTGTTATATTTGTTGCTCTGCCTTTTGGTTTTGTCAGGGTGTCGCAGATCGTGGTGCCTCTATCCGTGTTGGTCGGGACACGGAGAGTGATGGGAAAGGTATACGATTAGTCAATGTTTCGTAACTCGTCATTATTGATGGTTGCTGGGCCTGTAAAGTGTTGTGTTTCCAACAATGTGCATCCGTGTGACTCCAGGTTACTTTGAGGATAGAAGGCCAGCAAGCAATATGGATCCATATGTTGTCACGTCCATGATTGCTAGTACCACCATCCTATTCAAGCCTTGAGGAAAGGTTTGTGTTTCTCTAGTAGTGATCTGTTTACACTATTTTCAAGGCTCCTTAAATGCACCGAACTTGCAAACATTTTTCCTTTATGTTTTGTTTTAAAAGGAAAAACGAGAGACTTCTTTGATATGAACATTTTCATTGCATGGAAGTTACTAGTTTTGTCAACGTAGGCTACAACTTACGTTGGTCCTGGCTTGTTTGTTTTCCAGCTGCCTTTTGTGACTTGGTGTAGATACGTGGCTGGCAAAATTCCCAGCGCATGAAGAATATGAACTCCCAATGCATGAAAGCATGCATGCTCAGAGGCCCTCATTTCACAAGCATGCGAGATCCTTATCAATGGGAGGAAACCATTCACAATTCTTATTCATCAATTTATGTAGTTGTGACGTTTTTGAGGTGTGGAAAAAGGAATAAATGTGAATCTTTCTATTTTAATAACAATGAGGCTTTACTCTCTCTCTCTCTTAATTTATAACAATGAGAGTGGATATTGGAATGTACCTATTTATATCTATATAGAATACAGGCTATTGTTTGCTCAAAATGTAGTGGACGTTGATAGGGATTTTCCATTACTTGTTAAGGCTTTGTTATTTATTTTCAATGGAAAAAGGCTTTGTGATTTGAATGAATCTCAGGGTAGCATGTACTTTTGAAGCTTTTGATTGCGTGTTGGCCATGGAGCGCGGCCTCAAAGCTTTGAAAAGTGAACAAATGTATGGACATGAATGAATGAATGAATGAACAAAGATATAAATATAAAAATATATGCGAGGAGGAAGGGGGAATTGAAGGCATGAAGTTCAAACCAATCATAATCTACAATGAAATAAGAGACCTTTTTGAAAATGAAAAGCAATGAAAATATGGACTTGTAATGCTAAAGGTCAGCGAATCCTTGGCTGTAAGATGTGAAGCCTTAAAACTTTCGAAAGTAATTAGTTGCTAGGGAATAAGTAGCTCCCATTTTATGTGAGGATTGTCAAATTAGAAAATTTGGAATTTGTTAGCATTGGCTCTCGTAGAGATAGTGTGGACTAAGGAGTTTTGAAGTTGTGTTATAGCCCTACACTGTAATAATCTTGGTATGCAAAGGTGTAATTAGAGGTAGGCAAGCTTGCAGGAGACGGCAAAGTTTTGTGATTATTCATTTTTGAATCTATTTGTTTGGTTGAGGTCTGATGGGCTTCTAGATGAAATTTACCGTCTTTTGGTTTAGAATATTGGAACCTTAGTGGAGGCAAAAAGCAACAAGGGTTTAATGTGCCATGTTTTTAAAAAATCATAGGATTGATCTAATGGGGCTATGAAGCTTAACCAAGATAGCATAAAGCAAAGAAAGCATCTTTACGCAATCATTCTAAACATCATTCCCGAAGCCCAAATGCAACACATATGTTATGTACCAAAGGTTGTCATAGAGTGAGTTTTGGAGATCATACTTGGTCTCTGTCCTTTGAATCTAGTGACTTTTTTCTAGATGATGGATGAATAAGTATGGTCTCGTGTGGTTGGGGTGTGGGTGCATAGAACATACTAAGTCTTGCCTCTGTGACTTTTTTGTGGGACGGGGTGCAAAAATTTACTTGGTCTTGCCTTTTGCATCACATGACTTTTTTTAGTGTGATGTATAAATAAATATGGTCTCAAATGAATATTTTGTTTGCTTTGATGTTCCCTTCTTGGTGGGGTGCAATGGAGCACTAGTCAACTAGCCATGCTCATCTTAGGAATGCTTCCCCAAACTTTCAAGATTCTTGTGACAACAATTTCAGTTGAGCAATCTAAGCTTGTACATTTGAGGAATTTGGGCCCATTTGGTTACAAGTTCAAAGAGAGAAGATGTATGATGGGGATGGAATGAAGGGGAAGCTCAAGGGTGACAAATTTGTTGATGGTGGAGATACGAAAAGAAAGTAAATTTTCCTCTTGTGATATGCTTGGACACATAGCTAGGGATTGTAGGAAGAAGGTAGTTGACCAAAAGAAGAGACAAAAATAAGACAAGCCTAAGGAATAGATGAGCCACTAAGAGTTTAAAACATTGATGACCAATATGTAGATAGTGGTGCCTACTATGAAACACATGTCGAAGTAAGAGGTAGTTTAATGTAATGAATCCAAATTTGGTCACTAACAAAAGTGTTAAGTGAAAGGTATTGAAGAAGAAAATCTAATGTCTTGTCCTTTATGTGTCATTTGCATTATGGTGGAATTGTTATACATGTAGAAGCATGATATGGTCAGGGGGTTACTCCCATTGGATTCTAATCTTATGAGCATGAAATGTGATGGATGCATGAGAGGAAAGATGCATAGACATCCATTCCCAAAGCTAGATCAAGAAGTGAATGCTAGAAATATATTACAGTTAGTAACACGGCAATGTTGTTGGTCCATTGCCAATGTCAAGTGGTGGATCAAATTACTTTGTGGCATTAATCGGTGATTTCTCTAAGTTCACTTGGGTATTCCGGAAAGAAGCTCAAAGATTTGAGATCAAAAAGAGGGGAGGGATACCTCTCTAATGATATGCAAAAGTTCATGTGCGATAAGGGGATAAAGCATGAGAAGATGATGTCTCATAGCCCATAGCAAAACGGTGTTGCAAAAAGAAAGAATAGGATGTTACTATAGATGGCCAAGACTATGGCTCAGGGTCTTTCAAGTAATTTTTGGGTAGAAGCCATTGTGAAACTTCATATATCACAAAATAAGTGTCCTATAGATGCCTTACAAGACAAAACATCATATATGTGGTGCTATATGGGAAGAAACCAAATGTTGGATACGTGTACTTGATCAAGGAGAAAAAGGATTGATGATAAAGTGTTCTTGACATCATTTTTGGATATGTACTAAATGGAAAGGTATATAGGCTCTATGAAGCTAGCACAAAGAAGATTGTCACTAGTAGGGCTGCTATAATTGATGATCTTGGTAAATTTAGGGGTATTTTAAATATGTGCTTGCTCGCACATGTTTTCTCGGGTTGATCACCCCAGGATTGGGCTGAAGATAAGAACGATAGAAAATCAACAATAGGGTATTGTTTCTTGCTTGGTTCTTTAGTAGTTTCATAGACTAGTAAGAAGCAACCTACATCTTCATGTGAAGCAAGGTACAAAGCTTTATTCACAGGCACAAAGGAATGCATTTGGCTCAGGAGGCTTATTGGTATGTTTCATGAGCAAGGTCATGCGTCATACATCTTATGTGACAACTAGACTACTATTGCTATAGCATACAATCCATTTTTGCATGGAAGGAGGAAGCACATCTATGTTCACTATCATTATGTATGGGAGATAATTGATACAACACAAGTAGAGATGATGTAAAGTGCCCACATTAGAGAATGTGGCACGTTTCTTCATGAAGCCTCTCCCAAGGGAGATGCTTTACATATTAAAGTTTGCCATTGGGATAAGAGATATGGCAGCCATCATAAGTGTATCATGATCTTCATATTTGCAACAAACCTCTGATGATTTAAGTTGGTTTGAATTATATCATGCATTGACCTTCCGAACCAATCCCTCGTAGAATTTGTAACCTTGACACAACTCAATGTGTTCTTGGTTGATCAATTTTCCATTTTGGTTATCCATTGAGTATGGTTGATTACGTTGACACTATGTAGACATTTTGTCACAACTCAATGTGTTCTTGGTTGATCAATTTTCCATTCTGGTTATCCATTGAGTATGGTTGATTACGTTGACACTATGTAGACATTTTGTGTCTAGGTCCAATTTTCCCTTAAAGGCGAAAACTTAAAATCTGTTCGCTGTTCGCAGACCCACTAGGTTTGTCAAAACATGTGTTTCAAATCAACATTATGAGCTTGATGGGCAATTTACCACGGCCGCTCATAGAAGCTCTAAATTTGTCGAAGGACTGCAACCTCTCAGGAAACCATACTTGACCGATTGGAGAGGTGTGATGCATCACCAAAGGAGAACATCAACAATAGGCTTTGGAATGTGACATACGTAGGCTCTATGAATGATGTTTGTCTCTATTTTTGTGCAAACAAGAAGCGATTTGTTGTGGCTGTCGTCTCCACGATTGCACGGGCAAGGTGGTAGCTTTACGTGGTACGTCTTGATTTTCTTGCGAAAAACGGGACTTAATATGGCGTAATAGCTTTATAAGCTGTGCTTTGATTTTCACACGAAAATCACAACTGAATATAATTCCGTTTTCTTTTATTTAGGGAAATTGATGAGCTCTGTAGCCTTCCCATGTTCACGAAAGCAACAATATACACAGGTAGGGGATTTCCCAAAACAAATGCGCACCAAAATTGTCTTGATAGTCGTTTCTTACGGTTGACTGCAAATGCAGCCTCTACAAACATGCTGAATTTATTGACGACCATCCTTCCATTGCTGCTAGCAATCTGGACTTTATGAAAATGAAACCATAACTTAATTCAATCTTTCGAATATACTAATTTCCGCTTAACTCAAGCTAAACTGAATATACTAATTTCCGCTTAACTCAAGCTAAACTGAATGCAACAATGATCTTCCCAAAATTAGGAGAAAAAAGCCATTATGGGTGTATTGGAGCATCGCCTCCCTTAATTCTTATCATTTCACCTCCTCAAACATGATTCTTACACCCACAATGCTCAAGGTTGTAACTCCTCACACCCAGGAGGAGCTACACCCACTATGCGTCAGAGGCTCATTCCTAAAGACCACAACCCAGTTGGATCGCTAGCTTAAAAGACTTCGATAAATGTTAGAGATCATCAAGAAAACATACATTCTGATCAACTCTCCAGGCTTTAAACTTTAGATTAACCATGACAACCTTAAAACTCTTCCTTTAATTTAATACTTCAGATGCATAAAAAGAAGACAATGAAATTGAAAGGACAAGATAAGAGAATCGTAAAACTCCTTGATTGCATATATTGATTGCTTTATATATCTCATAACTCAGTACTGATCTTCTCTCTTTCTCTCTTACTCGGTTCTGAAAAGACGCGACTTGTTATGGACATATCTATGACCTATGACCTTCCATATCTATAATTCCATGTCCAATATATGCTTTGATCCCATCTAATGCTGTTCCAAGCCTAACTAGGATAAGTTAAGAGTTTAGAAATTTGCTATGGGAGGATACGAATGGTGGACAAAAGATGCATGCCATTCCTTGATATACGACAAACGTGAAGTTAAGGGCTAATGCACTCTCAAGTTGGAAGCCTTTGTAAATATGCAAAGAAGGCTTGATGGGCCTCCTTTTAAGAGGCATGTACAATCTAATCAATGGCATACTAGTATGGTTTTGTTGGGGAGAGTCTATGTAGAAGGCTAGATTACTATGGATGGTGTTTACTTCTACAAGGAGAAAATTTAGAGAAATGGTACTAACTAATATCTCAAAGTCTTTTAGCTTTTTTGTCTCTTTTGAAGCAATGCCCTCGTTTTGTCTTTAAAAACAATGATTTTTATCAAGTCAAGCATGATGGGCATAGTCACCTACTAATGTTACAGAATTGATACAAGACTTATGTGCTAGACTTGTAGAAGCGTAGAATGAGGTGCGAAGAATTATTGAGGCGTGTAGAAGTCTGAATTTTTCAACAAATTGCTTTTAGAGATACCCTAGAAGGTTCCAAAGTCCTAGGTCCCTTTTGTATAAAAAAACCACCTTCTTGTATTCAGAAAGACCCAAGATGTATCTCCAAAATTCCACTATCGAATTTTGAGAAGGATGACTAACCTCAAAAGCTCATATCATCTATTATGATGCACTTAGGAAAGGGAGATGGGGGTAGGGTCATATTTTGAATGTATTTATGAATTGTTCTTCAAAATGTTATTTGACTTGTATGGTGATTAAATGTTTTCAAGTTCTATCTAAAAATGAAACAACCTCATGATTTCAATACTACTTCATGATTGTATGGAAAGGAAGAGGAAAAGGAGAAGAATTAGTTGTGCCATAGGTTTTATTGAAGCATATTGTCAAGCTCATTATAAACAAAATATAGCAACTAAGCATTCTTTAGATCACAGGATAAGATCACTGAAAGAACAAGTTTTTTAAACTTTCAATTTTTCAAAATGAAGGAGGGCCTAAGACCCAATTCCTAGTTGAGCATGAACAACAGTTCATCACAAACCGTAGTGTGAATTTCTGACTATTTTTTTCCTTGGGAGGGAGTAAAGGGATTTGGTGATAAAATATTCATGAATATCAATGACTCCACTTCAAGGGCTAACATTTGTCTATAAGATCATGACGAAGGGATTGCGGTAAGGTTTGGATAAGTGTATCAGAAATGTAAGTATTATCATTATAGGTTGTATACACACTTGAGGACTTTATTGACAAATAGTGTTATGGCCCCTTTGGAAAACTATTGACGTAAATGCTAGCTACAAGTAACATGGTGTGGCCTTGGTCAAAATCTACATCAATGATATGAAATCTAAGGGCATTATAGACTCTTAAGCATGACTCTTCTCAACTTTAGCATTCCTTTCAAGAAACTTGTCAAAGTTGCAAGATACATTTGCTATACAATATACCCATGTCATTCTATTGAAGCCATCAATAAATGTAAAGAAAATACTATAGCCCAAAATTGGCCTAGTAGAGAGACATGTGTCCACACTAATGCAATTGTACTAACTCTAGTGGAGCCTTGGCTATAACATGGGAATAGCTCACAGTGTTACCCTTCATGCAAGCATGTAGCTCATTGAGTCCTTGCACCATGCCGATCCACTATATCTCGAAGAGCACTCCAGGGCTAGTATCATCAAACTTGCAAGTGACATGGTTCTCAACTAGCAAAGATCTTGTTGTATGGTCCATCCTCCTCCGTAGCTTGTGCAACCACCTTTCTAGGCTCCTTTGATTAGATCGGCACATTTCTCATTGAACTCTTCTCTCATCTTTTTTAGTGATGTGACTAACAAAGAACAAACTTTTATAGGGACTAGGTGTGCATGACATAATGACATCGTATCATCATCTATCATGCCATAGAGTCGACAAATGACTTCAACACAAGCCAAAACATGCCGTCATGATAAGCTTCATGCCTCTATCTAGCAGTTGACAGGCCATATTTTCAAAGTATACCCTATCTTTGACTTCATCAAACTCGTCACATACACCAAGTCTTTTTTCCAGATCGGTACGTATAGTAGATTATGGAATGTCAATAGTTTCCTGTACATGAGAGGCAACAAAAATTCACCTTTTCCCTTAATACACGTAGGGATCCATTTTCATCTTTCTTCTCCTGCATCTGTCACATGTCATCCTCATAAGCTTAGAAACCAATGGGATTTTATCGAAACCCTAACCATATCATGCTTCTACATGTACAATAGCTCATCATAATGCAAATGAACAAACTGAGCATGCCATAATGACATCATGTCATCATCTGTCACTGCTATAGAGTCGGCAAATGACTTCAATTCAAGCTAAAACATGTCGTTATGATAAGATTCATGTCTCTATCTAGTAGTTGACACTCCATGTTCTTAAAGTATACTGGTAACTTTGACTTTATCAAACGATTCACAAACACCAAATTTTCCTTTAGATCGGGTATGTATAGTACATTATGCAACGTCAAAAGTTTCCCATTCGTGAGAGGCAACAAAACCTCACCTTTGCCTTAAAGGAAAGTAGGTATCCAATGTCCATTTGCACATTGCATGTTTTCATCCTGTCATCATCGACCACATCCATATTGCAGAATAGATGTCTACACTGTGTCATGTGCTTCATAGCACCATTGTCAATGTATTAAGACAAAAATGTGGACACAGCCATGCATGTATCACTATCCAAAGTCTAAAAGGCAAACGTGGAGCAAGTCTCATCATCCTGAGATGCATAGACTCTATAGTCTTGTCCATGTCCTCAGTTGCATTACACATGTGCATTGCCTTTCCTCTTGTTCTAAGTCTTTTTCCATGCTCCATTTACTTAAATAAATTGCCCTCCTCTGCAAGCTTCTAATGGTATTCATTGGTCCAATGACCCAACTTCTCATAATGGTCACAATTCCCATATTTCTTGCCATGTTCCTGCTTTCTCTCTGGATCCGTGGAATTATAGTCTTCTTGGTACTATGCCATCCATCCCCATATTTCAGCTTATAACCTTCAAAAAATGTCTTGCCTTTTCCTTTGTACATACTTGCATAGGCTTTTTGCCCGTGCCATGGGAAACATAAAAAATTTTCATCAAAACTCACAACATCACTATTCTCTGAGCTCCCGATAACACCAAGCATTGTCACAAACGTAGAAAGTGACTGCCCAATTTTATAGAGCATCGTGGAAACTTATGTCCTATTGTCTATGTCCTCACCCAGTGAAGCCAACTGATCAACCAAATCATAATTTTTTGTAATATAATCCGTGACACTATCATCCTCAAGCATGTGGTGTCCTAGAACAACTTGTTTCACATGAACATGATCTTGGCCTTGTTTTTTACATGAAACAGGCGTGCTAGTGTGTCACATGCATCCCTGGTGGTCTTGCTCATGTGGGTAATGACATTCCTCTTGTAGCATAGCATGATCATAGCCATAGCTTGACCATCTCTCATTTCCCACTTTTTTGCTCATGTGTAGGCCTTGCAAGCATGGCTGCAACTCTCCCATCTCCACATGCAGGAGTGTTAGCATTGATAGCCTCTACAATTGGGCTAGTCTCATCACCAAACTAAATCCCATAAACCTATGCCAACAAATACATTTTTCACCACCATGAATGACCATAGCTAGTAGTTTGTACCATCCACCTTATCCTCATTTTGAAAAATAGCCATAAATGCATCAAAATTTTTCTTGGCCATGGAAAAATGAAAGAAAATGCAACCAATAAATTATGCAAAGATATCTCCAAAAATCAATAGCAAGCTGTCCAAAAACTGCACCAAATCTATCCGCAAACTACTAAAGTACATTATAATCAATGAAGAAACCTCATGCATCAAGAAGTTGCGTCAAGTGTGCAATCCCATAGACAAAGCAAAGTGGCAAATCACCAAGATGAATTGCATCAATACTATAAAATTCCATTGTTAATAGAAACGCAGGCCATTTTAATGCAATAAAAGGGCCTAATAAGGCAAATCACGCCATAGCGTCAAGAACCCACAAAATCTCAGCTATCAAATATGTATCCAATTCTTCTATCTGTTCATCAATTAGACTTTTTTATCAAAAGTTATGATAGAAACAGTGAACTGCAAGGCAGTCTTGCAGCCTCCTTTATGAAATTTATGAGTGACTTTGATTTGTAGTTGCTCCCCATAGATCTGGGTGATATGGGATAAATTCATTACTTATGCCTGGATATCATGGAGAGGCAGTTTCTCCCCTTTGTCTCACCCTTTTCTTAGGATGTCCTAAAGGCATGTTTCTACTACAATGCTTGCAAACTCACAAACTGTCTTATCGCTTTGCTTGGTATGTATTGAATGCTTCAAGATGAAGCTCTTAACAAGCCCCAACTCGACCACATAGTGGAATCACTTTTTAGACATGGAAACCCTTAGTTATTTTGATACAAAATCAAGCAATTCAATCAACACATTCATGCATACATCATCAAGAAAAATGATTTCTATTTCAACAATTGTAGAAGCATAGTCTTCACAACCAATCAACAAAGATATTTTCAATTTTTAAAATCAACAAGAAGAACAGTTGGAAAGTCAAAAAATGAGATGGAGTCCTCAGTAAACTTGCATTCAAATATGCTATAGCAAACTCAATCAAATCTTGAAGAAAAAGAATTGACATTCCAATTCTTCACACTATTGACCACATAGTTGATCCACATTCCTATGTACGAAGAAAGTGCGTACGCATCATTTTATTCTTTAATAAAAATGTAGAAGAATTTTGAAAGGTGCTCAGTGTTTGTTCAACTTGAACTCAAGTCAGATATCAACAAAGTGAAAAGCGCATGCCAATGCCAAAACATTTTCTCACAAAATCAATCAACGGATGTCGTATAGGCATATGTAGATAATGCTCAGCATTAAAAATCTTTCCAATGTGAAGACATTTTTTGAAACCTTAACTGCACCATAAGCTCATCTCTTGGAACCAACCGCGGCTACTAGAGTCAATTTGCACCTTGGAAACAAGTCTAGAACGGGGTGGAAACTTCAATCGTAGTAAGAAGGATGGATAACAACACTTTAGAGCAATTTGCAAATGGGGGTAAACCTCGCCTGAAGTGAAGGCTAGAAACTTTAGGCAGTGCATTAGAAACTCAATGATGAACCTATTAGCTAAATCAAAGTAGAGAGATTGGATGGGGGAGGAGGCGAGAGAATAAGAACACATCACTAGGGACCAATTGAGGAGTTGGACATACCCTTCTCACCACTATGGGAGCCGTCACCAACTTCTCCTACTATCACATTGATAAGTGCAGTTGCCTTAGAAGAAATACCTATTCTGGAGGTCGGGATTGTGACATTACCCCAAGAGATGCTACAGCTCGGTGCACAACTGCAACCAATATCTCTCCAACAACAGCAGCAACCAGAGCTCAAGGCAAGATTGGCACCCAAACCTGAGGAAAGATTGGCACCAGAGCCTGAGGCTACATCAGCACTCGAACTGCCCATCGAGAGAAGTAAGGGTTGGACCCCCTAAAGGTCTTTATTGCAATAGAAATCTCTTTGTATAAGGTGGCTCATGTGAAAGCAAAGTCTGGGTCAATTCTCCATACAATAGGGCACCTAGAGGCCCTTAATTTATAAACTAGGCTAGCTAACTAGATAGCATATTCTTTCTAAAAATTGGGCCTGCTTTAAACGCCTAGAATAGGTGCTTTTCTTTAAAAAGTCGAGTTTTCTCCAAAATCTTGGGCATTCTCCAAAAGCAAGCACTTTTCTCCATAGAGAGGGGCACCTTTAATGCTTCTAGCTAAAGTCGGCCCTTCAATAATTGAGGTGCCACTTGTCTCATTCTTTTCCCAAAGTCTTGCACCTTTCACAAACAATATCCAATACTTTAACCCATTAGAGCACTCTCCAAAGTGGGGAATTTAGCACTATCCAAAGTTCTGCAGCTTGCACAAACAATATCCAGTACTTTAACCCATTAGAGCTCAACCAAATGCATGCATTCTAGTTCTTGGACTAATCCTAGTCCCTTGTGGGCATCCCCATGACGTTATTTAACTAATGCAATGGAAAGGATAATATAACTTTTTCCAGTTAACTGCTCAACTTTCTTTGACCAAAGTCAATCTTAAAGATTTCTCTTTATTTCTTGGGAGAAGTTATAAAATTGTGACATCCCCTCGGTTTCTAAACAATTGACCCCCAATTGAAAAGCTTCTTAGTACAATTGTAGAACTTGGGGGTACCCAGAGAAGAACTACTCATCCACCCATTTGGCATCAAGTGCCAAACAATTCTTGAACTTGACAAGGTACCTATGGATAACCTTACATCTAGGCCCCTTTTGCTTTGTGTGATACACAATTTGTTCTGGTTGGAGGATCTTCTCCATTTCTTCCACCTCTGGTGTTTCTTCTTGAACCAGTTCATTGGGTTCTGGTCCTTGATAATCCTTTAGAAGACTCACATGGAAAGCATTGTGGATCTTCCAATTCTCAGGTAGTCCTAGTCAATAAGTGACTTCATTTATTGGCTTGCTGACTCGAAAAGGTCCATAATACCTGGTTGATAACTCTGGATATACTTTTTCTTTCCATTTCATCTTCTTGAGTCTTTCTTTCTCAAACTTGAGAAGTACCCAAACCCCTTCTTGAATATTTTGGTCTCTTTTATGCCTTTCTTGAGATCCTTGGATAGTTGTCCATACTTGAGAAAAAGTTGTCTCAAGATCTTAAACATACTTTGGTCTCAAGATCTCGATGATTCTATGCTTATCTGCTGCTCTTTCATGCTTTTCTTGAGATCTTTGGATAGCTGTCTGTACTTGAGAAAAGTTGTCTCAAGATCTCAAACATATTGATGGACTGCAAAATCTCTGCGGTGGAAAAGAAGAAGAAAATTCTAACTTCATCCCTAAGTTATCAAATAAATCTCTCCAAAACAAGGTGGTCATCCAAGGGTCTCAATCACTTCCTATTGACTTTTGTAGCCCATGGTGCTTGAAAATCTATTCCTTAAATAGCTTTGCCATGTGGTCCACTTTGATGGTCTTCTTGTGATAGGAATGAATTGAACTTGCTAAACATGTCAATAGTAGTCCAGATCCTATCATTTCCATTCTTTGACCTTGGTAGATCAAAGATGAAATCCATGGGTATGCCTTCCCATGGAGCTTGAGGCATTGGAAGTGGCATCAACAACCTTGGGGTCCTGTGTCTGTCAATGCTTTACTTTTTGGCAAGTAAGACATTCGTCACAAACTTATGGATGTCCTTTCACATATTTGGAAAAAAGAAGTACCTTTCAATAGCTTGGGTTGTGATGGAGATGCCTTAGTGACGTACAGAGGGTGGTGCATAAGATTCCTCAATTACTTTCATCCGCATGTTACGGGTCACACATAGGTGATCATCCTTTATGAGATACCCATCCTTGAGAGAATATTGGCTGGTCGTCTGGACTTGTTGAATATTTTCCATGATTTTTTGAAAGTTTGGGTCTTGCAAATAGTGCTCTTTCATCTCTTCAAGGTCACTATGATAGGCTATGATGACATTATTCCCTTCAGGCCTCCTAGAAAGAGCATCTACCAATCTATTATGTGCTCCTAGCATATGAAGAATCTGAAAATGGATTATGGATAGGAAGTTTGCACATTTCATATTCTTCTCTAAAATCTTCGTTTGGGTTAGGAAACACTCGGAGACTTTGACAATCTATCTTGATTATGAAATCAGACCCTAAAAGATAGTGTATCTAGATAATTATAGCCAACATCTCTTTCACATATATCCCCGTATGTCTCTGGCATCACATAATCTCCTACTTTTGTAGGAAACCACATGCCCATTCTGATGAAGAGCAGCTCCCACACACTCTACACAAGCATTGCAACCCACATTAAAGGGCTGATATAAATCAGGAACAATAAGAATTGGCTTTGTGGTTGGCTTCTCCTTGAGAGTGTGGAAAGCTATATTTTTTCGTTCTCCCCATCAGAAGGTTGTAAACTTTTTTTTCAAGTCATGTAACCAAGCTACGACATCAGCAAAATGATTCATAAACCTTCTATAGTAGGAGAAAAGTCCTAAAAAAGTGCATACTTCATGCATTGTTTTCAACTCAAGCCATTCTTGGATGGTGGTTTTGATCCTGGTGGGATCCATCTTTCGAAATGATGTGTCCAAGCTTTTGCTCCATTTCCTGCATCATTTCATCCCCTAGCTTCATGGTCATGGCCGAGAAGTGACATTCACTGGATGTTTCTATAGTTGACTTATATTATTCCTTTCTGTAATCCCTATCCTTCCCATCACCACTGTTAGAATTAGAATCTGTCATTCCATCTTCAATGTCCACCGCTGCCACATGACCATATATGTGCGGGCTTCTTCTCTACGGCCTTGTTTGATCTTGCCCAGTTGGAGAGCCAGGTCATCTTGAAGGCGTTCAATTTGGAATCACCTCTTGAATTGGTTTGAATGGAGGGCCCATGTGGTGTGTTCTTTTACCAAAAAATCTAAGTACCATTTAGAGCCTTCGTCCACCACCAATGCCATAGGCCAAGCGGCTTTGGTCTCGTTGGATTGATTACCTCCTGCTCTACATGCAACATCAAAGAGTTGAAGGACCCTCTGTGGATCACCCCGGTCATTGTACTCTGGAAGTTCAAAATTTCATAGGGGTCTTCTTATATGGTTGTTATTTTGTCATTCATTGAAGTTTGGGCGGTTGACGAAGTCGTTGCCATCCCCCTCCAAGTCACATCATCATGATGGCACTCTGCCATGTTGTAGATTGGAGGAGGGAGGGGGGTTGGATTAATTGGAGGAGTTGGATTCAATGAGGATGGTTGTCGTAGATGTTGGTCGGATCATAGTTGCATGCGCACTTGCCGAGTGGGTGATTGAGTGCATCCTCCTTTGGGGTTTAGAAATATGTTAGTATTTTGGGGAATGTCATGTTAAAAAAAAGTGCCTAGGATTTCCCCCCTTAAAAGTGGGAATGTGCCGATGCAAACGGAACGTCAATTAGAGGTCACGAATGAAAGTTGTGAGCGAATTAGTACAAAAATTAGCCCACACAGGAGCGCAAACTAACAAGTTCTAGGGATGACAAAGTGGTGCATAATGGGCTGGAAAATACCCCGTAGAGTGATGTTTTTGTATGAAAATTTTGAGTTCAAATAGGGTTTAATTCAAGTCCCAAATGGGCACGTTATGGAGTGTTCAATTAAGGCTTTTGAGGGGTCTTTGGGCCATAAGGTTAGGTGTGAAGGGACTTAATCTTAAAGAAACTAAACCTAGCTTAGTTAACCTATGAGCTTAACTAATCAGTTACTTTAACTAACCTAACTAATTGGCTAATCTAACTAAGGAGGGGTGTGTGTGTGTGTGTGTGAGAGAGAGAGAGAGAGAGAGAGAGAGAGAGAGAGAGAGAGAGAAGGGGGGGGATGGAAAGCGGGGGGGAGGGCGGGGGGAAGGGGGGGTGGAGAGAGGGGCGGAGGGGGTGATGGTGGTGAGGGGGGGTGGAGAAGGAGAAGGGGGGGGAGGTGGAGAAGGGGAAGGGGTGGCAGTGGAGAGGGCTGGAGAGAGAGAGAGGGGCTGGTGGTGGTGATGGTGGAGAGGGAGGGGTGGTGGTGGGGGGGGAGCTTAAAATGAAAGAAAAATTGACGAAATTAGAAAGGGAGGGAAAGATGATCACCTACAACTCCCAAATCGTTGTTGATGTAACGAGATTGTTGAGAGCGACAATGGATGGGGGGTGAGTGGCTAGGTCATCGCAACAGCGAGAAGGGCTTGAAGCAAACTTGAAGATGACGATGAGAGTAGGATGGTGTTCGATGGAGAGGGCAGAGGGTCTTACGTGGGGCTTGGAATTTGGAAGAGGATGGAGGCTAGATGTGGAGGAAGAAGAATGAGGGAGTGAAGAGGGTTTTTATAAGAATGGAGGTGGAAGGGGTTTAGGGTTTAGGGTTGTGCACCTCCCAAGTTGTCCACGTGGGAGGGGTTTAGGGTTGTGCACCTCCCAAATTGTCCATGTGGGAGCGGTTTAGGGTTGTGCACCTCCCAAATTGTCCATGTTTGGATAATTGGATTTTTAAATTCCCTTCTTGTGGATAAGGTTTAGATGCAATTTTATCCTTTTGCAATCCTATACCCATGACTGTTTTTAAAGAAATATTAAATTTCTTAAGCTAGTAACTGAAGGTTTTTGCTTGGGATTCTTATTGTTTGCTAGAGTTGGAAGTTTTATTTACTCTCCTAGCCCTTGAGTGATATGTCCGTGATAGTTCTTGGTGGTTTTCTTTTCAGACATACTTGTGTATGTCTACTTTTTACTTAAGACGCTAGTCCCCCCGATAGCGGAGCCAAATGTTGCCACTATCCCATGGCATTTGCAAGATGTGCAATTTGTGTAGGGCTCAGAGGCTTTTTGTCACCTACAAGTATATCATTGTCGTCGTTGTCGTAGTATACATGTAGCTTAGGACTTTGGGTCATATTTCAGAGAGAGACGGAGGCTCAAGTGTGGGAAGTAAACATTGTGCATGCTTGTGTGAAAGGAACACTCAGCAACATGGTAGGTTTGGAAGGAGTTTCAGGGTTCAGAAGAAGGCTCCAGGGTTCAAAAGGAGGTTCAAGGTTAAAAGGGGGATCCAAGGTTGAAAATAAAGGACATGTGTAGAACTCATCTCCCACATAGATCTTGGAGGTCAAGGGTTAAGGAACTAATCTAAGAGGGTAAGGATTTAGTGGAAGCATAGCAAGAGAGAAAGAAGGTGTAAGAGCAAGGGGGTGAGTAGAGAGAGAGGAGAAGGGAGGAGGAGTTGCAAGGTTGCAAGAGAGGGGAGTACGAGACAAGGTTAGGACATACTTTTGGACGTGAGAGTCCAAGGGAGCATGGACACTTGGAGACAATTGCATAGAACACCAAAATAGAACCTCAATAGAACTCAACAACACAATGTCTAAAGAGTGTGGGATTCATTTCATCAAGTTGGGGAGCTTCTCTCTCTATATGTAGGAACTCTAGGACTTTCTCTCTCTCTACATGTAGTTTTTGCATCTAGGGTGCGCATGTAGAAGTTGAATGTAGGATGCACATGTAGAACTTGCATGTAGGATGTGCATGTAGAACTTGCATCTAGAACATGCATATAGGAATTGCATGTAGAACTTGCATGTAGGATGCGCATGTAGAAGTTGCATCTAGAACATGCATATAGGAAATGTCTTACATTTAGAACTTGCATGTAGGATGCGTGTGTAGAAGTTGCATCTAGAACATGCATGTAGGAATCACATGTACGACTTGCATGTAGGATGCCATGTAGAACTAAGAGAGATTATTCCTAGCTTTGTGAAAGTACAAGTGGATCTTTAACCGCTACTCTACACACACATTCTATACTACTTGAGTCCATATTGACACAGAGTTAATAATGATTATGCATAGTCAAGGTTGGTCATATTTTACAATCAAGGTTGACTAGTTAGCCACGAATTGATAATTTTGCTCTAAGCAAACGTACCAACAAAAAATGAGTTACAACATGAACTCAAGATAAAGAGTCAACTTCCCTTGCAAAACATAGACTTTTAATGGACGGAGCTTATAGATATCGACAACCAATTGACCAATAGCAAAACAAATTGCATGCAACTCAGGATTTATGAGCGAGAAAGCAAAAATGATAGCTTTTCAAAGATTGTTATGGGAAAATCCGTTATATTTTGCATAGCTTGGTACCAGTAGTACCAATAGTGAGGCCACATAATGTACACAGTGAAATTTAAGTAACCTAAGAAGAAATTTCATTGACACGTTTCTACTGGTGAAAATCTTGGACACAAACAACCTCAGTAAGCTGCAGTTTTATGAGGAAAGAAATGTGAAGCTCAGGCTTAGATGGACTGTCAAAGAAGAGGGGCAAGATAGCAAAATGAATGAAGGTTAGTCTTCACATGGGAGAAGAGGGGGAAGGTTGAACTATTGGGTGCATAGAAGCATCTGTGGAGAGGGGGAATGAAGTTAGTATGAGGAAATCAAGGCCATGAAAGATACATGTTAGTGTTTCACTTACTAAAAGTTGTGCGCGTGTGCCCAAACATGCATGCATGCACGAGTAGTAATTATGCAACAAGCTGGTTATATTTCAGTTTCAGTATATAGATGCCCTTTTTTGTTAGTCCTTCTACTATGTATTTTGCTCTATTTTCATGCTATATAGGTAAACAACAGTCCACATTATAATGCTTTCACCATATAGCTAAAAATACGTGGAGTAATGCTTTGTTAAGGCATGAATACTAGATCAAAAGGATGGGAGAGATGCCAAAACCCACCAAGGCTAATATGGTAGCCTATCGCTTGTAAATTCTTTGAGCAACTATGGTGATTGACACTGACCAAGTATCAAGAAGCTCTTCTATGTTTGGCATGAGAGGAGTCAAATAGAGTAAGGTATACGACTAACAATATTATCAGTAGCTCAAGTATTGCACATATTGTGCTACAGATGAGAGGAATCAAATGGATTAAGGCATAAGAGTCAAATGGACTAAGGCATACAACTAACAATATTACTGATAGCTCAAGTATTGCACATAGTGCACCAGATGTACAATCAATACAAGGATTAGTGAATCTATTGTGACACCCTTCAAAATATTAAGCCCATAAGTCCTTGACCATAAATCAAGTTAATTATGCCAACCTAAAAGCCCACTTTGATCAATATCGTGAGC
Source organism: Dipteris shenzhenensis (assembly GCF_047967505.1). Lineage (NCBI taxonomy): Eukaryota > Viridiplantae > Streptophyta > Polypodiopsida > Gleicheniales > Dipteridaceae > Dipteris > Dipteris shenzhenensis. The sequence continues at coordinate 25,029,916 of NC_141610.1, forward strand.
CAACCCAGAAAGGAATTGGCTTAGCATGCCCCTAGGCTTAATCAGTAATACGAAGGCACTAAAGAACTCAAAGGAATCCTTGTAAGATCTCACAATGCTTATACAGAGGTCACAACAACAATAGTGGACTAGAAAGTGTAGCTTGGAGGGAAAGAGTAGCTCCGATAGACGGAGAGAGAGGGAGAAGGTATAGAGAGTGCAACTAAAGGTTGAGAGAAGCTCCAAGAGGTGCTGTAGCTAGGAATGGAGGGAGAAAGAGAAGAGGGGGATGAGCAGCTGCTCCAGGAGGTGTTGTAGCTAGGAATGGAGGGAGAAAGAGCAGAGGGGGATGAGCAGCCACTACAAGAGGTACTGTAGTTAGGAATGGAGGGAGAAAGAGCAGAGAGTACCAAGCTATGGAAAGCTCTATGCTACACTCTAGATACCCAAGATTGAGCTAAAGAGAAATAACCATGCTAGAAAAAAGTGCCAAATATAATATAACTCGAACACTTATCTCACAAACCACCACCACCTTAAATCAATTGATGCTATGCTGATTTTGTGTGCGAGCCTCACACATCCTTTGAGTTTCAATTTGTGAAGGCATATGCATGGCTAAAGTGTGTTGTAGAGCTGAGAATTTTAATGAGTGAGGGGGAGAAGTGATAAGTATCCTCAAGCTGAGAGGTGCTTACCAAGATAGTTCTACCAATGAGGCATGTCTTCACTAGAAGATCTAGCCATCATGAGGAGCAAATTGAGGAAGAATTTTTTTTGAATAGCTCAACTAGTTATAAGGGCTAGATAAGTGTAGCCTAGAGAGAATCTTAAATTTATGGAGATCAAATGTCATATATACATGTAATTAGATCGTGAGACACACATAGAGAGATCCATAGATGTTCACCAAGGCAACCTCGTTCTTGCTTTGAGTAGACCTTTTGATGTTCTTTTGTTGTGGTCGGAAACTCTCTTCTTCTATAAGAATTTTTGTGATCTCGTATGTTGCTTAGGAACAAAATTGAGGGATTTTTTGGAATTCTATTTTATTAAGCTTATGTATGGATCAAGAAATCTTTGAGTGATCATTTAACAATCCTATTAATTGCTAACTTTGAGTGGTATAATTGACAATTTGGTTAGCTATCACATTGTCATTTGACATCACTAGGGTGAGATGATTACAAAAGTAAGGAGTGTTAGTGGTGTAGTATTTTACAACACATGTTTTCATGAGTTGAGCTTTGGTAGAGCACGTTGCAAGTGCTATACTTACTTTGGAGAGCCTAATTACAAAATGGGATAGCAAGCATTTCTCATTGTCTTGATTTCAAAGAAGTCATGTATGATTTTTGGCCTTTTACCAACCTCCAAAAATAAAAATAATAGATCATATTTACATGTTAATTATTTTTTTTCTTTTTATTTACTCTAACTTCAAGCAAAGAAAGTATCCTAGAGGGGGTGTGCATAGTAACAGTCAAGACAACATTACAATATATCGAGGAAGGAGAGAGCATCCATCAAATAGCTATAGTTGTGGATGATGATAATATGAAGATATTCTATCAACTATCACATCTCTTGAATGGAGGTGAATTTTATTCACTAGGTCTCAAAGGTGGTATGTATTTGGTCCTTCAACACATACATTTAATTGGTTTCACATCTATCATGTTCTTTAATCCATATGAACCATGAATGTAATCTTGTGAACTAGGTACTATGAAATGATTGGTTCTCAACCGGGAGCTTCCATACTTTTCAATTCTACATAAGCTTTTATTCATGAGATGTAGCGACATTGTACAATCTCCTGCTCCAATAGGGTCTTGTTAACTTTTTCTCATCAAGCAATTATGGGCCAAATACACAAGCCTTTTTCTCTTCAATGCAATTTTATTAGGTTTGTATCTACTACTGTATTTGATGCCATATGATCCATAAAATAAATTGGATTTAGTAACTTGTATCCTCCTCGACTATAAAATTGAAAATCTACATGTCTTTGTAGATTTGCTTCTCAATAATAGATCTAGACTCTTAAAGCCATCTAATGTGTTCTATTTTCTATTTCATAGCAAGACCTTTTTTAAAGAATTTCATCAACATAATACCTTGCTTATCAAAATCAAGAATATGCAATATTTCATTACTTGTTAACCATCGAAAATGGTTGATAAGATCCTTGATCTATTAATGTGATTTACATACCTCTCGTGCGAGATAGACTAGGGAGTAAGGCTATTCACGTACAATTTAGATGAGCTAATCTCTCATTCTACAATCTGCTCAAATATATTTGTAATCAATGCTTGCTACATTGGTGCAACACATGTGAGTTTGAATAGTCTAATAGATTTGTTTTGTTGTGGACTTCTTTATCTTGTCTAACTCTTTATTCAAAATTTTAAAATTAGTTTCCACATTTTATTGACCTGATTATGCTGTTGAAAATTGTGTTTGCATAGATTTCTTGAAGAGTACCTGAATTTCATGTAACCTTATGCAATGGAAAGGGTACCCTTGAATTTGCTTATATGTAATGTACTATCTAACGACAAAAACATGTTTTTTGGCATCATTGTTGTAGTGCGTCCCTAAAGGAAAATATCTGATGTGAATTCAAACTAGCTCATGGGTTGGCATACCACATTGAACTATCAATGTCCTAGGGACCTATGTTTACAATTTTATGGGGACATGGTTGTGTGACATGATAGTGTGCATGTCTTGTTACTAAGTGGCAAGACCTTTTTTAAAGAATTTCATCAACATAATACCTTGCTTATCAAAATCAAGAATATGCAATATTTCATTACTTGTTAACCATCGAAAATGGTTGTTAAGATCCTTGATCTATTAATGTGATTTACATACCACTCGTGCGAAATAGACTAGGGAGTAAGGCTATTCACGTACAATTTAGATGAGCTAATCTCTCATTCTACAATCTGCTCAAATATATTTGTAATCAATGCTTGCTACATTGGTGCAACACATGTGAGTTTGAATAGTCTAATAGATTTGTTTTGTTGTGGACTTCTTTATCTTATCTAACTCTTTATTCAAAATTTTAAAATTAGTTTCCACATTTTATTGACCTGATTATGCTGTTGAAAATTGTGTTTGCATAGATTTCTTGAAGAGTACTTGAATTTCATGTAACCTTATGCAATGGAAAGGGTACCCTTGAATTTGCTTATATGTAATGTACTATCTAACGACAAAAACATGTTTTTTGGCATCATTGTTGTAGTGCGTCCCTAAAGGAAAATATCTGATGTGAATTCAAACTAGCTCATGGGTTGCATACCACATTCAGCTATCAATGTCCTAGGGACCTATGTTTACAATGTTATGGGAACATGGTTGTGTGACATGATAGTGTGCATGTCTTGTTACTAAGTGCTAAGTAGACTTAAAAATTATTCTCATTACTAGCATGTCATTTTTTCTATACTTGTGATTGTTATTGTCTATTTGTTCTTGCATCGTGATTCCTAAATTCCTATCTTGGAATAACACAATAGCTACCATTACATCTTCTTGTCCCAATTCTTTCCCTCTCACAAATCTAGTTACCATTACACTTCCATGTTCTCCTCAAAGCTCTTTAATAAAAGTTACGTTTTGTTGTGCTGAATTAATTTTTTATCTATCTACAATGTCGAATGTGTTGACTTTTCCGAGTGCATTTCTAGTGATCATATGTATCATAAAATGTTCATAGTCCAATTGCACTAATCTTTCACTTTCTATCTGATGATCTATGGAAATCAATTAATTTGAAATACCCTTCATTCAAACAAGTTACTCTACTCTTATTAAAGAGTTAGAATTTCGTTGGTTTTTCACTCATTCTTACTTTTGGCAATGAATCTAATACGTAACTCTTTAGTAATTTGAATAATCAACTCACTACCATTAAAATATATAATGTTCAAGGCTATTAGATGGCAACTTTAGCTACTTTGTTAAGATTACAATCTCTTTTTTATTTGTATGATAATATCCATGACTTCTTGAATTCAATTACTAAAAATTTCTACTTCCCAAAATTGGATAATAACTTGTGATTGTGATCCCAAAGATGAAATTATCATACTTGAACAATGCTCCCTTTAAAAATAATATTTATTAGGAAACGAAGATGTCACAAAACATTGCGAAAGCCTACTACTAAGTTGGATCGAATATTCTATCAGGGCTTGGGTGGACCGCTCACTATTTCCTACACCATCAAATCCATCGCAAAAGCTCGTCTTTGGAAGTATGTACTCCATCCAAAATGGTGTACGGAGCAAGAATCCAACCTTAGCCTCCTCTCGTATATGACCCTTACGAAGCAAAGGCGACACATCTCACTGCCATCACCTCAAGGATGCTCCTTTCCTAGACATAATTGGTCTTGCCATCTCATAGGGACTTGTGACTCCATGGAGAGCTTCTCTCACCACTCTACTTCAATCTTGACCACTAGATCCCCTCAAGTGCAAGAGCTAACCGAGATGCCTTAATCCATTGGCTAAGGATCGCCTAAATCATGTGGTTGTGCCCACCCAATATCTGAGTGTCACGAAAAAGGTTCGCTCTCGCCCCCTCTGCACTCTGAGCTGGCCAAAAAATGTCCTAAGCAAAAGCATCTTCGAATCCTAATCAATATCTTGATTGCAAGTTAACTCCTTCCCGGTGAAGGGGCATCATTACAAAACTAGGTTTGCCATTCCTCCGAAACTAGAATGTAGCCATGGTGAAAAAGGTGCTTCCACTATTTCAATTCTAGTTTCCGAATAAGGCAATTTTGTCATACTATGGGTAAATGATCCCAAAGACTCCTCTCTCGAGAAGGATCACCATCCACACCACTAGCCTAGTGTAACATGTCCTGAGCACCATCGAAACCAAACTCTTGAGTGGACACAATGGCAATAGATATATCTAGACGAATCCAGGACACAATTGCATTCCATGTCATGCTTTCTATTTTGATATTCAAATATATAAGAATGATGCAGTATGAGCTTTCATCCAGATAAGACACTTCCAATTTCAGAAACACATTCCAATTTCTTCCTGTTAATTTGATTCAAAAAAAGCCAGAGATCTCCACCTCCATCTTGCAACTACCTTCCAATTTTCATCACGGAACTCAAGTTGAGTAGAAAGAGAAAACATGCTCCGCTTTAAGGAATATTTGTTAAAATAAACTGACATTAAGGCCAAAAAAATATATTTCAACATGCCTTAATTGGAAAAAAGAAGAATTAGTGGTACTGGTTCTCATCACGCTTCAGAAAAAGTCCATGTTTAGGACTGGTTTATCTAATAAGGCTCCAAACTCTCTGGTTTATCTAATAAGACTCTCATGTTTAGGACTGGTTTATCTAATAAGACTCTCTGATCATGCATGATAAGCATGCACAATACAACCACAAAAAGACATTCAGGCATGCACTTGCACCATTATGTTTCTGATGACATTAACATTGAAAAAATGTGTGGAGTTGTAAGATGGATTCAATGAGATTAGAAGAGCTATACCACCACAAAAGACGGAATTTAGGTCTAGCATCCAGACCCTAGATCACTGAAGACCCGAGATCCCTCTGAAGGCTCTTCAAAAGCCCTTGCCATATGGTCTCCTTCAAGCACCTTCCAAGCATCACTGATGTGTAGTAGTCACCATATGGTTCACTAATTCCTCCTTCAAGCACTTTCCAAGCATTACTTTGCCTCCTTGTCAGTAACTGATTCCATGATAAGAAGGTTTAGAAGCCCCTTCATGGCACTGCAATGATTCATTATTCCAAAAAGAGAGATTTTCAGAACTTCAAGTGCTGAAACCAAAAAACCACAGGAAGCGATTACGAGTGTGGAAATGAACAAATCAGTTTTCCTAGATAATTAAATATTAGTGTAAGTGACCACGTATCAGATGCATCTAAAACTGCTTCAGTTTCACGTAGCAGTGCCCTTACGATTCTTTCATCTCTTGTATCTTTTGAGGGTCAGTTTCATGCATGTTTCTTCTGAACTGCTGTCGAACCATATCTTTAATGACACGTGCATTCCCCTTCTGCCATCAAGAACAAGAACCACATTTTCTAAAATTGTAAGCAAAAAAAGTATTTATCTTTTGTACACAGAATTCTTGAAGTAACATTCCAGTTCGTCCAACCAAAAAAGCCAGCAATAACTGAGTCCAAGCATAGACTCGCAATGTTGATTCAAGATCTCATAATATGCATTAGAAAGGCAATTGGAGCACATAAGAGGCCCTCAAGCGTATGCGCTGATCTGCTTATTTTTATGATTTAAAAGAAAGATTCCCTCAGTATAAGTTATGCTTTGATGTCAACCATCATAATTTTCTGTGAGCCTGAGAAATATGAGTATAAACATATAAATTAAGCCTTGGGAAAGGAAAAACTTCCATTGAGAATAGATGGGTCTACCAAATAAAAGCAAAATACAGACTAAACACAAAGGGGAGCCAACCATTATGGCATCTCTGACTGAAGGAGAAGGAGATGCTGCCTCGGAGCCTAGTATACTCGGGCTCCCACCAAGGATCTTGACCGTGGATGGAGAAAATAAACTGCTCCCACATGCCTCTCTCCAGCAGGACAGAGAAGGAAGATCGGTGCTCCTCAACGTCCACATTGTTGAAGTCTCATGCCAGTGCATAAACATTGAGGATCCCGATGCGGATGTCCCCAACCCGTCCGACTGCCCATCCACATTGCTCTACCCCCAATCAAATCACCCTACCAAAAAACATACAAGGCAGGGCCTATCGCATAGAGATGCATACTCTGCCATTATGTGTCACATACACCCATGCACTATGGAGCATTGTGACACACAGTCTGACCCATTTGTCGTATGCCGTGACCCCTTTGTGAGCCCTAGTCCAGGGACGAGTCAGGCACGAGCTACGGGTGTCCATTCCCAGTTCCCAAAGTCACAAGCCATGGCGGAGCAGTTGGGTCACCAGGGCAAAGCATTGCGAGGTATCCACCTAGCAACAAGTTCAGAAGAGGGGAATGTCACATGCACCAGGGTCAAGCCCAACTTGCGGTGACAACTGGCTGCCAATCGCAGCTCCCTACGCAGCATATATGGCAGGTCTTGGGGCCTCCGAAGGGCATCATCAAGCATCAAAAGTGGGCTGGGGGAGGCGCCTTTTATAGGCAGCCTCAACCCCCTCCAGGTCGGCCCCTACAGCTGAGCAAACAGCCCAACGAGCCCAGCCAACAGCCCAGCCGAATGGCTGGTCGGCCAAATAGGGCTTGTTGGGTCAGCCAAAACAGGTCCTTCCAGCCCCTATATAAGGAGGGCTTCGCCCCTCATTCCAGCACTCAGCTCCCAGCCTCCAGCAGCGCCTATCAGCCAGCATATGGTTGAGGTTGGGTGTCCTATTTCCGCAGCATAGCTCCATCTCCCACATGCTGCAGTTAGGGGAGTGGCCTCAGCACAGTTTTGTATGCCAATTTGGCAATCATGTACAACAGTAGTCAGTATAAATAAAGCAGTGTATTATAGTTGAGAAGATATCTAGTGTATCTCATGCTTGAGTTCTTCCTTGTATGTTCATCTATTTTCCGCACAGCTAGTCCTTGCATGCTACATTAGAGGTTGACGTGAACTTCCCATTATTGTGTCCTTCACTCCGGGAGGTTAGTCATAAAGAATCCTCTCCATTATATCGCGAGCCACCAGCAGTAGCAGTGACCAATGTCTACACCGGAAATTCCCCTGGTGATGACAGCAATCCGGTCAATCCATCAGAGGTGTGCTCATCAGCTTTAGTATTTCCTCAGTACCTTTGGGGGAGATGCCCAGTCTCAATATCCCTTCAGGAAGAAGCTATGCCATCCATCTCTCAATCCTTTCAAGAGGCATACCAGTCACTCATTGCAGATGAGGTGTTCTCAGCAGTTCTGGACATCTCACAGGCCTTTCAGGCAGCATCTCATTCAGCAGATTCATTAGGGAGGGAGAGGCTAATGGAGTATGGTAATACCATACTCTGGGGTAGGGACAAAATACAAAAATAGATAATATCCCAAACATGATCCCTCCTCTGCTAACTGAGTCCCCATTGCTGAGCTTTGCTGCCAGGAGTCCCTCCGATCTATTTCAGATAACAAGGAACCATGCTGCTCTGATACCAATGTTAGCATGCAGGGACTAGCTGTGCGGAAAATATCTTCCTAACATACAAGGAAGAACTCAAGCATGAGATACACCAGATATCTTCCTAACTATAGTACACTGCTTTATTTATACTGATGGCATAAATTTCCTGACTAATGCTGTACATGATTGCCAAAACGACATACAAACTGCACTGAGCCCACTCCCCCCAACTGCAAATGTGAGCTATGCTACGGAAATAGGACACCCAACCTTGACCAAATGCTGGCTGATAGGCACTGCTGGAGGCTGGGAGCTGCGTGCTGGAATGAGGGGCCAAGCCCTCCTTATATAGGGGCTGGAAGGGCCTGTTTTGGCCGACCCAACCAGCCCTAACTGCCGACCAGCCAGTCGGCTGGTTGGCTGGGCTGGTTGGGCTGTTTGCTCAGCCCTAACGGCTGACTTGGAGGGTGTTGAGGCTGCCTATACAAGATGCCTCCCCCAACCCACTTTTGACGCTTGTTGTTGCCCTTTGGAGGCCCCAAAACCTGCCATATATGCTGCGTAGGGAGCTGCGATTGGCTGACAAGGCAGCTAGTTGTCAATGCAACCTGGGCTTGACCCTAGTGCATGTGACATTATGTCCTATTGCTGGGGACCACATCTCATGACCCCATCTTGGGAGTAGGCGATTGCGTCTCCTGGTATTTGTTGCTAACAACATATGCTCCCAAATTTGTTTCCTGGATCATTGAGCATCTATTGTGAGCCCAACAAGAACATGCTGCTGCACCTCTTCACTCAGGATCAGCCATTGGGGTTACTAACACCTAGCCGTGAAACCATGCACTTTCCCACTCACTATTGCCCAAGTCCTGAAAGGAGGAGAACAAAGCCCTCCTAAAGCTAGAAACTGCGACGAAGGCTCTGAACGGCCCACCTTGATTGGTGTTTGAGGGTGAGTCCCAGTCTGTCCGACGCCTCAAGAGGGGCATCACTGCTGTGACACCAAACTTGTGGGACCAAGTCAACAACTCATGGTATGTTACTAGCATTCTCTTGTATTAAAGGACTTTGCGTGTGAAGGAAGCTTGAGAAATACTCTCTCCTTCATGAAATTCTCTCACAGTTCTATTTTCATTTGTGAAAGTCTTAGCCCTATTCATGTCTTGACTGATGTTTGCTTTACCCACAGCTAGCACCAGGCAATTCCCGAGGAATGCCAACAGTAGTTGGATTTGTTAATCTCAACCCATAATTCAACTCAACAAGACTCATCTTCATGGATGAATGTTTTCTATCATTATAGGCAAGCTTAAGTAATCGTAACCACTTATTCCATATACTTTGCCTTAATGAAACATATGCTCTCAGTACATCCTCGAGAATTTGGTTGATACTCTTTGTTTGACCATCCGTCTTGGGACAATCCATGCCACTCATTCCCAAGCTTAGTCCTAAATGCACCAAATATAAATTCGCTTCTTGTGTTGGATTAATTGACTCACCGAAATGACGTGAGCCACCTTGGTACGACAATCAACCGCTATAAGAATGGAATCATATTCCCCTTGTGTTTGCGGCGCATGAACAATAGAATCCATGGAAATGCTCCCCCCCCTTCCTTCATGGTATAAAAGACTAGGTGGCTTCACCCATTCTGCCTTACTCACTTGACATGAGAAACACGTGACATGAAAAACACGATGTAACATATTCATGAATATGCTCTTTCATCTTTGGCCAAAAGAAGTCACGTTTTACAAGTTCGTATGCCTTCTCAACACTTGGATGCCCATACATAGGCTATCATGGCATTGATGAATGATCTTCTATGTAAGATCATTCCAGCTAGGTATAGCAACATTGTCTTTTCTCTTAAGCACACCATCCCTTTTCAAAGGCAACTGGCCTTCCCTCTTGCAATAAACCGCTCTTACTGCATGAACGCTTACTTCGATTTCTTAAAAAAAAAAGGTGTATGAGGATCAATAATCTTTAACACAAGTCCGCTCTCTTGTTGATTCTTTCCCCAAACACGAAATACTTTATTTGAGGCCATCTCCGTTAATGATGAGACAATATCAACATACGCTCTGATATGTCTCCCATAGAACTGAACAAAGCCTAAGAACGATCGCAAATCCCTAACATTCTTAGGTACTAGCGACACTTACATAGCAGCCACCTTATTCGGATCCATTTCTACTCCATCAGGCGTTACAATGGACCCTAGATATTCTAGCTTAACCATACAAAATATTGTCTTCTTCATGGTAACAAAGAGACTAGCCTCTCTCAAAGCATTAAACATTTTTCTCAATTGTTCTCTATGCTCAACAATACTTTTGCTATAGATAAGATATCATCAATATAATATACGATAAACTTTCTATATACGAACATAGTAATCATTCATCAATAGGATGAATATAGTTGGAGCATTGGTAAGTCCAAATGGCATTACCAAAAATGTCAAAATGACCAAACCTACTATTGAAAGCCATTTTATACACATCCTAAGCTCGAATTCTAATTTGATAGTAGCCACATTGAGATCGATCTTGCTAAAGATCATTGCTTCATGTCATGCATCTAATAGATCATAAATTCTTGCCATCAGATACATGTGCTTCATGGTAATATTATTTAGACCTTGATAATCGATACACAATCCAAATGTATTATCTTTTTTTCTCTTAAACATCAACGGCGAAGCAAAAGGTGAGAAACTAGGTTGAATCTGCCCCAACTTTAGGTATTCTTGTAGTTGTCTTCACACTTCATCTTCTTTTGTGAAACTTAGTCTAGGAGGTATATCTCTGTGAGCTAACCTGGTCATTTCAAAATCCAACTTCTCTGCATAGTCTTGGATACGAAGTTCCAACTGTATCATCCTCTTGTCCAACACTTCTATTGGACGGAGCAATGGGTAGCTCCACCACTCACCACAAGAGAGGAGCACTGGACTCTTTGACCTTGTGTTGAAGGTCCAAATGATGGACATGTTGGAGGAGTGGCTATTTGAAATCAAGGTCTCGATCGCGACATCTCCCATCCACTTCCCCTGTAAAGAAGAAGTTTGTGATCTCCTAATGTCTAGGGCCATGTCCCACGGCGGGTCTCGTGAGTCTACACCTAAATCAATTGACCTCATTAATGAAGAGTGTGGCGCATCTCTCCTCCGAGAAGTCAATGAAATTGCTCATATCCGTTTATCCATCGGAGAAAAGGCGGTCCTCGAATCTCAAGGACAAGTTTTCAATTTCAGCTTTTCACAGAATTGGAATTAATAACATTGTGTGTTGACGCAAAATCAAAAAACAACACAATTACGCTAAGTTGGGCTACTTGCCCTTTCATCTTTATTATTATGTTTTGCCAAAGGCTAAACCCCTTGTAGAGATACGGGTTTTGAAATGATATTAGGTGCATCCTCTATTTTCTTAGCAACAGACACACATAACAAAATAAATTGAGAAGCTGATTGAATCTGAAGCTCTTCAGCCTCCGGACTCTACTCCATTTCTGTATCGCATTTAGAGATCACCATCTCTACCATGCGTCATTCTTTATTTCTTGGGTAATCTTTCCACTGAAGTGGCTGAACGCATCCAAAGAATAAGCCCTCTCTTCTTGCTTTTTTCTTTTGCTTAGAAGGCAAAGAGGAATTGGACCAAGGCCTAGCTGCCATAGGTGAAATCTTTATTTTCATTCCTATGGTGATCCTTGGCTTCTTTCTTGTTTTGTTGCAAATGATCCTTGTCTATTGCATAATAGAATCGTCACAAAACCCACATGAATTTATGCTTTGCCCCAATTCAATTGCTAATCAAGTCCACTATCCAAATATTTCTTTGATGCAATCAAAGCTACATATAGTCTAATGTTCTTGAGATGTCCAAGGCCTCTACATGGCCATTTGCGACCATTGGCATTCTTGCCACCGTTGCACAACACATCTTATGCAAAGCTTCATCTCTTTGTGACCCTTCAAAATCATACTTCACTTATGTTGCATGTGCCTTGAACTGTTTCTTGCCATTGTTTCCATGCCCAACCTTTATCTCGGGCAATGTGGCCTAACTAGCCACAATCATGATGACACTTTATATACCTAGATGAATCCAGGAACATTCCCAAACATCCTCTAAAAACACAACATAGTGCAGTTTCAATCTCATGATAGTCACTCACAAGGTTGAAAACCATAAACTCCATCATGCATAGCAGGGACTAGCTACTATGACATCCCCACTGACGTCATCAGCGCCCAACAGTGGGTGTAGACCATAGTATAAAAATATGCTCTCACACATACAAATCCACACACCCACACATACTTTATTTTAATCTTTGTAGATGGCTTCTGCTTGGCATAAGCATGCTACCTTTATTGACCTTGATTATTCGTGTTTTCGTGTTTAGTCCAAGACTTGGACCAAGATTTCCACCATGCTGTGCATTCTTTTGAGACTTCTTGCCTTTGGCTTCTTCAAACACAGAGAATTCATTGTCTGGCTCTTTGCATAGGCCTTGGTCATTGGCACAATAGCTAGAGTGGAGCAACAGCTAGTCGTGCAGTTGCAACTTGGGTAGCATAATCGTTAACACAATGAGCAGAGGACTCAGGCCTTCACTAGGAGCGTTTATTGTTCTCCAACGTCTGAATTGACAGAATGCCATTTTTGAGATTGTCTCGATCGGAGCAAAATCGAGCTGAAGGGCTAGGGCTGCAGGCTGGTTGATGGCGGCTACAGGAGGAACAGCCCAAGCTCTAGGTATACCTACAGCTCTACCTACCTCAATCCCTAGCTAATGTGATGAGACCCGCATTTGTCCAATGGCAATCCTCAATGCATGTGAGACTCCTCTGTCCTCCGATAGAACAAGACCTTGGTAGGGAGCTCCTGGTCCCTCCTCCCCAAAGCCCGGGATGTATGTTACTGGAGGAGGTCTAACTGTATGATACGGTTAATCTCATCTTGAGGGATTGACTCGGGTGATGCATCCATGTTGTACTGAAGGAGGGAAGCCGGTCCATCTGAATACCGTGACTGGGCCAAATGTGGCCCTGGCACCTAGATTTCAAGGCCTAGGCAGGGCCTAGGCTGCACCAACGGCAGCCAAGCTTGGCACCAACAAAGCTATGGCCTGCCCAAGGATGTTACGCAGCCTAGCATACAGCCTGCGGCACTACCACCAGCATTTGGGGGGGGGGGGTGGGCTAGCCTATCTCTTGAAGGCACAAAGCCTGTGGGGCTGGGCAAGGGCTGTATAGGCTCCCCCGACCTGGTTCTTCAAGGAGCTAGTCCCGTGTAGAGACCTGGAGGGCAGGCAGGGGCTGAGAACAGCCTGTGGTGTCAATGGAGGGTGCAGGGGGCAGGTAGAGAGAGAGAGAGAGAGAGAGAGAGAGAGAGAGAGAGTAGGTAGGCTGCAAGTAGGAGGAAGGGGGAGGGAGAGTAGATAGGATTAGGTGTCACATCAAAAGTACATTGCACATGAGGGGAGAGTACTTGTATAGTACTCCTTATCCCCTTTGACCTCTCTATTTTGCAAACAGCCCCACTACCTTGGCCAACTTTTGGCCTTCATTACAATGCCAAGATAGATGCCTTTTTGACAAGCCAGGGAATGCAGAATAGTTCACACGAGAGCACCCTCTATGTCAAGAAAGAAGGGAGGGATTTGCTTGTTACTGTCCTTTATGTTGATGACATGCTGCTCAGTCGGACAAATCCTGGAAAATTTGCAGATTTCCAAGCTGAACTGTGATGGACTTTTGATATGTCCAATTTGGGGCTGCTTCATTATTATTTGGGCATTCAATTTGTGTAGGATGACAAAGGCAGTGGGCTATTTCAGTCCAGGTATATTAAAAACTGTTGGGACAGTTCAGATTTCAGAATTGCAAGCCGATTTCCACTCCTATAGAGCCAGGGCTTAAGCTGTCTGTTCATGATGCTAGTGAACCGTTGATGCCACTGTTTACAGCCAGGCTATGGGAATCCTCCTTTACTAGTGTAATACGTGGCCAGGCAGTGTCACAGCTGAGCAAGTTTATGCACAGCCCTCTCATTGGCAGGCTGTGAAGCTTGTGTTCTGAGACTTGTAGGGCACCAAGTCTCTTGCTTTGCCCTTTCCCGGGGGGTGGGGGCTTTCATTTACATGCTTACAGTGATTTGGATTGGGCCGATGACTTTGATACTTGGCAATCACAGTGATTACGGTTTCTTTCTTGGACACTCGTGCATTTTACCAGTCTACGGTGGCTACTTCATCTTGTGAGGCTGAGTACAAAGCAGCCTTCACTACCACAGTAGCCAAAGGTTTGGGAACTAGGCTTAGGCACGTGTGTTTCAGAGTGGTGTAAAAGATTGTGTGTTTTAAGAGTGTGAAAGGGCGAGTGACCTTTAACTGTAGATAGGGTCGAGGTGGACTAGATTAGAATTGATATGATTTGATTTAAATATTAGTGTGTGAGAGAGAAGATAAGGTTCCTCAAGCCTACAAAACAGAGGACATGTATTTGCTTTATGTATGAATTAAATCTCTTCTTGGCCTCAACACTTGCCTCCATCATGTAGCTTGACTTGTGTTTCCAAGATGGTATCAAGCAAAGGACCTGACCTACGCGTCACCAGGAGAAGCATGTTTAGTCTGCTGATTGCCTTACCTAGGCGAGGAGCGATGATATCTGTTGGTCAACCCCTGGTTCCACTATGCTCCTACTTCCATGTGAACCTTCCCCTGCTATTGGCGACTACTTCAGCATTCAATTCTTCCTCCAAGATCTCGTTGCTCCTTCACATCAGGTGTCATCATGGAGTATTGTTGCCGGCCTACTTCATTTTCTATCACACTGCCAATTCTAGAGAAGCTGCCGTTGCTGAAGGTTGTCACACATTGAAGATGATCCATCGTATTTCTATTTGTCTAGATTTGCCGTGGAGGATCTATGATGCGTTTCTTGCACACACTGCTTTTATAACTCTATGAGGTTTCTTTGTCAAGCGATTACATCTGTTTGAAGGAGCTGTGTTCACAGGACAAAAAAGAGCTGCCTACATAGCCATCTTTCTCTGTTGCTACCAACTAGTAAAACAATGATGGTGGTCAATCCTTCGTCATTTTGAAGGGATCGTCCATATCCATCCCTTCACTTGCTGGTTGTTCCGCCTTAAAATTGCTGCCATCCTGATAAGCTTACCTAGTGGTTGCTGTGACTTCTCCGACAGCTAGTTGCCGCCATTTTTTTTAATCAGCATCAATTTTTGCCGTCCAACCAGGCCGTCCTATTTCAAAGAACCCCTCAAATATGACTTGACACCTTTGGTTCAGGCCATCATTGTTGCTCAAAACAACTCTTATTTTCTTGCTTGATATTGTCTTTAACCAGGGCCTATCCAGCTATTTTCTGCTGCTCCATCGCCTCTCTATCTTGGAGATTATATGCAGTTGTACAGAGATCATCGGATTTGCTTTCTTTGTCGGTTGAGCAACTGGATTTACTTAGGGTTGCTTGCTGCACTAGCAGGACACCTTTGCATCACCCTCATTTTCAGTCAATGAGTTGTGCACCATTCAGGCCTCACCTTCTCATGTTTAATCATTGGATGCATGAGCCATTGATTGGCTGATTTCTTTGGCTCGAGATGGCCTCCTCCTTTCCCATGTCTTCATCAGAGAATTTCTCAAGGACCAGTTTCCCTACATGGCAAACAAAGATGCAATTCATCTTGATGAGAAAAGTACTATGGGACGTTGACAGCTCAGAAATAAAGAAAAACAATTGAGCAGCCATAGCCATCATTGGGCGTTCAGCCTCAAGTGCAATTTGCAACATTTTTCCAAATACATCTACTCCAAGGTGATGATCTCCTATTTCTCTACAATGAATTGACTCATAAGGATGCACTAGCAATAAGTGACCGTCTCCCACCATTGCTTCCACAATTTCTAACCACATCCACACTTTTCTTAACCTATTCCTCTATATATTGTACTTTCTAACTCTATAAGCTCTTGTCAATAGATTTCCTTTCCATCAATGCTGCATTAAAAACTGAATGCTTTAAATAGCTCTACCATTACAAGTTGGTTCAGAGCTCTCTCTCTCTCTCTCTCCCATGGGTCATTTTTCCGCCCCCAGAGGACGATAATACAACATTCTCTTCTATTCTCTCTCTCAATTTCAAATTAAAAAAATGCACCTTAGTTCAAAAGTGCTACCAAAAGGACGACCACTTAATGAAATTATAGAGAAAATGCAAAAGGAAAGCGCATATCACATGGAACTAGCTAGTAGATCAGACAATGCACCCAATCAAGCTACACAAGTCAATAGTATCATTGAGCTTGTTGTTCCATTGACACATGCTACTCTAAATTCGGTTACTAGTTCAACCATTAACAAGCTTGAAATCTGAGCCTGATGATGGAGATAAATTGGTTGTACTTATTAACTGCATCTATGGTGTAGCTCGATTTGAGCAAACACTAGAAGTTCTTTGAGTCGCAGCTAGTACTTTTGATGATCTAGTGTTGCTTCTCAAAGAGAAAGACAGAATGAACAAAGATACAAATATATATACCTTTGTAAAACTAGAATATATCCAATTGTACAAATTCAGATTTCTGTTATTCTAAAGTCCAAAATTCAGATACAAAGGCTGTTTTTGAAATGATCAAGCCTTTGCCAGCACATCCAATAAGTGGAAGACAAATAAAAGAATCCAATGCAGATACTGCAAAAGGATGGCACATAGAGGCCAACTATTTAGGAAGCTGGAAAAGGAGCCCATGCTATGTCGCGGAAAATGAAGCTGAACAGGTCACTAGAGTTGAATTATTGCTGCTATTTACCCAAGGAACTGTGATAAGGTTCATGAAAACAAAGCTTTCTAAGTTGTCCTTGTATGCTTGAGTCAATAAGGGTCCTCTGCCCTGAGTTGTCCCCCTTAAATGATTGCATTTTTCATTTATTGTGTGAGAGCTTAGTTTTAGGCTTTTGAATTATACTCTAGCACACAGTTAGGAGTAAGATCGAATGAGTGAGTAATGCTCTAAACCTTTGGTCGCGAGCTGACTGAGGGGATTGTTGTCACACAAGAGGTGCGGACAATAAGGCCCACTCTTTGTAGTATTGCGGTGGGGTTTGAGTTCGGTCTTTTCTTTGCATGTTGGGTCTCACCACCTTTGCTCCGAAGGGGGTTTGTTGGGTTATTTCGCAGCCAAATGTGGGGGGACTAGGCTTAGATATGTGTATTTGAGAGTGGTGTAAAAGATTGTGTTTTGAGTTGTGAAAGGGAAAGTGACCTTTGTGGGTGGGGGTGAAGGTGGACTAGATTAGATTCAATATGATTTGATTTGATGTGTGTGTGTGTGTGAGAGAGAGAAGATAAGGCTTGTAAAGCCTATAAAATAGAGGACATGTATTTGCTTTACTTATGAATCAAATCTCTACTTGCCTCCATCATGTAGCTTCACTTATGTTTCCAAGAACGATTTGCGCCTAAACAAAACACCTACGTTGAAAAACTCTCCACCTCCGATCACCAAATTGTTACGATCAAGTGTCATTCATGCTATCTCTATCTAAAGCAGAAGTCACGAGCGGTATTTCAATCCTACAAAACTCATAGGTGTTTGTGACATTTTCATTTCCCAACCCACATCAAAATTCTCTTCATACAAACATGCACAACAATTTGTCTTCGTAGAAAGAGATCACATCGCCTCCTTAAATTCCTAAATGGTTATATTTCCCCAAACAAATGGTTCTCTTGCCACTTGTCATAAATATAGGCACTTGTCAGTTTCCAACACCGATGCAAACATTCTTACCTTCTGTCCTACCACTGCTGCTCTTCGTAGGCACTCCCGATAAAGCTGTATGCACACAGAAAGATAATCAACTCTACAACCTTTCTTGAGGCATCCCTGCAAGAAACTAGGTTTTGTGCACTTATGCAGTTACACTAACATAAGCCAACAGACTTAAACAAAAAATATACAATCAATACACATCAAACGCATGAAAACAATGGCTTCACATCGGATGATATAATAGCCAGCATACAAACTGGGAATATGAAAGGTGAAATATTCCAGCAGCTTTCTATATATTTATGACTTGAAATTCTTGTAGCTGGACATCCAATTTCTGCTTATATGCATATAAAGACACACAATGCTCACGTTGATCTATGGACTTTCCTTAGTAATCGTGTGTAGTTAGGAGTGAGTGTATGCAGTTAGATGCACTGTTGAGGAGGATGTGGTTCAGACAAATGAATACTGACGCATCGCTGCTATCCAGCTCCTAGTTTTCTATACGACTTTTCAGCCTCTACTATTTCCACTTTTCCTTCCATCCATCCTTTCTAGTTTGGCCTCAAATATTTTGTTTTTTCCAAAAAGTGAGAGAGAGAGAGAGAAAGAAAGAAATTCTATTAATGTCTACAAAAGGCCGAAGGGTCTATAAGACTGAAAAACATCAAATACAATGAAAGTAAGGGGTGGGGCCACTAAATGGGCACCCACACCCAAGGCTGATGTCTGATGAGAGAATAAATACATTGCCTTGTTGTTGCGAGAGAGAGAGAGAGAGAGAAACCCAAATACAAACAAGGGGAAGTCCCTGGCCATTGGCCAAATGATCAGCCATCCATCCAAGTGACTGGACCTATGTATGTAGTCTGGGACCAACTCCACCAGAAGATTGAGGATAGACAAGATGAGCTCGTCTAACATCAGCTTTGGATCTGGTGTGTGTGTGTGTGTGTGTGTGTGTGTGTGTGTGTGTGTAAGGAAGATAGATGGCTCTTGGACGCACTCTTTCTCTGATCTCCAAGATGAATGCCAAAATTATTTCCAGCAATTGTTCTCTGCTCCTGGTTCCCCATCAAATCAAGTGACTGATGCAAGGATTGAATTTCTTCAATATGTTTCTGAGATAGTGGAAATAGATGATGCACTTACATTGGAGAGACCTTTTATTGACACAGAACTTGATAATGCATTGTCCCACCTCAGCAAACACAAGTCCCCTGGTTGGGATGGTCTTACGGTGGAATTTTATATTTCTTTTTGGGATGATCTGAAAGATGTCCTTTTGCAAATGATCAATGTTGCCTGGCAAGAAAATCACTTGCTGCCCCTTTGGAAGCATGGCATAATCAAACTTGTGCCCAAAAAACATCTGTGTGATCATATGTCAGATTGGAGGCCTATTACTTTGATGCCTGTAGTTTACAAACTCATTGCCAAAATGATTGTGTATAGGCTTCACGGGATATTGAATGCGGGCCTTCATCCTCATTAGTATGGGTTTGTGCCGCGAAGACAAATCCATGACAATATCTCAAATGCATTGACTCCAATTGAATATGCTACGTACTCGCATCAAGATGTGCTCATATTGCAGGTAGACATTGCTAAGGCATTTGACACTGTTCAATGGGATTTTATCTCTCAAATCATGACAAAGTTGAGCTTTGGTCCCAAGATAGCAAATGCAGTTTATTGGCTTTATTCTGGCTCTACTTCTCAGTGCATTCTTGGGGGTCATCTATCTCGGTCATGGACATTGGGAAGATAAGTTAGACAAGGCTGCCCTCTTAGTGCTCTTTTCTATGCTATTGCGACCCATCCCCTCTTGATGTATCTTGATCATCTTACAAACACAGGACAGATGACTGGTCTTAAAATCCCTGGGGCTGCATCTTTTTTGGCACAAGCATATGCTGATGATTCCTTCTTTATGCCACAAAATTCTCCCCGGGAAGTTCACATGCTTATGACCACCCTATCATTGTATGGATTAGCAGCGGGATTGCATGTCAATCTTAACAAATCTAAATTGCTTCCCCTGAAACAATGTGACTGGCATTCTATTCTCTGGCCAGGTCAGGTGGTGCATTCCAAAGATGTAGTCAGGCATTTGGGATATCCTATAGGATGGCATATCACCAGGAAGCAGCAGTTAAAATGGATCTTCCAAAGACTTCAACATAAACTGGAATATTGGAAAATTTCTACTTGGCCACTTCATGTCAGGCTCAGAATAGTACAGTCCATTGTAATGTCCTATGTTCAGTTCTTTTTGCCTTTGTTACATTGGTCCCCCAGAGATATTTCAGCCTTTATGTCTCAAGCTATGGAGCTGTTATGGAGGACAAAAACTACTGTGAAAGCATTGAGACTAATGAAGATGGAAATGGTGTGCTCTCCTAGGATGCATGGTGGACTTAATGTTCTCAATATAAGATATCATGTACTTGCAAGAACAGCGACTATGCTCAATACTTTTTTCCATCAACAACAGCCATGGACTTGTATGATAGCATCCATGTGTGTCAACATGAGGACATCGGCATATGGCCATTGGACTACTGATCATTGGGAGGTTGTCATTGGGAGATTTGTAGGGAAGATACCTGGCTGTCCTTTCTCTACTGCTCTGATACTTGACTGGAAACAAGTACTTTCTAAGGTCAAATGGGCTCCCGATAACTACTCGGGGACAAACTCGATGAGGAAAGAAATTATTCATTGGAGTGCCATCTTTGACATTCCACTTGCTTTACAGGAACCTGTTCGGGCATATAATCTCATGAAATTGGGAATTAGATACATAAATGATGTGGTAAATGATCAGGGCTATGTCTTATCTTTTCCTCAGGCCACTGCTTCCTATGCTTTGGGAATGCATCATAGGTCGATATGGAAGAAAATTGCTGATTTGTTACATCCTCTTCTCCCTGTTCCTCCTGTGGCTGGCACAGACAGGCTTATGGATTGGCAATTGCAACCCTCTGCTACATGCTCTGATCCTGTTCCTCTGCCTATCTTGACCTCCATCAAAGCCTACAGGCTTCTTCAGCCTGTTCCATGGATTCAGCAATATGCTAATACTTTGTGGCATATCAGGAAGCTCCTTTCATGGTGGCGGAAGAACCTCCGGATATTATGGAAGTGTAAAATGCCTTTGAAACAAAGACTTTTTCTTTGGAGATGCATGACCGGCACTTTGTCAGTGGGAATCACACTTGCCAAACGTCACATTGCACCATCCACATGTTTATGATGTCGAGCTCCTTCAGAGACTGTCCCTCATCTGCTTTGGCATTGCCCGTGTTCTAGGAACCTCCTTGGAAGAATTTCAGATAATCTTCGACTCCGTTTCCCGAGCCACAGATTTGGGAAACATTTTTGGTTATTTGGAAGATATATGAGGTCCTTGTCTCACTATTCACTATTTCTCTCATGGGTCAGATTTTGGGCTCTTTGGACCATCTAGAATGAGCATAATTTGGCATACTTGGGTCGCCACATTCACAAGTCATATGAATCTTTCCGAGCCTCATTGCGGCAATCCTTATATGATGCCTGCCATGAGGGTGATATCCATGCTTCTTGCATAGAGCTTTTCTTTTTATGTTTCTGATCTTTGGGATACTCTCCATTTTGGAGACTTCCCATCTTGTAAATTTATGAGAATATAAATACACTGGATTTTACTAAAAAAAAAAGTGTGTGTGTGTGTGTGTGAGAGAGAGAGAGAGAGAGAGAGAGAGAGAGAAAGAAAGAAAGAAATATTAATGTCCTCGGAAGGCCTCACAAGCCAATGGGACAAAAGTACATAAAAAAAGAGAAACTCATGCAAGCCTTGGTGGGCTGAAGCAAAAGGCGCACTAGGGCCCTTGCTGAGTACTATGCTAACCCTGAGACTCAAAAGCCGAACCCAACACCATGGTGGCTCTCCGGTGGACAGCAAAAATATCTTGGATCTGCGTCTATCGAGCTGTCTCTCGTGTGGCGGAGGGTGTGGTCTCCTCAACCTTTGTATACAATGAGCTATGTCAAGGGTGACACCTCGTCTCTAGCAGTCTTCTCTGAGGAGAGCTGTGCTGGGCTGGACCTCGATCATGTGTGCTCTGGTAACTCTCCGCGTCACGTGTGGTCTTTGCATCCCTCGCACGGGAGTATCGTGTCGTTGCTCCCCACTAATCCATAGTGCCCTCATGTTAGCTAGCTCCTCCTCCACTCCACCATGTCCTGGAGCTGAAATGCATAAACATCCATGACATGTCGTGCTCAGTCTGCCACAACATCTTGTGGCATGGTCATCTCTTGCTGCTCTTTGATCTATCGCAATAGTGTCTCTCTATGTCACCGGATCTCAATCAAATAGAGCCCAATGCAAACTTGATCCTAGAAATGGATCAGCCGTGAGAGTGGGCCAAACCCCTGTCCCTCTTGAAAGAGGCAATGGTATCGTCCTCGAATCTCATAGTAGGCTAGGAAAACACATAAGAAATGCCCCTCTGTCTCGATCTCCCCCAGCGTGCATAACTGCAGATCCAGATTCAACACATGGACAGCCAGAATCTGTTTGTCGCAGTTTGCTACTTCCCACTTTGCCAGAGATATCCGAGGTGATGATGAGACATCCCCATTTGCTGCCCTTTATCAGTCCATTGTTGACTTCTCTAGCCGCAGAGAAGTCCTCCTAGTGGGGGACTTCAACGCAAGGACAAGGGCCCGTTAGGTACCACTTCTTGACTTCAAAGATTATTCCACTCTACTGTCAGATATTGACCTTGAGGAGATAGGTATGCTACGGGTTTTGGCTGACAGGCGAGGTCCATTCTCATCTTATGGGTAGGCCCTATTAGACCTCAGCAAGATACATGATCTCATTATCTATAATGGTCTTGACAGATGGCCCGCTTTAGGTGGTTTCACATGCTTTCCACATGGGGGGGGCTCCAGTGTTGTTGATTGCATCATGGGATCCCCTGTCTTCACATCTCGCATTACTGACTTCACTGTAGCACCTCTCCCCCCAGGGGCTGATCATACATACCTTTTCTTTAGCATCTCCACCTCCCTTCGCATAGCACCTTCCACCCCACTCAGTGCTTACTCCACCTACCACGATATACGCTTTCATCAGGATCACTCACCTTCTTACTCTGGCCGTCTGTACATACTTCTCACTTATATTGACTTCATACCCCTTTTAAAGGATCGTGCTGCCCTTG
Organism: Dipteris shenzhenensis; assembly: GCF_047967505.1. Taxonomy (NCBI): domain Eukaryota; kingdom Viridiplantae; phylum Streptophyta; class Polypodiopsida; order Gleicheniales; family Dipteridaceae; genus Dipteris; species Dipteris shenzhenensis. Next base: position 25,053,090 of record NC_141610.1, read on the forward strand.
TCACCTGCTCACTACACAAGGCTGCCATTCACGCTTTCCCCCACACCACCCGCTCCACCCGTCCACCACCCCCTGGAACCGTACCCTGTAATAGTTGGTATGATGATGAGTGTAAGGCTTTACGCCATCAACTTAGATTCGAAACCAAAAACAGTCTTCCGAGCGCACCAGATACGTTACGCGAATACCGTAGACTGATACGGAGGAAGAAACTAGACTTCGTTCGTTGGAACGAGGAGGAGCTACTGAACATTTTGTTTAGTAACAACTCTAAGGACTTCTGGCAGAGATTTCTAGAAGGACGGTCCCCTCCGCCACCTACTGACACTCAGATCTGGTTTGATTATGCATGCACACTTTATGACATCCCAAATCAGCCAGTCCCTAACCTCTCACACATGCCTCGTCTCACATCCTGCACCCTCTTCACTAGAGGAGGGGTAAAGGATGTCGTAATGAAACTTCATAATGGCCGAGCGAAGGATCATGAGGGGCTATGCACTGAGTTCATTGCATATGGGATTAACCTCCTAGCCCCAATCTTAGCAAAGCTTTTTAATGAAGTTGTTTGTTTGGGATTTCCACACACTTGGACCATTATGATTGGACATGTCATGTCCAAGATTTATGCATCAGTACTTGACTCCGAGATTAGCAGACTTGCAGAGTGTTGAGAACTTAGAGCAGCAGGACAGGCATGATTCCAACGTGATCATGGAACCATGGACCACATTCTCACGCTCAGATGTATCATCGAGGAGGCGAGGCCACGGAAGCAGAGGGTTTATTGTTGCTTTGTGGATTTTCGCAAGGCATTTGACATGGTTCTGAGAGCCCGCCTCATACAGCGCCTACAGGACTTGGGTTATGACCAGGAGATCATTTGGGATGTCATGGCACTTTACGAGAGAGTTTCAGGGAGAGTTCGAGCAAGATCCGGGTGGACTGACGAGATCATGAGCACCATCGGTGTAAGAAATCCTAGATTTACTATATTTAGAAATGTGCTAAGGAACAGAAAGGAGACTGAAATAGCAGAGAACAAGGAATATTTGTATTGCTTGAGTGTCTGTAGTGTGTCATCCATATAGTTGGGCCTCTCTTATATAGTGAGTGAAGAGTCACACATGAAAGGGTGTGTACTCCAAAGTGTGTGCATGAAGAGGTGTGTACCCCTTGTGAAGGGTGTGACCCTTGATGAGAGCCTTCTTGGGATCCACAGAGATGCCTTGAGCTGAAATAACATGTCCCAAATATTCGAGTTGGGTCTTGAAGAACTCACTCTTCTCAACGTTGATGTAGAGAGAATTCGCGTGGAGAACTTCAAAAACTTAGTGATCTGCTGAAAACGAGGATGTCATCGAGGTAAACGATGACGAACTTATGGAGGAAAGGCCTGAAAATGTCATTCATTAGTATCATGAATGTGGCCGAGGCATTGTTTAACCCAAAAGGCATGACCAAGCATTCAGTGTCCATTCATTAAACCATCCATAAGTGGTGATCCATTGGTCGTCGAGGTGGTAACTGCTTTGGCAATTCCTGTGGAAAAATATCCAGGTAGGGCTGGAAAAAAGGTTGGTTGAGGCACTCAGGAGGATCCTTTGTTGGTGTCTCCTCTCCTGCCGTAACCAACAGAAGTGAAGTCTTTACTTGACGTTTACGAACCCACTTCTTAACTTGTAGGGCAGAGGGAACTGGGGTTGAAGGAGAGTCCCTAGAACCAGTTAGCTCAATAAGTTTTCCCTGGTGGACAAATTGGATAGTATGGCTACGAAAACTGATTGATGGATCATAGTCGTAGAGCCACTGTTGTCCGAGTATGACATCGTACCGAGAAAGAGGCATGATGTCGAAGTTCAACTTGTCCGTATAATGTTGGATGTGAAAAGACAAGTTTTTGATCCTGGTGTTGCACAAGAAGGTAGTTCCATTTGCAAGTTGAATCTGATAGTCCATGGGACTAGGACTGGTGGTCAACCAAAGTTTTTCGACCATAGAACTAGCTAGGAAGTTATGAGAGCAGCCACTGTCGATGAGGATAGTGACCGTTGTTCCACGAATCGATCCTTAGACACAAAGTACTTGAGTGGCCAGGGAAGATTCGGGGTTGCTGGCAAGGCTTATGTGGATGGTATTTGCCATTCGAACAACTTTGCCTTTCTTGTCTTGTGCTGGGGTAGCATCTTCTGTTTGGGAAGTGCTAGGTTCCATATTGAAATTTTGCTTTGGTCGCTTGGGACAATCGAACCATCTATGGTCGCCCGTATAGATGGTACAAAGTCCTTTTGTGCTAGAGTTGTTCTTCTTGTCAGTGGCCGCACCTTTATGTTCATGACTTTGTGAAGAGGAAGAGGCGTGATCCTTGGAGGAGTGCTTTTGTTGGGATCGAGCATACGATTTCTGAGACTTGTGGGAATCTTGAGACTGTCGCTGACCTTGATTACCCGAGTTTTTTCTAAACTTGGGATTATTTTGAGGGCGAGCACCCTTGGCCATAGTAGAGTTCTGTGTTCTATTAGAACTCTGCTTCCCTGTGTTTTGGAAATCGGTAATGCGCTCTGCGTAAGCAATAGCGCCAGCTGTTGTTATGCTCTAGCCGAGATAGCATGACCTCGGATAGATCGGTGGGCATTTTCTCTTAGATGACCAACTTTTGTAATAATTAATGTGCGTAATTAAATGGTCAAGAGAAGTAACTGCCAAGGTCCTAGGTGAGGGCGTAATGGCATTGACTAGATAGTTCTAATAGGGCTAGGGCCTAGGTGCATCTAAATGTGTAAATTGCCAAGGGGCAATTGTTTTAAAAGGGAACTCCAAGAGAGGGGTGAAAAAGGATGCATCTAAGTAAGGGCCTAAAAATGTGACATGTGGCCAGGAACTATCTAGGGAGATAGGGGTCTCAGGGATAAGGATGGAAAAAATAACGAAGAAAGGTACGTGACATGATGAATCTTATCCTGAGAGTTTGGCTGGGTGGAAAAATAACTTGCCATCGCCCGTGACTGCACTAGCGTAGGAATAGTTGATAAGAAGGGTATAACACTTGGTATCAGAGCGCAGGAAGGGAGAGTCGACGGGCAGCAAGGGGGAGTCGACGCGCAGCACGATAGAGATCGACGAGTAGGAGATGCAGCCGAGTGGTAGGACTGGCTACTTGGCAGCTCTCGTTCGAAGCCGAAGAGTAAGCGTAGTGTTCGATAGCATGGCGGGGGGGGGTGTGAGTGGATACGTGCGTTAAAAAAAAAAAAGAAGAGAGAAAAGCATTAGGCCGCCATCTTGATGAGATGGTGCAAATGGCGACGTGACTCTACATGAAATCCAGTGCCCTGCGTAGCTCACAAGCAGCCCTTTTCAGCTACTCCACCTTTCTGCCTTGTAGTTTCATTCGTTCTCTCGGTTCTTCTTCCACCTCTTCGCGTCAATCAAGCCAGCCCGATCGCAAACATGCAACAGTGATGTGTTTGAAGTGCTAACAATGGGGAGAAGAAAATCTATCATATCATCAACTCCGGAGGGAGCGATCGTTGAGGTGCGGATAACGAAAGCTCAAAATTGCACCTTGAAGGATTGACGCAGCGGATGGGAGCGGGTTGATCCACGCAAGTGACGATAAGAACTTCCAACAACCGAAACAGAAGCGGCAGAAATCTGAAAAAAAAATATATCCAGGGGGCGTCTCTTTCCTTTTATTACATATATTTCAAGTTTTCAGTCTGCAGTAGTCGTCTAGTACAGAAAGGGATTTGAAGTGCCGCACTTTTGGAGTTTCCGCGAAGAAGGAAAAAAAAAAAAAAATTAAAAAAAAAATTTTTTTCCCTTTCAACAAAATGGAACCAGAAGGGCAGAGTTCAAGGGTGAATCCTAGTGAGTCTAGAGCTCAATCTACACAACATCACGCAGCACCTACATTGATTGGTAGGATTTCAATATTAGAGGATGCTTTACAGCAGATTATGAACCAGCAGCTTCAGGTGAATGCTGGTCAAAATGAGATCAGGGAGATGGTGCAAGCCTTGTCGGCTAGACCGTCTAGGATTGACAAGGGCAAAGCTCCAGCAGAGCCAGAGCCCAGTGTACATTCCTTAGAGCGCGCAAGGGTCAAAGTGCCTAATATCGCTAATTATAGACCGGAGAAGTACGCTGGTCGGATGACCGAGCGCAGCTCTGATGTGATCGAGGTTTGGTTGCACAAGTGGGAAGAAGCCTTCGCCATTTGTGAGATTAGATCCGATCTAAAGAAAATCCGCGAGGCCACACACCTGTTTATTGAGGCAGCGGACAGATGGTGGATAAAGCAACAGAAGGATCAAGTTGCTCCAACCACCTGGGAAGGGTTCAAAGCTGAATTCAAGAAACACTTTCTCCCACCTGATGAAGAATCCCGAGCTTGGGATGCTTATAGAAATCTTCGTCAGAGGAGCTTGTCAGTGGCAGAGTACACTGACAAATTTAGGGAATGTGTTATGAAAATAACAGACCCTCTCCCTATGTCGGTTCAGTTAAAAGACTATATTTATGGACTGAACGACAAAATAAAAATGGAAGTTCGGGCTAAATATGTGACTACACTAGATGAATCTATAGCAGTAGCCCTGAACTATGAGGATGCCAGAGGCAGATCTAGTGGATTTGTGCAGGCAGGGACTCAGTATGAGCACCCGAGAAAAGGGGGATTTCAGAGGAAATGGGTTTCAAAGACAAGTGTCTCGCAGCCAAGTGGCCAAACCAAGCAGGTGAAGCCGGTTGAGGGACCAGCAAAAACAAGTACCACCGTTGGGGTGAAACGGAAAATAACTCCAATGGCAGCCCGGGCTTGGTCAAAGTCCTCGTTGACCCCTGAACAAAAAGAGAAAGCTAGGAAAGAAGGATTGTGCTTCGGTTGCCTTCAGCGACATCAGTGGAAGGATTGTCCACTGAACAAAGATCGTCGCACGGCTAATATGATAATATCTGAATGCGACGTAGAAATGCAGGAGAGTCCCAGTGCGGAACATATGCAGATGCAACTGGCGGGACCTTCTCAGAGGTTAGTACCTTGTTTGTTATGTGTATCTGTTGCTAAGTTAGTGACGAGTGCACCTGATAACATCCTATCTAAGCCCGCAGCAACGGGGTATACAGCCTTCAATGATACGGAGCTAATCAAAATGAAAGGGCAAGTGGCCAATCATGATGTCATTGTGTTGTTTGACTCAGCGTCAACTCACAATGTGATTAACTCCAAGCTCGTGAAGAGGCTGAAATTAAAGACAAGTCCATCTGACTATGCGTACACAGTCAGGATGGCAGACGGAAGTTCAACTGAAGTATGGGACCAAAGGGTTACCCAATTGGAGCTTCGGATTCAGGACTATACTGAGAAGCTTGATTTTGAAATGACCAAGCTTGCTCATGCGGATATAGCCCTGGGAATGGCGTGGCATTCTAGGAAGAATCCAGCCATTGATTGGAAAAAGCACGTATATCAATTCAAGATGAATGATGTGCTTTATGTCTTGCGAGGTGAAAAAGATATACCTCGGGGACCGTTGGTTTCCGTGATGGAAATCAGAAAGGCTCAAGTAGAGTTTTTGTACCTTTGCACCGCATCGGTAGAGCCGGTGGATGAGTCTTCGGCTAGCACTGATGTTACGCAAAGTGGTGAGATGGCCAAGCTGGCTAATCTTATAACAGAGGAGTTCTCTGAATGCTTTAGGGATGAACTACCTTATGGGTTACCTCCAGAGCGGAAAGTTCAGCATAAGATTGAACTGATCCCGGGGGCAGAACCTGTAAATAGACCTCCCTATAGAATGAGTTTTACTGAAGAAGCGGAGGTGCGTAGGCAACTGGAAGAATACCTCAAGTTGGGGCAGATTCAACCAAGTTTCTCACCTTTTGCTTCACCAGTGATATTAAAGAGGAAAAAGGATGATACGTTTCGCCTCTGTATAGATTACAGAGCATTGAATAATATCACTGTTAAGCACAGGTATCCGAAGGCTCGGATTGATGATTTGCTAGATGCATTACATGGAGCCGTGATTTTCAGCAAGATAGATCTTAAGTGCGGCTATCATCAGATCCGGATTAGAGCCGAGGATGTGCATAAAACCGCTTTTAGAAGCAGGTTTGGTCATTATGAGTTTTTGGTAATGCCCTTCGGACTCACCAATGCTCCAGCGACCTTCGTCATGCTTATGAATGATTTACTACGTCCGTATATCGGAAAGTTCGTAGTACATTTTATTGACGATATCTTGATATTCAGTAAAAGTGTTACTGAGCATTGTGAACACTTAAGGATAGTGTTCAGTACTTTGAGGAAAGCCAGTCTTTACGTGAATAAAAAGAAAACTATACTGTGTATGGTTAGGCTTGAGTACTTAGGGTTCATAATTACTCCACAGGGGGTAGAAATGGATCCGAAGAAAGTGGCTGCGATACTAACTTGGCCAATCCCTCAGAGTCTGACCGCGTTGCGATCATTCTTGGGATTTGTCCAGTTTTATAGAAGGCATATCAAAGGATATTCCGAAATAGTATCGCCATTGACTGATCTGACCTCAGATAAAGTACCTTTTATTTGGGGACAGAATCAACAGGAAAGTTTTAACACCATAAAACAAGCTGTGGTCTCAGGACCGGTGTTAAAAATAGTTGATCCCCAGAAACCGTTGTTCCTAGAAACCGATGCAAGTGGCATTGCGGTAGGAGCAGTCCTCCTTCAAGAGGGAAGGCCAGTAGCCTTTGAAAGCATCCATCGTATGCTCAGGGGTCTCCACCTTAGATCACAGTTCAGTGGACTATCCTCCCACAATACCCACAGACGGTTCTTCATCCACAGGAAGTCCTTTATCTGCTTAATATTCTTCCATCTCCAAGAACAGTTCAATGGACTATTTTGTGGCAATTCAGACACTTACTTCTCTTGGGTCTACCAGTTCAGGGGAGCATCTGTTAGAAAAGGTTAGTGGTAAACCTCGTGGGAATCTAGGAGGACAATTGACACGTGGCTTCTATGCATGGCTACATCTACATATGCCTCTTCAGGCGGTTATTTGGAGCGACTTCTACTTCCTTCCCTATTCTCAAGGATCGCCTCCATGAGAGTCGGAGCCAGCATCTCTTGGCTACAGCCAGAAGGTGACTCTCTGCATCTCGGTTGGCTAGCCTTGACACAGCCTACAGGATAGTGCTAGCGACATGATCTGATAGGTGGATATGAAGAACACGGTGGTGGACGTCGTGATCATCGTTTTTGCAGGCGGCTCGTGGAGTCTATATATTGCATGTATTGCTTGTGTTACGGTTGTTGTGTGTGTGAGACCTTGATAGCTCTTTGTGAGCCTATGTGGTCTCTTCAGCTAGACAATCAGCCTATGTGGTCTCTTCAGCTAGACAATCAGTGTGGTCGCTATTACATAGTGTGTCAAGATTTTGTGGCTTTGAGGATAGCAGTATACTCTTGTGAACCTCCACAAGAAGCCACGTAGGGATGTGTGGAGGTGTCTAGGGTCTCTGAGTCGTGTCTTTTTAATGTGTGTTAGCAATAAGGTTGCCATCTTCTATAAGAATTCTCTGGTTGTCTCTTTTCGGTTCTGTTCACGTGAAACAACTTGCATGCATCTGCATCTAAGATTTCCAACAGCATCCAGTTTCCACAATAGCTACATGCACTTCCTCAAGGTCTTCCACCCATGAGGTTATTGCAACCATTTCCACAGCCGGCTCTCAGGGGCCTTCCATCCCTAGGGCCATCTCAGCTCAGTCAGCACACCCAGATGATGAGCCTCATAGGTCGAGCACCCATGGGGATCATCTAGCAACTTATTCACTTGGGTCTACAACAAATGGGGATCATCCAATTTTATATACCTTTGTAAGACTAGAATAAGTCCAATCATACAAATTTAGATTTTTTGTTGTTCTAAAGACCAAAAATCTACATACAAAATGAAAGAGAAGAAAAAAGAGGTAGACAAAAACTGTTATGAAAAACAAAAGGAAAGGGCAGCGGATGGGCGAGATCGACTTAGCCATTCCTGAGTCCTGGTGGGAAGGACTTCACATTTGGAGAGACAGTAGATGATTGGGGCAGTTTTCCCGTACTGGTGTTCCCTTGAGGATTTTGATGCAGTGCGGCAGCATGCACCCCGGCTTCTTCCATGTAGGACCTGGAGGCCTGCTTCAGCCCCTCACTGGGAGTGACCCTGAGATGAATGGGAGTCTTGATGGGATACACTGGCAGATGATCAGAGTGGTAGGACGCCTGGGGAAGGAGTGGCACATTGATCCCAGTATCTCAGAGCAGGACGCCTCTTGATGGTGCCTCTGGCTATGGGAGGGTAGACCCCTACGGGAGGTCCAGTGGGACCTGGGGGAGTGGTTCTGGCCCTCCAAGGGCAGCCTAGCTGAGACGATAGATGAGGTGCCTTTCTTTTCCTACACCACACGGATTGGCAGGAAACTTCAGATGACCTCGTCGAGGTGGACTCCCTCGAGGGAAAGACATTGGGTGACCTAGAGAGTGTCCCGGGATGTTCGCTCTAGGTTTTGGATGCGGTTGTGGTCCAACTTGCGGCCGAGGAAGATTTCATACTTCTTCTGGCTAGCAGCCCTTGCCCATCAGCCCATGGTTGGAGCAGATGCGAGTGGAGGGGCAGTGCCACTGCTGCTCAGATGGTGTCCTGGAGACTATCCCGCACTGCCTATGGAGCTGTCGTAGCGCAGCAAGGATCTAGATGAGAGCCCTCAGGATCATGACACGCATGTAGAGTATACCTAGAGATTACACCTGGGGGATGGCGGCTTGGTTGACAGAGGGAGGACACATGTTTTAGATTGATGAGATCTCCCCAGCCTACCGGATACAGGGTCAGAGCATTCAGAGGATTGCACTCCACGAGGCAGTCCCCCCTGACACCCTAGCTCCTCCTCCTCCTAGGGAGGACAATGTTTGGGAGGTGGTAGCCAGCATCACAGCTTGGAACATTTGGGTGGCTCGGTGCAATCTTGTGATAGGAGAGCACCCGCTTCCACCCTCGGCTACCATGGTTGCCATCTGGCAGGATATCATTTACACTCTACGGTCCACCTGGGAGCGCGGGACTCCAGGCTCCACGGTGACTATTGAGAGGCGTGCTCGTTTCTGCAAGGCTTGGCCTACAGGTGTTTTCTACCTTTTCACTCCGCGAGGGACTCGCTGGCTGTATAGTCCCCCCACTTGGCTGTTAGCCCCAGTTCCAAAGATCCCCTAGGCGGTGAGCTGGGCTTCTCTGGAACAAGCCGGTTTTTCTTTCAGCCTCTTCCGGTTTTTTCATACTCAGCACCTTTGGGGCTGTTGTCTTGTATGAAATCTTTCAAGCATTAATAGAAGGTTCCTTTCTTTGAAAAAAACAAAACAAAAGTGCAGTTCAGTTCACAAGAGTCACGAGGATAGATTCCTTCTCCAAAAGCACAAGTGTCTTTGTACATAAAGTCTTGAAAGTTAGGAACATCTACTACAAATAAATCATCTATAAAACGCCTAACTTGGCTAAGCTTATGTAAAATGATAGGGCAGGTATTGATAGAAATAAGGTGTTGCATAAACTCAAATTCATAAGTGAAAAGATAAAAGTTTGCTAAAAAGACGGCACAAATAGTGCCCATAGGGATTCCTATAATTTGTTGAAACAAAGAATCACCTATTGTGATGTAAAGATTATCTAAAAGAAAATCTATCCAAGAGCAAACATCTTCAACACTTACTACCTTTGTGTATCTTTTCTTTTTATATCCGTTGTCATGATCTTTATTTTTTAGCCACAAAAAGTCAAAGCATAAGGCTGTTTTCTCAACTTTTAGCACGTTGCATCTATCTTTGTCAAATCTCAGCTTGAAAACTTCAGCCACTAGCTTTTGAATTCTAAACTTCAGATCTTCCAACTCGATCTTTGTGTAAAGCGTGGTAAAATCATGGGTTTGAAGGAGAATAGGAGACTCTTTTTCCTAAATGTTTCGAGAGGAATTAAAAAAATTTACAACTTATTCTCTAAGAGTTCCCAATTAAAAAATGTTTCCAATTTTAGCAGCTTATTCCCTTAGAGTTCCCACCTGAGGCTATCATTCAGTCAATACAGTTAGGTCGGATGGGTTTTTCACTTGTCCAGCAGCTTTATCATGTCCAATTAGTTCCTCTGTATCTCTTTTTCCTGAATGTTTCGAGAGGAGTTAACAAATTTTACAACTTATTCTCTTAGAGTTCCCAATTAAAAAATGTTTCCAATTTTAGCAGCTTATTCTCTTAGATTTCCCACCTGAGGCTATCATTCAGTCAATACAGTTAGGTCGGATGGGTTTTTCACTTGTTCAGCAGCTTTATCATGTCCAACTCCATTCCTTCGAGAGGCATCCTCAGCTTTAGATAGTTCTTCATCCTTTCAAGGAGCATCTCATCCTTCCATCTCTCAGTTCTTTCAAGATGCAGCTATTTTATTTGAGGTGTTCTCAGCAGTCTCGGACATCTCACAGTCTTTTCAGGCAACAACCCAGTCAGTAGATTCGATAGAGGGGTGCTCAGCAACTCCTCCATTCTTTCGGGCATCCATTCATTAGAAGAATGCTTATCAGCCCCCTCCATATATCAATCCCATTGGGACATAGCCACAATTTCAGAAGGTCACAACATCGCTTACGTTCTTCAGGAGGCATTTAAATTCACGGTTCCAGATTCCAGGAGGATGACAGGGCTTTTACCCCCAATAGTTATCACTCCAGCAGAGGAGGTAGGTGTATTCCAGCATTCTCTCACAACAGTCTTACAAACAGCAGTACCTTAGTTTCCAGCAGTGCATGCGAGCTTTCTGGAGTTTCCAAGCTTTCAGTTTGGGTTGGTTAGCCCCAATGGCTGTCATCTCCCCAGCGGTTCATGGAGTAGCACCAGCATTTCTATGTGGATGGATCTTCCGGAGTGGGGAGAGTGTATGCCAGCAGTTGCTAGCCAATTTCATGCCATCAGAGAGATAGAGAGAAGGAGGGAGGGAGGGAGAGAGAGACAAACACACACACATATAAGTATGCAAATCATCTTAGTATCAACAAACCTACAACAATACGTGTATGTCCAATACAGTGTTAATCAAGTCAAAAAGTTTGAGTGAAATACTCTTAGAACAATTGGCTTGCTATGTTCTCTAAAGATTTCCTTAGGAAAGGGGAGCTACCTTCGGGGTTATCCTAGACAAAGATGAACAGAGGATTAAAGACAATTTGGTGAGAATATAGGACTTACCACATTGATATACTTTATATACCTACTAATCAAGTATTGGAATCATTAGGTATTTTACCCCCTAGTATGGCCTTGGAGGCTAGTGGGTGTGCAAGTATGCACATTGTGCAATATTAGTTCATTAGCATAAAGTCAACCTTATAACTTAAAATTTTGCCTCATGGCTTGATTGGGCTAGGGCTTTAGGGTTAGACTTAAAAGTGATGCAGCTCCATTGCTTCCCAGAACTAACAGTGCAGAGCTGAGGTCCTACCCTGTGCAGCTCTAGATCATTTCTCTCGCGAGAAAAGGGGAGTTACAGCTTCAGGCGACCTCTCTAGGTGCACCTGTCACCTGGAGCAACAGTTCTATACCTGCGACTGTTTTTGGAACTCCTCTGGTGCAATTCCTAGCTGTGTGACTCTGTTTGGAGCTGCCTAGGCCTACTTCTGTCAGTACGACTACATTTGGAGCAATTTGGGGTTTCCTGCTGATATTTTCAGCCAGTGCAACTCTTCCTGCAGCAGTTCTAAGTTGATTCACAGCATTGTGCCTCTCCCAGGAGCTGCCTACTGCTGCTATACTGAACTGTGACTCTACTTGGAGTTGTTTGAAGCAATCTGTTGTAGTTTTGGAGCTCAAACAGCCTGCAAGTCAGCTTTTTGAAGGCTCATTTCTGGCGACTTTTGTCAAGCATTTCAGAGCTGCTACTGATTTTTGCAGCTGTCCAGACCCAATTCAAAGCAGTTTCGTGCATCCTCCTGGAGCTATTCTCTGCAGAAACATATTTCGAAGTATTTTTGTACTGGTTTTCTCAGTTTAAGAGCTCCTGCCTCAGTTTCGAGGTTCAGTTAAGCTTACTATTCCTGATTAAGACTGGTCACGCCAGTTCAGCAGAGTTTTATGCAGTTTTGAAGCTCTCGGGAAGGAGCCATGCAAACACTTTTGCTTGCACTTGACTGTTGCGTCAGTCAGGAGTATTTGCATTTGCTGCACTTGCTGTGCAAGCTTTTCTGTAAAGAATTTGGACCTGCCTTGCCCTTTCTCTACACATTTCCTTTCGTGCTTGGGGTTTTATTTGCAGGTCATTCCAACTATAAAATCGAGCAGGCCATTGACCTTGTGAGGTCAGAATCAGATATTGCACATTGCCTAGTGTCGTCATTTGATTCAGTCCGTTTTATTTGGGTTCTTTGCATTTGTGCCTTATCTGCAATGGCCGGCAATCATGTTTTTGGTATGCTTGCTCCTGAAGACAAGCTTGATGGCACCAACTACCCCATGTGGTCATACATGATGCGTCATGTGTTGGTGGCCAAGGACTTGCGGAATATTATTACAGGCATTGAGGTGAGACCTCCGCCAGCCATCTGCTGCCACTGCACCCACTGCTACGGGTGGTGGTACTGTTGTTAGGTTTTCATCATCTACCACTGCTGCCACCACAATGCCTCCTACTCAGGATCAGATCAGATGGGATGGTAGAGATGCTCAAGCTCATGCCTTAATTGCATTGTCGCTCCAAAGGATGAGAATCCCTCACAACAGATCTTGCAGTACTACGAAGGATGCTTGGGACAAGTTCGCCTCATTGTACCAAATTTGCAATGAAGCATGGGTTGTATAATTGCGGAAGTAATTGGATAATTTGAAGATGGATAAAGGAGAAAGTATGAATGCCTATTTGACCAAAGGTCAAGGATCTCAAAGAGCAGCTGGCCAACATTGGCGAGGTTGTGCCAGAGGCTCAGCTTGTGTCCACAACGTTGAGTGGACTTCTTGCTTCAGTTTTGAGGTTCAGTTAAGCTGTCTTTTGCTGATTCAGACTAGTTGCGGAGTTCAGCAATGCTTTATGAAGTTTTGAAGATCTTAGGAAGAAGCCATGCAAACACTTTTGCTTGCAGTGGACTGTTGCATCAGTCAAGGCTTTTTGCATTTGCTGCACTTGTTGTGCAAGCTTTTTGTAAAGAATTTGGGCCTGCCTTGCCCTTTCTCTGACACATTTACATTCGTGCTTTGGGTTTTATTTGCAGGTCATTTCAGCTACAGAAATTGTGCAGGCCATTGACCTTGTGTGGTCACAAACAGATATCGCACATTGCCTAGTGCTGTCATTTGATTCAGTCCGTTTTCTTTGGGTTATTTGCATTTGTGCCTTATCTGCAATGGTGGGCAATGATCTTTTTAGTATGCTTGCTCCTGAAGGCAAGCTTGACAGCACCAACTACCCCATGTGGTCATACATGATGTGTTATGTGTTGGTGGCCAAGGACTTGCGGAATATTATTACAGGCATTGAGGTGAGACCTCCGTCACAGCCATCTGCTGCCACTGTACCCACTGCTACAGGTGGTGTTAACTGTTAGTAGCTCTTCCTCATCTACCACTACATCTGCCACAATGCCTCCTACTCAGGACCGGATCAGATGGGATGGTAGAGATGCTCAAGCTTGTGTATTAATTGCATTGTCTGTATGGAGGATGAAAGATCTTGAAGTACTACAAAGGATGCTTGGGATAGATTTGCAATGAAGCATGGTTGCATACTTGCAGAAGCAATTGGATAATTTGAAGATAGATAAAGGAGAAAGCATGGATGCCTATTTGACTAAGGTCAAGAATTCAGTTTTGAGGTTCAGTTAAGCTTTCTTTTACTGATTCACACTGATTGCCCACGGAATCACTTTCCAAAAGGGGATGCATGGCAGATCCAGCTCTCAAAAGCCCGACATGCACAAATAGATGGTTCAGCAGGTATGTGAAGCTCAGGTCCTATAGGCAACAATCCAAGTTATGAGATGAGGATCACATGCCAAAGATTTTTAGCAAGTTCAAGAGCATAAGCAGACTCAGCACGTTCAGCAAAGTGCTACCATGGAGGCAGACAGTATTATTAGCAGTTTTGAATCTCGCAGTTGTCAGGCCCAGGCAGATAGTGCAAGCTGTGGCAGGTACAATTATACAATAGCAAGGCAGGGCTGAGAGGTCAGCTTAAACAACAGCAACAGGCAGTCCGCCCTCCAAAACACGTCAGTCAATACTGTCCTCAAGTTCGCCAGCAAACTGAGGACCGATAAAACATATAAGCGATCATGCCCCCCAATTCCAGCATCAATTCTTCAGTTCAGCAACAGCCTTACAGCAACCATCATCAGCCAATGAGCGGCAGAGTATACTAGCCCTTCGGCATGTGAGTCTTTCAACCGTATGCTCAATCCCAAAGCAGCCTAGTGTCCGCAACCCAGCAATACTTCCAGGCTATGTATCCAGTCCTATGGCACAACCCTATGAGCTCTCTTTGGCTGATGCAATGGTTTGGTGAAACTCTTGATGAACCTCCTCTAGAAGCTTAAAAATCTGAGAAACAACCTCCTTGTTTTGAGTTATGGGTCACAAAATACAGACTTAATGGATTAAGGGAGATTCAAGGGCTGATGTTTAGTGCTGTAGACTGAGAAATCATAAAGGATTATTGTCAAGCAGTCATCAAGTAGTCAGTTGTATGCACTCGGTTCATGATCCAAGCCATCTAATGAATAAAGAAGAACTATACTCTCTTACAGGAGGGGCAAAGGATTGTTTCTGTTTTTATGCTATCTCTATGTCTAAGCAGGAAGATGCAATACTCAGACAATTGGTAGCTCACATATAGTACAACTCACATACTAGCAAAACGTTAGGCATGGTTTTAAGTTGTGTACGGGTTACAGGCAACGTTCCCTAAGAGACTTTGTGGGCTAGAGAAGTAGGCCTGTTGGCTAGATTGGCTAGAATGCCATAAATCATTGCATGAACCGAGTACATTGAGGATATAAATCCAGAGACATCAATTGCTGACTGAAAACCTCTTACAAACATATTGCAAGTCCACTAAGACGTTGGCTACAATGTTGGTGTCACACATCCGTACCCTGGATTTTGCCGTATGTTCTATGGCCACGATTAGTTAGTACTACCATTTGATGTCTAGGGTATATTCACATAAACTTCAGCCTATATATCTGAAGCGTCCATGCATGTAGAAACGGTTTGAGCGTCCCAAAGGATATACCTTCACAAGAACTACAAATTCAGAATCACTTAAAACAAAGCTGAGACAGAAAACAACAAAGACAAGGGGGGAGAGAAGAAGGGATAGGAGAAAGAAGAGAGAGCAAGAAATAAAGGAAGTTTAGAATTGAGCTAAGATAACAGCATAAGACTCGAATAACAGGAAGCCCTACGCTTTCCAACAAAAAGAACATGGGGGCACGGGTGCAGGAAGCACTGCCCTTTCCCAAAAAGACAAAAAGGGAGGCTGCATTGTAAAGCTGGGCACCAAAGTGTTCTAAAGGCATGCATTGCAACCGGGACTAAACCGGAGTCTTTAAGGAAGACCTTATTAGAGAAATCGATACCTAAACGTTTACTGCCTTAAATTCAGTGCTAATCTCCCCCTTGTTGGCCTAAAAAAAAGATCCACTTCAAGCCGATGCGGTGGTGCCAAGGCATAATCATGTGAATAATCTATCGATGGCATGACAGGAGAAGCATAATCTAGAGTACATTAGGAATCAATCCAGGCATTTGGCAATGATGTAGTAGTATTCATTGCCCGGTTATCCTCACCCTTTTCACGTTCATAATCAACACGCACAATAAGCGCCCACGTGCATTAATCAAATCGTCCATTAAATTTTCTTACAACTACGCACCCGTATGACGTTGTCGAGAACATTGGGCTCCATTTGGAAAATGCACTTGGTTACAGAAGACTACGTATTGGTGAAGATCGGCAAGAGAACTCTTGGTAGTGCTGCCACAGACTCGTAAACGTAGTGATAGTCGGTTCATTGAAATATGTTAGGGACTCATGGCATTGGAGCAAAGAGTGAACTCCTAAGAAGTGAAAGTCATGAATTTGAAATTATTGTGTATCTTGGGATTCTTTTGGCAAATCTCAGCTAGCCTAAGGGCGCACCCGCCCAAGATGGCCACCACGTGTGCTGGTTCACACCACCTGGTGGTCATGTTTTACGCGTGCTTCGCTTGCCCAAGGAGTTGGGTTGCCTTCCTCTGCCGGACGTGTCATTGTCCAAGCCCCTCTCACCTATTGGGCCAAGTAGTATGACAAACTTGTTGGAGGATGGTCGGGCAGGTGGTGTGAACCCACCCTAAGTTTATAGGCCCTAGTTTGTATTTGGTCAAGTTGACTTCATTAGTGTTTTAAATGACTTTAAAAATGTTAAGTTAGCTTGGTCTTCTTTTCAATAAAAGCTTTATTAATAGCATAGCCATATTGGTTTTGCAACTTGTTTTCCTTTATATTTGGTCATTATTTTTTTGAAATTGAGGTTAGTGTAAGATATTGTGTTAGTTTGTTTAACTAACCCTAGCCAGTTATAAGTTGTTAATGGACATTAAAAGTTGTCTTTTCTTCAATACTACCACCTAGTTAGATTATGTAACGGAAATTACCACGTGGTTAGACTACTAAGGGAACCTAGATGGAAACGATACCCTTTATTGTTTGCACCATTTAATTGAGAGCCATCCAAAGAAAACTAAATGAAAGGGATACCCTTTATTGTCTGCAACATGCGACCCAAAGTCATGTTGCACCAAAAGAAGGCCCCTATGGAGGTCAATATGGTCAATATTTGAGAGCATAAAATCTAATATAGTATGGGTAGGGAAATGGAACTTCATGGCGCAAGATTCTATTTGGTTCTATGCTATCCTTAAGATGGATTAGATAGACAATGATGAATTCATCCATGCTTGGCACTTATTCAAGAAGCAGGTTTAGAGTGTTCCCAAGTCCGGGTTTTCGATTCCACCCCAAAAAAGTTGGGTTCAAGGTTCCAGTCTACATGTTCTAATAAGAGTGTTTTGCATTCCTCTCATTTTCATATCCTGATGATGATGATGAGTGGGCTATCAAAGAAGAAAGTGTCTCTTTATCTTGATTAAATCTGGATCCTCTTCTAGTTCTCTTACAATATTTTCCTTAATTTTTGGTATTCTTTCAGCCCAAACATTTGCCAAATGGCAGGCAACATTATCCATGACTGTAGTATCTATTCATTTAAAAGTTATTTATTAAGCATACATCTCTCTCTCTCTCTCTCTCTCTCTCTCTCTCTCTCTCTATGTGTGTGTGTGTGTATGTGTGTGTGTGTGTCTGTGTGTGTGTGTGTGTGCATATAAATGTTCGTGGTCTCACAGACCCCACCAGGGCAGGTATGCTGGCCACTTGGCTGAGAGATAATTCTATCTCTCCAACCTTTCTGGCACTTCAAGAAATTAAAACAATAGGTGAAGCTCTAGACGCTCGACTCAGGAGTGTTGACAAGAGGAGGACTTGGTTTTCCACTGCCCATGAGGAAGGTAGAGGGGGGTGTGCAATTGGAATTCTGTCTCATTACTCTCAAAGTGTCCTAGATGCGGTTGTTGACATTGACAACCGATGGATTCTTCTGAAATGCCTACTCAAGGGCATTTCTTTCTCGTTAGTTTTAGTTTATACACCTACTAGGTGTCGTGAGAGGTGCACTACTTATCCAATCTCGGGGACGATGTTGTGCTGATAGGAGACTTTAACATGGTTGAAAAAAGTATTGATAGATGGTTGGGCAAAGGTAATACCTTAAGAGGATATGAACTGTGCTCTTAGATCAACCTCAAAGATTCTCTCCATTTGGTTGACACGATTGGTGTAGGAGATTTCACTTGGTCCAATAGGCAGATTGGGGAACAAGGAGAGAAGCACGTTTAGACAGAGCCTATCTTTCTCAAACTCTTCTCCAAGATACTTCTAATTTAAAAAGTACGGTCTATTCCACCTTTGCATTCTCTGATCATCACAAACCACTTTTCCTTCAGTGTGACTTTGGGTCAGGTACAAGAGCCCCATCCTGGTTTAAGGCTGATCGTAGCCTTTTCCAGCTAGGGACTGTACAAGATAAGGTGAAGGAGCTTTGGATTGCTCCTAGACTCATTGATGAGTCAGTGTGGTTGACTTTTGGATTAGGAATGTCCTTAAAACATAGGAAGTTCTCAAACATGCTAGAAAGCTCAGAGATAAAGTTCGACGTTAAAGAATAGCCGCTATCCAGAAGAGGTTTGATGCTCTTGAAGCCCATGCACGTAATAGTGACACGTAAGCATAGGTCGAGCTTCGTCTCGCTTAGAGCAAACTAGCCAAATTGGAAAGCATAAGATATTCATCAACCAAACTATATACTAGAAGATAGTGTGCTGGTAAGCTTGATAGGCCCACCAAAGAAACTTTCAAGATTATACAAAGGAAGAGAATGTTAGAGGAAATTCCACTCATTGAAGTCAGTCCAAACAGTTGAGCACAACCGGACACTAAGAATAGAGATTACATTTGCAAACACTTTAATAATCTTTTGTAACAAACGATGAAGATAGATGATAGAGTAGTGCAGGCAAGACTTAGATGCCAGGCCACAAGACAAAGGGTTGTCACAGGTCATGACCATCAGAGCTTGGAAGCTCCTCTTACCCTGGGTGAACTCAAGGAAGCAATGATGGCCATGAAAGATGGCAAAACCCCTGGAGAAGACAGCTTACCCATTGAATTCTACAAGGTCTTTTGGGAGTGGGTAGGCCCCAAACTTATGGAGTTATGGCAGGAAAGTATCTCCACCTCTCTCCCTGATCACCTAAATAGTGGAATAGTTAAACTATTACAAAGGATGGAAGAAAAGATTTAATAAAGGACTAGAGACCTCTGACGATGCTTAACTGCAGTTACAAAATCTTTGCCAAGGCACTAGCACTAAGAATCTAGCACAAGATGGACAGATGGATTTTATAGGAACAGAAGGGATTCACAAAAGGGAGACACCTCCTAGAGGCTATTATTAATATTTGGGAAGGCTATGAGCATGCTAGGGAGTCTACGCCAGACTTTGATAAAGCCTATGATAGGCTTGATTGGGATTTTCTTTTGCAATCCATGAAAGACATGGGTCTGGGACCTAATTTCATCGCCGCGATCAAATTGCTGCTTTCCAACACCTCAACCAAGGTGTGCATCAATGGTGAGATGTCTTCTCCTTTTCAATTAAAAAGATCCATTAGGCAAGCCTGCCTCATCGCCCCTCTACTATATGCTATAGTTGCGGACTCGTTGGGTTGGTTGCTCATAGAAAAAACTTCTGAGGGCTCACTAAAAGGAATTGAGTTGCCTAATGGTAAGCAAATGGTGATGCAACAATTTGCGTACGACACCAATCTTATGCCTAGAAACTCCACACGTGACGTGAGAGAAGTTATTGAATGCCTGGAAACTTATTGTTTAGCTTCTGGCTCACTCATCAATCATAGCAAAATAGGTTATTGCATGCACAGTGGAAAAGCTCAAGCTGAGCTGGATCATCTGGGCTGTCAACAACTGATCCAAAAAGGCAATGCTTTCAAACTGCTTGGCATACCCATGGGCTTTGAGGTGTCAATGAAGGATCGATGGGATTGGGAATGTAACAGGTTTAGCACAAAGCTGGAAAAGTGGAGAGGTTTTCAATCCAACTTGGCGGGAAGAAGGATGGTACTAAATCATTGCTTGTATCCCATAACTATCTTTTAATTGTCTTGCTGGCATCCAAGCCAAGCAGGATTAGATAAACTTATCGCTAAATGCAGATCCTTTTTGTGGGGAGGCTATAACAGAATCTCCAAGGTAAGATGGGACTTTTGCACTTGACCCAAGAGTGAAGGAGGGATGGGAGTGATTGACATAAACAAGCAACATCAAAATTGGCAACGACATGGATTTTTAAAGAAGTTCTTAACCCGGAATTGGATTGGGCTACACTCCTTGCCCAAAATTTCAAGCTCATTCAACCTATTAGGGCAAAGAGATGGAAGAATTACCCAATGTTATTTGTTGTTTTTTCTTACACCTTTTCATTCTATTGAAGATATGGTCCTTGTATTAAATTCCCAATGGAACACCTATGACTCTATGCTTTGTTGAAAGCGGAGATTCCATTATATTTGGGCCAAAGCTTTTCCGGAGAAGATGTCAACCTTGCTCTCATTAGTTATGCTGAAAGTTGTCTAGACAAATGCAAGAGGCCTCATGATTGGAAAAGGGGATGGCAAATGCCAATGTTGTTAGGGAGCATGGGAAGATGTATTTCACCTATTTGTCGCATGCACGACAGCTAGGAAAGTTTGGAAAAACTCACGTTGGGCACTAGTTCGGGCACATGCATTATGGTTTGTGTGGATTTCTAGAAATAAATTCCAATTTAATGATAAGCTTACTGATTTAGAATATATTTTTTCTGAATGGTTAGCAGGCTTCAAAGATATATGACAGCAACCTTGCGCACTTCTTTGCAGAGATCAAGAACCACGAGCTAGAGCACTGCCAGAACTTCAATCAAGAATGCCACTTCAAGGGATCCATCTATTATGAGACTGACTCAAACTCAGATTGACGTAGCTACGAATTTTCTTTTAGATGACTTAAGATACATAGAACTGCGGATATAACTGTTTTTGGTTTATCATAAATGTATATCATATGAATTGTTTATAATATAAATCCTTTTTTTCTCCCAAAAAAATGTATGGTGTCTCTTAACTTCAACGCTTTGATAAAAAGTATTGTGCACAATCAATTGTGTGTATCTCACAAAAACTAAGATAATTGATGTTCAAAAATTCATACAACAAAAAAGTAAGTCATATTGGAAAACAAACATGAATTAGTTGCAAGAAGCAACGGTGTAGTTTTTAGATGTTTGAATTATGTATCGAGGTCTACAGTCTACATATAATCACGTGGCTCAAGAAGCACCCAAAATTCAAATTTCTTCACTAGGATGCCTCCTAAAAGTCTTCCATGCATGACCATTTTACATATTGTTTAAATAAACCTACAATAAGCCTTGAAGCTGTTGAGCCCTAGTTTAGCTCATTGTGGTTGCTATGCATAATCCCTTGACTTTTCCCTAGGTTTTGTGTGATTTAGTCATTCATTTCCTTTTCATGTTAATCCATCTATGTAGTTGTTACTAATCATTTTCATATTTCCTTCATATTAATATTTGAATGTTGGCAACATGGAGCTCATCGTTGGAAAACTGACATAGGATACAATGAGTATACATAAGCATGGACATAGTCTAGGAAGGCCAAGAAGGGCTTTTATTGCAATTGAAAAACATAACTTGGGACTATATGCAATTAATATAGTCAGATGGGTCATAGCATATTTTTATACATTCTCTTAAATGAATTGTGGCTTTTTATGATGTGATAACAATAGAAGGATGTTTGGGATGTTTGCAATTGTGGTAATATGGGAGACAAAGAGTGATATGAAAGTTGGTCTTTGATTATAAGTTCTCTCTCTACATGTGGACCATTTTCTTAAACTAGGATGCACCTTTCAAAATATTGAAATATTGCACATAAAGACTTTCTATGCAAGAGCCAATCAAAGTGGTGATTCATTGTAATTTCATTGATCATTGATTCATATTAAGTGACTATAGTATAACTTGTCCTTGGATGATTGATTCAAACATTTCACCTAGCTTCCAAATAATTAAATGTAAAATTTGAAGCCCAATTAGTGCTTTGAGGAGAGGATGTCCATTTTTCAAGAAACTTTCCTCAAGGAAAATAACATTTGAGCAATGAAGGTCATTTTTATGGATGATAACAATCAACACATTTACTAAAGATGAGCTCCATAGTTAAATTGTGTTAAATGCACTTAAAATGTGAGAGTTATGCTTGAAATTGTGCTTGAGAATTGTAAGCAATGTTGAATGGAATGAAATCCATTTTCTATGGATGGTAGCAATCAACACGTAGCTTGTAGTTATGTTTGACAATTGTGCTTGAGAATTGAAAGCAATGTTGAATGGAATGCAATCCATTTTCTATGGATGGTAGCAATCACAATGTTGCTTGTAGTTATGTCATACAACCGTATGGCAATTCTAAATAGTTCAATTTTAATCTAATGATTAACATGGCTTTACATAGAATAATGTTATATAATGCTAGAATATTAGAATTGTGATTATCAATTGAATGGAAATGCTAAATGTGAATACAAACCATTTCCTATGGATGGTAGCAATCAACAATTTGCCTAAAGTATGTTTGACAATTGAACTCAATACTCTAAACATGTCAATTTTCATCAAATACTTAGTAATGCCTTTAAATTCAAAAATTGAAATAGTTTAGACTGTTTTCCTTTGTTCCAATTGAAGTGCCACTTGAGATGAAATAAAGACATGACTTTAGTATAAAGATGAATTTATAAGTTTTCCAAAAGTACCGACACAAACCTCTCATCTCTCACATGAATCGACACATAATTTGCTATCAAAAGTGCACTCTTAATTGGAAAAAATACAATTGCATACGTTTCCATGAGATTAAAAGTGCATGCATCTCATCCCCAGTCTTATATAATAATAGATGAATAAGAAAAAAACTTGTGTAGATGTTCTATCTCATCCCCAGTCTCATAATAATAGATGAATAAGGAAAAAACTTGTGTAGATGTTCTACCTTCCATACCATTCATTTTGTGTTTATCATCGAGCCCGTCATCTAGTCAATGGTTATTGGGTCACTGTGCATATTAATCTAAATACGGATTTTGCACATGTGAGCACGACTTGTGATCATGTGATCACATCACTACAGGATCATGACATGAAAAACCATGTGCTGAGTCATAGCATTGGTTTGAGGGCTAACTCATTAAGGGAGGAATTCTTTATGATTTCCATGAGATGTTTACAATATAGATTGATATCATCACCATTTTTAGGAGGGTGGTTACAAAGGGAGCCGATTGAATGATGCCAGTGTCAATCAACATTTGTTATTTGGATAGATAATGGGAGATGAGACTTAGTGGCATGAAAGAAATCACAAGCCCATCATGTAACTAAGAAGGAGCTTAGAAGCATAACATAGATACAAACAAAAACCCATACTCAAGGTGCTAAGTTGGGCTTAGTACATGAAGTTTCAGTAGTGTGGTAGAAGTTTGAGCAAGAGAATGACACTAGATCAGTGTCTTAAAAGTCACACAATGAGAGCCCTTGTGAAGGAAAGATTGAGTGGGTCATGGAGCTTCAAAGATAAGCGAGCAAGCAAGATCCATTTAAGCTCTATGAGGAGTCATGCATGATCTATCCCATCCCTCCATATTTGTAGATGAAGTGCACGTGATAAGTAGGATTTCTTATTGGTGCACCCCCAAGTTTGAAATATAAAGGCCCAACTCACCTTATAGTTAGAGGAGTCTAGAAAATCACTATCAAGACAAAGTTGAGACTTGAAGATACTACAAATGCATTAGAGCAGCTACAATCATAAAGAAGATCTAGTTGTAGCTTGGGGTATTGCAAAATGCAAATGCTTTGGAGATCACCATTAGCAATATTCCTTGAGCACATGTTGAATTCCAAAGAAACTAAAATATTAACATGTTTAGCCCTTAAGGTTTGGTTTAGGGTTTTTCCTGATAGCCATATGGTGCAATTTACACCATTCTCAACAAGAAATAATCAACATTTGGTAATCATGATGGGGTTACTGCTGAAAGAAAGATGAGTTGAGTGCACCAAATGTCCACCATGTAGTTGTGAATTGAGTGCATAGAGATTGGCCATGCCGTTAAAGCATGAAGTGCGCTTGTTGTTGGGATTTTGATTTGGGAAAGATATTTTCACAAAGTAAACTTTTGATTTGGGAAGGATATTTTCACAAAGTAAACTTTTCATTTGGAAAGGATTTTTGGACTTTGTCCAAAAACAACAGAAAAAGTCTAAAATTAATGGAATAGATGTTCTTATTGAATATTTATAGAAAATGTGGAAATCATGCTGGGCATGGCACTTATGAAGGAAGTCAAAAAGTACATCACATGATTTGGTTTCTTCTCTTGACTTGGAACCTTTCGGGGCATGTGATAGTCCTTTCCTTGGGGGTACTTGATACTCTTTCTGAACGCCTTTTCCTTTCCCCTACATCATTTAAAACCCTTCATCAATATCTATTCGTAGACATCAACATAAGAAAATCAAGATACATAGAATGAGAGTCTACCAACTTCTCGATGTTGCTTGAGAGTGCAGGCACTGTGTGTTTGTAATTGAAGATTTTGTTGGGCTTGCTTGGCATAGGTCTCCACATAAAAGAACGTCTAGTCCGTCGAATGGTTCAGAGCGATTGTGCTTGTTTGTTGCAACAAAAGTAGGTTGGCCAACGAGAGATATTTTGTCGATCACTATAAGCTCCAAGTTTTCATATAGTATGGAGAGTGTCTGTATTTTTGGTGTCATACCTGTGTATTTTGTTGTAATTAGGGGTAAATATAGCACCGAGTGTAGTGTGCATCCACCAATGTTTTGAGCGGCTTTACCAGTGTACGCTAGAAGAAACACTCTATGTTTTGTGATGTCCGCAGTGTCTTTGTGTGAGTAGTGCCTTATGTCTTGCGAGTTCCAACATTTCCTGATAGAAATAGCTTGATTGGTTTTTTTGGCTCTTTTCTTTTCTTTAGTAATAAGTCGTCGATGATTATGCATTGCACATTGTTAAGATGCGTGGAAACCTTTTGTTACTCTTTCTTTGCCATTCTCTTGGTTACACAAGTTGAGTGTGGGTTAAACATTCTCGAGTTGCATTCGGCTGGAATGTCTAAGCAAAGTCCATATTGCTTTTGTTTTCGTAGATGTTGTTTTGGTTAGTGCTGTGTGGTGTTCCTCGATGGGCAGGATTGTTTTTTGGTATTCTTATCTATTTCCTTCTATGACTTCAATGTTTTCAGTGTACATGTCTTGCCATGTTATGTTTGTTGTATGTGTGGAGTGCTCTTCATCAATGAATGGTAGGTATAGCAAGCAAAGCTTTTTGTAGTGGTTTCTAGGGTCCTTTGTTTTGGAATAGTTATTAAATCTAATTATCTTAGGTTTTTTCCTTTTCCCCCAATGCTTGTACTTTGAAATTATGTCATTGAAGAATATTTTTGTACTTTGGGGATCCATTAGCTCAAGTTACCATTGTCGCTTTAGCAAGAGTGCGCATTCCTTGGCTGTGCTAGTGTTTATATATGTGAACTCTCTTGTCGTGCTTATTAATGGTAGTGATAGTGAGAGGTACATGACTTGTTGTGCGTTGACATGTTGTGTGTTTAATATTAGGTTTCCCATTTCCTAACTCTTTTGTTTGCTGGTGCTCCACACTTAACACATTCATCCAGTGCACCTTTAACAGCATCCAAGGTTGCCTTGTCTGCCTTCACCATGTATGATGTGCAATAGGCGGCTGCACCATGAGGATTAAGAATAGATTGTATGTCGGTGTTTGCTCCCCATAGCTTCAATAATTTAGGGTTGAAGTTGTTGGTGTATATGTCTTTTGGGTGTCTTTTTAAGAATATAGTTGGTTGTGATACCATCAATTTTAATGTTGTTAGGTACTACTCCTCTATTAACCCGACATGATTTATGAACGCCTTGAAGTCCATACTTTCAATGTTTGATTCTTCCAATATTTTACTGAGGTGTCTTAGATCTTTGCTGATGACTTTCAAATGTTCATTGCATTGCACTAGTTAAATGATCATTGCCTCACGCATTGGTGGTCTTGGGAATCCCAATCTAGATGCTCTCCTTTGCATGTGACATGTTTTCTGATGCCTATGTGTCTGAATGTCCTTCTCTTGCAAGTCTAGTGCTTGGATATCTATTGTAATATATTGGTCAATGAATTTGACAATGTCATCTGCAGTCACATTTGCAAGGTTTAGAGCATCTTCCACCCAAAGTAGTCCATGGTCGTGCTAGCTTCCTCTGTTTTGGAACTCTGTCACAAACAAGTAGTCTTTGATATGTCCTACAATTGTATTGTCATTTTGGAGAAATTTTTTAAGTGCCTCGAACCTAAACACATAGTACCATGCTGTTGTTATGGGGTTAAAGCGAATCAATTTTCAGAGACAAGTACCAGTGTTGGTGTTGTCTTGGTCATCCTTCGGTTGCTTGAGCTCATGTAAACAGTTTACTAGTAGCTCCCACAATCTGTCATCTGTGCTGATAGCATGACGAAGAAGACGGGTGATCCTAATTGCCTTAACATTGCAGACAAGTTCTTCTTCAACTGGTTTTTATAATCTGACATTCTTAATGACACCAAGTCTTTGTAGCTAGAGTTTGATTGCAACAACTTCTCAATGTTTGTGTCCTTTGTTGCATCTTCTACTCGCAACGTTCTTCCTCGTAACTGCCCTTTGCACATTCGGACCCAAGTGGATGAAACAACTTGCTTCACCATGACTTTCATGGTTTTGAAAAACATGTTTTCTATTGACAATGCAAATCTTTAGTCCTTGTTCTTTAATTTTCACTATGCTATGCTTTGGTATGTTGTCATAGAAGGTAAGTTGTACTTCCTTTCTTGTCCAAAGAACAAAGTTGGGAATGCAAGCTCCTCACAATGTTTGTCCTTTAGAATGCTTAACAGTGAGAAGCCTTCCGACAGTGCAACATTGATAGTTTGGTCCTCAAAGTCAACTATTTGCTGTGCTATATAAATACCATGCACAAGGGTGTCAGTGTGTACATCATTTGTGCCTTCATTTTCAAGTGAGCTATTTGTGTCAGTCATGCTTGCACTCGAGCAATCAAGACTTTGCATGTGCTGCATCCAAACTGTATCGAGTTGTATACCATTGTTCTTATAAAGTGATGTTGTGATCAACTCATTCAATGCTTTCATTGTGAGAGTAGGGCATACAAGGGTAGACATATAGTTGTGGTTATATTCAAGTTTACACTTCAATGACACCATCACTGTTGCTACATTGTCAATGAAGCATGGTACAATTGGCTCTGTCTTATGCACATCCACAATGAAGCATGGTAGAACTGTCTGTGCCTTATGCAATCCACAAAAACATTGACAACACTACCTCACATTCTGAACTGGCCATCATATTACGACTGCCTAATTTGAGAAAATGGAATTCGAGTGGAGATGAGTCATCCCACAATGTTGTTTAATGTGGAGGAAAAATGAGATGGTTCATTGAGAGTCATGTTCTTCTTGTAGAACTTTGGCACTTGCTTCTTCCTTATTTGCTTTGCACAAATACTACAATAGCATTTGTCTACGAATCAAATGTTTGTAGAAAGTACGTGCTCTTCCTGTAAGAATAAGTTATTGCTGCTACTAAGCTGCCATAGTTTCCTTGCAATCAAATACAAGTATATTTCATACATCATGAAAGATACTGAAACCATAACTAAGGCATCTTCAAAATAAGAATCATAATGGTTGTAGTTGAAACCTTTGTTCCAATCATATCCATTGGAAATCATCATGCAAGTCATGCTATATTCTTCCTTCTTGTAAGCTCTTGTCATGGTCAATCCACACTAGACAACTAGTCAACTAGTCAACAAGATAGTATGACTTGAAATCCACTTCAAATTATCATAACCTCAATCCTCAACATAAAAAGTGAAAAATGCATTCAACCAAACTTTAAAAAAACATTCTATGAACTGAAAAAGGAATCTCTGAATCTTTGATTTGTACTTTAACTCCTCAAGCATCACCTTAGCATTTAGTGTAGCATCAAACTTCAAAAATAGTCTAGAAATGCTTGTAGAAAATAGAGGAACCTTGGAGGATTGCTACCTCACTCCACAAAGCATTAACTAGAGGGCATTTTTTGCAAAATTAATGGTAGTTGGAAGTAGAAGACTCAGTGTAACTCTCAGACCAAATGAAGCTTCACACCTCCAGGGGCAGCAGCATCTTTTCCTATCTTCTTGAAAAACATGATTGGTTTTTTTGTAGTTTCTCCTCATTCCCTTGACCATTTGTGCTCAAAATTCACCAACAGGTAGCCCATAGGGTCGCCTAAGCAACTCAGACCATTTTTGAAATGGTGGCTCTAGCAAGCTATATCAACAGAAATGGCATGAGATGGAACGAGTCTTAGCATGGGCTGTAGAGGCAATATTCCTTCAATTCCTCTTAGATGGCAGTGCACCCTAACTAGGGGAATATATAGCTAAAAGGGTTGGAGCAATGGTGGAGAGATGAAGGAGAAAAAGCACTTGGAAATTTCATTATAGGAAGGAGAAGAAAAGCTTCCAAAACCTTCATAATGAAGAAGATGATGACATGGCACTCAATGAGGTCTCAAGGAGAGTGAACCAAAGCTTTGATACCACATATTGGAGTTGCAAGAAGGATTGAGCAAGTGAAGCAAAAGAGAGAGTTTATTCAAGAGAGACATGCCCAATATATAGGAACCAGTTACATCCAATAGTGACATCACATGTGAGCTCAGTAGAGCATCTAGATCCACAAATCTCTCAATCAGTTCCATGATTATCTCAATCACACATCACACACCTAGATTCACTCAATCACACCTACTGACACCTATCCAGGCACACCATGTGTTCACACACTCACAACCTTAGACCTTAGGACTCTAGATCCCATTACATCAATTTGTCCTTCATTCCCCCCCACAAATTGATGACCTCAATCCTAGCAGTAGTCCATGGGAAACTTCATGGCTTGCCCACCTCTAGTGGCAACACACATGATCCACAACCTGGTACTCACTCTAGTTGCATTAGCAGTAGACTCATTTGGGCATCCTCATCCCAACATGATCTCAATCTGACTTTGGTTTGTTGGTTTACAATTGGGAGATAGACAATGACTATGCATGGGAATACCCTTAGATCCAACAAGGTAAGACATGAGACTAACAATCATTTGAGGGGGACATCCCAAGGCAAAGAACCCTTATTGACCACACACACGAAAATTCTAAATTGAAGATGTGGGGAAATACCCCCCTTTGATGGCATATCTTGTCCTTTTCCTCCTCTTCCAAGCTACCATAATGTGAGGTTCATTGTCATTGAAGAGGTTCTTGGTGTAGCCAATCTTGTAGCTCCTTTGCTCTTTGTCCTTCTCCACACTCTTTAATGTATCCTGTCCATATTCTGCAATACAAGATCCTTGTAGTCCTTCACCTTCTTTGAGTGTCTAAACATTAAGACCATTTTGTGAACTATATGGATTGAAGAGGGTCTTACCACTTGTTATGCAAGGGCAGTGTCTACTCTTGTACAAGAGGTGGTCATGATTGTATGGCAAGGTATAGTCAATCAAATATAAGTATATTTCATACATCATGAAAGATACTGAAACCATAACTAAGGCATCTTCAAAATAAGAATCATGGTTGTAGTTAAAACCTTTGTTCCAATCATATCCATTGGAAATCATCATGCAAGTCATGATATATTCTTCTTTCTTGTAAGCTCTTGTCATGGTCAATCCACACTAGACAACTAGTCAACTAGTCAACAAGATAGTATGACTTGAAATCCACTTCAAAGTATCATAACCTCAATCCTCAACATAAAAAGTAAAAAATGCATTCAACTGAACTTAAAAAAAACATTCTATGAACTGAAAAACAAATCTCTGAATCTCTCATCTGTACTAACTCCTCAAGCATCACCTTAGCATTTAGTGTAGCATCAAACTTCAAAAATAGTCTAGAAATGCTTGTAGAAAATAGAGGAACGTTGGAGGATTGCTACCTCACTCCACAAAGCATCAACCAAAGGGCATTTGCTGCAAAGTTAATGGTAGTTGGAAGTAGAAGACTCAGTGCAAGTCTCAGACCAAATGAAGCTTCACACCTCCAGGGGCAGCAACATCTTTTCCACCTCCAAAAAACCATGTCTTCTTGAAAAACCCGACTAGTTTTCTTGTAGTTTCTCCTCATTCCCTTGACCATTTGTGCTCAAAATTCACCAACAGGTAGCCCATAGGGTCGCCTAAGCAACTCAGACCATTTTTGAAATGGTGGCTCTAGCAAGCTATATCAACAGAAATGGCATGAGATGGAACGAGTCTTAGCATGGGCTGTAGAGGCAATATTCCTTCAATTCCTCTTAGATGGCAGTGCACCCTAACTAGGGGAATATATAGCTAAAAGGGTTGGAGCAATGGTGGAGAGATGAAGGAGAAAAAGCACTTGGAAATTTCATTATAGGAAGGAGAAGAAAAGCTTCCAAAACCTTCATAATGAAGAAGATGATGACATGGCACTCAATGAGGTCTCAAGGAGAGTGAACCAAAGCTTTGATACCACATATTGGAGTTGCAAGAAGGATTGAGCAAGTGAAGCAAAAGAGAGAGTTTATTCAAGAGAGACATGCCCAATATATAGGAACCAGTTACATCCAATAGTGACATCACATGTGAGCTCAGTAGAGCATCTAGATCCACAAATCTCTCAATCAGCTCCATGATTCTCTCAATCACACATCACACACCTAGATTCACTCAATCACACCTATTGACACCTATCTAGGCACACCATGTGTTCACACACTCACAACCCTAGACCTTAGGACTCTAGATCCCATTACATCAATTTGTCCTTCATCCCCCCCCCACAAATTGATGACCTCAACCCTAGCAGTAGTCCATGGGAAACTTCATGGCTTGCCCACCTCTAGTGGTAACACACATGATCCACAACCTGGTACTCACTCTAGTTGCATCAGCAGTAGACTCATTTGGTTATCCTCATCCCAACATGATCTCACTCTGACTTTGGTTTGTTGGTTTACAATTGGGAGATAGACAATGACTATGCATGGGAATACCCTTAGATCCAACAAGGTAACACATGAGACTAACAATCATTTGAGGGGGACATCCCAAGGCAGAGAACCCTTATTGACCACACACACGAAAATTCTAAATTGAAGATGTGGGGAAATACCCCGGTTTGATGGCATGTCTTGTCCTTTTCCTCCTTCTCTTCCAAGCTACCATAATGTGAGGTTCATTGTCATTGAAGAGGTTCTTGGTGTAGCCAATCTTGTAGCTCCTTTGCTCTTTGTCCTTCTCCACACTCTTTAATGTATCTTGTCCATATTCTGCAATACAAGATCCTTGTCGTCCTTCACCTTCTTTGAGTGTCCAAGATTTAAGACCATTTTGTGAACTATATGGACTTAAGAGGGTCTTACCACTTGTTATGCAAGGGCAATGTCTACTCTTGTACAAGAGGTGGTCATGATTGTATGGCGAGGTATAGTCAATCAAATACAAGTATATTTCATACATCATGAAAGATACTGAAACCATAACTTAGGCATCTTCAAAATAAGAATCATAATGGTTGTAGTTGAAACCTTTGTTCCAATCATATCCATTGGAAATCATCATGCAAGTCATGATATATTCTTTTGTCTTGTAAGCTCTTATCATGGTCAATCCACATTAGACAACTAGTCAACTAGTCAACAAGATAGTATGACTTGAAATCCACTTCAAAGTATCATAACCTCAATCCTCAACATAAAAAGTGAAAAATGCATTCAACTAAACTTAAAAAAAACATTCTATGAACTAAAAAAGGAATCTCTGATCTGTACTTTAACTCCTTAAGCATCACCTTAGCATTTAGTGTAGCATCAAACTTCAAAAATAGTCTAGAAATGCTTATAGAAAATAGAGGAATGTTGGAGGATTGCTACCTCACTCCACAAAGCATCAACTAGAGGGAATTTGCTACAAAATTAATGGTAGTTGGAAGTAGAAGACTCAGTGCAAGTCTCAGACCAAATGAAGCTTCACACCTCCAAGGGCAGCAACATCTTTTCCACCTCCAAAAAACCATGTCTTCTTGAAAAACCCAACCAGTTTTTCTATAGTTTCTCCTCATTCCCTTGAATTTGTGCTCAAAATTCACCAATAGGTAGCCCATAGGGTCGCCTAAGCAACTCAGACCATTTTTGAAATGGTGGCTCTAGCAAGCTGTATAAATAGAAATGGCGCGAGATGGAACGAGTCTTAGCACGGGCTGTAGAGGCGATATTCCTTCAATTTCTCTTAGGTGGAAGTGCACCCTAACTAGGGGAATGTACAACTAAAAGGGCAG
The DNA here is from genome assembly GCF_047967505.1 of Dipteris shenzhenensis. Taxonomy (NCBI): domain Eukaryota; kingdom Viridiplantae; phylum Streptophyta; class Polypodiopsida; order Gleicheniales; family Dipteridaceae; genus Dipteris; species Dipteris shenzhenensis. Next base: position 25,085,327 of record NC_141610.1, read on the forward strand.
GAGCAATGGTGGAGAGATGAAGGAGAACGAGCACTTGGAAATTTCATTGGAAGAAGGAGAAGAAAAGCTTTCAAAACCTTCATGATGAAGAAGATGATATGGCACTCAAGGAGGTCTCAAGGAGAGTGAACCAAAGCTGTGATACCACATGTTGGAGTTGCAAGAAGGATTGAGCAGGTGAAGCAAAAGAGAGAGTTTATTCAAGAGAGACTGGCCCAATATATAGGCTCCAGTCACATCTAGTAGTGACATCACATGTGAGCTCAGTAGAGCATCTAGATCCACAAATCTCTCATCAGTTCCATGATTCTCTCAATCACACACCACACAGCTAGATTCACTCAATCACACCTACTGACACCTATCCAGGCACACCATGTGTTCACACACTCACAACCTTAGACCTTAGGACTCTAGATCCCATTACATTAATTTGTCCTTCATATGTGTGTGGGATATGATACTTTATACAAGTCTTGATACCAATAATACCCTTATCCTTGAAATTTTTTGAGTTGATAGGATATCATTTGCATGGTTGGGCAGGCATATTTTCACAATTCTTAAATATGCATTATGCATGAGTGCTTCTAGCATATCTATGTGTGTTTGATAGGCATGATACTTTACATAGATTCAACAAGATAAAAACCCTTTTGCTTTCAAATTTTGATGGGGATTAGGCATCAATTTCATGGTTAAGCATTTGTATTTTCGAATTTCTTACCATGCATTGTGCATGAGTGCTAAAAATTATGCTACAAATCAAGCAATGAGTAAAAAGCAACGATGTCAAGCAACAAAGTAATCAAAACAAACAAGAGAGATGAAAGAACACAAACAAGACAGAAAGATACCAAGAAAGCAACGAATTTTGGCAAGATATCAAGCAAGCAAGTAATTGGAAAATTTTGGCAGCATCTCCCCTGGGCTGTAGAAAAATCTCATATTTGCCTTTTGTGCAACCACAAAGACATAACAAAGTGTTGAAAAACATGCATTGATGTGCTTCTAGCAGCAATGAAAATGGTATTTTATGGACATGAAACTTTGTAAAATCCTTAAAATAGGTGATTTCATGGCCTATGCAAAGTATCATGACCATCTCATGTCATTTTCATGGCTTGGAATGGATATTTCCTAGTTTTTAACCATGCATCATGCATGAGCATTGAAAAACATGTATTGGTGTGCTTGTAACTATAAAAATAGTATTTTCAGGGAGTGATACTTTGCACAAGCCTTAAACAAGGCAATTCCAATGCCTATGCAAAGTATCATGCCCACCAAATGTCAATTGCATGGCTTGGAATGGATATTTCCTAGTTGTTCACCATGCATCATGCATGAGCATTGAAATACATGCATCGGTGTGCTTCTAGCCATGAAAAAATTAAAAAAAAGGACCCTTGCAAAGTTTGGAGCTGATCTGAAGGTGGGGTATACGGATGCGGATGTCCATTGTGCAATTTTCCTTCACATACATAGCATCCACATGCAAATATGTGCATTCTAATTCCTTGGTGTCACATCCAACATCCAATGCACCTTACACTTTGCAAGGACATTAAAACAACTTGTTTTAAGCCCCCTGCAAAGTTTGGTGCTGATCTGACGGTGTGGTATACGGATGTCGATGTCCGTTGCACTTGTTTCCTTCATATACATAGCATCCACATGCAAATATGAGCATTCTTGTTCCCCGGTGGCACATACAGCATCTGATGCACCTTACACTTTGCAAGGACATTAAAACAACTTGTTTTAAGACCCTTGCAAAGTTTGGTGCTGATCCGATGGTGGAATATACAGATGTCGGTGTCCGTTGCACATTTTTCCTTCATATCGCATAGCATACACATGCGAATAGGTGCATTCTTGTTCCACGATGTCACATATGGCATTCGATCGACCTGATACATTGAAAGGACATTAAAAAGAAATATTTCAAGACCCTTGCAAAGTTTGGTGCTGATCCAATGGTGGGACATACGGATGCGGATGTCCATTGTGCATTTTTCCTTCACATACATAGCATCCACATGCAAATATGGGCATTCTTGTTTCCCGGTGTAACTTCCGGCATCCGATGCACCTTACAATTTGCAAGAAAATTTTAAAAACTTGTTATAATATCCTTAAAAAATTTGGTGCTGATCCGACGGTGTGGTATACGGATCTCGGTGTCTGTTGCGCTTGTTTCCTTCATATACACATGCAAATATGAGCATTCTTGTTCCTTGGTGGCACATACGGCATCCAATGCACCTTGAACTTTTTAAGGAGATTACAACAACTTGTTTTAAGGCCCTTGCAAATTTTGGTGCAGATCCAATGGTGTGATACACGATTTTCGGGGTCTGTTGCATATTTTTCCTTCATATCGTGTAGCATCCACGTGCGAATATGTGCATTCTTTCTCTCGGTGGCACAAATGGTATTTGATCCATCTGATACTTTGGAAGGACATTAAGAATAATTTTTCTAAGACCCTTGCAAAGTTTGGTGCTGATGCGACGGTGGGATATACATATGCGGATGTACATTGTACATTTTTCCTTCACATACATAGTATCCACATGTAAATATGGGCATTCTTGTTCCCCAGTGTAACATCCGGCATCCGATGCACCTTACACTTTGCAAGGACATTAAAACAACTTGTTTTAATACCTTGAAAAATTTGGTGCTGATCCGATGTGTGGTATACGGATCTCGGTGTCTATTGTGCTTGTTTCCTTCATATACATAGCATCCACATGCGAATATGAGCATTCTTGTTCCTCGGTGGCACATACAGCATCCGATGCACCTTGCACTTTTTAACGAGATTATAACCATTTTTTTCAAGACCCTTGCAAAGTTTGGTGTGGATCCCCAACGGTGTGATATATGATTTTCAGGGTCCGTTGCACATTTTTCCTTCATATCGCGTAGCATCCACGTGCGAATATGTGCATTCTTGTTCCATGGTGTCACATACGGCATCTAATCCACCTGATACATTGGAAGGACATTAAATTTTTTTAAAAAAGACTCTTGCAAAGTTTGGTGCTGATCCGATGGTAAGGTATATAGATGCGGATGTCCATTGTGCATTTTTCCTTCACATACATAGCATCCACATGCAAATATGGGCATTCTTGTTCCCCGGTGTAACATTTGGCATCCGATGCACCTCCCACTTTGCAAGGACATTTAGAAAACTTGTTTTAATACCCTTGCAAAATTTGGTGCTGATCCGATGGTGTGGTATACAGATCTCGGTGTCCATTGCGCTTGTTTTCTTCATATACATAGCATCCACATGCGAATATGAACATTCTTGCTCCCCGGTGGCACATACGGCATCCGATGCACCTTACACTTTGCAAGGACATTACAATAACTTGTTTTAAGACCCTTATAAAGTTTGGTGCTGATCCAACAATGGGATATACAAATGTCGGGGTTCGTTGTACATTTTTCCTTCATATTGTGTAGCATCCACATGTGAATATAGATGCGGATGTCCATTGTGCATTTTTCCTTCATATACATAGCATCCACATGCAAATATAGGCATTCTTGTTCCCCGGTATCACATATAGCATCCAATGCACCTTACACTTTGCAAGGACATTAAAACAAATTGTTTTAATACCCTTGCAAAGTTTTGTGTTGATCTTATAGGGGGATATATGGATGTCAGTGTCTATTCCACATTGTTCTATCGTATCGTGTAGCATCTGTTAAATTACACGGTGCAGTGGAATAGAAACTGAACAAAGAATAGAGAGTACACAACAAACTAGAGATGAACAAAATTTTCCTTCAATACTGATGTAGTATATAGATGATGGCTTCGTCCACCTGTGCGCTCCCACAGTGGAGCTTAGATGTCGATCTAGATAGATACTAGGTGAAGAGTTACTAGCTAGAAGATCTGATATGATCTCAACTGATCTGATACAATGGACTGGGAAGGTTGCCTTTTTATAGCTATGAGGGTGGTAGTCGGATCAACGTAGTCGGTGGAGCCGACCAGTCAACCTAGTCGATGGAGTGGACCAGTCAACCTAATCGGTGGAACTGACTAGTCGTCCATGGAATATTCAAGGAATATTTCCTATACCGTCGCCTCCAGACCCCAGCGAGAGCAAGGGGCTCCCACACAATCACCTTTCTACCATCAACGGTCTCATTGATAGACCTCATCTGGCATGCAAGTCAGGATCCATCCAGTGTCCCGGGCTCACACATGGCTTCTCCTCATATGGGGGCCTTACAACTTGAGCACCTTGGACCACTGGTGGTTACCAGGAGGTTGGGGCATTGAGCATATCTAACACCCCCCCTCAATGTCCACCCATAGGTAAACTACCTTCTCGGCCCAATGCTGAGTCTCTGAAGATGACCCTGAAGCTGATCCTTCCCGAGTGCCTTGGTGAAGATATCTACTTCATTTTGCTCTGTCGGACAGTAGACTGAATCTCTATATGTTTTGTGTGTGCATGAAACACTAGATTTTTAGCAATGGCCATGCAACTTTGATTGTCGCACCTCAGCACAGTTGCTCATCCTCTTGCACTCCCATGTGCCATAAGATCTTGCTCAACCTCACTGCTTCACATGTAGTAAAACATGCTACCTTGTACTCAGCCTCGGTAGAAGACAGTGCCACTGTTGGTTGTTTCTTACTTATCCAAGAGAAGATACTTGAACCTAAAGAGAAACAATATCCAGAAACTGATTTCCTAGAATCAACATCTCTAGCCCAATTCGACTCACAATGACCAGCCAAGGAAGTGCCCGTACCATAGGTGATGCCATAATCAAGAGTGCCCTTTACATACTTGAGCACCCGCATCCCTACATTCCAATGATTCTCTCGGGGTTTATTGGAGAACCTGATCAAAATTGTCTGGTCTGGTGTTGCATAGATAGATGAGACTATCGACCAACTTCTTGTACCTCCTGATGTCTACTGGTGGTGATGCATCCTCCATAGACAGCCTCACATTTACCTCCATAGGTGTAGCTATCTCCTTGCACTCGAACATACCAAATACCTTCAAGATCTCCCTTGCATATTTCTTTTGAGAGATGAAGATCTTGCCTGGCTCTTGCTAGACTTCAATCCCCAAACAGTAGTGCATCAAGCCTAAGTCTGTCATCTCAAACTCTATGTTCAATGCCTTTCTAGTCTACTGGATCGTGTCTTTATAGTCACCTATAATAAGGAGATCATCCACATACACAACAATAATAGTAGATTTTTCACCTTTCCTGTACACATACAAGTTAGCATCTGAGGCGCATCTTTTGAAGTTTAATTTATGAAAGAATTTGTCTATCCATTGGTATCATGCTCTTGGGGCCTATTTCAGCTCATACAGAGCCTTCTTCAGCTTACATGCCTTGTTCTCAGAATGGGGGGCCTCAAACCATGGTGGCTGAGCCATGGACACCTCCTCCTTGAGGTCACCATTCAAGAATGCTGATTTAACATCCATTTGATAAATTGGCGACTTTTTATGAGCAGCCACTGATAGTACTATGTGAATAGTGGTCATTTTGGCAGTCGGAGCAAAAGATTCCTGAAAATCAAACCCTTCAACCTGTGAAAATCCTTGTGCAACCAATCTAGCTTTGTACTTTTCCAAAGTCCCATCGGCCTTTACTTTACCCTCCAAACCCACTTGGTGCCAATAACCTTTCTGTTAGGTGGTCGATCTACCATCTCCCAAGTTTCATTCTTCATGATGTTGTCATATTCTACTTGCATAGCATTTTTCCAATCTCAGTCTGCAAGTGCTTCCTCCAAACTTGCAAGCTCCTTTACTTTTGCAATAATCTCAGCCATCAAAGCCATATTGACTATGTGAGTAGAAGCCCTTCTTTGCTCCTTGAGACTCTGAGACTGCCTTGGTCCATCTGCATGCTACTCAACAGACACAGGCATCTGGTTATCATGGTCGTAGAGCTGCCTTACCCATCACGGCAATGGCTTTTCCGGTGATGTAACAACAGGTCGGTGAGTTATACCTTCATTATATGATATTTCCTACTCCTTTATAGCTCCTGGCATAGGTCCATAGTGAATTACCTCTTCGCTTGATGATAAAGTGGAAGAGCTCTTCTCTACCTCCACTGCATGTGGTTGCTCCCTGAACACCACATTGGGGCTTGCTATGATCTTCTTTGCCTCTCGGTCATACAACTTATAGGCTTTCTTCTTATCATAATAGCCTAAGAAGATACATTTGGTGCTTTTTGGTTGTAGCTTGTTTCTCTCTTTGTCTGGTACATGCGCATAACATTCACACCCAAACATTCTGAAGTGGGAGACATATGGCTTCTTACCGCTATATGCCTCATGTGGTGTTTTACGTTTGAGTTCCTTTGTATAGCTGCGATTAAGGATGTAAACCATAGTATTGACAGCCTCAGCCCAAAAGTGGTTTGGCAGTCTAGCACCTTTCAACATACACCTCCCTATCTCCATGGTGGTCTACATTCGGTGTTCAACAATCGAATTTGTTGAGGCGTATATGGTGTCGTCGTTTGTCACTTGATCCCTTTGCTCTTGCAAAAATCTCTAAACTTTGTAGAAACAAACTCACCACCATTATTTGATCTGATTTTCTTCGCTTTTCTCCCAGTTTTCTTGCCTATCTATATGCGGATATGATGTCTAAGTTATAGAATTCCAATTTGCATCTCCTGAAGGCAAACGTAAATAAATCCTTTGCGGTACCAAAATAAGACTTTTTTGAAAGCAACAACTCACCAAAAACCCAAGCGTCAAGAGACATAATACGTACTCAATTTATTTCGAAGTTGTAAAACTCAACAGATTTACTTCTCCGAAGAGTTTGGTCCTCTCTTCTTTCCAAATCCCACCACTATGACAGAAAGCAATCTAGCATGGTCAGATCAATAAAAAATGCATTATAAAGTAGCTCGACCTAATCTTGTGGTGGAGGTGACGAATGCGCTATAACAAAATGATGATTGTGTAGAGAGCACCTTGAAAAGAGATCCTGGAACTGCTGACTATCAGCAGCTTGGTATGGAAGAGGTAGCCTTGCAAATGGTTCAATGGTGGTGTTTACCAAGGGAAAGATTCATTGGGTGGCACAATCCAGGGAGCGGGAAAGAAGGTGATTGTCATTCTTTGCCCACTTTGTAAGGTGGCAGGATTGCATTTAGTTGTATTTTAGTTCCATTTTACTCCATTTAATTGTCTTCTTGCAAGGGACATGGACAAATCTTCCTTGTGGTATTTGTTGGTAGGTTGGGCTAAGATTGCACCAATGGCAATCCACTAGCATCATCATGAACATGGAAAATGACTTTTAAATTGGGTTAATGAAGAAAGGGTTCTCCTACCATACATCCTTTTAAGTCATCAAATGAAAATTGTTGAGGTTCTAACCATACAAAGGACCACTCATGGTTAAGAATCTTTTGTGATGTTTGGCTCTAATTAGATGCATGGCTCCCTGGGAGCTATATGAAATATTTATCAATGATTTGTGAAGCTACATCAATGCTACCGCTATGTCAACATAAAAATGAATGAAACTTCTCTAGTAACACCATATTAACTAGAAAGGTCTTCACTTCTCTAGGAGTTTGGGGGATAGGCAGTTTAGATATCACTTCCATCGTGACTGGACCTATAGTCATTTTGTTGGAAAAAATAATGTGGGCAAGGAGAACTCCTTTTTAATGCTAGAAAAAAGAACTTGTCAAGATCCAAGCACAAGCCAGCCACTCTGACTTATCGAAAGGCCATCTCAATTTTCATAAGTGCTCTCCTTATACTATGTGGTCAAGGTGGGAGGAATGCTTACCATTGAAAATAGAGAACGCATCAAAAAAGACCTTAAGGAACTTTCCAATATTCTCCTAGAAAATTTAGGTGACTAGTTAGGCCACTATACTCGTTGCTCCAACTTGGGCTTTGGGTTTAGGAACTTCTTATTGAGGTATTGCCATCGGACTTTCAATCGACCAAATGCATGCTCCACAACAATTACAGATGGAGGATAAATAGAAGTTGAACTTGCATTGTAGGTTTGTGCTAGAAGTATCATACATATTGATAAACCATGTTGTAAGTGCATATACACCATCTCCAAGGATTTACTCTTGAAGGTGAAAAGAACCATCAAAAAAATCAAAACTTTGTAGGGATATGGAAACTACTCAAGACCTATGCAAAGTTTATTACCAATAAGATGATTGGGGGATTATTGGAGGTATCATTATTGATGATTGTTACATATTTTTTGTTCACATAATAGGATGCACCTATAAATATTGGCCTACCTTGGGACATATATGATCCACTTAGATAAAACCTATGCCTCCAATCCATCTACCTTAGTCCAAAAAAGGTCTCATTTTAAGGTAACTGGACATATATGCTAGGGTTTAATAATAGAAAAGATGGAGACTAGATATTCAATGTAAAGAAAAATGGCATTGAATATACTTGTTAGTAAGTTTATCAATAAGCATCTATTACAAACTAGCAGTAATAGGTTAGAGACTAGCCTAAAGAAAGAATCATAGGAGGCATGCCCATGTATCTAGGTAACTTAGCAAGAAACCAAAATGAAATCTTTGCTCCTATGCTAGCTATCAATTGTAGAAAAGGTTGGAACATCTACATCAATATTTGCATGTGGATGCCATGTAAGTGAAGGAAAAATGTGCAACAGACTTTTGCATCCGTACATCCCACCATTGGATCAGCACCAAACTTTGCATGGATCTTCAAACAATTGGTTTCAATGTCCTTGCAATGTATCAGGTGGATTGGATGCCGTATGTGCCACCGAGGAATAAGAATTCTCATATTCTCATGCGGATGCTATGTATATGAAGGAAAGAAGCTCAATGGACACCGAGATCCGTATACCACACCATCGGATCAGCACCAAATTTTGCAAGGGTATTAAAACAAGTTGTTTCAATGTCCTTGCAAAGTGTAAGGTGCATCGGATGCTAGATGTTACACCAAGGAATAAGAATACCCATATTTTCATGTGGATGCTATGTATGTGAAGGAAAAATGCACAATGGACATCCGCATCCGTATATCCCACCGTAGGATCAGCACCAAACGTTGCAAGGGTCTTGAAAAAATTATTTTTGATGTCCTTCCAATGTATCAGGTGGATCGGATGCCGTATGTGACACCGTGGGATCTTTATTGTCTATTTGGCCTTTGATGTATTTTTTATTTTTGTAGGATCATCTCATGGGGCTACTTTCACTGAAGCTCCACTCGAAAACCAATTAGTTGTTAATCCAGGTTAATAAATTGCATATTTTTTGTTTAAAATGAATGTACTTGTACTATATATACTATTTTTCATTTCTTTCATTTCCTCTGATATCTATATTTTGTTCTAGGTTCATCTCATAATACAATGGCAATGGGTCAGTCATCATCTGTTTGAGTTGGATCTTGTGAGTGAAATCTTAATCTCTCTATACTTCTTATGTATTCATTATTTATCATTTCAAATTAAAGTCATGATTTTTTCTTTAATAGCCATGAAATATCATTCACAAAATGAGTTTACATCTTAAGGAAATGACCGACCAAGAAATTTGGTTGAATTTTATCAACAAAAGTGCAATAAAGAAATGGAGCACACTAAGTTTTATTGGTGTGCATGTCCTTGCAATAAGTGCAATGGATATATTATAAAGTCACACAATCGAACCAATAGACATCTCATTAACTATGGTCCTGCCAAAGATTGGAAAGAAGTCCTTAAGACCCAAAAAGCAAGCCTTTTCATATAAAATTAGCTGATTTATGCATACTAAAAAAATACGAGTCTTAAAAATATATGTACTTTATTTCTTGTTGTTACAGTGGGCTTGGGGAAATTATTACATGCTCTATAAAAATGTAGAGCATGAAATGAACACAATGGGAAGAATTTGGTTTAACTTGAATTGTCCACCAAGTTTAGAGGCTCAAAGGATTATAGATTTTAATCCTTCAAAGAATGGTGGTTGGAAGGGTAAACTCCCAATTCCAATAAACAAGCCTATTCAATATTATGGAAGAATGTATAAGGTCTCATAATCATCTTTAAGTGATGCAGGCTTGGGTCTTTTCAGCTTCTCTAAGATTTCCAAGGGAACTTCTTTGTTTCCTTACATAGGAGCAAGATATGACCATGAAGTATGGAAACAATTATGTTTATATTATCCTCGAATGCATACTTATGCAATAGAGGAGGAAGAAAACACTTACATTGTGGGTGATGTTCTCGATGGAAATGTGGCAGGGTATATTAATAGCTCCCTCTATGATGATAGCCTAATGAATGTAGTCTGGGTGTATAATCCTACATGTCCAACTTGGAGAGAAGATGGACATGTAGGTTTTATTGAGATAGTTGCTCATGAAGACATTATGCCTGGAGTAGAAATTTCCACATTTTATGAATTTATTTCACTTTAAGACTATATACTTTGAATTGGAATTTGAAGTGTATTAACCACTTCACCTTTTGTGTTAGAGAATAACTCTTACCTTTCTTGAATGTATTGATCTTCTTAGGTTACATTTGTCTTTTCTGTTATGAAACTTCTCATATTAATCTTGATTACATTATGCACATCTCAGAAAAGAGTTGGACAATGCTTTCACAAAAAGAACTGGAAGATAAAGCAGATGTAATCGAAGTGATTTTAGCAGAATGTAGAGAATACATGCACCAAACAGGTGTTACAGTATATCATTGTCCTTGCAAGGCATGCCGTGGATGCTTAACTTTAAGTTATGCAAGAATTGAAGAGCATTTACTAAAGAGATGGGCATGGGAAAATAATTTAGTTGATGGAAATGAGAGGGTATGTTAGGTTTCTTTGACTTATACACATGTGTGTCTATTCAAATTAGGCTTTTCTTTACATTTTAAAGGCTAAGGACTTGTTTTACATATATGTAGCATGCAAATGTTAAAAATAGACTAGATAAGGATATAGCAATCGAGGACATGCTTCGAGATACATTTGAAGTTTGTGAGGAGGCATCCATGTACTCAGAAAGAATGGATACATGCTATGGTGATGATGATTTGGAGAAAGAGGTCAATAACATATCCAAATTTGAAGATTTAATGAGCGAGGCAAAGAAACCACTTTTTGATGGATGCAAAGTGAGCTCATTGTCAACTACTCTTTTACTCTACAATTTAAAGGTGGTGCATGGATGGTCACAAACTAGCTTTAGTGAGCTCCTTTATCTTCTAAAACATAAGATTCTTCCAAGGAATAATTATCTTCCTTCATCATCATATGAGGCCAAAAGTAAAATTCATGAGTTGGTCTTACAGTATGATAATATCCATGCTTGTGTCAATGATTGCATTTTATATTGTGGGGAGTATGCAAGTTTGGAAGTGTGCCCCAAGTGCAATGACAGTCGATGGACATTAAGTGGCAAGTCAAAGGTTCCTAAAAAAACATTACAGCACTTTCCTTTGATTCCACGACTTCTTAGACAATAAAGGTATGTAAATTATGGATCTTATATTAGACCTTATGATATTACATGTTGACATGCATTTCTATGCTCTAATATCAAAATTTTTTAACAGATGCCCTCTTATTGCCAAAAACATGAAATGGCATGTTGATGGAAGAATTCAAGATGGTTTATGTAGGCATCCAGTGGATTCATTAGCATGGAAGCATGTGGATAGTACATGGCCATAATTTGCAAGAGAGATAAGAAATGTACAGTTAGCTCTTGCAATTGATGGTGTGAATCCATTTTCAGATCTACATAGTATGTGGAGCACATGGTCTGTGTTGATTGTGAACTATAATCTACCACCATAGTTGGCAATCAAGAAGTTCTTTTTGAAGCTCTCACTTTTAATACCAGGTCCAAAACAAGTTCCTTTAGAAAACATTGATGTGTACTTGCAGGTAATGCGATCTTTATGCATGTCAGCATCAAAAAATTTCACAAGTGGTATAGATGTATGTAGTATTTTGCTTTAGTTGTGAAATTCCATGAAAAAATAATATTTCAGGTTTTATGTTCGAGGTTCTCATTGATGAGCTTCAAGTCTTATGGACTGGAGTAAATGCATATGATGTGAAGATAGTGGGAGAGAAGGAAGGAGTCTCACTTGCAGCTTTCTCACATACACAATGGGGGAATACACACAAAGGTGGAGGCTGAAAACCCTTTTCCTCTCCTTAGTTGTGAAAGCCAAAAGAACTCTAGTACAAAGAATTAGAAGAACCCTATATGTGGGTCTCAAACCAAACTCAGCTAACTAAGGTGGCATACTAACTGAGACATGAACTAGAGTACATAAGGATAGCTGTCATTTAGCTATTATTCATGGGCGGTGTACCAACCGCATCTGTAGCTAACAAGTCAGTGACATAAATGCACAACGGTCACCCTGGCATATCACAAGTGGAGCTCGATATCTCAACACTCCCCCTCGAGCTCAATCCAATTCCTGCACACCAAGCAGGTCTCTGAACTTGCACAGCTTCTCTGTGCCCAATGCCTTCGTGAATATGTTAGCTACCTGATCCTCTGTGCTGACATAAACTAGATCAATAAGACCTAGTAAAACCTTCTCCCGCACATAGTGATAATGCACCTCAATGTGCTTTGTTCTAGCATGATAGACTGGATTATTTGCCAAGTGTATACTACTCATGTTGTCACAATAAATGACAACTGGCCCATCTGTAGACTGATGCATATCATAAAGTAGCTTATGCAACCAAGCTACCTCACATGCAGCCATTGTTGCACCCCTATACTCAGCCTCTATGCTCGACAAGGCAACTGTAGGCTATTTCTTGCTGCTCCAAGTGACTGCAACACTCCCAAAAGAGAACACATATCCACTGTTAGATCGTCTATTAGCAATACTACTAGCCCAATCAGCATCAGTGTATCCATGCAACTGTATTTGAACCCCAGTCTCATAAAATAGTCCATACTGCAATGTGGACTTCACATACCTGAGTATGCATCTAGCCGCATCCAAATGTGGTTTCCTTGGAGCCTGCATAAACTGACTTACCAATCCAATAGCATAGCTCAAATCTAGCCTGGTAATAGTCATATAAATCAAACTTCCTACTATGGATCTGTACATAGTAGGGTCTTCCAGAAGCTCACCTGCATCTGCACTCAGCTTCACATTTTGCTCCAAAGGAACTGAAATAGGTTTACAACCTGTCATCCCATATTTGGATAGCATGTCCAATCCATACTGCCTCTGTAAGAGCCGTATCCCACTTGGTGATCTAATCACCTCAATGCCCAAAAAATAATGTAGCTCTCCCAAATCCTTCATCTCAAACTTCTGCTTCAATAGCATTTTCACATGAAGGATATCTTCATCACTATCACCTGTGATGATCAAATCATCAACATAAATGACAAGCAACATAATACCTTTCTCTATTTTTCTCACATAAAGTGAGAAATCTGCCTTGGAAATCTGAAAGCCAATAGTGACAAGATACTGTTCTATCTTGTCAGACCATGCTCTAGGTGCTTGCTTCAAGCCATACAAGGCTTTCTTCAACCTGCAAATAAACTCAGGATGAACAGCATGAACATAACCTGGTGGCTGCTCCATAAAGACCTCTTCTTGCAAATCACCATGCAAGAAGGCATTCTTTACATCCATCTGATGTAAAGACCATCCCTTTGATGCAGCCATAGCAATGACTGCTCTTACAATTGCCATCCTTGCAACCGGACTGAATGTTTCTTCATAATCAATGCCATATGTCTGTGCATACCCCTTGACAACTAATCTTGCCTTGTATCTGTTCACAGAACCATCTGCATTATGCTTCATCTTATTTAGGAAATCCTACAACAATATTTTGGGCCTGCATTGATTTAAGTTGCTGTACATTAACATGACCAATGCGTTTATGCCAGATATCAATATCTACAACTGCACTGGTCCCATGCGCAAACATTGCTGCACTCAATTCAAGCATGTCTGCATCCAACATAAACATCCTGCCCTTCTTTTTTCCTTTTGCTATCAAGCGACCGTTGTTTTTCATATCCTCAACAAAGCATCCATGAGGATTAAATCTGACTTGCAAGCCCTGCTCAACCATTTGACCAACAAAAACCAGGTTCTTGGTGATATTCGGGACATGAAATACATCAGACAGGTATTTCTTTTTCCCATCCTGCATAGACAAAGGAATTTTACCAATCTGCACAATAGGATGTGTCGTATCATCACCAGTCTCCACAAATCCTAGTCTTTCCATTTTCCTTACATCCCGCATCCATTCTACATGACCTGTCATGTGGTTTGACGCACCTGAGTCAACATACCACACATCATTGCTTTCTTCTGCACTTGTCACAGAATTGGTCATGTGCTACACCATAAACAGATGCTCATTTCTGTCATCACCCTATCTACTAGAAGATGCGTAATTCCCTTGCTATAATTTTCCATTCATAATGTCATTTTGCTTTTTATAGTAGTCTTTAGCCATATGACCCATTTTACCATAGTAGTAGCATTCAACATTGCTGTTTGCATTTTGGCCTCTTTGCCATCCACCACCACCTCTTTGGCTCCCCCTGCCTCTAGAGTTAGCACATCCTCCTCCATAGGACTGGTTTTCTTGAGTTTGCTGCATATTCTGATTTCTACCATGGCTCTAAATCGACCTGCTCTACCTCTTCCAGCATTTGAGTTGAAGACAGTTTCTTTTGAAGTTCCTCCTGAAGAAGATGCACCACCATCTTTGCTCTTCAGAAATTAGAAGAGCAAACAACTCCACAAAATCAGGAAATTTTTCATGGATTGTAATGGATGTCCGGAACTGTGCATAATCCTTTCCTAGACCATTCAAGGTCATAGAAACTAAATCATCATCTTCCACTGGTGACCCAATGGAAGTAAGTGCATCTGCAATTTTCTTCACCTTCATGTGGTAGTCATTAATGCTCATATTTTCTCTCTGCACATTGTGCAACTCCTGCTTGAGCTGCATTTTCCTCTTCCTAGTGACAATTTTGCATCAATAGGCAATAAGGATGATTCTGTAACTCCCAATATCTCTGCGCATAGGCATACGATGCAATTTCTGCGACAACTTTTCACCGACCTGCAGAGCAGTGGTCGCACAGCAAAAACAGGGCCTTTTTCTTAGTGCTTGCGGAGAACTTTCGCCTCCAAAATGGGCCCCAAAAAGGCCTCGAATCAGAAAAATATACTGCCCTCTCACCACACCGCGAAGGGCATCTCAATCTGAGACAATGCACTCTTGCACTTTCCGGCTGTGCTACCTGCAGAGATTTGCTCCCAAACTCGAAAAAGGAAAGCAACACTGGTCCTCTTACTAGGACACCGTGAACTTGGTTTGCTTTCTTGAGCTCCCACGAACCAGGCTCAGATACCATATGAAGATAGTGGGAGAGAAGGAAGGAGTCTCACTTGCGGCTTTCTCACATACACAATGGGGGAATACACACAAAGGTGGAGGCTGAAAGCAGTTTTCCTCTTCTTAGTTGTGAAAGCGAAAAGAACTCTAGTACAAAGAAATAGAAGAACCATATATGTGGGTCTCAAACCAAACTCAGCTAGCTAAGGTGGCATACTAACTGAGCCACGAACTAGAGTACATAAGGATAGCTGTCATCTAGCTATTATTCATGGGCGGTGTACCAACCGCATCTGCAGCTAACAAGTCGGTGACATAAATGCACAACGGTCACCCTGGCATATCACGAGTGGAGCTCGATATCTCAACATATGATGCAAGTGAATCTGATATAAGAAGAACAATATTCACTTTGAGGGGAATCTTGCTATGGACCATCCATGACTTCCCAGCTTATGGGCTCACTTTTGGTTACTACACAGAGGGATACAATGCTTGTCCTATATGTGGTCTTGCATTTCGAGGAAGATACACATCATGCCTTAAGACGATGGAATATATAGGCCATAGGCACTTTCTTCCAATGGACCATAGATTCAGAAGTTTAAGAATTGCATTCAATGGCCCCGTTGAATATAGAGAGCATCCTATATATCCTAGTGTCAAAGAAATAAAGGAATTTTGTAGACAAAGGGAGAAGTGGCTACTCGAAAGTAATAGGCGGCCTAAAGAAGATCCAGGGTTATTGATTGGGTGGAAAAGATGGTCAATATTTTATACATTGCCATATTGGGAGGTAAGCACTCATGTTTCTACATGATTAAAAAACTTAAAATAACTTGTTTTATCTTCCATGAAAATTTAAATATTGTATTCTTTTTCGTGCAGCACCTTCTTGTTCGTAACACTCTTGATGTGATGCATGTGGGGAAAAATATTGCTAAAAATTTTTTAAAGAAACTCTTACAAGAATCAAATAAAGATTTATTAAGAGTTCATCTAGACATGAAGGATATGAAAATACGACTAGAATTATGGCCTCAAGTAGTCCATGGAAGAAATGACAAGTTGAAAATGCCAGTTGCATCATATAGATTTACAAAGAAGGAAGAGGATGATTTTTTTTCATTTGTAAAGAAAATCAAAGTCCAACAAGGTAATCAGTATCTTTGCAAAAGCATGTTCTTAGCAAAAAGCTACAAGGAATGAAAACGCATGATTATCATATTTTCCTTTAGTAGATACTGCCACTAGCAGTAAGACATTCTTTGACTGATTCTGTTTGCTCCACTATTATGAGACTAAGTCTTTTGTTTTGCAAAATATCTACAAGAGCTTTGGACATGACACAATGGGATGCATTGTATGAAGAAGCCATATATGTTTTATGTTTAATGAAAAAAGTATTTCCTCCTTCCTTCTTTGACATTATGACACTCTTACTCATTCATGTAGTTGAAGAATTGGGAGTTTGTGGACCTGTTAGTATCAGATGGATGTATCCTTTTGAGAGAAATATGAGGACTTTGAAACAATATGTGAAAAATAAGTTAAGGCCAGAAGGAAGTATGGCTGAGGGATATGCAATCACAGAAGCTATGGGATTCTTCTCAGAGTATATTAGCGAGTTTGATGGATCATGCAGAAGAGTATGGGATGTAGAGGAGCATGAAACTTTTTACAATGAGGAGTTGAAAGGGAATGGAGTGGAGATTGTACTTGATGACTTGACAAGACATCAAGCCCATATTTGTGTCTTGGAAAATAGTGAAATCATCATGAAATGGAAAAGGTAATTGCATTAACCAACTTGAACATCCAATCACGTTCTTTAAAATATTATGCAATTACATTCTTTTTATTATGATCTTCTAATAAAATATTTGAAGAGGAGATTGAAGTGAGATTTCAACATTCAAGAAAGAAGGTATTTCATAATGAAAGAACGAAATACTTGAGAACTTTTCCAATGTGGTTGAAACAAAAGGTAAGTAATAATACCCTTGATTTTCATTCACATGTAGATTTGCTGGACTAAAGATAGTTGTAGCTTTATTTATGTTCTTCCTGTAGGTCATCGACTTAGTTCAAAGTGGAAGCTTTGAAGGTGATGACTATTTTGCACTTCTTGATTTGGCAGAAGGGCCTAGTCATAAGGCAGTTTCTCATCAACAAATGTGTGTCAATGGATACCATCTACGGACAAAAGATGGAGATATTGGGAAAAAAAAAAAATTGTGGAGTTGCAACATATTTCAATATGCTAAGCCAAAGTAGTATCAAAGATCAAAATCCAACACGAAGCTTTATTCGTTTTTTTGGAAAGATTGAGAAGATACTTCAATTGGATTTTGGGTCTTTCACTACCATCTTATTGTACTGTGATTGGTTCAAATCTAATACCAAAGGAAAGAATGCTACAATGAAAATAGATAAGTATAAATTCCAACTAGTCAACACAACAAGGAAAATGAGCTCTTCAAATCTTGATGACGAACTATTTGTCATGACTGCACATGTACAAGTTTTTTATGTGCATGACACAAAGGAGCAAAATTGGAGTGTTGTGCTTGATCACATTCCAAGAGCAGGGGCAGATAGTGATTCCATTGTTGATTTCTCTATGTCTAGAGATTTCTCATGCCCATCATCATTTCCACATGATATATTAGATACTTATGATGGACTTAGAGAGGGAGAGGAACCAATTTTAGCTGACTTGATGAATAGTGGAGATGATGGTGATGATGATGATGTAATCGATGAGGATTAAGAAATCATGTCACTTGGGTGATTTCTTTAAAACTTGTTAAAATTAGAGAAAGAGAGAAAGAGAGAGAGAGAGAGAGAGAGAGAGAGAGAGAGAGAGAGAGAGAGAGAGAGAGAGAGAGAGAGAGAGAGAGAGAGAGAGAGAGAGAAAGAAAGAAAGAAAGAAATTTTATTAAAGGTCCACGGAAGGCCATACATGGCCTATGGGACACAAAATCATCCGAAAGGAAAATACATCATCAACAATGCGCCAACTAGGTGGCCTCATCGTAATACAGCTAAGATGCCAAAAATGGCTACAAAAATCCTAGATACAAAATGAAATGAAATAGAGTACCAAAAATGCCTAGATACAAAATGTAAAATGTGAAATATGAGGAACATCATCTTCCCTAAGGGGTCTGTGATCCAAAGAAATGATGGAAGTCATGGCCATTGACCATGCCTCCTGCCATGAGTGTGAAGATTTGGGCAAGTGTCAAGTGGGCTGCTGGCGGTGCCAAGTCTCCATGGAGCAATCTCCTCCGAAAATCTGCCATCATCCTCCGTCGTCTAGAAATAAAGCGACGGGTACGGCCTCTGTGTAAGATCATCCTGCGGTGCTGCCGGATCATGTCATATGTACATCCTCGGGGTGGAACCATCGGTGCTCTCTGGCAAGATGCTCTGGCAAGATGGGCTATCTCTGTGCTCATGGTCCTGCGCCTCGTCCTGCTCCTCATGAATAACCAGGTCTCTGGCAGGGATGCGACGGTGCTCTCTGAGGAATCTCTCTCTGTATCTGGTGATCTCCCTGATGAACAACGCTAAGCAATACTGATCCTCATACTCCATAATCCGAGAGAGAGGTCTAAATCCGTGCCCAAATAAACAGTGAAATCTGCCACGGATCTCATAATATAAAGGGCATCTGCAAACAAAGTGCTCCTCAGTCTCCACCTCCCCCATAGTGCAAAAAGGGCATATCCTAGTCTCTCGCCTGGGTCTATGTCCGGTAGCTGTACGACGCATCCTGCCGGCCTCAACGTCTAATCTGTGGGAAGATACCCTGAGCTGCTGAGTGAGTGCGACATATGAACGCCGATATATCCTGGGGATATGATGAAGCCATCCTCTGAAATCCTGAGAAAATGGTCACCTGGCTGAGCTCATGTCGAGTGAGAGGGAGGCGAGGGGCATCTATGCTGTATCAAAATGGTGGCAGCCTATCCATATCCAAGCCCAACGAGGTGAGCCATGTGGAGAGTGTGTGGTACCAACAAAAAGTATGACCTCTCTCCGCTAACATCTGTGAGGATTTCAATGCTAGCCACGGTAATCGTGCTCTCCCTGCTGCTGAGTCTCCGAGCGCCCTGATCCTATGCAAGTATGTAACTGACTGAAATGCTGCATCTAGTACTAGGGGTGTAGCTCCGAACTCTACGAACGTAATCTGATGCGGTACCGTGGGCTTCGCTCTGATCAATCTGGAGAACAGGATGATCTGTAACCTCTCTACTCGTCTCCAATCTGCAACACTGAGATCTCCTGCCCAAAAGGGGCTAGCATACATGGCTGCAGGTCTCACCAGCGTATCGAAAAGTAAGGACTTCGTGTCGGGATGCTGAAAATGTGACTGTGCACACTGCCTCTCGAGAAAAGCCAAGGCGGCATACCCTCTACTGATCCTATCTCATGCTACATGCGTCATGGTGAAGACTGGACCTCTAAATGTGGCACCCAAATATGTATACTCCCTGACTAGCTCCACCTCCTGCCCATCAAATGTGAAAGAGAACTCGCCTCTCCTATAAACCTGGTATGACGTGTTGAAGACCATGACTTTGGTCTTCCCAAGGTTTACAAACAACCCTCTGTCCTGACAAAAGCTGTGGAGTGCATGGAGATGTGCCTGTAAACCCTGCTGGGAGGAAGAAATAAAAACCACGTCATCTGCATAGAGGAGAATCGGTATCGTGGATCCTACCAGTAAAGAACCTGTACCACCCATCGTTTGTATCTACATCTCTAACTCATCGATATAGAGACCAAAGAGTGTCGGAGACAAAGGACACCCCTGCTTCACCCCTATCGTACTGCGTACTTCCCCCGACAGCCCCGCCCGTTCCTGACTCTACCTGTGACTCTCTCATACAAGGCCATGATCGCCCATTGAATCTCCCCATCGAATCCCAAGTCACTGGAAGAGTCTAAAACACGGCACAGTGTCAAATGCCTTTCTGAAGTCCACGAAGCAACAATAGAGCCGTTGCTTACGTGACTTCGCCTCCTCAATCAAAGCCCTGAGTGTGAAGATATGATCTAGAGTCGAGTGCTCTGCACGAAATCCTGCCTGCCCTCTAGCTCTCATACCTATCGCCTCGGCATGGTCATTTATATGTCCTTCTGGAATGGTCGCATAAATCTTGGCCATGACATGGCCAATCATAATGGTCCTGTAGTTCGACGCCTCCAAAGGATCCCTCGACTTGTGTATGGGTACTATAGTATTTTCTAGCCAACTAGGTGGAAGACCTGTACAAATGGACTTGTTAAAAAGACGGGAGAGGACTGTAGCTAAGGCATCAATCCCATGGATTACATACTCCGCTTGCAATCCATCATGGTCCTTAGCTCTCCCAGTCTTCAAACGATGAGCTGCTGCTCGGACACTATTGGATGAGAATAAGGCAGAGGAGGTGGGTCTAGGCACATGGGATAGGTCTGGTCTGGAATATCATATAAAGTGGAAGTATAGGCAAGCCAAACCTGCGGGTCTGTAAGAGGAGTTTGAGATTTCAAGCGAAGGAATTTCTTCTAGAATTCCTTGGAATCACAGCTGAAAAGTAAACTTCTCAGCTCCTCCTCATTCTGGGCTAGAAATTGGCGCTTTTTGCATCGCACCAAACGCTTGTAACTCTTCTTGGTCTCAATGAGGAGGGGAGACTTCTCCTGTGTCTCAAGGTGAAGCTTCCTGCGGAGTTCTTTACACTACAAGGGCGGGCCTGACAAAATCTATTCCCCACTTCTAAAATGGATGGATGGACATCACTGGGTGATGTTTCCCAGGACGCAAATCCTTCCTACCAAAGAATTGGCATGGTTCACAGGTTTTGCAATACAAAGTGACATCCTTGAACAAGGTCGGCCAATAGTATCCAGCATGTAAAATCTTCTTAGCTGTATAGTCACTGGCATAGTGGCCTCCACAAAATCCATCATGATAATGCTTCAATACCTTAGGCACTTCATCTATGTCAATGGCCCGTCTTAGTACCCCATCCATGCCTTGACAGTATAACACCCCATCAAAGAGGGTGTAGCGCCTACTATCTCTGCGGATCTTCTTTCTCTCATAGTTAGTACTTTCTGGAGGAAAGGAGAAAGCAGTCAGAAACCTATAGATTCCACCATACCATGGATCCCCAACTTCTATGGCCGCTACAAGGGTTACATTGAGGCACTCCTCTAAATCAATCAAAGCATTCTTCAAGTTGGAACAACCCCCTTTTACAATTTTGAAAGAAAAATCATATTCTTGTAAAACTGCCAACCATTTGGCCAACCGGCCCGTGGGATTTGGTGATTGAAGAACCTGCTTTGCTAGACCATTGCTACAGATTATAATGAAGGACTTTCCAGCAAAATAATGCTTAAATTTCTCAATGCAGAACATGAAAGACAAAGCATGCTTTCAGCCTCAGAGTAGCATCGTTCAGTTTCGAGCAATTGTCGAGAAGCAAATCGAACGGGATACATGAACCGATCATCCCCTTGCTAGAGAAGAATACCTGCCAAAGTGTGTTCACCAAACCCAGGATTGATATAGAAAGTCTTTGACTAATCTAGATTGCGTAGAATGGGTTCTGAAGCTAGAGCACTCTTGATTTGTACAAACCCATGATCACAATCCTCATCCCAAGAGAAATCAACCCCATCTTTTAATAGCATAGTCATGGGTCGTGTCAAAGCAACATATTGATCAATGAAGTGGCGATAGTATCCTACTATATTGACAAATGAGCATACCTGATGTTTGGTTGTTGGCAGGGAGATTTTTAGGAAGCTTCTACCTTCTTGGGGTTAGGCTTGACGCCCTCAGATGAGACAATATGTCCTAGTAACCTCCCTTGAGTGGCTCCAATGTTGCATTTCTTAGGGTTGAGACTGCCATTCGCATCATTGACCCTTTGGAAGGCCAACCTAACCTTCATGACGTGCTCCTTACGTGACGAGAATATACAAAAATCATCTAAAAACACCTCCAAGAAATCCCCCAAATAAGGAGCAAACACCATCTACATAAATCTTTGAAAGGTAGCAAGAGCATTGGTGAGGCCAAATGGCATTACTTTGAATGAAAATGTCCCCCAAGGTGTGGCAAATGTGGTTTTAAGCACATCTTCTTCGGCAATTCTAATTTGATAAAACCCGGAGTAACCATCACAGAAAGTATACATCTCATGACCACTTACCTTTTTTCAAGAATGAGGTCTTGAAAGGGAAGAGGATGATGGTCCCTCTTGGTGGCTACATTGAGTTTCTTATAGTCGATGCAAACCCGCCACTTGTTATTTTTCTTTAGTGTGACTACCACTGGTGAAACCCATTCAGTATTGTGAACCAGAACAATAAACCCAGGTTCTACAAGTTTTTGCAACTCTAAGCGCAAAGCATCGATCTGTAGGGGCCCTAATCTCTGATACTTCTGAGCCACAAGCTTCGCATTAGGCTTCAGCTCTATCTTGTGCTCTATGGCAGTCACATGCTGAAGGTGGCGGTAGCTAGTTGCAAAGAGGTCAGGGAAATCTTTGAACATTTCTAGGAACTCGTCTTTCTCACTTGGAGTGAGGTCTTGGGAAAGCATAGATTCAAGCTGTTGAGGATAGGTGGTGGGGTCGGAGACATCCCCATCATGTAAACTTCCTCCTCTAAGGACTCCTCCCCCCCGTCTGATCCTTCCATTGATTCAGACACCGAGGATGAGAGAGTATCATTGTCTTGCTCCTCTTTTTCTTCTAGTTTTGTGGCACCTGGTTGCATTGGGATCTTCTCCTTAGAAGCACCAAAAGACATGTATCATGTCTTCCAATAGCTGACTCATCACTCTTTCTCAACCATGGTCTCTCGAGTATGGCTGGGTAACTCCTGCCTGTATCTTCAATGTCCACTACATAGAAATTAACGGTGGTGGTCAACCCATTGATAGTGATGGGCAAATCCTCAATGACTCCCAGGGTGGCGAGTCGTCGACCATCTGCTACCTTGATTCGAGTGGAGGAATGCCTTGTACATTTCAAATTCAATTTCTTCATGATTCGAGGCACCATGATATTACATGCGGCTCCCCCATCAACACAGACACTTTTGACATGGCAATTATCTACGATGACATCTACTATATGTGGGTGCCGATCAATTTCTTCAGAGATAGAAGAGACCTCTTGTACCTTTCCCTTTTTCTTGCTCCTCCTTGTTGAGAGCCCTTGCTGCAGCTCACGTATCACCTTAGGGCTTAATGCTATTAGTTGAGGAAGCATGATGCTCAAAGACCGATGAGCAAGGTCCTAAACGACCGAATAGTCCTCTTGCCCTAAGCCAATGGGAAAATCCGAGGGTGACCACTTACTTCTGCGAGATCTTTTAGTCTTCTCTGTTGGTGGGTCTGCCAACTCAACATCTGAGGGCTCTGAGAAGGACACCTTCTTCCTTTGCATTCGGACGACCAAAGAAACTAGCCCAAGGCCTTGTCAAAGGGCATAAAGATCGACAAAGTTGGGATGTGAGTAATAAACTTTGTTTTGTATGCATTTTTTATTTCAAGAATGTTTATGGCTTTGTAAAAGAAATGATAGTAGTGTCAATTCCCTGATGTGAGAATGGCACTAGTGCCATTCTTCTAGTTACCAAGTCATGCTTTTGACATGGTAATGGGAGAATCGCACTAGTGTCATTATTATCTCTATTACATGATTTGGATTAGAAGAATGTCTAAGATGATCTGGATTTTTTTATATAGAATTTTGTAGGAGTTTCAAGCGTATCGATGGGCACAAACTTTGCTACCAAGGACACACACATGGTCACATATGATGATGACATCTACGAACAATGGATTAGGATTTTGACCTTGGTGAAGCAGGGTGATCTTGAGGGTTGAAATCCCACAATAACATATATGAGGTGTCTGCTAGGATTGGAAGACGAAGATGTACGTGCACTTCAAGCAGAGATTGAGTCTAAAGAAGTAGTCTTGGTCAAGTCAAGCAAAGACAAGGACTCCATTGAAATGTCTCAACGGGCAATGGAGATTAAGCATGATAGAGCCCTAAAAGAAGCGCTCATCAAGGAGTTCAACTCACGTCACCCTTCGCCCCAACATCAAACATGGGATGCCCTTGCAACTTACTTCAAAATTGATTCAATTGTTTATCAGAGCTTCAAGGGTTCATGTGAGTCATGGGTCAAAGAGAAGCTGCAAGTTGGCAAGTCCACACCTGATTTCCCAAAAGCCGCATCAATCTATGTTGATTGGGTGATTAGTTCAATAGAGGGTAACAAGTCTACATCGCAGTCTTATTTTCCTTGGACAATTATTCAAGTGAACATGGAGATGGAGGGGGAGAGCTTTCTAGCACGTCACTCCAAGGGACAACTTCCAATCAGCTTGTGTGTGCTTGACACCTCAGAGGGATCTACCAAAGGCATGTGTTGGGATAAGAATGCCTTCAAGAAGTTGCTCTATGGCTTGATGAAGACCGTTGCCACTCCGTCACAGTATGTATTGCTATCATTTATGACAATGATAGAGATGGTAAATCTCGAAGAAGCAATGATAGAGGCTCGATTTTGGCATAGAAGGTTTGTGGGTGTTATCCATGAATCGGATAGTGCACAAAAGTGTTTGTCTGAGACCTTCTGTTTTTTGTCATTTGTCAGCTCACATGATGGGTTTGATGGATTTGAGCACATGTTAGAAATCACAAGGCCATACACAATAATTGAGGACAATATTCTTTATTCTGATGAGGGCGATGAGTATGAAAAAGAGGCGGTTGTGAAGCATGGCATCATCAAGGAGTGCATCAGGTGCTATTGTAGTAGGGAACATGAAGTTGTTGTTGACGTCTTTACTAATGGATGTGTGGCATTACAAGCATTGTCAAGCAAAAGAAAAGTGATCTCACTAGTGAAGACATCCCAACAGGCGACAGAGGTCGAGGCTATGTGTGTGGCACATGCATCAAATAATCCCCATATTAAGATTTGGTCTAGCATTGAGAGGCCTCTTGAGACACATAGAGCTGATTTACCTATCGATAAAGAAATAAAGAGGGTGAGCATCACATTGAAGACTTGCGACCTTTAACTGAAGCAAATCTTGAAGCTATCCTAAAGATTACATTGGAAGATTTGGAGCAAGGTCTTTAGCTACTCATTTATGCCTTGTGTATTCAGTTTCAAAATAATATGACTTTTATGGATTTTCTCGATTGCACATTTAAAGATATTAAACATTAGGTATGATAAAATTGTGTGACATAACGACATGGGGAATAGTACTAGTGTCATTCTCCCTATGTTGGGTTATACGTAAGAGGTACTATTAACATTTTATGCGACCTCATATGGAGAATGGCACTAGTGCCATTCTCTCTTTGTGGTTATGTAGAAATGGTAATACTGTTATGTTCCTTTCTTGAATCTATGTTAGTTGAAAGCATTACAGAGATTAAAAATTGTATAGTATTAACTATGCTACCAAAGTTTTGATTTGGGTGCTTTCTACAAATCTATTGGACCAAAGTAATATAGTATCTATGCTTTTAGATCATGCATTGTACATTTCTTTTGGGACATGGGGGGAGGCACTAGTACTATTCTCTCCTCCCAATGAGGGTATAGAGAAAGGCACTAGTGGCATTCTCCATAACCTTATATGTAAAATGGCACTAGCACCACCCCAAGAGAAGAATGGCACTATTGCCATTCTCTCTATGAGTTTAGAGAGAAACGTTTCACTATTTGCATTCTCAATTGACTTTAGAGAGATTGGCACTTAGGCCATTCCCCAAAAATACAATGGAATCAGTGAACGACGATGGATAATGTTCATACTTTATTGTTATTTATTAGTTTCATATGCTTTTGTGCTTCGACATTGTTGAATACACTCTAAAGAATCAAAATATTTCTATATTCCTCAACTTCCATAGGGACCAATGATGCATGGAAGGATGTGGAGACATCAAATGTAGAGGACAACATACCACCCAAAATGGGGACTATCAATTACGCAATGGATACAGGAGGTATAGAAGAAAACATAACCCCAAAAATGGAGAAAATTGCAAGGAATATCACGAATCCTATACTTTTAGAAGAGAACATGGATGAACATACTATCTCAACATTGGGGACAAAACTAGATAATCTTATTGTTGTTGCAAACATGTATGAAATCATAGCACCTGAAAATTTGGATGAGTCAAAAGCCAGCAACTTCAAGGAGAATTTGGATCTATATCCACATACAATTTCTTTGGATATGCCACGATTAACAATCATATTAGACTTGAATGGCCTGTTATTAAGTCACTGCCTATTCAAGTCTCCAATATATCCGTCTATTATGCATGGCAAAAATAGTTATATGGTTGTTCATCCTGGGTGCATAGAATTTCTTAAAATCTTGCTACAAAGATTTAATGTAGGTATCTGGTCAACTGCGATGGAGCATAACGTACTTGATATGGTAGGAAAGCTGCAAAATTATGCAAACGAGAGCCTCCCTTTCTTTGTTATATGGTCTCAGCAAGGATGCTACACTTACAGTAAGACGAGGATAAATAGGCCTGACAAGGTTGGTGTTGAGGCAATGTTCAAACCCTTAGCAAAAATCTCAAAGGCATTTGGATGTGATGCTAGAAGGACAATCCTTGTTGATGACTCCCCATACAAGGCTTGCATTAGCCCTCCATCAAATTGCATATTTCCTTCAACGTTTGATGTACAAGACAAGGATGATAATATTCTACTGAGAGAGTTGATGCCGTACTTACTACAACTCGATGAGACTAAAGATGTGCGCAGCATGATTGAGACAAATCGGTATGGACAATTACCTGTGATGGAGGGGCATAAGGATTTCAACCTTGTCCAGAAAGTAATTGATGAATGGAGGGAGGAAAATCATGCATGGTCAAGAATGGAATATAAAACAAGAAATCTTCCTCTTGCAGATCAACTAAGAGAGAGGGATATAGGTGATAGGGCAACCCATGGTGGTGATGGCCAGGTGCCTAAACTCAATGCATCCCAAATAATACTTTTAAGGAATGCTCCGCAACTCTCTAGCATGAATGCTATGCAAGTTTCTCAATTGGCTATAGACCTAGGGTACAAAGGTCGCTATATCAAGAAATACATTGCTAAGGGCTACATAAACCGACTACAGAATGCGTATTTTTCATGAAGGTACATATGTCAAAGTGTTTTTTGATTTTATCTCAATATATATAACTGTTGTTGTAGCTAATTGAATTTGTCTTTTGTGATGTAGATAGATATACGTTTTGTGATGTAGATAGATATACGTTCAAATCAAGCTTGAGTAGGTACATACCAGAACGAGATCCATTTGGACCACCAAAGTTACCTGTCCCTATCAACGAAGTGTTCTGGATAAAAAATGTGGCTTTCGAGGTGCATGAGTCAACCATTACAGGTGCTGGCTGGGGCTTGTTTGTGCATGGCTCCATCAAGATAGGAACTACTATTCTCCATTATGGAGGTGACAAGTACTCCTACAGAGACTGGAAGGAATTATGTAGAGTTCATCCAAGGCTAAAGAAGTACTCTATCCAAGAGGACCCTACTGTCCCTATGAAGGATATGGTGCATATTGTTGGTGATGTTCAATCTGGCAATGTGGCAGGATTTATTAACAGCAATAGAAATACCAATGTAAAGCCAAATGTTTGTTATGTATTTCCCCTAATGTTCCTCCTTGGTATGACCCCATGATGAACATAGATATTGCAGAATATGGTCACATTTGTATTGAATCCATAGATGATATACATGCAGGAGAGGAGCTATTTGCAGACTATGAGTTTTGAATAACAACATTGTATTTCTTTATACAATCATTACTTATGGGAATTACTACTTTCTTGCCAACTATGTAAATTGGTGCGTAATTGTTGTGTGTGAATAATATGCAAACATGTTCATAACTACATTCATAATGTATTTAGAAGGAGTGTCTCTCATGCCATTCTTTCCGGTGCCATTCTCTTTGGGGCTAGAAATTGAGAGTTTCTTTGGAATCATGATTTGTTTCAGGGATTTCAATGATGTATCAACAAGTTGTTATGTTTTCATCCTAAAGTGTACTTTTTTACTTTGCAATGAGTAATCAACATAACATGTAAATTTATCATTTTACAATAATGCTAGTTAGTCCAAACATTGAAAGTGCACAATAAATGATTGTCATTGCCACCTAAATTACATCAAATGCTTGTCATTGCCCATTGATTTTCCATCAACTACATATCTTGCATTCATTCTCCTCAACTACATATCTTGATTTTCCATCAACTACATATCTTACTAAGTTAAAGAGCTTGTGCGTTTTCATTGCAATACTCATGGTTATTAATTACACTCTACATTTTTTAAACGGTGTTTTGGAGATTTTCAAATGAGAATGCTCACAACAAAAGCGAGTCTCAATATCAATGGAAATTCCAGATACTCGCTTTTATAAAGGTGTTTTTGAACATCACTATGGCTCACGAGATGAATCTAACTCAAATGGGTTTCAAAGTTTATTATTTTGTTGATGATAACGTAGTTTAGACACTGATATTCTATTTATTATTTGAGAATGTAGTTGATATTTCACACTTCATGAATGGCTATCTAGTCTATTTTCACATATTTCTCCTATTTTTTCATTGAGGGGAGCTACAATTTCTTCCAAAATTGCCATTCTGGGAATTGGGTTTTTCCCGAATTATCTAATACGGTCTTTATTGTCTCCTCCTCCTTCACCAGTCACTCTCTCCTATTCCTCCTCCACTACCTCCATTGCTACATCCACCTCCCTCCAATGATCTTCCCGTACCTTCTCCTTCTCCTTCTATGAGCATGCCCTTTATGAAAAATTAGGAAGCCTAACATCCACCTCCTACATGCCCTTTGTGAAACAATAGGAAGCCCAACATGTAGCACACACTACATGTTAAAAAATGGCCTTCTTCCTTCAACACCTTCTTCTACCCTTCTCCTCCTCTCCACTACCTCCTTCTACCCGTCTCCTCCTCTCCATTGCCTATTTCAACCATTCTCCTCCTCTCCTCCTCCCCACTGGCTCCTTCTACCCTTCTCCCCCTCCTCCTTCACCACCTCCTACATGTTATCTTAGCAAAAAGAAATAGGAAGACCACATGTGGCATGCACTTTTGAGTCTATTTAGCAAGACATCATTGATTACTTTGACTTCTTTTAGTGCAAGAAAAGTTGGGGAAAGAGAATTCCCTCTTAGCCAATTGGATAATTCTTGAATCCTCAAAGGGTCAGTCAATCCACACACTTTTGATGTGAGGAATGAAAATGGCCTACTTACCATTCTTGTTCTTCCCATTTTTTGCCTTGGGGGCAAGGCTTTTGGGAGGGGCACTCTGGCCTTTGACCTGAGAAATTCTTCTCTTATTTTGAATAGTGGCTTGAGGCTTCACTGGAACCTCGGTATTCTTTTCCTACTTTTGAACCAAATCCATTGCTCAGTTTCTTGATCTATTAGTGCTTCATAGGCATTGTTTGTAACCAGAGGAAAGGTGCCTCTGTCCTCCCCTAAGTGTACCTTAGTGTTCTTCACTTCTTTTGCCACCTTGACTGATGCATTGCTGATTCCTTTTTTTGCAACCCCTTCTTGTGTTTGAGGTTTCTATTTGTCTTTTACAATCCACTTGGCTTTGGGTGGTTGATTAGCCTGTTTTGTTGAGGATGTTCCTGAGGTGTCTTGGATTTGTTCCTTTTCAAGGGACATTTTTTAACTGTATGGGAAGACAACCCACCAAGGAAACATGAGTTAGGTAGGTTCTTGTACACCAATGGTTGTTCCATGAATATACTCCCATTCTTATTGACAACTACCAGAGTGTCAGGAAGGTCCTCAACAACATCCAGTTTGACACACACTTGAGGATGTCCTCTAGGATTGATAAATTGCTCTTTTTCTACATCGATAGCATGCCCTAGACTCGTACAAATATTTGGATCTTGGTTGATAAGAGAAAGTGGGAGATCTGGAAGTTCAACCCACACTAGCACAAAGATAGATCTAGGTTTGTTTAGGTTAAAATCTTGGGACCAAAATTCTAAATATAGAGGCTAGAGTCTAGTGGTCCAAAGAGCATGGTGTAAAGATTTCCAAGCCATGTCTTCAATTTCAAATAAGAAGAAAAAGTATCCTTTTCTTAGAAATCTTACATTGGTGACAGCTAGACCTTTTCCAATCCAATTTTTTCTCAGCCAACTTTCAAGAAAGCAGCAGGATGTTTGGGTCCAGGAAGAAATCCTATCAATGCATGGGAAGAAAGCCACACAATGGAATGCTCTAGCCTACTCTTCATCCAAAAAGGAAGCAACTTCACCTTTAGAACCTCTCTTCTACTCTTTTTCACATTCTTTTCTTCTCCTCTCCTCTTTTCTCATCATCTCTCTCTTCTCCGGTTCCAAAACAAATGCAGACCCATTTGCAAAAGAAAACTTTATGTCACCTACTCCCACTATGTCACATGCATAGTCATTTCCAAGATGCACACAACCTGTCTTTCCACTGTCATAAGTGGAGAACCATTCCCTATGGGGAGTAACATGGAATGAAGCACCAGAATCCAAAATCCAATCCTGGGAATATGCATCATCTGAAGTGGTAAGCAACTCTGCAGATCAACTAGACATGAAGAGAACGTCATTGTCACTATCATGTGTGACTGCATTGATCTCCTCGATCTTCACTTTTCCTTTGTCCTCCCTTGGACTCTCTTTCTTTTGATTTGTACCCGAATTTGCATTCTTTTTCTTATCCTTTTGCTCTCTTTTCAGCTTGTAGCAATCCTTTTTCATATGGCCCTTCTTGCCACAGTGGTAACACTCAATGTTCCATGCCCTGGATTTGCTACGAGACTTCCCTCTTTGTTGGGACTTCCCCCTGAACTGTGATCTGCCCCTTTGCACATTTAAGGCTGTTGTTGCCATCCATAGACTTCTATCTAATCTCCTCGGCCAACAAGCTACCCACAACATCATCGAATTTCAGTACTCCATTAGGTGCAGAGTTACTAACAGCTGTACGGAAGGTATCCCATGAGGATGGCAATGAACATAAGAGAAATATTGCCTTAGTCTCCGCATCAAAATGCATCTTCTGAGCCTGAAGCTGGCTGAAAATAATATTGAATTCATTCAAGTGAGAAGCAATGGAGACCCCTTCCTTCATCTGCAGCTCAAACAACCTCTTCATGAGGTAAACTTTATTAGAGGCACTTTCCTTTTCATAAGTGGTGCATAGTTTCTTCCACAAATCTTCCGCAGTCAGCTCATTTACTACTGTGAAATAAACTGACTCTGCAAGATGAAGTCTAATAGTAGATTTTGCTAATGCATCCAACTCATTCCAATCATCCTCAAACATATTTGCAGGCTTAGCTTCAATCCCTGCCAAGGGTTTAATCTGCTTCTTTTGAATAAGCACATCCCTTATTTGTTCTTTCCACAAAGAAAAGTTTGTCCCATCAAACTTTTTAATGCTAAAAAACTCCTTTTCAGACATGGAAGAGGATGCCATGATGCAAATAAAGCAAAATCCCAAATGCTAGTGCCTATAAGAGAGAATCACACCAAATACCAGGTGCACCCAAATGTGTATGCCACAATAGAGTGAAATATCCCCAAAACTCAAAGCTTAAAGCATCAAAAGATGCATCTGACTCATGTGCATATACTATGCATCCATATGAGCAAATCTGGCCCAAAAGAAAATGCCAACTACAATGGCAATCCAAAATGCCAATAAGTGCCAAATGACTCAAGCATAAACACCGTCCACTAGCATATGCATTAATAATATCTCATCCAAGAGAGCATAGCACTATCAGTGCATCACCTGCAATGTGTCAAAGCTATCCCTCAGCATAAAATAGCATCCATGTGCAAAGCGTCCATAAAAAATGGCATCCACAAGGCAAATTGGGCCTATCAGCGCATCCAATAAGGACCGCAATGCATCCAAATGGCCTATAAATCATCCACTGTAACCCAATGCACACTACAAATGAGCACACATGGCTCAAACTGCAACCAGAGTGATCTGCATAAGGTATGCTCAAGAAATCATGGTCCCACGGTAATGACCGCTACTGAAAATAGAACCTAAGAGGCCTCAAAACATGGGCGCCATTGCATAATCGAACTCAGCAAGAAAATTTGCAAATATCTCTCTTCTGCAAGAACTCCAAAATCCCAACCGATGAGTGAGAAATGGGAGTCAACGCTTATCCACTGCCATGTGGCATAAATCTAAGGTTTCAAAACCTTAGAATGAAAAATGCATAACAGAGAGACGAAATCGAATACACAGAGTTCTATAACTCTGAAAATCCTCCACCGAATCACGTAAGAACTGACAGGTAGGGGTTTTTGGGCGTCTGGAACGCAATGGGACAGGCGGTTTTGGAAACCGTGGTCTCAATCACTGGGTCCAACACGGACCGAAAAACGTTCTTGGAAATAGAGCTGTTTGTAAACTCCACCAGAGTGTGAATGATGAGCAACATAGAAGTTTTAGGACCTCCTGAGTCCACCGAAACTGATAGATCTGCAAATGGTTGCTCCAAACTTGAGTTCCAACACCCAGGCAGAAAAACGCAAAAACTGACAAAGTGAGTTAGAAATCCAATGAAATGATCTCAGATTCAAGAATGAAGGTGTTTCCAAGCTCCTCAAGTGAAGTGGACACAAAAGCAAGCAATAGTTGCCTCTACAAGTCAATACGGAGTCTCTGTCATCGAATGGAACATGGAAAAGCTCAAAAAATGACTTTTTCTTTGAAAACACTTAACAGGCTCTCAAAACCACTTCGCAAAACCAAAGTGACTTTTCCAAAGGTTCCTCCAAGGTCTCTACACACTCGGATGCAAGTAAAGTCACCCACAGAGCTTCTCCTTCCTCCCACAGACAAGCTGTCCATGCACCAAATGTGCAAGAAATGGTACCACCAAGTACTCCCATAGGTATACAATCAAGGGTAGATGATGGATCATCTATTGGTGGAAATGATGAGCCAAATGTGGCTGATATGCAGGTGAGACAGCAAGCTGAAATTCCCTTGAGAAGATCATCTAGAGTGTCTAGACCGCTTGATAGGTTTGTTCCAGGGGTAGACTATGTGATGCTTACTGATTGCGGGGAGCCTTCTTGCTATAGAGAGGCTATGATGCACGAGGATCAATGCAAGTGGGAGTATGATATGCAATCAGAGATGAGTTCACTTATGAAGAATAAGACTTGGGACTTGGTTTCTTTGCCACATGGAAAGAAAGCATTGCCATGTAAATGGGTCTACAAAATGAAGGTCACAGGTGATGATGTGCCTAGGTACAAGGCCCGTTTGGTCGCTAAAGGGTTCAAACAAGAGAAGGGTGTGGACTTTGATAAGATATTCTCTCCGGTTGTGAAGATGACCACACTTAGATGCATGCTTGGACTAGTGGTAGCAGAGAATATGGAGCTTATGCAGATGGATGTCAAGACAGCTTTCTTGCATGGGGATTTGCATGAGGAAATTTACATGGTGCAGCCGGAAGGCTTTGAAGAAAAGGGCAAAGAGCTTTTAGTTTGTAAGCTGAAGAAGAGTCTCTATGGTCTTAAGCAAGCACCTAGAGAATGGTATCAAAAGTTTGATGCTTTCATTCGGTCCCAGGGTTTTAGAAGGAGTGAAATTGATCACTGCCTCTACACTAAAAGGGCTAAGGATAATAGCCTGATAATCTTGGCACTATATGTGGATGATATACTATTGGCTAGCAAGAATACTTATGAGCTAGATGCATTAAAGGCCAAGTTGCATGAGGCCTTTGATATGAAGGATTTGGGACTTGCAGGTCATATTCTTGGTATGCGCATCACGCGTGATCGGAGTAGGAAACTCCTTTGGCTTTCACAAAAAGAGTATGTTACAAAAGTATTGCAGCGTTTCAATATGGAAGGGGGGAAGGAAGTGAGTACTCCATTGCCTCCATATGTGAAACTGAGTCATATAGATAGTCCCAAATCAAATGAGGAGAGGGCCATGATGGCCAAGGTTCCTTATGCATCAGTGGTTGGGAGTCTTATGTATGCTATGATAGCTACTAGACCAGACATTGCATTTGCAATGGGAGTTGTTAGCCGGTATATGGCTAATCCAGGAAAGAGGCATTGGGAGGCAGTTAAGTGCATCATGAGGTACATGAAGGGTACCAAGGAGATGTGCATCTGCTTTGGTAAAGGAGACATGCGTGTACTTGGGTACACAGATTCAGACTATGCAGGGCATGTGGATAGTAGGAGATCCACTTCTGGTTATGTGTTCACCTTTGCAGGTGGTGCAGTGTCGTGGATGTCTCACACACAGAAGTGCATTGCTTTGTCTACCACAGAGGCTGAGTATGTTGTTGCAGCCACAGAGGGTTGCAAGGAGGCTATATGGCTTGATCGGCTAGTGGGAGATTTGGGGATTCATACAGGTGTACCGACATTGCATAGTGATTCCATGAGTTCTATTCAGCTAGCACGGAATCCGGTCTTTCATGCAAAGACCAAACACATTGAGGTCAGGTACCATTTCATCAGGGAGGTACTTGAGGACAAGCGCATAGAGCTTGTCAAGGTTCATACAGATGATAACTCTGCAGATATGCTGAGGAAGAGTCTACCTAGCCAGTGGTTTGAGTATTATCGTGTATTGATGGGCATTGGATAGTATGCTCACTGGTTGTTCTCTCTTAAAGGCACATTGTCCTTTAAGTGGGAGGTTGTGGGGGTTAAAGGTCACTGTGCCTTTACCCCGGTTATGTACAATACTCAAGCACATATATAAATGAATGAAAACAAAGATTAGGGTGGTTCTGCACCCACCAAAAACTTGTGTGGCTCTCTGTTTCTCTCTCTCCCTCTTCCGTTCTTGCTTCCATTGAGAGCACTCTTAGGAGGGCGGTATCACACTTGCTTTCTTCTCGCTTTATCTTATCTTCTCACTTTCTTTTCTAAAAAAATTTCTCCCCTGGGTTCCTTTTCCTTCGCAGCTCATTATGCTTTGTTCAAATTATTTTCTCGCTTGTGTTCGCACATATATTGAAACTAGTTGTGCTACAATCTTCATTTTGTATGTTACTTACATGTCTTTTTGGTTGTTTCTCATGCACAGGCCTTCTTTTCCTGTAGGAACATGATCTTCCTATGCTATGGGCAAACAAAACGACTACATTTCCTTTCCTTTGTAGTTTGCTTCCATTGAGAGCACTCTTAGGAGGGCGGTATCACACTTGCTTTCTTCTCGCTTTATCTTATCTTCTCACTTTCTTTTCTAAAAAAATTTCTCCCCTGGCTTCCTTTTCCTCGCAGCTCATTATGCTTTGTTCAAATTATTTTCTTGCTTGTGTTCGCACATATATTGAAACTAGTTGTGCTACAACCTTCATTTTGTATGTTACTTGCATGTCTTTTTGGTTGTTTCTCATGCACAGGCCTTCTTTTCCTGTAGGAACATGATCTTCCTATGCTATGGGCAAACAAAACGACTACATTTCCTTTCCTTTGTAGTTTGCTAACGTTCGCTTCGGAGGATCTAGGATGGAAGTGTGTCCTTCCTTCGTAGTTTGTTGTCGTTCACTTAGGAGGAGCTAGGGCAGAATTGTAGTTGCTGGCATCTCGAAGCATCTGATCTTCCAGCTTTCTTTTCTCATAATGTATCTCCCCCATGTGACCTTTACTTTGTAGTTCAATGTCATTTGCTTAGGAGGAGCTAGGTTAGAATCGCAGTTGCTACTGCTACTGGCTGAGAAACACGCTCTCTGCACCTTACAAGATGAATCTTGAGGTGATAAAAGAGCCAGGTTTGGCTCCAAAGGATACTGTCTATCTACCTTCCAACCCACACTAATCTTTACCTTGTGCTATTTACTCATATTCAGCAAAAGGGATATTCAAATTGATTTATAATAAAGGGCTAATCAAGAATCATTGTTTGCTTCGGTGTAGCCATTTTTGGTGAGGTTCAGGGACTTTTCCTTAGAGGGCTCACTATGTATAAACCCTCTATATCATGTGCATTCAATATTTCTAAAATCCCTTATCTGTAAATTTTTCATTAATAAAATGTACCCTTTTTCTATACAAATCTGTAAATTTTTCCCAAAATTGTTTTGAATACTCCCTTATGTAAATTAACTTCAGTAAAACCTTCACTTAAATTCACATGATAGGGTTACATATGGTGAGTGACTGCCCCAAAGACTTTTTTGTATATAGGTATCTTACATGACCCATAACTTTTGCTCAATGGAATTCGGCAAACTTTGTCTTCAAGTTGTAGTACGCATTCCAAACTTGAAAATGAGAGCAAAAAATTATGGAATAAGGATTTGAAACAAGACCGTTAAAGCATTACAAGTGCTATGTTGCATGTGAAGCATGCATCCTGAAGACTATATGATATAGCAATTTATTCAAAAACATCAAAATTTTGTTCTATATATACATGCAACCAAGTAATCATTCAAAAGTACACTACGTGAGCTTCTCCTCAACCCAAGGACACACCAAAATGAGAACATTATGCATGGGTTAACGGGCCTCCAATGTTGTGGTAAAGTGATGCATACCCATTTGAGGGCATGCTCCATAACTTTTGTTTGATTTGTTGAAAACCAAAACGGATTGAAATTTTGGAATCCAAACTATTGGGACTTGTCTTTAAACATTGATAATTGACATTGGTATCTAGATTCACCCTAAAATGGAAGAAGTTAAAAAAGTGTAATTGTGCATGTGAAAAGATAATTTTAATAAATCCAACACTATTTACAATTTTGAATTGTTTCTTTTTCCATGCACTTGCTTGCTATATGGCTCATATGCATGCCAAAGGTCATTGCATTTAATAATACAAAGAATTAAACCCGATAGTGTGCCCTTTGACCTATTTGTGTTTTGAAGTATTTTAGGCCACATTGCACTTGTTTGGGATATCCAATTCTACTGATGTGTATCGCAGAAGGGGGGGAAACCGGCGGCTAAAATTTCATGACTCTCACGAATTTTAAATTGTCACACCTCTCGCCCATCAAATCTTGGAAGATTAAGTACCTGCAACTTGCCCTCGCCCTACAAATGCCCACTCGCTCTACAAATGCCCTGCATCCTGCATGCACCTCGATGTGACCTTGTGCAGACTTTGGTTTGCCATTATCTTCTTGCGGGTAAGTTGTCTTCTATTCTTTGCTTGCCTCACTAGCTAGGTTCTTTGGCTCTATTCTAGACTAATTGTGGCCATGGCATCAATGGCAACATGCAACATGCCATGGCTTGCAAGAGAAGCAGATAGAGGCTGCGAGACAGGAAAGCTGAAAAGCTAGGTCAAGGCACAAGGAATAGAGTGTGGGTTGAGGAAAGCACTGGCATGGTATCGAATCAGCAACGAAAGACACTTTTGCAACATCTGCGAAAGGAGAAACAACGAGAAGAAAGAAGACTCCTTGTAGCGCACCAGCAAGAAGCGGTTGCAGATGCACGAATTCGATCATTGCCATCCAAGCAAAGAACACAAGCTGTGGTGTCACGATTGGTGGGAGCATTCGAGCCAATAACATCAGGCCATTCAAGTGATTACCGAGTCTCGAATCTTCACAAGCTTTAGCCTACACCCTAAAGTTCACAGAGTAACAGCCCTACCAACACCTCGAGAGTCGCATGCCCAAGAGGCGATTCTCTCTAACCTTAGAAATGGCCTACAAAAAGTGAAAGGGGTGCATAGCTTAGATCAACTAGCTACTGCAAAGAGGGTGACATTAGCTATTTTGGTGTCCCCTAAAACACAAAAATGGCTTGGGCGTACAATGTCAAAGACATTTTCAATCAAAAGGACCAACATGGCTCCAGCAGTTGAACATAGAGCAGTAGAAATGCATGATCATCCCATCCAAGAAGTCTGTGGGCTTCAACAAAATGCAAGAAAAGGAGAGACAACCTAGGTGTGAAAGTCATTGCTATAGTGATGACATTTTGGCACAAAAATACGAGAGTTTCTCCAAATAAAAAGGACATATGTAAGAAGTGGAGGGGATGCAAGGTGTTTGCGGAGCACATCATACACATGCTAAATGCAACACAGGCCAGTGGTGCCTAAACCAACCCAGTGGTTGTTTGTCATTGAGCTTTGGGATATATTACTTGTTTCATTTCTTACACCAGGCTTCTCAACCAAATGTGATTGTCCTAAACCATCCCTGTGGTGGTTGGAACATCATGCAATCGTAGGCTGGTTCAGCTCAATTGCCAGTTATGTGATTGTCCTGAACCAACGTGGTTGAACAAGACATTAGTTGTTGTCCAACCTAGTGGCATGGTTGAGCAGAAATTAACAACAATATATTTTGCAATATATTGTTATTTTACTAAACTAGACCAGTGGTTGGAACATCATGCAACTGTGGCTACTTAAGCTCAATCATCAGTTATGTGATTATCCTAAACCAGCGTAGTTGAACAAACATTAGTTATTGACCAGCCTAGTGGTTGAAATTATTGTGTTTCTTAGTACTTAATTTTGTTAAATTTAATTTCCTGCTATTCGGGTCATATACCACTGTTAAATTGTGAAATTCAAAAATGAAAAGCAATATATTGTTATTTTCTAGTGGTGAAATTCAGAAATGAAAAGCAATATACTTGTTATTGTCTATTATGTAAAGTTGAGACCATCAGGCTAAACCATCCCAGTGGTTGAAATTGTGATAGTGTCCTAAACAATCCCGGTGGTTGAAATTATGACTGTCCTAAACATGTCCTAAACCCGCCCGGTGGTTGACATGTCCTAAACCAGCCCGGTGATGACTGTCCTAAATAGCGCAGTGGTTGAAAATTGTTTTGCTTCATTATATACTTTAATTAGACTATGTTTTGTATTCTTTTAGTAGTAGCAAAAAGGGGTTTTATTGTTATGTTGTTCCCACATGTTGGGTCAGCAGATGGAGTTGTATCTCAAGTTTATGGATCAAAATCCCAACATTTCAATTGGGTAGAGGATCTTTGATCATTGTAAGCCTTGGTACATCAGGAAACTCAAAGAAAAGAATGTTTCTTGTTGCAAAACACACATAGACTTTGACCTAGCTGGCAAGCCATGAATGACTTGATATCTGGTCGTGTTGGAGAATCGCTCCATGGGGATCGATGCCCATGCCTCCTCAACGAATGCGCAGTCTGTAGGCCACATAGATCCTCATCGTGTGTTGCAAGGAAGGGCAGGTTTGGTAGCCTAAGCTCTCTGTGGGAGCCAGTGGTTTGTCCAAAGGGAGATCGTGAGTGGCACAGGATTGAATGCATTTGCGGCACATGCAAGCATTGCAGTTTGAAGTTGAAGAAGAAGACATTCAATGTCTATCCAAATGAAATGAGGGAAGAAAAGGAAGGAGATTTGAAAATTTCAATGTTGAAGGATCTGATAAAAAGAGATGGCTACTTTCATATAAGAGCACCCAGCCAAGGGAGCTTGTAGGTCATATGGTTCAATCCATCCCAAAATATGTGCTTCACAATTTCACGGCCAACTGGTAGGATAAGTAGTTCAAGACATGCCTTAATAATTTTCCCCATGACACTATTGTATATGTCATAGATGTTGCAGAAAATTATTCTTTTCAAGAACAAGATGAGATACAAAGTGCTCACTGGTACAACAAGCAAATAACAATTCTTGTGCATTTCATGTACAATCATTTGATTGATTCTTCCACGCCTGATGCCAATCTTCTCATTGCTAGTTTTATTAAA
This sequence comes from Dipteris shenzhenensis, assembly GCF_047967505.1. NCBI lineage: Eukaryota > Viridiplantae > Streptophyta > Polypodiopsida > Gleicheniales > Dipteridaceae > Dipteris > Dipteris shenzhenensis. The sequence continues at coordinate 25,125,611 of NC_141610.1, forward strand.
TTGTTTTTGTAAATCCCATGCTTGTTTTTAGTATATCCCAACAACCACCGCGCTAGCTTCCCATAATGAATCCACACATCCTACAAATCCATTCATCTTGTAATAATAGAAGCAAACCACCATGCTGGTGGCTGTTAATATCCTAGTGCAAACCAACCACTGCGTTGGTGATAACTTATCCTACACTACTATTGTGATATCCCTACACTATTGCCATGCTGTCCTAAAATTTATTACACAGTGCTTAACTAAATCAATGCCCTTTAGACTATTTATCGTTTTGTTAACCATCACATTTCATCCCATGCTTTGTTTTTAGTATATCCCAACAACCATTGTGCTGGTTTCCCATAATGAATCCACATGTCCTACAAATCCATTCATCTTGTAATAATAGAAGCAAACTACTGCTCTGGTGGCTGTTAATATCCTAGTGCAACCAACCATCGCACTTGTGATAAATTATCTTGCACTAATCCTACACTACTACAGTGCTATCCCTACACTACTGCTGTGATATCCTAAAATTTGTTGCATAGTATTGCACTAAATCAGTGTCCTTTAGAGTGTTATTGTTTCGTTAACCATCAAATTTCATCCCATGCTTGTTTTTAGTATATACCAACAACCACCGCACTGGTTTCCCATAACGAATCCACACATCCTACAAATCCATTCATCCTGCATTACTACCGTGCTATCCCTACACTACTGCCGTGCTATCCTAAAATTTGTTGCACAGTGCTAGTGCCCTTTAGACTAGTTATCGTTGTTAACTATCAGATTTCAACCACCGGGCTACTCAAAACATTTAAGTGCTAACATGGAAGTAGGTCGATACAACATAAGGTATTATGAGCACCATGAGAAAGTCCACAAGTCCAAGAAATGTATGCAAGATTTTTATTATTTTAAAATACAGACATTTTGCTCTTTTAAGAAAATTCTAGACTCCCAACTATCTTATCAGCCTCTCTATGGCAAGCATCTCCTAGCTCTTTAGGCCAGTCTGATGCACAATGGCAGACCTCTTCAGACACTTGGATTACACACTACTTGCTTGACTCTGCCGACTTATATGCGTAACTCCTCCTTTCACTTGGGATCCTCTTCATCTTCATCTTTGCGCTCTATACATCTTCATGCCTCCATCATGTCCTGCCAAATGAAACCTATATCATGAGCTTAACAAGTACCTTAAACAAGCAAGAAAAATAATACCCAGGGAAATTTGTATTCACCGTCTTTGCTAACTCCAAGTAATACACCCACCATTGAAGCCAGTCCTCCTTGCGCTACTTTTCTCCTTCTCCAAGTCTATTTCTGTGAGGATGCCATCCAACATCGTTTTCAAATAGAACAAAAGCATTCCAAAGTTATTTTGTCATATATTTGTAGTAGGTGGATCGGTGTACAGAGTTTGGATTAGTGTACAAAGCTTTGGGGCTAGATTTCATAATGGGCTCTTAGTTCTGTTTGCACTACACTTAAATAGGGAGAGAGTTCATTGAGCTCGACCTTCTCAATGTTCAATCTCATGTTAGTTTGGTAATCAAAATCTGTGAGTTCATTGAGCTTGACTTTTTAGTTGTCTAGTCAAAATCTTGTCTCACATTAGTTGTCTAATCAAAATATTTCATCTCACATTAGTTCACTAGTCAAAATCATTTAGTATCACATTAGTGATCTAATTGAAATATTTCATCTTACATTACTTGTCAAATCAAAATCTTTCATCTCATTATTATCAATGCACTGGCGTGGATCAAAGGACACTATCTAGTCACATAACTGAGAAAACATTGCCCAAGTAAACTCTGGAGAAGATTAACAATTTAATAGATTAAACACAGATTACATAGATTACAATCTCAAAGACTCCTTTACTTCAGATTACATCTCAAGGACTCCTTGTTATGCTCCCTAATTGTAGGCTCGGCCCTCCTTGCTCCTTTCCAAAATGGGGCTACCTCCTTCCTATAGGGGCCCGGCCCCTCCCTTCATGCCGCTTTCTCTTTCCTTGATTTGAGCTTCCTGGTTGTAGGTTCGGCCCTTCTTGCTCCTTTTCTGAAGGGGGCTGGCTCCTCCCTTCAGGCTCCTTTTCCTCACAGTCAGGCTCGATCTTGGCCTTCTTCAATTTGAGCTCCTTGTCTTTAAGATCTTTTGCCCAAATGGCAAATTGAACTACAACATTTACTTTCTCGTCGTAGATAGCTATAGCAGGTAGGCACATTTGATCTGTCGATGACCTTAGCAATGGCAAATGGCATGGTCTACATAGCGATTGTGTATGCGCACAAACACCCCAAAGCAAAAAACATGCACAGGGTGGTAGCACATAGGGCATTAGATACAATAGTCTTCTATGATGGGGGTATGGCAGACGATGCATCTTGAACCCTACTGCATAGCAAGATAGGCATTCGATTTAACTATTGCAGTCGTCAATACCATAGACTTGCTCCATACATGATGAAGTTGCCTCTTGATTCCTTCCTCCCTCATCCTAAGGCTACGCATGTTCTCTTCATCTCCTCCAATTTTTTCTCACTCTGTGCAACAACTTCATCTGAATCCCTTAGCATCTGTTGAAGCTGCGTAAATTGCTGAAAAACATCTTCATGGGCCATTTCTAAGACTTCCACTTTAGTTTGGAAATCTCTTAGGACAACGGATAGCTTTTCATAACTATCAAAAGCCATGGCAAGCTCGTGCACACATCTATTTTGATCTTCTTGCAGGGTCTTGTAGCTTAGTCTTTGGACTTCCAACAGTGTTTTAAAAAAACAACCCTCACCGTGGTTACTACAAATTGCTCCACCGTGGCTGTAGCAACTTGCTCCATCGTGGTTGCTCTTTGCATCATTCTTGGCCTGGGGAGATGCCTCGTTGTCTTCTCCACCCCGGTTGCTCTTTGCCCCATCCTTCCTATCCTTGAAGCTCTCTCACAGTTCCTGCATCGCCTTTTTGGTTTTTGCATCCTCCCTTTTTAGCTCCTCCATCATTTGGTCTTCTTTATTCATCAATGTGTTCTGTATGTTGCAGAGCCATTTGTAAAGATCCTCCTTTTTGGCTCTCTGATCTTCAAGATCCTTTCACATCTTTTCTAGTTGCTTGTCTGCAATGTCCCCATCATTTCTCACTTCTTTGAGCCTATCTTGGAGCTCCTTCATGCGCTTCTCTGCATCTTCTCTTCTTTGCCTTTCCATGTCGACCATTTTTGTAGCAGCCTCAGCTTGCTCTTGTGCTTGCAAGGCTCTTGCTTGTGCCTCCTCTATCTTGGTTTCTGCACCTTCCCTGAGACTTTTTTGAAGTTGCGCTGCCTTTGCTGCATCGGTGGCTTTCTCTTGTAGAAAAGTCACCTTCTGAGACATCTGCTTATCGTATTGCTCAAAAATCCCTTTGAGGGTAGATGCCATCAGGTGCATTTTGACCCCAGCAGACTGAGATGACAATTGGGATTTTCCATCCATGCAATTCTTTAGGTTGGTTAACACTCTCTTGGAGATCACCCTTGAGAAAGATACATCACGTCCTTTTAGTTGCTCTACTATTGCTTGAACTTGCCAGAACTTCATAGTTCCTCTCGTATCAGGATAGAAGTGAATGGTCTTCTTCAGACATCTTGGAGGTCTATTGGCAAACTCAAAATCTTAACTCCACAATCTTTACTAAACTGAGCATTGGGGTGTACATCTAGAATATCATGTCTCTTCCACTACTTCTCGAAAAAGTGTGCTTGCAAACTATCTCCAAAAATTCCTAGAGCATTTTCAATCATGCTTTCATTGATGGTAATCTTTTGACCTTGACAGATGCCCCTCCTTCATGTTCACCTCTTGTACCAACCTACTGAAGTTTTGGAGCGCATCCAAATTCGGCTTTTGAAGAGCGAGAGAGGAGCTCCCATATGTCACAATTTCAAGATCAGGGGAGGAGTGGCTCTCACATTGTGCTACAGAGGGGGAGGAAAGATTGTGTGAGGAGCTCTCAAAGTGTGCAAGGTCCATTACCAAAGGGGATAGAAGTTGCATGAAGAATGCAAGGGAGATATAAATGGTTGAGAGGGATAGAAGATAAAACAATGAAGGAAATATAATAGTGGAGGCTTGAGTCTATAGTCCGATTGCAAGGTAGAGAGAAATGGTCGAGAGGGATAGAAGATGAAACAGTGAAGGAAATGGAATAGTGGAGGCCAAGGAAAAAATTAGGGGCAAATTTTAGACCAAGGGATAATTTAGAGGCCTTGCCAAGTTGGCTAGGCTAATATTTAGAGCTTTAAATTTGATAAATTAGCCCAAAATTAAAGCTGGGCTAATTTTTAGAGCCTCAACTATTGCTAAGGTGTGTGTGTAGTCTAATCACCTCAAAAAACAACAAAACCAAGGATTTTTGTAAAGTTTTGAAGTATTTCATGTTCTAGAACCTCCCTTTTCTAAGTTTTTGCATTTCGACTTCCAAGAAGTGTTTGTTTTCAAGTTTTTTTTCATTGAGTAGGTAGATTAGGTAGTGTAGCACCCCCAATCACAAAAATCATGAACAAAAACGGAAAAATTGTTAGAAATCACTCAATCTCAGTTGGTGCAACTGTGTCTAGCTATCCTACCAAGTCGACGCTGTAGCGTACTGCACCGACTAGATTCCCCACCAATTGATGCGTTAGCTAGATCCCACTGGTCAAATGTTGTTGACCCAGTGCGGTAGCATTTCCCCGCCAACCTAACCCCTGACCACGATTCATCCTGCTACTCGAAGTTAATGCTTGTCAGAGTTACTTCCGCACCAATCTGACAGGTCGTTGATCGATGCTATAGTGGTCCCCCACCAACCGTTGCTATTTTACTATCCCGCTGCTGGCACGATGAAACTACCTGAGCTCTAGCCATAGTCATAATCATTTCTCCCCACCATCATGTTACTACATTGCATCACCCATCATTGTGAAATCCCACCATCCAGTGTTGTCTGTGTACTATGCCGTTGTCGCTATACTATCCCATCGACTCATTTTCCTGTCGACCGATGTCATACCGTATCCATATGCCCGTGGGGATATTCCGTCCTTTCGATTGCACCGACCACATGGCAACTATTTTCCCATTGATCGTCGCTCGCCATACATCCATTGCACCAACTGGTGCCATTTCCTTATCCCGCCGATCATTGCCGCTGAAAGGTTACACCACTGCCTGCCGCCAAAGCCATACTACACTGCCATCGCTATACATGTAGCCCATCGACCAATGCTATAGTGTTACCTTGCCGACCGATGCTATACCTTTGGGGTAGCTAAGGAATTAATAGAAAATTCCTGAATCTCAGTTTAGCTTAGGTGTCCCGAGCCAGAGGCACCCCACATGCACCTAAGGTCTGGAAGGATTTTGCCAAAGAGTCCAGTGCCATAGGAAAGCGCTTCAAGCTATGCTTAGCCCACCCTCCATCCTAGTTGGGGGTCCAACATCTTGATTCCTAGCCTCCACCCATTCATAGGACCCCGTCTAGAAACTCAATCTAGTTTAGATGACATAGAGTAGAAGATGATCTCCTCGATGCTTCCCTCTTCTTCCTCGACGTCATTCCAGGATGGGCTGCCCAAATTGGCCACTACTTAGCCAACGGACTACCCCTAAGACAAGACCTTAAGAAGGACAGAGCCCATAAACTCAATAAGGATGCAGCACCATATCAGCTAATAGCAGGCCAACTCTATTGCTTGGATAAGGATGGCATATTGCAAAGGTTCATATATGAACATGAATAGATCGAGGTGCTTGAAGAAGCCCACTTAGGAATTGCAGGAGGCCATTTCATCGCTGTTGTTGAGGTTGTAGCACGTAAAGTGCTGCAAGTTGGTCTTTGTTGGCCAACGCTCTTCGGGGATGCAGTCAAATTCATCAAACGATGTGACTCCTGCTAGCGCATACAAATCCCACACAGGGTAGACATGATAACCGAGATCCTGGCTGACCAACCCTTCAAGAAGTGGGGCATCGATTTCATTAGTCCCATAAGCCCAACTACTAAGGGGGCCGGGGCTTGATACATCATCCTAGCCACCGACTACTTCACCAAGTGGGTAGAAGGAAGGGCCATGGTAAAGGCAGATGGAAGATCCATCGCCAAGTTCTTATATGAATAAGTCATCATGCGGTTTGGATGCTTGTTCGAGTTTGTCAGCGACCAAGGAACCCACTTCCTCAATGAAACCATATCAATCCTGACAAGCAACTTTATGATCATTCATAGGAAGTCAACGCCATATTACCCTAGAGAAAATGGCTTGGCTAAAAGCTCCAACAAAACTTGTTGTAAGATTATCACATGTACGATAGAAGCCAGTCATACAAACTAGGCGCATAAGCTCATAGCAGTATTAGGGGCCTAGAATACCTCCTACAAGGTGGCAACACATTGTACCCCTTTCAAGTTAGCCTTTGGGGTAGAGGCAGTAATGCCGATGGAGTATGTAGTGCCTAGTCTCCGTCTTGCCATAAGGGAAAGACTCACGAAAAACGTGCTAGCCGAAAGGCTAGTTGACCTCAAAAAGCTAGAAGAGACAAGGTTGCGAAGAGCATCCTACACTCTTCGAGTAGAAAAGGGCCAATGTAAGAAATGGTTCGACCACAACCTCAAGAACAAGGACCTGGTAGGCACTCCTGTACAATGTCCGCAACACCAAACGTAAGCTTAAGTACCGAGGTATGGGTCCTCACCACATAGTTGAAATCACCCCCCAAGGGGCGTGCCAAATAGCCACCCTTGATGGAATGAAAATGGATGGCTACCTAAACGGAAGCAAATTGAAAAGATACTACAGACCACTCACTATCCCTACCCTTCAAGCTGTGCATAGAGAAAAATACCTCAAGGCAGAGGTGGCCAGGATGAAGCGCTAGGCTATCGAGGAAGCTAGAATCCGTAATGCTAAGATTTGATAGCATAGACAAATGACCCTCTATAAGGCAATGACTACACAGATTCAACTAATAGATGAGCTAACAATAGAGCTAGCCAGATTGCTTGTTCAGCTATAGGTACTTCGCATGTGCATTAAAGCACTTGTGGACCCAAGAGTGAGCAACAATTTCATCTCCTGAGAGGTATGGGAAAAGCTACAGGTATCCCTAACCCTCACTATTGCCTCAATAAGAGCTATAAACAGCCAACTTCTGCAAACCTTGGGTTATGTAAATCTAAGTTTAATGGTTGTTCATCAAGCTGTGGAAATATGATTTTATGTTCTCCCTATAGAAGCCACTGAAGAATAGATTATTCTAGGAAGAACCTGGTGCTACGCCGTCAACTGCCAAGTCGACTGGCATGCCCGAACTGCTTCGCTTACCAATGGTGGTCAAACGGTGATAGTCCCATTGTGTAGACCAAGCCCCCTTGCTTCGGCCCTGACCTCACTAATTCATGACAATGAAGCAATGCAGCAAAGATGACCGGATGACCCAGCTTCCACCAGCACACTGCCCTAGGGCCTAGCTCAAAAGGAGCACAAAAGATCGCCGTAGTGGTAAACCAAGCCATGGCATGCTCAACCCATGCCACCATCCTCCGCTCAAGAAATTCGAGAGCTGCAAGTACAAGATGCTATCCTCGCCGCCCAACATCATTGCAATCGCAACCGATGCCTGGAGAATGGTAACATAGTAGCAGCAGCTCTAGCCACCTCGAGATTGCTTTTCCCACGCACAAGCACTACCTAAAGGAAGCCGCGTCCAATGCTCTCATCCACTGCCACGCATCACCAACAGCTCGGGTGACCAAGGCAACAAAGTCCCCTAGATCTAAAAGAAGGCATTGCAAACCCCAAAAGCGACAAAGGCAACACCACAAGAACTTGTGTCTTGATAGGATACAACACCACAAGAATCTACCAATGATCTGGACATAGCAGGCTAGCCTCAAGGTACCGAATATGCAATGGTGCCACGGGCAGTCCGACTCAATACAAGCATCACCACCACCAGTCGAGAGATCCCACAAAAACCAAATTACACCCACAAGGAGCTACACAAAAACCTCTTCGTAGGGCCGAACACTTGACTACGGAGCCCGCTACAACAACAAAGTCAGACACGAAGGTGCCTCTAGCCTCTTAGGTAAAGAACAAGCTGGACAAGTGAGTCAGTATGGAAGGCATCTCACCTTAGAAGCCCTCACTATAAGAGGAGCTTCCAAGGCTGTGCACCTGGGGTGAGGCTGCGAACTACTAACTTGCCTAGGAGGGCTCTGCTCTTCATCTTCGGATCAATGATACCCAAGCCTCCTTGTGCATGCAGCATGATCACCATCTGCCAAGTACTCAGGCTTTAGTGTTTCTCGTGTTGTCCAAACTACCTAAAGGAAGTTCCGAACCAACCATTGGAGCTGCCCAATGCCTCAGGTACCAAAGTCCTCTGAGTTAGATCATAATATCTCCCAATTGATGGCAGAGTTTGCTGATTTGAAATTGCATTTGGTTAATGCACGACAACCTAGAGCACCAAAGAGTGAAGATAGGCCTTGAGATAGGAGTGGGGTCACGTGCTATGAATGTAATGAAAAAGGTCACTATCGCCCCAAGTGTCCTAGATTGAGAAAGAAAGAAGAAAAACAATTATCCTTGTTAGAAGCTTCTTCAAGGGATGAGAAAAGAGAGGTAATGATGGCTAAACGGGGGCGTGGTAAAGCAAAAGAAGAAGAAGAAAGCAAGGAAGAAGTAGATGAGGAACATCAGAAAGAGGAACACTGTAGTAAGAAAAAGAAGGCATCTAGAAGGAGAATTAGCCAGTCAGACTTTCCTTTAGGACAAGGAATTGGAAGCTATGACTTGTTGTCCGACCTTAAAGAAAAGGAAGCTCATATCACCTTTGGTCAATTACTTGCTTTGTCTCCAAAACTACAGAAGGAATGGGGAAAACTAGCAAGCACAAGAGTGTCAAAGAAGAAAAAGAAGAAAAGTGCTCTTCCTGTTGTTCAAAAGGTAGATATGGATGTTGGTGATGATGTACTTGTGGTTGATGTGATCATTGATGGTCAAGTGATTTCTAATGTGTACATTGATGGAGGTGCATCGATTAATGTCATGAGTGAGAAGACCATGACAGATGCTGATTTAAAATACTCTAGTACTACCTCTCCTTATCGCATCAAATTGGCTGACAACACTAGGGTTAAGATCTTGGGAGTTGTGAAGAATCTAGAAGTGGATGTATGTGGAATTTCTGTGCCGACTACTTTTCAGGTGATCCCTACCAAGCCAGATGCACCTACCTATCCATTGATTTTGGGAAGGCCTTGGCTACGCAAGGTGAAGGCTGTTCAAAAGTGGGATACTGGAGAATTTATTTTTCAGGGAAATGATCAGAAGGTGCGCTACAACATTAGAAGCCGCAAAAAGGAAGTTGTCAAGGAGGAGTCTTCAACATCAGAGAGTTCAAGCTCTGACTTAACCGATGAAGAAGAAGAGACAGGGTGTAGCTCCGAGGAGTCCAACTCAGAGGGTGAGGTGGAAGGAGTGGCATTTGGTCTTTGTCTTAGTGCTGATCGGGATGAGTCAGGAAGGAACAAGGTGGTGGTGCAAGAAGATCCTGTAGAGACACTTCATGTGGAGGATGTGGAGCACACTAAACGACGCCAACGCAATGAAGAGCTTCTTGGTGATTCTCTATCAGGTAGTGAGAAGCTCCAGTACTTGGATATGCTAGATGATTTTCCATGTCTCTTTGCAACAAGCTATTCACAGGTTCGACCAGTCTCTCTTATGGAGCACAAGATTGAGTTGAAGCCAGAAAGCAAGCCAATTGTGCAATGCTTAAGGCGATTGGGGGTGATCCAAGCTGAGGCACTAAAGAAAGAGGTAACACAACTACTTGAGGTGGGATTCATCTTTCCTGTTGATGATTCAGAATGGATATCTCCTATAGTTGTCACACCAAAGAAAGGAAATAAGTGGCGAGTTTGTGTGGACTTTCATCCTTTGAATGCATGCACTAAGAGGGATCATTTTCCTTTGCCATTCCAAGATGAAATACTAGACCAAGTAGCAGGGCATGAGATGTATTCTGTATGTGATGGGTATTCTGGGTACTTTCAAATTCGTATTCGGGAGGAAGATCAAAAGAAAACATCATTTGTCACACCTTGGGGAGTTTTTGCTTACAAAGTGATGCCTTCTGGGTTGACCAATGCACCAACTACATTTCAAAGGTTCATGAGTCAAGTTCTTGAGCCTTACTTGGGAAAGTTCATAAGGGTGTTTTTGGATGATTTTTGCATTTATTCTCGACGCATAGATCACATGGAGAAGTTAAAGATGGCCTTGGCTAGGATTGATGAAGCAAAAGGGTGTCTAAATCCTAGCAAGTGTCATTTGGCTCAAACAAAAGTAGTCTTGTTGGGGCATATTGTGTCTGAAGAAGGCTTGCAAATGGATCCTGACAAGGTTCAAGCAATCATGGAATTGCCAAGTCCTGAGAGTGTCACTGGTGTTCGCAGAATTCTAGGAAAGAGCAAGTATTATCAACGCTTTTGTGATGATTTCACAGAGATAGTGCATCCCATGAACTTGTTGACAAGAAAAGGAGTTTCTTTCCAATGGGGTGTGGAGCAACAAGAGTCTTTCCAGCAACTTAAGGAGGCCATGAGTAAGGGCCAAATATTGAAGCCCCCTGATTGGTCTCAAGACTTTTATGTAAATCCAAGTGTATCTTTGCATTCGATTGGTGCTGTATTGCTACAAAAAGGAGAGGCATGTAGAATGCAACCCATCTATTATGCCAGCCGATAGCTTACAGATGTGGAAACAAGGTATGAAGAAATGGAGCAGCAAGCTCTCTCTTTGGTGTTTTCCATCAGAAAGTTTCGCTCCTATTTATTACCTCGACCATTTTTCTTCCTTACCTCTTAGTCTGTATTAGCATATCTAGTTCGCAAGCCTAATCCTGGGGGGAGATTTGCAAAATGGTTGTCAGAGCTTCAAGAGTTCTCTTTCTCTTTTGTCACTGAAAATACCACCAGGTCCACTATGGCAGATTTGCTCACAGGACGGGAGGATCTAGGAGAAGAAAAGAAATGTAAGGAGAACATTAGAGATGAAAGGAATACACCACCAACAACTTTTGTTTTGTATTTTGATGGGGCTTTTAGTCCTTCATGCCAACAAGGAGCCGGGGGGGTAGTCTTGATGAATCCTGAAGGTCAAGAGGTATGGGCAAGAGGACAAGAGCTTCTAGGTATCACAACTAACAATGCAGCTGAGTATAATGCTTTGATTCTTGGTTTGGAGGGTTGTCTTCAAAGTCAAGTTAAAGAATTGGAAGTAAGAGGATATTCTCAGCTTATTATAAAGCAAATGCAAGGGCATTACAAGACAAGAAGTCCTCATTTGAAGGAGCTTAATCAAAAGGCTATGGCACAATGTAGTCGCTTTGATTTCTACAAGTTTGTTCATATAAACAGAAAAGAAAATCAAAGGCCAAATGAGTTAGCTAAAGCCATTGTAGTACCAGACCAGGGGGTGGTTTCTTGGGTAGACACTGGATGGCCAAAACTACAAGATGTTCAAAAATATGTGGAAGAAGGCATGTTTCCTCGAGGATTAACTCCACAACAGAAGCAGAGATTGGTTACTTTTGGCCACACCTCCATAAGGATGTATATGAATGTCACGAATGGAACCCATCAGCTTGAGGAGGTTGATGGCATGGTGATACCCGGACGCACCAATGAGTATCGCCTTAAATTCTTCTATGCTCGACCACCTTGAGGGCCAGCAGACCCTCTCTACACTAGAGAGGATCTGCTGGGGGGGGAAAGATGTGACGCCAAAAATTGATATTTTTGATTTGGCATTGGTATTGGTTTTCTCTATGTTTGATAAGAGTTTGAGTATCAAGTGATAGCCTAGCAGCTTTCACTTATTTTTATTTTCTATGATATTGTATGGGATGGAGAGGATGAGTGGAATGGCTCATTGTAAATACCATAGGTATGAATTATAAATACCTTGGTATGGGGTGAGAGTTCTTTGTGTATTGGATATTATGGAGTTTTTAGAAAATAGGAAGAGTGAGTCATATAAAGAGGTGGGCTCATGTCCATGTGTTCCAATAATATAAGAGAGGTCACATGCCAAGCGTGTGGAAGGCATGTGGAGGAGTGTGAAGTTAAGAGGAATCCTTCTAGAACTCCTATGTGGAATAAGGAGGATGTGGACATGTGGAAAAGAGAGGGTCCCTATGGGCTCCATGTGGGGAGACTCTTGACTTTCTCAATATTTTAAGAGTCTTGAGCATCTTTTGATGGGACACATGGCAACAGTAGCCAAAAAGGACATGGATGGTGACATACGTGCTTATGTGATTGATGGGGAAAGGAATCTACAGGCAGTAATTGTAAATGGGTGAAGGAGGGTAACAAAATCTCTATAAAAGGAGTCCTCCTCTCCCTTGTTCATCAATCTCTTCCACCATTAGGCCTCATGTTGCTGTAGCTCTAGTCTCCCCAAGCCTCTTCCATGAGCCTTCTCTCCTTCTTGTAGATATTCTCTTATGTAGACTCTTGAGTCCATCTCTCTCTAGTTTATTCTCTCTCTATGAGTAGTCTTGGAGTTTCCGCTCCCTCTTGTATGTATGAAACCTCTTCTTCTCCCTTGTGTTTGTAGTGTTGAAGAAAGTTCTTTCTATTCAGCCGCTCACTGTGCATACATGGTCCATTTGTTTCCTGAGCCACCATGAAAACTTCTTCCCCTCTTCTAGGCGAAATCTATGAGGGGTGGATCATTGATGAAGGTGGAGTTTTGAGGGAGCATCCTGCTCAGGCGAAATTAGCCTGGGTAGAGGATAGTTTTCATGATAGTTTGACCCCCTATTAGTGTTTTGCTCATAACTTTCTGCTCGATAGTCTGATTGTAATGAAACTTATATCAACGCGAAACTCTCTTTAAGGCGCATGTTTATAGGTGATTAGATCTTGAATCAGATATTGTTGCAAAAAGTTATGAGTCTCTGTGTCTGACAGTCAGTTTTTATGATAGTTTTTACCCCCGTCTAGTAAACTGTCCATAACTTTTTGGCCTCTTCTTTGTTTCTTACAAAACATATATCAACGCAAAGCTCTCTTTAAGGTGCATGTCTTTATGTGCTTAGATCTTAAATCAGATACTGCTGCAAAATGTTACGAGTCTCTGTGTTTGACAGTCTATTTTTATGACATTTTTTACCCCCTTCCAGTGAACTGTCCATATCTCTTCAACCGTCTGTCTGTTTTCAATAAAACTTATATCAACGTGAAGCCAGGCGCATCTCTTTTTGCTTGAATCTCTGATATCATGTCTCTACTGAAAGTTATAGGCCTCTATGTCTAATGACAATTTATGGAAGTGTTTTGAGTTGTGTAAAGGTGTCTATGAAGGAGGTGCAATGTTTCCTCGGAATCTACCCATCCGACCCAATCATCCCCTTTAAACTCCTCGATATATATCAATTCATGTCATGTTGAGCCGCAAGATCTTCTTTCAACAATGTATCACTCTTCTCTTTGGTGCAGACGGGCTCGCTGAGATTATGGCCTCTGCTGATCCTTTCCTTCTCCCTATGCTTGATTACAACATCACTTGGGATGTTACCATCTTCATTCTCATCTGAGGGAGGAAAGTATGGTGTGGTATCTTGGCATAAAAGATTTTTTCTAATGTCCCATTCTCAATGATAAATATCTTTGGCTGTCAGTTCGAAAGTAGTAGGAAGTGAAGAGGTGTGTGAAGTTTACTACCCCCAACTTCATGTCACACCATCCAACACAGCATGGCCCCTTTCCTTATTGGGTATCGTGTTGTCTGCGGCCTAATAGACTTCGCATTGACCATCGCCATCAAATTCATCACCAACCATTGGCATCAAATTTAGCATCGATTGTTGCCATACCAGTATCTTGTCAGTCGGGGGGATAAAATCTATAAAAGTAGACCTACCGCATTAGGTTGTCACAGCACCTGTTGCAGACAAACTCTATCAAAATTTATCCAGAAATCTGACAATTTCCTGCCCACTTCTTCTCCACCTCCACCAGCGAATTGATGTCCTCCTGTTCCTCCTCATCCACCAATTCCCTCATCACGCAACTTCCACTTATGTTTGCCATGGAGTCTGAACACGACTTTTTCGAATTCGAGACTCACCTGGATCTCCACCCTCACCCTATTCCAGAGGCCACGGGCCCCTCAGATTCCTAGAGCACTCCTTCGGCCACAATTTGAATGCTGGATGAATTACCCTTGAAGGACTTACAACACAAAGAAACCTCCACCAGACAAGTGACTCAACCAGCCACGACAGGCACAACCCCCACAAAACACAAAAGTGCACCCCAGTGCCACCGTTGGCAAATACAAGATCATGCATTCACAAGCGCACTCGCCATTGGGAGAAGCATGGCTCCAAGAGCTAAATGCTTGCGTGATCCACTCATGCTTTGCCTTCAAGGGTTGGGACTACACCCTCCATTACCACACCACAGCAGCATACGCCGCCCTCCAGGATCTGGCAATTGTGGAAGCACTTAAATTTTCAAGCTTGTAGAGAGTAGCAACTTCTTCCCATGCCACCTAGACATGATGCTACTAGTAGAATTCCTCAAGACATATGATAGCAACACCAACATCGGTGTCTTGAGAGATGCAGTAGGCAACCCCCAACACTACCAAATCAATCAGAACACGGTATGGGCAGTATTCAACCTGCCAGTGGTGTCAGAGAAATATTCTAGGCAAAAGAAAAGCCTCGACTCCCTAAACATGGTCTGCCCCTACCACTGCCACAAGTGTAGAGGCTGCATCTAGTTCAACACCATCTACAAGCCCGAGGTAGAGCGCCCAACAAGAGCCCTGCAATGGCTCACCCAAGTGAAGCACATGGATCATTATCAATCCGTGGTGCCCAATGTCTTACTGCGAATGGTGAACATGCAGTAGATGAACTGGGCTAATTACTACTATAGCCAGATGAGAGATGACCTTAGCACCCATGGGGACATCATCGGAAATCCAATGATGTACATGTCGGTCCTCTATTACCTCAAAAGTCAGCATCCGCCCATTAGCTTCAGACTCACCATGAAATCTACCATCAGTCCAATACAGACTGTGCAAGAAGAGATAGAAACCAGGCCCGAGAGAGTGAGGACAATGCCAAGTGCCACTCCGGTCACCCACGTGCAACTAGAACCAAGTCAGCTGCTCAACCAATATGAGAAAAGCTAGTTGCGCGAATTCGTGCAACGACAACTATGCATGCAATGGCTAGGTCCTTAGGATAAGGGTAAACAGGTGCAAGGAGGGCCTATTCTCATTGAATACCTCCAAGGCGATGACACCATTGAAATCGGCCTCCATACAGGAGCCGAAACTATGCCAACAACCCAACTACACCCTTCTTCTCAGTCTCCACCAACCCTCAAGAGATAGCATCCTTTACCATAGGCACCTCTTCCATGCCATGGGAGGGCCTAGTAGAGGCCATACAATTTTGTAGCGCACCCCAATACAAGGCACTGGGAGGCTATAGCCATATAATGGCAGAATAGTTGTCATGCGCTAACATCATGGAGATGAACCTCTTTGAAGCCATGGCACAACTACCGCAAGTCACCCACATGATCTTACAAAGGAGGCAAGAGCAAGCCTCACAACTCTCCTCCAACCTCGTCCAAGCCCAGCTCTCGGCACACAAAAGCTAGTCGACAATGGTCGCAACTCAAGCAATGGGCCAGGCTGCACTACACCGAGCCGAAGAGTACCGGGCTAAGGTGGAAGATCTCGAGTTCACTCTGACGAAAGTCAAAGATGACCTCGCCACTAGTGAATCCCTGGTCTAGACATTTATGGAATGGCAAAAAAGGAAGAATCAGCCCTACGCACAACTCTGGAGCAGCAAGCATAGGCAAAGTAGTGGTATGCCTGCACCCAGGAGACCCACAACGAATAGATCCACTCCCTATAGGATCTACTGGCATAAGAGAGTAGCCTCACGGTCTCCCTCCAAGAAGAGATCGAAAGACAATGTGCCACTGGCTACTCGAAGGAGTCAGGATTGGAAGACCGTGAGTAGCAAGATTTCACAATGTACCGGGAGATGTTTGCACAGTTAGCCACATATACACTTGCAACACGCACCATCACCCAAACCCTCCAAATGCACTTCGATGCACTCCGTGCACAAAACCTCACCTTCCACCTAGACCTCACTACTCCAATACCGCCCAATGCCCTTCAAACTATCCTCCGTCATAATCCCGACCACTGTCGCCCCATCTTAGCCATGTCGTATTTTTCTCTTGACCTTCAGCCCACCTCCCTATCTCTTCTTCACCCCTCCGATCTTCAAACCCTATCCTCCCATCCCATTCTTCTCAATTTTCAAGGCTGGTGCCGTGTCATCACTCACTGAGTCCCTTAATTATCCTATGGATGATGAAGTGATGGAACTTGCAAAACCCAATGAACTCACACCATGGATCTATACTCCAAAATTCTACATGCAGACATAAATGGGATGTAGACCTATGGCCGAGTCTCTGCAGTCCAAGCTCAAGGACACCTTGCGGTCTACTAGACCACCACCTACCATCCCCTCGGAATAATAGTACTCTTTAATCGGGTGCTACAAGCTCTCCAAGAATCACTTGAGTCCTTGGTGAGCAATTTTGAAACAATTCACGTAGCATACTCTGAAGAAATAACCAAGGACGAAGAACAAAATGTAATCACTCTCTTTCATACCACCCCCCCTTGCAGATATTCCATTACCGCCTCCACACATCATCAACCAACTAACATGTCATCAGCATCTTATCCCCTGCCACATCAGCACGATTGGGAGAGTGCCAAATCATCAAGGTTATCCACAGTGCCACATCAGCATTGACTAATCAACAGCCACATAGGCTATTTGATGTCACTTGCCAGCTATCGTTGCCATGTCATCATGGTTACTGTGATGTTGGTTAGGTCAACCTGACCTTGGGTTAGTTAACTTGACCCTAGTTAGGTCAACCTAACGTTGGGTTAGGTCAGTCAACTTGCCACGTGACCCTTGCCAAGCACACCCCTTGCTAAGCACAGCTGCCATATCATCACCGCATAAGACTCACACTACCACATAATCATTGAGCACTTTGCACCTTTTTTCCCCTCCACCTAGATCAAGAAATAAGAATTTGAGGGTGCTCCAAAAAGAAAAATTGCTCGATTTTTTGTGCTCTAAGCACTCATCACATCATGTGCACATTTCGGTGTAGGTATCACTCACTTTTGAGCCTCGTTGATTCTGTAAATGACTGAGTAATCAATGTGTCTATCTCCTGTGTATTTGAGGTTTTCCATTCTGATTCCTTATCAAAGATTGGAGATAATGACCTTGTGGTTGATGGGATCATACAACTTGTGTTGTCTTCACTGTAGCCATGATGCATTTAAGTGACATTGCATCCAATTTTTTGCGATGATCGTCATATATGTGGGCATATGCTATGCAACCAAATATGCAGAGATGCCCAATGCATGGCTTGTGTCTAGTGAATGCTTCATAAGGTGTCATATCCTAAATTGGTTTGGTCGGAAGCTGATGAAGCAAGTAGTTTGTAGTGGCTATTGCTTCTGCCCAATACTAATTTGGAAGATGCTTCTCACTAAGCATTACTATAGCACTGTCTACTAAAGTACCATTCTCCCTTTCAGCTCTTGCATTCTACTAAGGAGTACCTACATAAGTGAATTGTCTTCGAATGCTGTGACTTCTGCAAAAGTTCATGAATGCTAAGACATGTATTCACCTCCTCTGTCTGATCTCATGACTTTGATCTTTCTGACTGTCTGGTTTTCAACCATGGCTTTGAATTCTTGAAATCTAGAAAAGACCTTTTCTCTTTCAGAAAGTAGACCCAACAATATCTATTCTAGTCGTCGATGAAAGTCGAGTAGTAAAGTGAACCATTGATGCTACGGGTTTGGGCATAACCCCATACATTTGTATGTATCAAATCAAGAATATCTCATGCTCGAGAGGTACTTCTGCCAAAGTTGGTTCTCTTTTGTTTGCCGAAGTAGCATGCTTCACAAACTTTTCCAAGAAATTGTAGCTTAGGAATCCCAATTGCCATATTCCGATTCCTGAGCTCTATCAAGCTTTTGAAATTGACATGTCTATTTCTCATGTGCCATTTTGTGGATAGTGGTATTTGTTGTGATTGATCTGACATGGCATGCAAATCTGGTATTGTGGCTCGCATTCTAAATAAGTGTCCTTCCTTGATTGCTTTTCCTACTAGCTAAAATCCTTTAGATTTTTCTTTGATAGTGCATTTGAATCTCCATTGATCGAAGATGACTCAGTAGTTGTGTTTCATCATTTGACCTACTAACAAGAGGTTCTTGTTGAGCTTCGGAACATAGAGTACATCTTTCACCAATCCTTTTGTACCAGTGAAATTGTTCACAGGGACAATGCCTTTCCCTTGAACTGGATTTGGTGTATTATCTGCTGTGTAGATGACATTCTTGATGTTGATAATAGGATGGATCAACTCCTTTCATATCTATATATTGCCAAGCAAAGACATCTACAAATTCAAGTAGTAAGTCCTTTAATGATTCCTTAAAAGTATTTTCCAACAAAGAACTCACTCGCACCATTTTCGGACTACTTTCTATCCCAAGGTTCATTTCTTGAAGTTCATCCTCTTGAACTCTCACACTCTTTTTGAGATGGTCTTCAAAAGCTGTTTTTGCTTGAACAAATGCTTGAATATATGGTGTACCATATTATTCTTCTTTCTCCTCATCAACATCCCATTCTTTGGACTGCTTTCTATTTTTGTTGTGTTTCTATTCTTGCTTCAGAATATCAGTCACTGAATTTGAATCTTTTGGAACTGCAGCCACCCGACTTGAACAAGGATCAACTGCTTGCTTTTTAGCATAGTTGTGTATAATTCTTTGCACATCAATCTCAAATATAGGGATTAATGATGGATTTCTTTGAAGGAAACTTTTTTCCTTTCTAAATAGTGACCTTATCCACTCCCCAATCCTGCTTTATCTTGGTTGTTCAAAACCAAGGTCTACCCAACAACATTGAATAAGATTTGTCCTTCCCTTCCAAATGAAGTACCACAAAGCTTGCCATGTAGGTCGACGATCCACAGACACTAATTTGTTGGTTCCTTACTATTCCAAGTGGCTAAATCCGTCTGTGATCCACCATCTTCACTTGAAAAGGGGCTGGTTGTAAGGCATTCACATAACTTTTTATATAATTCTTTGGATAGTATGTTCACACCAAACCCACCATCCAATAAAACTTCTAGTACCATTTGGGATTTATACTCCACTACATTCATAGGAATAGTGTAATCTACATCCTCTATTTGGGTTGAGTTTACCTCGGGATCCTCTTGTTGGACTCTGAAGACTTCTTCCTCCATTACTTCCGTAACTGCTCCAGTTGCCTTATTTATTGGGCTTGTACTTGTGGCTCCCAACATAGACAAAAGTTGGGTTTTGAAAGCTAGGACCAAATTCAAGATTTGATCCAAAGTCACATCAATTTTTGCCTTTAACAAATTCTAAAGAAGCTCCTTCTAGTTAGCTCCTTTTGTATTAATATGATGTGCCATTGCATCTACCATCGAGTGATCACTTTGTGCTTTTGCTCAGAAACAATACCCTTAACTGGCTGTGCTGCACTCCTTTGAACAACACCCACTTGCTCCTTCTTCTCTGGAACTAGCTTTGCCTCTTCAGGTTATCCTTTTTCCTCATCACTTCTTACTACAAGCATTTTTGAAACTATCTTCTGGTCTGTGAAGGTAACCTTTTCTTCTGTTTACCTTCTTCAACAACATTAACTTCCTCAATAACCTTCACTAGATTTTTCCAAACATGATCTTGCTCAACCCAATCAATTGAGTGCTTTGACTTGTCTTCCTTAGGCAGCTTTTTATTCCCATGGATCTCCCCCGCGAGTGCCTTAGGAAAGCCTTGTCCTTTGGACATCTCGGTCTCCTTTTCACAACCTACATAGTCAATCATAGGTCACTTGCAAAGCAGTACTTAGATCTACTGCCCCACTTCGAGCAGGTTTAGTACTTTCTTTAGCTTCCTTTCTTAAAATATTTTCATCAATTTGTATAATTACAGCATTTGCCTATGCCAGTGGTTGTTGATTTTGATTTACTAATTGTTGTTGTTGTTGAGGAAGATTCTGGTATGGTACAATCAATATCCCATTATCATTCCAATGTTTGCACCAAAACTCACATCCCAGTCCTTGTTTATGTCCTGGTTATCCACAATAGGTACAATCTCGAGTGGCATTGTTTCTGTTGTATGGACAAGATTGGTTCCCCCAATTTGGATTAGGTGGACTCATTTGTTGTTGTGGAGCATTCACCCCTACCTAATTTGCTACAGGTGGTGGTGATGCTGTTGTATTGCTTTGCAAATGATGAGGGAGTCTCCCCCTATAATTAGGATTATACCAACATCCAACATTATCTTGATTTTTTCGAGAACAGTACTCACAACTGAGTTTTTGGGTTGAGCTTGCTTCCGCCAGTCCCATTGTCTTCAAGTGTTTCTTGATCTTCTTCTCGAGTGTATCCCCCTCAAAAGATGCATAATTTTATTTTTTCTTCTTAGGCTCCTTGAACCTCAGCTTCTTCTCCTTCTTCTTGTTTTGTGTACAATGATGCGATTGATAAATCTTGAATGGATGGTAGATTTGCAAGTAGAGAATGAAAGTTAGACTTTCATTAAATTTCTTGTAACTATTGTAAGTAAGTTAGAATTGTTCTAATAGTACCATTTAGAATTGGATAGGTTGAAAGTCATTAGGTGTTAATTGACCCAAAATGCGAAGATTTCACCGTGATGTGACTCTAGATAGCATGAGATATGCCAGCCCATGCGTGAATGCTTCCTGAATGACCACCACTGCTTTGGTTGAGATAGTGCATCCTTGTGCCTTGTGTCCTATGACAGTGTATACTAGTGTGATTGGGAAAGTTATCTTGTGGTCCCACTTGCCATTCATTGGTTTTCTTTGATATCTTCTCCTACATAAGACAATTGGTTGCGATGTCATGTTGATGATAGCATGGATAGCTATAATAGTTCCATTAGTTGAGGAGCGGTTGATGTTATTGACAGTTGCAGTTGCACCATTGGCTGCTCAAATTGTCAGGTCAATGTTCTCAGTGATGATAATTCTATCTCCATTTGCAATTTTACTAATCTCATGGAATTTTTTGTCATCTAGCCATTCTTTTAACAAGGGCTCATCGGTTGCATTTCTAGTTGGCAAGAAATGATATATCTCAGCAGGAGAAAATAGCTTGTGTAGTATTTTTAGATCGTATTCTCTGGCATCAAGGCAATGGGAGCATATTATTGTAGTATTGTTGTCCACAAACTATTTTGCTTGTTCTTCATTGATCATGATGCTACCGAGGTAGTGATGTATCTCTTCTATTGTCAGTTTTCTATCTCATAGGATGCTTAAAAAGTCGGATGAGATGATGTTTGACTCAACCGAGTATACCAGATGGATTAAAGATAAAATGCCACAAGAACATCTGGAACTGGAAATAAAAGAGAATTGGGCACTCAACTGGGCAATCCCTCTGAGTGAAGGTTGGGTTGATGGGGGAGATTATTTTCTCTATTTCATCAATTTCAAACCAACGTGTTGATGTGACCTCATCAACCGTTAGTGTCAAAAACAAGTTTTGTAATCCCCACACATCAACCATTGTAATCATGTCTTTCAAGTTGCGATGGTCCCATGATGGTGATCTTTTTAGGGTTGTGGGTAGCTTGTATTTGAGAATATTTTTGTAGACTTCTTGTTTTGTTGCATTTTTGTTGGTCTTCTTAAAGTTATCTATCTCTCTTTGCAAACAAGTTGTCTAGATATGGTTTGCGACTTGTTTCAGTTGGTACATGAGCAATAAATATGGCTTGTACAAAGTGTAAAACAAGAAGAGTGTCCCAATCCTCATTTTTAGGTAATTTGCAAACCATATATCCCCATCATAAGTGCTATGTCTGAAAGGGAACATGAATGGAAAGAGCATGATCTCTATAGAGATATCAAGGCACGATGTACCAGGTGCTTGTCATCCATCTATGTAGAATGTTCAGGGCCTTTTAACTACCATACCGTAATCTCTCAAGAAAACTGAAACCATTTCGTGTCTCTTTTCTTATATTGTGTTTGTGTAGCTGTGGGGACCATGTTCTCTAAGGCTGAGTAGGAATTATGCATTTTAGCAGTCGCCATGAGATCGAATGGGGTATCTCTCAAGTGCCTTGAGATGATCTCTAAGACTGAGTAGGAATTCTGTGTTTCAGCAGTTGCCATGAGATCAAATGGGCTATCAGTCGAGTGCCTTGAGATGATCTCTGCTACAGCTACGGCTTCAGCAAAAAAAAAGAGAGCAAGAGAGGAAAAGAGAGGAGAGAGAGAGAGAGAGAAAAAAAGATAGCAAGAGAGGAAAAGAGAGGAGAGAGAGAGAGAGAGAAAAAAAGATAGCAAGAGAGGAAAAGAGAGGAGAGAATGGGAAAATGTTGCAGACCATTACAAGGCACATCCAAAGTTTTGAGATCTAATCTACATCTTGCCTCTCCACAAGTAGAACACTCTCTTGCCTCCTTATGTGGTCCACGAAACAGAATGCAATCATTGGCGCATGCGTGGATGTGCTTGTAATCCAACCCTCCAAGAGAGGTCACAGGTTGCCTTGCCATATCTCTTGAGGTCAGTAATTTATCTCCCTTGGAAGCATTTTAGACAATAGCCTGCATGTGAAGACCATAAATGAGAAAAAGCATTCCAGTAATTGAGCCATTATGTTTGCAAAATAGACATTAAAGCTTACTTGAGTAATGCATTCAAACTTGCAGTGCTCCATCCATAGATGGTATGCAAGTTTAGTAGGCACGTAGAACAGAGAATGTGCACCCCTCAAACACTAGTGTCAATGTTGTAATAAAAAGATCGTCCTGCTCCATGCTATCACCTCTCAAACACTGGTATCGATGCTGCAGTAAAAAGATCGTCTTGCTCCATGCTATCATCCCTACCTGAGGAATGATGGACAAATAAATCTCGCACCATATCATCGAACACCTCCTCCTCCACGGCCTCATGAGGTAATGGTGGAGGGGCTACTATCACCCCATCACTCCATATACATGTACTATGTGTCCCATAGGAGCAAAAATGCACTGGGTGAATGGGTGCCTTGCACGTACACCTTGAATGATTGGATAGTCATGAGAGGATTTACCAAGGGTCCACATAAGCTTCCCAAGAGCAAAAGAGGTGATCTTTTGCATGAATGGAAGGGCCGCATCATGAAGTTCAAGCTTAGGAAGAAAGGATTGCTTGCAAAGGTGCAACACATCTACATGGGGAAGGACATGCACCTTCCTCCGTCAAGCAATCAATTGACAATACCATCGCATTGTAAGTCTCCATTTTGTGTAAGATTTTAAAGTGTAATGAGTCAGCTTGAAATTATATTTTGAAATAGAACCAGTGTAATGAGTCAGTTTGAAATTGTATTTTGAAATAACACTTGTGCATAGCAGATGTATTTCCTTCAGACTTTGAGGAGTGGGAACCAGTCGACGAGTGCTTCTCACGAGGCTATGAGACAGCAGGCTGAGGCTCTTGCTCATCTCGTGCTAGAGGCTCGTCATATCTGATCATCTTGAGGCACAGAGGGTTGATGGTGCTCTTCTGTGTGGTCTGCTTGGTTGGAGGATTGGGGCCAAGGTTCATTATATCTGCAAGCCTGCCAAATACTTCCTCTTGTTGTGGCCCCTGTAATCTCTCCATCTCCTCTCTTTGCCTTTCTTGCTCCCCTTAATGGTCTAGATGCTCCATGCTAGGACCCCATGGAGGAGGGAGGGGCAGTTGATCAGGATTGACTGGACTATTTTGCCCTCTCGGGAGACCTCTCTACTTCCATGATTAGTTGTGTAGAAGGACTGAGAGGACCCCTCATCGTGCTTGGATCCTTCATCGTGCTGGGATTCCTCATGGTGCTAAGATCCCTGGGATCCCCCATGAGATTTGGATGGTGGGGACTCGCATTGCTTGGAATCCTAATGATGAGAACCGCCTTCAGATCCTTGGTGATCATTGCCCTCTTGGCCACTGGGGCTTGTAGTGTGTTCGGAGGCCATGGCGTTGTGAGGAGGACAACGGGTAGTGTCTAAATGGCATCCAGTGGGTCTAGCAATTTGTTTAACTCGTGCCATAGAAATAAGGTATTTTAGGGTTTTGAAGTGCTTTATATAGTCTTTTTTAAAGCACTTTAGGGTTTTTCTTTTAAATTAGGGTTTTTTGAGTGCACCTCCTCCCCCCCAGTCTTTTGTCGCCAGTTTGGTAATACTGAATCTTCACCACCCTCCCTCCCAACCCACTCACCCCTCCACCCTGCCATGTCGCACATGCAATTCTGCAATTTTCAAACAAATTTGTGAATTTTGGAATCTATAATTGACTCAAAATAGTGTTAACTTTATTCATCAAACATTTTACATTTGGGGCTCTCTTAGGACCCAATGCCTCCCCTGTCTGACTCTACATTGCAACCAAAGTGCAACCCCTTGGCTTCCTGTTGAGGACTTCTAAGCAGCACATCTCCTTGTCTTCTTGACATGTTGAACGACTTTTGCGAGACTTGAGACCTCTACCTTATCGTGCTTGAGAGTCCTGGCATCTAGACATCTATAAAACCAATTGAACATTTCATGTAGTGCATTGCTTCGCGTGATACCACTCCCATGCCTTGTATTCTTGAAGTATGCTGGCTTTGCTTTGTAGTTTGATTTCTCCATTCCTTAAGTATTCCAAATGGACAGAGGGCCCCATTGCTCCACAAACCATGGTGCATGTGCGTAAAGAATATGCTGTAAAGAAAAACATTATATTAGAAACATAAACTGACTCAAGTTTAAAGCACAAAATTTCAACCTAAGGAGGATTACCATGTAATGTGTAATATGTGACTCTCCCCATGCTTCTACCATCAATGATATGAATTCTCCCAATGCTGTCCTGAATCTCTCATAATAAAGCTCATCTGTTTGACCTTGTCTAAGCAACTTTATAAATGCATCAAGCTTTGTCCACAATTTTGCTCTCAAAGTAGCAATTCGCGAATGTGAAGCTTGATTTGTGGTGCACTCACACAAATCTTTCCAATACTCCCAAACTAGGGTGCTTTGAGCCAATGTATGTTTTTCTTTATCAGCATTGTGGTTGGACAAGAACCTCCTTGCCTTTCCTCCATCCATGGACACTTTAGCAGGAAGATTTTGTGTCTTTCCTAATTGTTTCTTGTCCTGTTTAAGCTTCACATTGCCTCCATGAAGTCCCATTAGTGAGAGTAGTCCTTCAACTTTTGCAATGCATTGTGCAAATCTTGTTGTGGCCTCAAATTCCAAGTGTAAACTAGATGGAGATAGAGTAACTTATCAAGTATACACAGTTCAGCATGCAAAGTACACACGTGTACCCTCTCCAATGGAATTGGTAGAATGGGGTCCCACTTAGGATCCTTTTTGTGATGATCAGGGGCTACACTTTGGTTGCAAGAAAGGATGCCATTTTCCCACTGTAGGCTTCCCTTTTGCATCTTCTGAGAGTGGGTGCAATATAAGCATGTCCATTTTGCATGTGCACCTGTATCACAACCATACAAGCACTTGAGGGTCTTCAAATCACCAGCTAGATGCCATTCAACTTGAAACATTCCATGCCCATCCACAATTAATGTTTGCCCTGCCTCTTGTCTTCGAATAATCGATGGGATGTCGGTTCTCTCCAAAACCCACTTCAATGTCTCGTGGCACTCCTTTGGGGTCAAAGGCTGCAAGCCACCATATGTCCTTCTCAGATTGGACTGAGGAACCCTGCTCAACTTCCTCACCCCCTTGAGCAAAATGCAAGCCGTCATTTATAATACAAATGCTCACCCTCTCTTGCTTGTGCTCTTTTACCAACTGAGCTTCATCCATTTTGATAACAAATACTAGCTTGCCATCTGTACAATGAAAGAGAAATTCAGTAAGGATATAGAAATCAAAAGAAATAAAGTTGAATATGAAGAGGGAATTTCTCTTACCTTCTTCTGTCATCACATAGAATTTGACCATGGCTCTCTGCAAATTCTCTATATCCACGTAAACATTATTGAAAGCATTCATCTCAAACATTTGGATGCCAGATTTCTTTTTACTCTTCCAAGTCATTGTGCCACTTATATAGTGGCATCCTCTAAGCTTTTCTCTAGCACATTGGTTTGTTTCTTGACGTGCAAGCCTTACAGACCACGGTGTTGGCAATGGCATTGTAGATATCTTATAATTTTCCTCCATAGCAGACTTGAAAATTTTAAAAACAGAGTTGTAAGCTTCACGACTTACACCAGCAACATCACAAGCTCCAAGCACCTCCTTTGCTTGGACAAGGCCCTTGAAATCCTTCATTATCTCTCTAGCAACTTGTTTACGTAGCCCTTTTTGTCTAGGGTCCTTCAACACTTCCATGACATCACTTGGCTTTATTAAACTTCTTAGAACATATGAAGGATCACTATCATCCATTTCCATTGTTCCCATCACATCCTCCATGAAATTCCTAAAGTAGAGTACAAATGAGTCTTAGTGGAAAGAATGCAACACCACAAATATTTTGGGGTAAGAAATCTCATTGAAAATTTGGGGAACTAACCTTGCAGCCCATATTCTCCTCTTTCGGGCACCACTATTGGTTGACAATGCATCCATAGATTGCAATTGCCTTTTCCTCTCCTTCAGTCCCAAAGGTGTTCCCTTCAACTTTTGTACTCCTTCTATCGACTTCTCTCGTTCCTTCTCCACAGCACGTTGAACTTGGCCATAGATAGACCTTTCCAAATCTTGTTTGCTTTCAGCAAGCTTCTGGATTGATTCTTCCAATTCATGTTGCTCCAAGTCCAGTGCATGTGCTTTGTCACTGAGTTCTTTGTTTTGCAATTGGAGATCCTGCATACTATTATGCATTGCCACAATAGTAATATTTCCCAAATGTGCAAGTTCTTCTACTTGGGCTCTCTGCACCTCGCTTCCTTGCATAGCCAATGTCTGAGAATGGTTCAATCGATTACAATAACAGAGCAATCCAGCATGTCCCTTGCCAACAAACTTAACAACATCATGCACTGTATGAAAAGGAGGACTCTTTTGGGTGGCAGAGTCTAAAGGATACAAGTTTCCATCCACCCAAAGGTCAAGATGCTTCTTCCCTTGCAATCGAAGACTGTGGAGCACACTTTGAGGAGTTCCACTATATCCCAAAGAATGTGTACTTGCATATTCTACCTCCAGTTGTAGGTTCACATGGTACTTGTTGGATATGTCCTCGAATGGTGCCATGAGTACTTAAAGAGAGGTATCAGTGATGCAGGCTAAAATGTAGGGGAGAGCTAGCAAAGATGGAGTAGTGAGAGGGAGAGAATAGCAAGGAGGAGGGAGGAGGAGAAGCAGATGAGGAAGAGGAGGAGAAGAGTAGGGCGACACGTGTAGAAGGGAGGGAAGGAGCTACTGTAGAAGGGAGGAGGAGGGGAGAGATGCTACAAGAGGGAGGAGGAGGGGAGAGATTCTACAGGAGGGAGGAGCAGAGGAGAGGGATCCTGGGCAGCTGGAGAAGGAGGGGAGAGGAAGAAGGGAGGAGGAGCCAGAAGGAGGAGGAGGGGAGAGGGAGGAGGGAGGAGGAGCAAGACGGAGGAGGGGAGGAGAGAGGGAGGGAGGGAGATTCGAAATTTGAAATTCAAATTCCAAAAAGTAGCCCCCTCCCCTCATTGATGGGGGGAGAGGTGGGCTCAAATGTGGGCTTAACCCACCTAGGTTGGGCTGGTTAAGCCTCTTTGGGACCCTCCAAGCCCCTTGCATTAGCCCACTAAGCATTCCCTAATCCATTCCTTATAAGGCCCTTTTGAGACCCCAATTCTCCCCTAATGTATGTGGTTTAGTAGGAGGTTGTTTCTTTGTACTAACCCCTCCACAAATTGTGTCATCTTGTAGCTTGATATCATGGGTAGATACCCTACTCTTGCAGAGAGAGCCTACCATCGTGGACATTGCAGACAACATACATGGAGGCACTTCTATGATGAGGGGTTGATTACTAAGGAGCTGTATATCCAAGCTATTGGAAAGCCCCCCTAGGTATTTAAAAGTACTTAAATTATGTCAATGTTGTAAATAAAGATTTGATTTTTCATACATTGATACATGTTGTCCCTTGTTTACAGGCCCCTGAGGATATTCAAAAGGAAGAAGGCGAGGATATTTAGGATGAAGAAGGTGATGAAGAAGGCGATGAAGAACGGAGCGAGGATGCGGATGACTTAGATTAGTTGTAGAAGTAGTGCTAAAATTAGTGCTAGCTACTCTTTTTTGTACTTGAAGCCATTGGCTTGGTCTCATGCCTCTCTTGTACGTACCCCTCTTATTTTTTGTACTGGAAGCCACAGGTGGCTTGGCTTCATGCTATATGTATATACAAGCACTTTTTGGGCTATGAATTAATATACACTCCTCTTATTTTTTTGGCATTCAATTTCCTTGTGCAATGTTCGATCAATGAATGCCTTGTGAACTAAACCTTTTGGAGTTGTAATGTTTTATTCGGAATTGTAATCGTCGGCTATAGACGTGTGTGGAATTATCCAAATGAAAATGAGGTTGGCTGTAAGAATTGAATTGCACACCATAGAAATGGGATTCTTGCAACCAGACAGCATACACAACATTCTGTTCAACCACACATAATTTTGCTTTTTTTAAAAAAGAAAATCTAAAGAGCGTCTATAAGCGTGTCTTTCTTTTTTTTAAAATTTCTACAGAGCATCTAATAGTGCGTCTATAGGCACATCTATAGGCGTGTGTGTCTGTTATATAGACGCACCTATAGATCCGGGTCTGTAGACATGCTAATAGACATGCAAATAGACGCGTCCATAACTTTTTTTTAAATTCAAGAAACACATCTGTACACGCGTCTATGGATGCATTGTGTTGTTGTGCTCAGAAGAGTACTAGAGTGCATGGTAATGAGGGATTAGAGATGATTAGGCTTCATGATTTACTTTTGTGGGAATTATTACCCGATGGTGGTGGCTGTCATTAGCCACGTCTATCATGGCTATGATACCATCATGATGGAAATTAAAATTACTAGCCACTGCTCACCCACCACCGGGCTTAAGCATGCATGATCACTATGAGTGTAGTAAAAATTACCAGTCACCAGGCCTGCATGCTCAATAGAGTACTAGAGTGCATGGTAAGGAGTGATTACAACCACGTCTATCATGGCTATGATTCCACCGAGCGCGCTAGCAGTTAAAATTACCAGCCACTGCTCACCCACCATCGGGCTTAAGCGTGCATGATCACTACGAGTGGGTAAAAATTACTAGTCACTGGGCTCGCATGCTCAGTAGAGAACTAGAGTGCATGGTAATGAGTGACCGCAGGAATTACTCCCGGTGGTAGTGGCTCTCATTAGCTACGTTTGTTGTGGCTAAAATTCCACTAGGCTGGCAGTTAATTACCAGCCACCGGAGTGGCACCACATGGCATATTCTTCATGATTACCCCGTTTGGGGTGTGCCTAAGATTCAACCGCGGTGGCCTACAATTAATGTGTATGGAACCCCGAGCTCCTCCCACCACGGTGGCTCGAACTTTATAATATATATAAGATCCGTGGCATTTGGCATTTTACTACATTGCTCTCATCCATCCCTCCTCTGTTGCTTTGCTCCACATGCTATTCTACTTTGCTCCACACCCCTTCTCTGGCTCTTTTCTGCCCCTGCTCTACTTTGCTCCACGCATCCTCCTCTAACTCTTGTCACTCATCTACTCCCCTGCTCATCTGTTGGTCACCCACTCATCTTCAACATGCCTACTACCACCCCCTCTTGATGCAATGTCATCTGCCTTCTCATATAATGTGATTGTGTTGCACTCACCTGGAGTAGAAATGCTAGCACTAGTGGATGCCCTTCGTTCCCACAATTGATTCCCCACATATCTGCATATCACCACCTTAGTTGACATGCTCATAGAGTACCTCTTTATGGTTGTGATGTATGGGTTCCCTCTAGATGTCCATGAAGGCCTCAATATTTTTAGAGAAGAGTACTCTCCACTTGTTGGGGTGATCGTAATCTGAGTCTTGGCAATGTGCATGGTCTTTGGCCTCTCCATCGTATCCTCCTTTGCCTCCCTAAAAATCTTTAATGCAATAAGTAGATTGGCAGAAAGCTGAAATGTACAAATTCCCTCTTGCTCAGACGAGGCTCTTAGCAATGGTTGGATGCAATCTTTTGGCCTCTGCTCTCAATGATATTTTGGCTCACTGGATGTAATGTTTTGGTCTCTAAGGCTCTCAACTATTGCTAAGTTTTTATTATGTTTATGTAATCTCTTTTTGTTCAATTTGAGGCTCTCAATATGCACTGTTGTTGAGTTTTATATTTTGAATGAATATGGCCGCTAGCTGTAATCTTTTGGCCTTTAAGGCTCTCAGCAATTGCCGAGTTTTTATAAATGTAAGATCCTTTGTTCGATTTTTGCTCGGTAAAAGTTGATAATTTTTATATAACCTATTATTGGACATAGATGTACGGTGCAATCTCTTTTGCTGAATTCTCACTCGATAAATTGTACTTTTGCCCTCGTTTATATTTACTGCAACAAGGACTAAAATACCAGGAAAGAAGGACTAAAAATTCCTTGGTTAACGACCAAAATAGCGCTAAAATAACTCCAACGATCCACCATTGTGGTTGGATGGAGATACATTTAGAAAAATATAATTAAACTTTCAAAAAATGCAATTTACAATATGGCCCTTGAGTGGTCCCCTCTAGGGGCAAGGGCCATATCGACGTGCATTATACAATATTCAAGATGCCACTAGACAGAAATGGCATGTGGATATGGCCCTTGCCCCTAAAGGGGACCCCTCAAGGGCCATATGGTCGAGTGCATTTTGCTTGGTTGCACAACGGAATACATTTGCCTTTGTACACAAATATATAACTCCAAGAACCAGCACGGTGGCTTCATAGATCTCCTTCTGTTTGCTAGTGCACTAGTCATCATAGACCTCCTCTTGTAATACATAAAAGTAGGTAACATAGCTTAACTCCAAGAACCAGCACGGTGGTCTCTCCAAGACAACCTTGAGTTCTAGGCGACGACATGTCGTCAGGCCAGAGACTGCACTGAGGCGAGGCTCAGAATGATAGATTGCGTCTCATTATTATGCCAAAAACCAGCGTGGTGGTCTCTCCAAGCCAACCTATGATTTGCATGGGCTACAAGCAAAGATGCGGTAATTTGAAAAGGTTGCACGATGATAGGTGGTCAGGCTAGAGAATGTGCTATGGTGGTGTTCAAAATGATAGATTGCACCTAATTATTATGCCAAGAACCAGTGCAGTGGTCTCTTCAACCCAACCTTCAATTTTAATGATATGCATGGGTGTGGTGCCTAATGACAGGTGGTGTTCAGAATGATAGATTGCGCCTAATTATTATGCCAAGAACCAGTGCGGTGGTCTCTCCAAGCCAATCTTCAATTTTACTGATCTGCATGGATGCGGTGCCTAGTGACAGGTGGCAAAGCTGCGGCAAAAGGCTATGCGATGATAAGTGATCAGGCGGTGTAAGCCAGAGACTATGCTGCGTGAAGCAGTGCGTGTTGATATATGGTGCCATAAGCACATAGATTAGAGGCTAAGGTATGGTAGAGGGAAGAATCAAAGTAGCCACCCTAGGATGTGGACTACATAATGTGAAGATGTGGATTGAGGATATCCACAAGGAGATATGTGGACCAGAGGATCCCACAAGTGTTGACTATTCAAAAGGTACTCTCTATATAATAGGATATTGTTGAGCACACATTGCAAGAAATATAGATTTGCTATCTCCCTCTCATGTCTTATTCAGTGTGCTTTGAGCCTTCATAGTTCTTATGCTCATCTAGTCACACTAGGCTTACTGGCGATCATCTGCTTTCTTTTTGTTATGGTATCAGAGCTTCAATTCATCCACTAAGTCTAGTTTGTAGATTAGTGTGTTTGTATATAGTTGTTTCTCATTTTTGGCATTGCTAGTTGAGAAAAAGAAAAAAATGGCACAATAGTATCATCTTTAGGGAGAAAGGATTGATTTGTGAGAGTGTGAGATTTATGTTCATTTTGTTTGAGAGACTCTCTGAGTGCAAAGTGCAATAGAGAGAGAAAGAGAGACATTTGAGTGACTCTTCTGCAATCTCCAACAGAACCACCTTGCCTTCAATGATTCAGCGACAACGACGAGCGACCGGGCACCTCAGAGATGTCGCCATAGGCTACCTTCCTTGTGATAGTTTGTGCGTAGTAAACCTCGTAATTGAACTTAGGGTAGCAGGCGCTATCAAAGCGGACCTCAAACTGTCCATCATTGGATACAGAGAAATTCTGCACAGAGACAGGTAGGAGACCGATTAGTTGCCTCATTGGTCTAAGCTTTTGCTCGATCTCACGCCTTTTGGCTCAAAGCGACGCTTCTTGTTGTGGACTTTTTTTCAATGGCTGTGGTATCTTCTGTTGTGGTTGGAACCTCTTGCTGAAAGGTCGATTGGCTATTCGTTGAAGGTTTCCACAAGCTTTGTCAGTCCAGTAAGAGCTCAATAGCTCCATAGCCGATACTACAGTTGTCTATCCTCACATGGGCGTTTTGTCGCCCACTGAATACAGAGAAGCAACGCATCTGCTTTATGATCTAACAGCTTCCTTGTCGACGGGAATAGGAATTAGGAGCGGTATTGGAAGTTGGTACTTTCTTGATAAAGTTTCCATGTTGCTGGTTGCCTGCAATAATGAACCGCCCACGCTACAACAGTCCTTAGCTTTAGCACCAGCGCCTCTCCTCACGTTACGCAATCAATTCCAAGAGCCTCGACTGCTCCAGATCCCATGCAAAGGAGCCACGCTCTGTGTCTCTAGCGCCATCCTCCAAACGATCTCTGCTGACCAGCCCGCAGTGCTCTGGCGACTACAGCTCCTCGCCCGTCTCCTTATCTGCAACCATCATCGGCCGTTCAGCTCTCAACGATGCTTCAACCTCTCCAAAAGCAACGCGACAGTGTCAACTAAGCACCCCCTGTGCCACTTCACAAAAACTTCGATAAGCCGTAACTTGCAATCTAGGAAGAATTTGCACACACTCCAAAAAGGAAAAGTGATTGTTTTTTTGAGCTCTACGCGCCTTGAAGTCATAATCATTGTATACAATTAATATTGAAAAAAATCAATTGGTAAGACCTTTGCAACAAATGACAAATCAAAGCATGAATGCACACATCGTTGCCATAAGCATGCTGGAAACACAAGTGCATGAGATGACCATAGCAGAGAACATGGCATCCACACATAAATCGTTAAGGCACATGGAAGAATAAAGTGTCATGCATCAAGCTACATTGAGTAAAGATGCAAACGCCATTGACATCAAGCATTGAGAAGCAACATCCTTGCCACCTTCAGCCCATATGTTTGTAAATCAAACCTGACCACTTGAGAGTAGCTATGAAAGCACCCAAGGGAGATATTGACATGTAAAAACCACACTTGACCACCTTAAGTAGCAATGCATGCACTAAGGGGAGGTGATATCCAGATTTGTAACTCACATCTAACCACCTTGCGGTAGCGAATGGATCATGGCACCAAGGGGAGGTGTTGAGATATGGTGCCATGAGCACATAGATTAGAGGCTAAGGTATGGTATAGGAAATAATCAAAGTAGCCACCCTAGGATGTGGACTATGTGATGTGAAGATGTGGATTGAGGATATCCACAAGGAGAGATGTGGACCAGAGGATCCCACAAGTGTTGACTATTCAAAGAGCACTCTCTATATAAGAGGCCTATCATGTATTGTTGAGCACACATTGCAAGAGATATAGATTCGCTATCTCCCTCTCATGTCTTATTCAATGTGCATTGAGCCTCCATAGTTCTTATGCTCATCTAGTCACACTAGACTTACTGGCGATCATCTGCTTTCTCTTTGTTAGTGCATAGATGTTGTGTGTCGAGCTATGCGATGTTCAGAACAAATAGATTGCGTCTCATTATTATGCCAGTGCGCCTTTATGATGTCGGGAAAATTTCTATTGAGAGCATGGGTCTGCACAAAATTGAAATATTCACCTAGAAGCGCATCGCTTCGCGGCCCCAAAATGGCCCCAAAAATAGTTCCACGATTAACTACACCCAAGCAAGCATTGACCCTCAAAGATTTTTTAAATTGATCCCTTAATGCACATTTTATCAAGTTCTGAGTTGTGAGCCCCCTATGCCTACAAAAGCATTGAGCTATTGTTATGATATTCACCAAAGTTATAACAGCATGAAGAGGGAAACAACATTAGATTTCAAAAAATAACTAATTTCAATGTCTACCACATGAATCTACAAAGTGTGAAGATGGACAATGTACTTGAAATCCAATGGGGAGTATCCATTTTGAAGTAACATTTGTTGGTTTGCTAGCCTTATGCTACATGAAGAAGTTATAAAAAAATAATTCATGCAAAAGGGTTTTCAATCATATGTTCGTAAATAAGATGGAAGGAATTACATCTGATCATAAAGAGGGGGACTGTTCTCTTTATCACGCTCCTCTTTGTACTCCTTCCCCTTGCCTTTCCACCTCTCCCTCCTTCCTTTTCCACTAAATAATACATTTTCTAATTCTTTTTAATTGAGGGAGAGTATCACCTTAAAAAAATTAAAATAAGCACCTCATCAAAATCGGGTTTTGTCATGCAAATGTGGTGCTAAGATATATCCAATGCAACCGTTGTCAATACTCAATAGGGGTTTATGTTCGATTGTCAATCTTTCCATTTTATTTATTAAGGGAAGAGATTTTGGACTTTAAAACATTGTTGACAAATCCATAGGTCTCTCCATACATGCACATCAACTACTGTAGACTTGATGATATGGAGATATTATAACATATCTAGAATTAACATCCAAGCGGAAGCATTAGCTAGAAAAGACAAAAGGATGGATGGGTGATGTGAAAGTGGGTTTAAAAAAAGCAAACTATGAAAATACCTACTTTCATGACAAGAAATTGTTTGTTTGTTCAAAACCATCGACTTTCATGACAAGAAATTGTTTGTGTGTTCAAAACCATCAAGTGGGGCCTATGGATGGGAGTAAGAATGAGAACGAGAACATGTTTGAGAGAAAGATGAATGAAGAACGATGCCCAAGTGCATGAATTGCATTTAGAAAGTGGCACAGGCTAAGTTAGGAATTTAATTTTCAAGAAGCTCGAGGTCGTTCAAAATTATACGATACTACAGAAAATTAGGCAATAATAAGGTGAGCCCGCATCCAACTTGAAAGAAGAAATGTGGGCTCTTTCCCGTACACTTCAACATCTATGAGATGAGCCGGCTGCTGGCACAAGCGAAGGCTTTTTTTTGTTTTGGATTTTATAAGCAATCAATTCTGCAAAGTTGCATGATTGTCTAGATGTTGACAAGCTACGTTAACGTCATGACTAAAGATAATTGGAAGCTCCAACTTACGTGACAAATCACTCATGATATTACAATTGGTGAAGGGGACAATTACTTACAAGAAGCATTAAGAAATTGGTCATTTGAACAAAAGGTGAACCGTGAAAAGGTCCATCTTATTTGCGAAGAAAAACGGAGGTCGACGGCGGGGCACGAGCCAGCTAGGAACGTTCGCTGAATTAAGAAGCAAAACGCAGACACCGACAATTTGGGCTAGACTCGCTAAAGATGGAAAAGAACGGGTGAGGATTGAGGAATCGTCCTGGTTCTAAGAATTAACAATGCCCAACGCCGAAGATGCGTCCTGTCAAAGACAACAAAGCATGTAATAGCAACCCAGTTGGTTTTACCATCTCTTCGAATATTGACTGTAAACGTGAAAGGTAGAATGTGAGCAGGACTGGCCTCCTTGGCGAACACGAGCCGCTCATGCAGATGCCGTGAAGTAATGACCTCAACTCTACTTCTATGAAGTTCTATCATTCAACAATACAACGCTTACAGCATTCAACAATTTGCAGCGGAGATGGCGATTTAATTGGAATGTTCTATTACCCTCAACGAAAGTCAACCTTCCACAGCAACAGTTCAACTTCAAGGCTATCAAGTCGAAGGTGAGCAAGCAAAACGTCAACTTCGAAACGTTTTAAAAATTACAAGTGCCTTTGGTATTTTGCTAATTTCCTCTTGGCCTTTTGGATGCTTTAAAGTGAGCTTTTCGCCAAAATGATTACAACTTGCTCTTTAAAATTGACGACGAAATTGCACGATATGAACTCCACTACACTAACGAATTCGCTAGATCAAACGGAGGTTTTCTTTTAACTACAAGGGAGCAACTCTTGTGCACTCGGAATGGGTGGAATCCAAAGAAAGTCTCAAAGTGTAGTGCTGGGCAAAGAAAGCCCACATTTTCAAGAGAGCATTCCCCACTTCTTGGGTTGCTCTCTTTGACATATTCCCTTCTAACACATTCAATACCATTATATAAGCATTGTGATTTTGGCACAGATTTTAATGGGTTGTGCACTCGAGGCACTATAGGCTTTTAACCACATATTTTTCCATGAATTTAGTCAAAGTAGTTTGACCTTCCACAACTCACGCCCACAACTCATGCGGCTTCATGTTTAACACCATGTCAAGATGAACACAACCTAATTTCGTAAGTTCCAAAACATCACAACCTAAGTTTGCCACCATGCCAAAATGAACACAACCTAAATTTGTCACTACTCCCAAATATCCCAACCTAAGTTTGAATGCTCTCTTTGACACATTCAATACCATTATATCAAGCATTGTGATTTTGACACAAATTTTAATGGGTTGTGCACTCGAGGCACTATAGGCTTTTAGCCACATATTTTTCCATGAATTCAGTCAAAGAAGTTTGACCTTCCACAACTCATGGGGCTTCATGTTTAACACCATGTCAAGATGAACATAACCTAATTTCGTTAGTTCCAAACATCACAACCTAAGTTTGCCCCACCATGCCAAAATGAACACAACCTAAATTTGTCATTACTCCCAAATATCCCAACTTAAGTTTGATATTGCATTCAAGCAACCAAAGAGAACTCAAACAAATTTTCATAATGGGTCCAAGGTGTGTACATAAGTCCAAGAAAAAATACTATTAAGTGCTAAGAGAAAGGCACTCTAAAGAGGATTATTAGCTAAGGTGGCAATGAATGTGGATTTCTACCACATGCACTCTAAGAGCAAGCTCCCATATATGCCATGGTTAGGCAACGTTTTCTAAGCTGAGTCAGCAAGATTTTTAATAACATAAGGGAAATGGATCTAGCATGAGAAAAACAATCTAGCCCTTTTGAATCGAGTTGAATTCTTGTGTGTGTACTCAAGTAAACTTATGTGAAAGTGTGCATGCAACACAATCATTTACACACCACCAAAAATCCAATTGTTCATGATCAATTATCATCATTTTAAAATTTAATTAAAGGTCAGTTTTTGCTAGCATTAAAAGAAATCATTTTTTTAAAATTATGTGCTTTGGTAATCATGGGCAATGTTTGGAAAGTAGTGATGCACATTTATCAGCCTGCAGCAAAATATTACTCTCTGTATTCTCTGTTCCGTGTCTATGAAGGCGTCTAAATCCACATCTAAAACACAGTGCAGACATGCTTATAGACGCATCGGTATTTTCACGATTCTAGTTGCGCCTATAGACGCGCCCGCTATTTTGCGCGTCTATCAGGCGTGTCTGTAGTTGCTTTGTCTTGTTGTGTGTCATTATAGGTTTGCATTTTCGCCTCCCCTCTCTTGCACTAGTCTCTTGGCCTATGTTTATATATATATATTTATAGCACAAAGAGCATCTAGGTGCCCTTCCCTATACGAGGGTTTAAGGACTATGGGGGGATTGTTGGTATTTTTGGGTCCAAAGGTTCTTGTAAGCCTTCGTGTGTCAACTTAATGTTCTAAATGCTTAGTCTTGGGGCTCTTTCACGCCATTCGTTTCATTTAAAAGGTTCATTAAACCAACGCACTTCCCGTCATCATCAAAAGCAAGGGCATGCAGATTAAGATGGACGGCCAGCAGGATGACAAAGAATGGACGGCCATGATGAGGGACAAGGGGACGGTGGAGATGGGATGAGACCGAGTCAAGCGGGAGACAAAGTCAATCAAGGAGAACGTAAGGACTTAGAATGGTATGCATGAAAACCAGCTTCTTCTCTCTCTTCGATGGCCATTTCGCCACCACTCTCTATGTTATATATAGCTCCCTCCACCACAATCTCATAGCAACACTCTTTTTTTTTGTGAAGAATCATAGCTACACTCACTGCTGATTACTCGCCATAGCCATCCCTGGTCTTCTCCCACGTTCCTGCTCGCCATAGCCATCCCATTCCTGCTCGCCATCACCGTCCCTGATCAACACCCAGCAGCAAACAGCAAATCTTCAGCCCCGCTCCCTCCATGGATCCCCCCTCTCTCCTTCCTCTCAAACAGTTTAGCTCCCCCGGGATCATCCTCTCTTCCTGCTTCGCCCTCCTCGGTGCCCTCTTCCTCTACCGTTTCCTCCTCAGCCTGCGCTTTAAGCGTCCTCCCGGCCCTCCCCGCTTGCCCTTGGTGGGCAACTTTTTGCAGTTCCGCAGCGGCCTCACTCCTAGAAACTTGGCCGAGTTGGCTAAGCGCTACGGCGATGTCTGCCTGCTGCGCCTGGGCCAGCGCAACGTGTTGGTCGTTTCGTCGCCTGAGATGGCGAAGGAAGTGCTGCAGACTCAAGGAGTGGAGTTTGGATCCCGGGCTCGGAATCTGGTGATGGACATGACCATAGGAAAGGGGCAAGATATGGTGTTTGCGGACTACGGCGAGCACTGGCGCAAGATGAGGCGTATTGCGACTCTCCCCTTTTTCACTAACAAGGTGGTCCAACAGAGCAGACATGGATGGGAAGAGGAGATCGACCTTGCAGTGCGTGACGTCGCAGCCATGAAAGCTGCCACCACCTCTGGGCTTGTGATTAGGCACAGAATGCAGCTGATGATGTACAATATCGTGTACAAAATGATGTTCAACAGGACATTTTCTGGCATGGACGATCCACTTTATGTCGAACTCATGACTCTCAATCGGGAGAACGGGCGCTTGGCTGAGAGCTTCAAGTTCAACTACGGCGACTTCGTGCCCTCTTTCAAGCCCCTTCTACGAGGATATCTGAAAGAGGTGTGGGAGACCAACCAGCGCAGGCTTGCATTCCTGAGAGACGCGTTTCTGAACGAACGCAAGAGGTAAGCCTCTCGTAATCCCACAAGTTTTGCGATGCCAAACGTTTCTTTTAGCAACAGTATATAGAGGAGAATTAAGGCTCATCCGTACCTTGATTTGTGGCAGCAAAAAAGGTGGTGAAAAGATTGGAGTCGATTTCTTCCTGGATGCCCATTTGAAAGGAGAGATCAGCGAGACCAGTGTCCTCTACCTTATTCAGAACATGAACGTTGCAGGTATGCTGCAGATGTTAAGCGTGTGAGCCTTATCTTGTTTGATGGATGAAGGATTATGCGTGAAAAGAGTTTGATTATTCTTACTGAGAGATTTCGTGTTGTGTGGAAAGCCATCGAGACGACTCTATGGTCCTCTGAATGGGGAGTTGCAGAGCTCGTGAACAACCCTCGTATCCAGAGAAAGCTCAAAGAAGAGCTAGACGCCGTGCTGGGCAAGGGCGTGCCTCTCACCGAGCCAGATATTCCCAAGTTGCCGTACCTCCAGGCCATTGTCAAGGAGATACTGCGTATGCACATGGTCATTCCCTTGCTGGTTCCACACATGAATTTGCAGGCAGCTAAGCTGGGCGGCTACGACATCCCAGCTGGCAGCAGGCTCCTCGTGAATGCGTGGGGCATCGCCAACAACCCAAAGTATTGGACGAAGCCGGAGGAGTTCCGACCCGAACGGTTCTTGGAGGAGTCCAAAATCGAGCCCAACGGCAACGATTTCAGGTTCATTCCATTCGGATCCGGCAGAAGGAGCTGCCCGGGAAGCATAATAGCATCGCCTGTGGTGGCACTGGTGCTGGGCAAATTTGTGCAGGCCTTCGAGCTGCTGCCACCACCAGGCGTAGACAAGGTCAACATGGCTGAAATGGGAGGGCAGCTAAGTCTCACTCTAGCTGTGAAATCTACTGTCGTGGTGAAACCCCGCGAGAATTAAAGATGCTAATTCTATTGTCCGGTTGAAACTGCCCTAGAATCAGAGCAGCTATCAAAAATCAAACTTCAGTCTCTTCTGGATATCGCATTCAACAATAATTGCAGAGAACCATAATCCATTGAACACTCTATCGGGTTTCCTATCTACACGACGCCAAAAACAGTGTTGTGCAGTTGAAAAGGATGATATCTCAGGCTGTTAGATCTTCTGTCTTACTGAGTTTCCTTCCGCAGCTGCTAGCTCAAAAGAATTTTGGTGCAGTATGTCTTTCTGTGAGCTGAACTTTTTTATAGGTCAAGATATAGCACAGTTTATCGATCTGATGCAAAAATTCAAATCGCTTCTCCACAGTCTAAAGGTTTCTTGGATTGTGTTATCGAATAAGATCTTTTACCCTCCCCTCACACCTACAGATGTAATAGATCAGACGTAATATATCTCATATCTTCGTGGAGTATTTTCTGAACCTTTCTGTCTATATAAATGAAATCTAGTCCACGTTGCTTATAAGCAAAAGATGCCTATGTGAAACTAATTGTCTGTTTACCAAGTCAATGATGTGTGATCGCTTTATTTGTGAGTTTGTGCATTGCCAAACCTAATATTACGTCTCATTTATGATGAAATTAGTAGTCCCCCAACTTCCAATCCGTTTACTTTGTTGGGCTGGCCGAAACCAAGATGAAGTTATAGTTTAAGTTTTTGGGATGTAGGTGATCAGCTGCTCAACTATATTGAAATGTCTCACAGACGTGCAGAAGCCCCAAGAGCGAAAATCTCTCAATTTCCTTGTAGAATTTAGAGGATGTTCCCACAAACATCGTGATTATCATGGTGATACTTTTTTGGTGGTTTCCATTGATTTTGGCGTGAGGATAGAAGGCCCCGTTAACATTGCGAAATTGCAATGAAATAGCGTGAATTTCGAAGACCATGTTTTTCAATCAATGGTAACATTGGAAAACTTGCAATCCGACCATGATATTGGCTACAATCGTCTAAAGTTTTGAAAAGCTAGCATTCTCACACAGCTTCTTCTAAGGCTGAAAATTTGTGAGCTTTGCATTCATAGTCCACAACAACAAAATGCATCCATAGACGTGCACAGACGCGTTTCCTTAACTTAAAAAAAAAGAATGCGTCCGTTTGCGTGTCTTTTAGCGTGTCTATAGACCCGCATCTATACAGGCGTTTATATAACAAACATTTGCACATAGATGCGCGTATAAATGCGGTATTAGATGCTTTGTAGAAATTAAAAAAAAAACAAAAAGATGCGCTCATAGACGCGCTTATAAACTTGTAGATTTTTTTAAAATACAAAAAAGTAAAATTTTGTATGGTTGAACATGTTGCTGTGTATGTTGTGTGGTTGCATGAATCCCATTTCCACAGTGTGCAATTCAATTCTTACAGCCAACCGCATTTTAATTAGCACGATTCCACGCACGTCTATAGCCGACGATTACAAATCCGAATAAAACATTACAACTCAAAATGTTTAGCTCACAAGCATTCATTGTTGATAGAACATTGCACAAGGAAATTGAATGCCAAAAAATAAAAGAATTGTATATTAATTCATAGCCCAAAAAGTGCTTGTATATGCATATAGCATGAAGCCAAGCCACTTGTGGCTTCAAGGATAAAAAATAAGACGATTGTATATTAAGACGATTGTATATACAAGAGAGGCACGAAGCCAAGCCAATGGCTTCAAGTACAAAAAAGAGTAGCTAGCACTAATTCTAGTACTACTTCTATGACTAATCTAAGTCATCCACGTCCTCGCTCCCTTCTTCATTGCCTTCTTCCTAGCCTTCATCGCCTTTCTCCTCAATATCCCCGTCTTCTTCCTCCTTAATATCCCCAGAGGCGTGTAAACGAGGGACAACATGTATCAATGTATGAAAAATCAAACCTTTATTTACGCTATTGACATTATTTAGGTACTTTTAAATACTTGGGGGGGGCTCCAGTAGCCCGGATATACTGCTTCTCAGTAATCAACCCCTCATCATAGAAGTGCCTCCATGTATGTCCTCTGCGATGTCCACGATGGTAGGCTGTCTCGACAGCAGTAGGGTATCTGCCCATGATATCAAGCTGCAAGATGACACAATTTGCGGAGGGGTTAGTACAAAGAAACAACCTCCTGATAAACCACATAAACACAATATAATTTGAGATCAATACTTGCAAATTGGGCCTTCCATGAGTCAACACCCCCTGCTCCAAAATGCACGTTTCCATATTGCTCCATTTGGATCCGCTGTGCCTCCACATGCTGCATACTGGGGTCCGCTTTCATTGCTTTCTTCCACTCACGCTTATGAGCAGTGTGGGACTAGCCCCTTGGTGGTTGACCTCCCTCTCTCTTGGCAATCTTGGCTAGTGCCTACCTCTTAAGTAAAGATCTTTTATTGGCAAGTATAAGAACAATCTTTGACTTTGCCCATTTCTCTGTGAACTCAACATTGGGGGGATTCGAATACCTAGAGCCTATAGCATTCATGGTCTCATCAGCCAACCTTTTTGGATGCTCGTTGTATGGAATAAAGCAATCTCTATAGTTGTTAGCAACTACAGAGTGCATGAAGGCCATGATGTCCTTCCCTCGTGCATCCATCAAGATGTCTCCTCTTTGAGTGATGTCATAGAAGATCGTATCACCCTCTGGCACGTCTGCATTATCTGAATCCTCCTCGTCCCCACCATTACCCCCCCCCCCCCAAGCATTGTGCCATGCATCCCATAGAGCTCTCCCTGCTACTACGCCTACTGCCCTATCGTGAGATGAGCTAGTACGTTGGCCACTCGTCTCTGGAGAAAGA
This sequence comes from Dipteris shenzhenensis, assembly GCF_047967505.1. Classification (NCBI taxonomy): domain Eukaryota; kingdom Viridiplantae; phylum Streptophyta; class Polypodiopsida; order Gleicheniales; family Dipteridaceae; genus Dipteris; species Dipteris shenzhenensis. Next base: position 25,168,846 of record NC_141610.1, read on the forward strand.
ACTCCCAACCGCACAAGAGTATGCTGGTGGCTCTGCGAGGCAGAAGGGCCTCCTGATGATAGGGGAGAAGGGACTCCAGGCCACAGGTGAGATGGGAGTGCTAATGATCGGGGAGAAGGGACTCCAGACCACAGGGGAGAAGGGAATCCTGATGATCGGGGAGAAGGCTGGCGGCTTTGTCGCCTACTGGGCTATCTCGATTCCACAGGAGTAATCTTAGTTGGTATGGGTATGGGGTGGTTTGGAGTCTGTACTGCCGACTTTTGGGGGGTGTTTTGAGTACCCGTCATGTATGTGTATAACTCATGAGGAGTGGGAGGGTGCCCCAAAATGCTATATAACTCCCAAAAGATGGCATCCCGAAGATCAGGCGAGGGTGAAGATCTTCATGGCCATATGATGAATTGCAGAAAAGAAGAGAAGAAGATTTCCATCATGCATGCCCTCTTTCCATCATGCATGCAATCCTGTGATTTCCGCATGCCCTCTTTCTTTATCCTGCCCTCATGCTGCAATCCAATTTCCCTCATGCAATCACTTATTTCCATCATTCATGCAATCCCTTATTTCCTCACGAATGCTTAAGGCATTGAAAATTCGACTTAAACATGCATGCAAAGGAACATAGAAAGGAAACAGAAGTGAGGATGGGAGAATGGAAGGAGGAGGGAGAATGGAAGGAGAAGGGGGAAGGGGAAGGGGAAAGGAGAAGGGGAAGGGAAATGCTTTATCGGAACTGCATGTTTGGAACTCTGTCGAAGCACGTCTATAGATGCAGCAAATAGTGCGTCTATAGGTGCGGCTACCTTGTTTTCCTAAAATTTTGATGCGCTTTTAGATGTGTTTGTAGACGGACTCTGACATATGCTTTTCGACAAAAAGGTGAAAAGGACATGTCACTGACCCCAAAACAAATAACAGTACCAAGAACATCCTTTCCCTACATACGACAAAGGACGAATCCAAAGAGAACAACTTCTAGAGAAGACCAGCCACCAAGAGACTTACCTTGGATAGAGGTATGGAAGCTTCTTGTCTTTCTTCAAAGGTTCCTCCCCCTCTTCTTTGGTGGCTTCCTTGTTCACCCTCTTCTCTTGTATGATTGGGGATGAGTGTGACTGCTTGGAGATGAGTGTGGGTGCCTAGAGATAGTGTGGATGCTTGGAGCTATGTGTGTTAAAAAAGGAAAGCAAGCGGCGCTAAAAGTATCGAAAGGAAAGTGTGGCACTAAGAGTAGGTTCAAAAACCATTCTGCAGTCTGTGCATCTATCAGTGCACCTACACTGTGTTTTAGACATGCCTATAATCATGCTCCATAGTACAGACGCGCTTATAAGCATGGTTTTAGATGCGATACAGAGTTTTGTCATTTAATACTCAAGCAAGAACACATTTTTTGGGTTGTTTATCTGTAGGATGTCTTTATATTCAACAAGTAGCTCCAGTGAGGATGAATCCTTCCATATCCACCATCGAGGAATGTGGTTCGAGCAAATAATCAAATGTATGTGTGATCGATGTCGAGGAAACATGTATCGTGCACGTAGAATTGCACTCAATCACATCTCAAAGTACGAAAATGGGATGCAACCGTATCCCGGGTAAGTGTTAAATCATTGAGGTTGATTGAGATACCTATGGGTGTTCATGTGATTGATATATGATCCTTTTTCAATTTTATACAAGATGGAGTGCCACACTTGCATATGTTGCCCTATGCTCGTTTCATGAGGAGGCGAAGCGTCGGCGATATGAGGTGGGATCTTTAGGAGGGACCGTTATGGATGCATGGAGTGATGGTGATAGTAGCTCTCCACCATTACCTCATGAGGCCGTGGAGGAGGAGGTGTTTGATGATATGGTGCGAGATTTATTTGTCCATCGGTCCTCAGGTAGGAATGATAGCATGGAGCAGGACGATCTTTTTACTGCAGCATCAACACCACTATTTGAGGGGTGCACATTATCTATTCTACGTGCCTCCCTTGAGTTACTAAACTTGCAAACTATCTATGGATGGAACAATGCAAGTTTGAATGCATTACACAAGTAAGGTTTAAAGTCTATTTTGCAAACATGGAGAATTATGCTAGTGGGTTAATTACTGGAATACTTTTTCTCATTTATGGTCTTCATGTGTAGGCTATTGTGTAGAATGCTTCCAAGGGAGAACAAATTACCGACCTCAAGAGATATGGCAAGGCAACATGTGACCTCTCTTGGAGGATTGGATTACAAGCGCATCCATGCTTGCCTCAATGATTGCGTTCTGTTTCATGGACCACATAAGGAGGCAAGAGAGTGTCCTACTTGTCGAGAGGCAAGATATATAGCAGATTTCAAATCTTTAGATATGCCTCGTAAGGTTCTGTGACATTTTCCCATAATCCCTCACATCCAACATATGTTCAAGTGCAAATCCATTGTAGAGCTCATGTCATGGCATTCCTCCCATCAATCAACCGATGGCAAGTGGAGAACTCCCGTACACACTTCTGTGTGGAAGCATATTGAAGACACATGGCCAAGCTTCAAGAAAGAACCTCGGAACTTGAGACTTGGATTGGGTATGGATGGTGTGAACCCATTTAGTCTCAAAATCACCTCTTAGAGTGTATGGCCAGTGATATTGGTGAATTATAATCTTCCAACCTCTATGGTGATTAAGAAAGGACATGTTATGTTATCCCTTCTAATTCCAGGGAAACATAAAGTAAAAAATCCTTATGTTTATCTAGAGCCTTTGATTGATGAGTTGGAGGTACTTTGGAGAGGTATCGAGGTGCATGACGTGAGCAAGCCTCCCTCGTCACGAGACTTCAACTGCAAAACAGTCTTGATGTGGATGATGCATGACTTCCCAGGCTATGGCGAGTGTTCAGGTAAGCATTGAACTTTGAATTATGAGTAGGCAGTCGATGTGGCACCCTGAACCCACCTTGTTTATGCAATTGCATCTATTGTTTAGGTCTCACTACATTGGGTTACCATGCATGTCCTGTTTGTGGTCCTTTGCTAGTTGCTTCACGGGCAAACGCGTTGAATAGGGTCATCTATGAGAATTACCATCGATTTCTTCCACCTAATCATCCTAGATATGTTACCCCTTGGAATGAAGTCGCCCGATAGTAACTCATTGCAAGAGATTGGATGAGAATTTGGGACGGTTCCACGACTCCACCACTTGGCATGAGACGGTAAGGGTTTGTAACTATTGTGTGCTATATTGAATGGAAATAAAGATTGCACGCAAACACCATCTTTTGTTTAGGAACTCCATCTTTTATCGGCTACCATATTTGTCCCACCTCAAGATCGCTTGATCCCATGCATATCTTCAAGAATGTGGCGTCTACCATTTGGGAACATTTGAATGGGACACAAGATTCCGTAGGCATAAGGGAGGATCTACGCACCATAGGGAGGATGCATGAAGCTTGGCCACAAGAGAGGCCAAATGGGCGTGCCTTTTTACCCCATGCACCATGGAAGTTATCAAAGCTAGAGATGGTGGCGGTGAAGCGAGCTATTACTACAATTTGTACTCCCATTGGATGCATGAGGTGTTTGAAGGGGGCCTTCACAAAGAGCAAGAAAAGAGGTGTAGAAAAATTATATGGCTTGAAATCTCATGATTGGCACAAGATGCTCCGAGTAAGTATGACTTAGCATAATCTCTTTTTCCTTCCAAATTTGTGAGTCTAGAAGAAACTAATCAACCATCGCTCATGTGTTCAGTTCATACTACCTACCAGCATTTCTCGTAGTGCATTGAAGGACGTAAAGGATTGTATTTACAAGATGGGCGAGCTTGTGAGGTACTTTACACTATACAAATGTGAAGCATACAAATGCTTCATGCAAGGTTTTGATATTGCTAATATGGCACACTTTTTTCTTTCTAGGTATGTGAGCTCAAAGGAAATAGATCCCACCACGCTTGAGAATGCTCGAGTTATGTCAGTGGAGGTGGTTTGTTTAGTGGAGGAGACCTTTCCACGTTCTATTCTCACAAGCCAACTACTTCCCATAGTGTATTTGGTGGTGGATGAGATTGCTATATGCGGCACTGTACATGCACAATGGTTGTTCTTTCTCGAGTGCTTCATGAAGATCTTGAAGGGTTTCGTGAGGCAAAATGGAAGGCCCGAAGGTAGCATGGCCGAGGTTTGGTTGTACAAGAGTCACTTGTATATATTTTTGAGTTTCTTGTTGATGTGGATAGCTCTCTTCCACAACTATGGAGAGATGATGAAGACCTAAGGATGACCTCTATCCTGCCTCAAGGGAAAGGACGGAGCAAAGTAATGGACACGGAGTTGCTTAATAATATCAACCTCTATTGCATGTTTAATAGAGATGTGATGAAAAGATGGGTGACAAGATACAAGGATGCAAGGCAAGAAGACAAGTAGAAAGGGCCCTCTTTCGTACACACTACGGATCTTGTGTGCCATACCCTCAGCATCTAAGAGCACTTCCAAAGGATATTCATGTGGATTGGCTACTTGATGAAATGGAGAGAGAAGAGAGAGACGAGGGGATGCATATCACAATGGAAGAATGGCAGTATTGTAAGAAAACAATACAACGTCTGTGCTCAACAGATAACAGGATCTCATATGCAAGAGAGAAAAGCAGATAGTATGGAGAATCAAAAATTTGATTACTGTAAAACGGATACAATAGATGGCGCTGCCTCCCAGCTATGCACTCCTATGTGAGAAGCTTCGATGGCATGCTGGAAATAGTAGAGGATGGAGGCTGGATGCTAAGGAATCAGGGTTGATGTAGCCAGTGATGAATATGGGCTTCACGGGCTTGCTCTTATATAGCCACCAATCGTAGTCGGTTAGACCCAATTGGGAGACCGACCCAGTCGGCCCAAAATGGCTGATTGGAGGTTGGTCCCAAAATAGGTCCTGAAATAGGCCACCGACCACACGTTAGAACCGTGGCGCAGAATAGAGCAACTAACCTACAGTCTCCGTTCGGCTTTCTCCGTTCGGCTTAGAGCCATCCGGGATCATCTGGGGCTCCAAATGGGCCCTGCAACATGAGAGTGGGCTGCCCCGGGAAATGCTCCGTCTACCCTCAGTGCGGTCAGTCATGGGATGCCTTCCCACACTTGCATGTAGCCTAGTTGGCAGTGTGCCAACTCTATCTCAAGCCGTCTAGCCATCAGGCCACACATGGCCCCCATGTGGTGTCCAAACCAGGATCTACTGGATAATCGAGCTACTCAAATGCGCCTTCTCCTCATATGGGGGGGCTTACAAGTAGATTTAGTTGGTTCCCACATAGTTACACGAGAGTGGAGCATTGATATCTAACACCCCCCCTCAATGTCCACCTGCAAGTTAGCTTACTTTTTCGGCCCAATGCCAAGTCGATGAAGATGCCTCTCCAGCAAGTCTCTTCTAAGAGGCTTCGTGAAGATGTCCGCAGCATTCTCTGTAGTCGGACACAGTACACCAAGTCGACCTCTCCATCTATGATGAGCTCGCGTACAAAGTGATATTGAATCTCAATGTGTTTTGTGCGAGCATGGAACATAGGGTTCTTTGCAATTGCCATGCAACTCTGATTGTCACATGATAACTGTGTAGGCTTGTTCTGCACTGCACCCATGTCCCCTAAAATCCTCCTTAACCACACTGCCTCACAAGAAGCAAAACATGCTAATTTTGTACTCAGCCTCGGTAGAAGAAAGAGCAACTATGGGTTGCTTCTTGCTGACCCATGACACAGCTCCAGATCCTAGTGAGAAATAGTAACGTGTCACTGATCTCCTGCTGTCCACGTCTTCTACCCAATCCGAGTCACAGAATCCAGTCAAGGTGTTGCCCTTGGTATAGGTGATGCCAAAATCAAGTGTGCCTTTGATGTATTTCAGCACCCGCATCCCTGCCCTCCAATGGTTCTCCCGAGGCTTATTGGAAAACCTGCTTAGTACACCAGTCACAAAACTGTTGTCCGGCCGTGTGTTGCACAAGTAAATCAAACTGCCCACAAGCCTTTTGTACTTCAGTTCGTCCACCAGTGGTGATGAATCCTCATTTGAGAGCTCCACGTCAATCTCCATAGGGGTGCCAACTGTCTTGCACTCAACTATGCCAAATGCCTTCAGTATCTCTCCAACATACTTCAATTGTGAGATGAAGATCTGTTTTGGCTCTTGCCAAACTTCAATCTCCAAACAGAAATGCATCAGTCCGAGGTTTGTCATTTCAAACTCTCTTCCTAGCAACTGCTTTGTCTGCGAGATCTTCTCTTCATGGTTCCTTGTTATGACAAGGTCGTCCACATAAAGGACCACGATCATACACCTACCTCCTTCTCTGTAGATATACAAATTTGCATCAGATGGGCTCCTCTTGAACCCATTTTGCAAAAAGTAGGCATCAATCCGCTGGTACCATGCTCGTGGGGCCGGTTTCAGCCCGTAAAGTGCCTTCTTCAGTTTATAGACTTTACCTTCTGAACCGAGGATCACAAAACCTGGTGATTGTTCCACGTATACCTCCTCCTTGAGATATTCATTCAAAAAGGTGGATTTTACATCCATCTGAAACACAAGCCAACTTTCCTATGCTGCTAAAGCCAAAACGCTGCAAATTGTGGTTAGTCGAGCTGTGGGAGAAAAAGTATCCTGATAATCAAAACCATGTACCTGTGTGAATCCTTTTGCCACGAGCTGAGCCTTGTACTTATCCAATGTGCCGTTAGACTTGTACTTGGTCTTGTACACCCACTTGGTGCCGATTACCTTGTGTTTTGGTGGTCGATCCACAAGGTCCCAAGTGTTCTTCTTCATTATGGAGCCATACTCTGACTGCATAGCCTCCATCCACCTATCATCACCCTATGCCTCTTCAAGAGACTTGGGTTCTTTAGCACGGATCACCTCTGTCATCAAAGCGTAGTTGACCAAGTGTTCATGCGCCCTTCTTTGCTCCTCTAATCTCTTGGACTGGCGGTGTTTGGATGGTTCCTCCTCAATGGCTAGAGGTTCTCTGCCATCCAAAATCTGCTTTACCCACTTCAGGAATGGCCGTTGCCGTTGTGGTTCTACAGGCTCTTTATCCTCTTCTTTATCTTGAATCCTCCCAAGCACCATTGGGGGAGTTCGGTCTGTTGTTGGTGGTTGTACTGGATGGATATCCTGGTCTTGGTTGTCTGGGAAGGAAGCATCCTCCTCCAATTGATGCGGCTGTTCTGAGAAGAACACATCGCGACTTACTATTACCTTCTTGGTAACAGGATTATAGAGATGGTAACCCTTTGCCTCTTCACTGTAGCCCAAGAAAATACACTTCCGGCTCTTCGGTTCCCATTTGGTCCTGTTAGCATTAGGGACATGCACAAAACAGTCACATCCAAAAACTCTGAAATGTGCAGCTGAAGGTTTCTTACCAGAAAAGGTATGCAGTGGAGTCATCCCATTCACAGCCTTCGTGTAGCTACGATTCAGAATGTAAACTGCCGTGTTACATGCTTCAACCCATAAAGCCTTTGGCAAATCTTTCCCTTTCATCATACTCCTGCCCATTTCGTAGATGACGCGCATCTTGCGCTCTGCTACTCCATTTTGCTGTGATGTATGTGGTAGGGGTTTCTGCCTCTTGATCTCGTGACTTTTGTAGTAACTTTCGAATTCACTTGATGTGCACTCACCACCTCTGTATGATCTCAACTTTTTCACCTTCCTCCTCGTTTCTTTCTCGACCATTACATGCCATTCTTTGAACTTACTAAAAGCCTCATCTTTAGTCTTCAGGAAGTATATCCATATCCTTCTACTGTAGTCATCGATCAGCATCACAAAGTAGTAGGAACCACCCAAAGCTTCCCTCTCCATCTTTCCGCAGAGGTCTGTGTGAATGAGCTCGAGAGGAGCCTTTGCCCTGCTGGGCTCTTTAGGAAAGGGCTACCGATGCTGCTTGCCCATCACGCAAGCTTCACATACATCGAGCAGATCTGTAATTTCTGGTAGGTCTACAATCATTCCACTTTTATGCATCTCCTTTAAAGAACTAAATTTTAGATGACCAAACCTCTCATGCCACAGCTTAGTGTTGATCACATCGGCTTGAGCACTGAAAGCTGAGAGTTCATAGATGTTGTTATGTTGTGTACCTTTACCAACGACCTTTCCTTGAAGATCCAAAATCTGTGTGCCATTCTTATCGAATTAAACTTTGAGGTCCCGATCGGTGATCGCAGAAACGGACAACAAGTTCCTCTTGATATCTGGCACATAAAGAACATTGGACAACTGTTTTACAACTCCATTTGACTTGAGAGCAATCGTACCTTTTCCTTTTGCTAGACATTTTGCATCATTGCCGACTACTACCAGGATGTCATTCCCTACTGGCTGTAGAGAGGTATACCAATCCTTATGACTGGTCATGTGGTGTGATGTACCACTGTCAATAATCCAAGGTTCATCTGCAAGTACATGAACTGCCTCCATGCAAATCTACTCAATTGCTACGAACAGCTCTACTGGTACTGCCTGCGCGCTGTTGCTGGACTCTTTCTTTACTTTGTTCTTCTCATCTGCAATCTTCTTCCGGCACTGATTCTGCTTGTGCCCTGCCTTGTTGCAATAGAAGCTCTTGATCTTCTTCTTTCTCTTTTTATCATTAGAAGAAGATGGGTTACTAGAGTCCTTACCCTTACCTTTCTTTGATCCAGTCGAGAAAGCCAAATCTTCTCCAGTCCTCGTCTTTTGACACATCTCCTCCTCTAGAAGCATCGCACTGAAATCCTCAAAGTTGAGGGGCGGATTTCTATTCTACATATTTAGCACCGTAACAAGACCATCATACTTTGGTGGGAGAATCCGTATGCATCTTCGTGCTAGATTCTTGCTGGTGATGGTGATGCCAATCACAGTCATCTGATCACACAGATTCTTCACCCTGGGGATGAAATTCTCTGCCGTTTCAGACTCAGACAGTTTCTTGTTCGCAAGTTGAGTCTCTAGATTCTGAATCCATGTCTGATTCGTGGTCTCGAACTAATTTTTCAAGACCCCGTCCATGCCTCCTCCGTTGTGGTGGAATGTTGAATCAACGCCACGACAGAATCACTTACACTGCAGACAATAGAACACAGTGCATCTGCATTTCTTCTTGTCCATGCAAGAATCTGATCTGCAGTTGGTACTATCTGTTGTCCTGCTTTGGCTAGATTCGGCCGGCTTCACATCCACCCCAGTAGCAGTATCCCAAAGCTCGTATGCACTTAGGATGGTCTTCATCTTGAACTTCCAGAGTGGATAGTTAGTGCTATCCAACTTTTCGCTTTCGTTGAATGGTGGGATTCGCAGTCTTGCGGGCTGGGCCATCTCTCACAATCTGCTCGCAAACAGAAACACACTACCAAATCTTCTTGCTAGAGCCCAAGCTCTGATACCATGTAAGAAAACAATACAACGTATGTGCTCAATAGATAACAGGATCTCTATGCAAGAGAGAAAAGCATGTATGGAGAATCAAAAATTTGATTACTATAAAACTGATACAATAGATGGCGCTGCCTCCTAGCCATGCGCTCCTATGTGAGAAGCTTCGATGGCATGCTAGAAACAGTAGAGGACGGAGGCTGGATGCTAAGGAATCAGGGTTGCTGTAGCCAGTGATGAATATGGTCTTCACGGGCTTGCTCTTATATAGCCACTAGTCGTAGTCGGTTAGATCCAATTGGAAGACTGACCCAGTTGGCCCAAAATGGCCAACTGGAGGTCAGTCCCGAAATAGGCCACCGACCACACGTTAGAACCGTGGCACAGAATAGAGCAACTAACCTACGAGTTCTGTTTGGCCCAGAGCCATCCAGGATCATTTGGGGCTCCAAACGAGCCCCGCAATGTGAGTGGGCTGCCTCGAGAAATGGTCCGTCTACCCTTAGTACGGTCAGTCATGGGATGCCTTCCCGCACTTGCATGTAGCCTAGTTGGGAGTGTGCCAACTCTATCTGAAGCTGTCCAGCCATCAGGCCACACATGGCCCCCTCTGGTGTCCAAACCAACATTGCTCCATGGGGATCAATGCCCATGCCTCCCCTATGAATGCGCAGTCTGTAGGCCACCTAGATCCTCATCGTGTGTTGCAAGGGAGGGTAGGTTTTGTAGCCTAAGGTTTATGTGGGAGCCAGTGGTTTGTCCAAAGGGAGACTGTGAGTAGCACATGATTGAATGCATTCACGGCACATGCAAGCATTGTAGTTTGAAGTTGAAGAAGAAAACATTCACTGACTATCCAAATGAAATGAGGGAAGACAACCATGTTGCTCTAAAATGGAGGAGATTTGAAAATGCCAATGTTGAAGGATCCGATAAAAAGAGATGGCTACTGTCATATAAGAGCACCCAGCCAAGGGAGCTTGTAGGTCACGTGGTTCAATCCATCCCAAAATATGTGCTTCACAATTTCACAATGACCAGCTGGCAAGATCAGTAGTTCAAGACGTGCCTTGTCAATTTCCCATGTGACACTATTGTATCTGTCATAGAATTTGCAAAAAAATTATTCATTTCAAGAACAAGATGAGATACAAAGTGCTCATGGGCACAACAAGTAGATAAAAATTCTTGTGCATATCATGTATAGTCATTTGCTTGATTCTTCCATGCATGATGCCAATCTGGTTGGTGACTCACAAGAGTCCAGTGCAATGCACGTACCATTTCTACATTTTAGATGATAGGGAACATGACACCTTATTTGTGTAGCATGCTTTTGTACTACATTGGGAACATTAGGGAAGAAATGGGGTCTTCAAAGGGCCTCGTAAGGAAATGATTAAGAGCAAGATTAAGCTAATTAGAAATGAACCCACTATGGTAACCCATGGGCTAAGGGCCCCTTAGCATTGATTAAATTTTGGCTTGGGATAGGCCTCATTAAGAGGGCTTAGGTGACTGCCAATGTGTGCCCTTGATCTAAATTAAGATCAAAGGCTAAGATGTGTGGAGGAGGGTTTGAATTAGAGCCATTGATGAGCAAATCAAGATGGATGGCTAAGATCTAGGCACATAATGGAGGGCTAGGATGGAAAGGCCTTTCAAGTTGGGCCCTTGATTAGGATCATGATTGAGGGCTCGCGATGGATCTAGCGAAGAAGATGAAGATCATAATATGAGCCAAGAGGAAGATGCGCATAATGACATCGTACGGGACGAAGATGGATATCACGATATTAAGAAAGAAGATGACGATCATCAAGAATTACCACACTTTATTCAAGGGGCCGGATTCTAGTGCCTCCTTGCCTTATCTCCTCCCTAGATCTCCCTCTTAGATCAAGGGGCCATATTCTAGTGCCTATCACCATCATCTCCTCCCTTGGATGTAGATCTTTATCTATGGCCTTGATTGAAGCACATTTCTCCTCTCATCTCCTCCATTAGATCTTTTTTTTAATCAAGGGTGGAAATTGATCTCTATATATTTTGATCATGTCCCTTAGATCTACCACTTCATCTAATGGTTGGGAGTGCTCTGCCTCAAATCTGAATGTATCCCTTGGATAGAGATTTCATCAAGGGCCAGGATTGAAAACCATGGGTCCAAACTATGGGTTAGAGGTCTCCCATCCTTAAATGTTTTTGTCTGCCCACCCTCCACCTCAACATGGCATTACCCCACAAAAAGGAGCATTCTCATTGGTACACCTCAAATTTCTCACTAATCCCTTGAAATTAGGGAACACTAATTCGAGGCCCTTTTGAGACCCCAAATCTCCCCTAATGTGGATGAAAAGAAAAATCCCCATACAAAAATATAAAGGAACATTGGGTGTGGTCAGATGGTGCTGCCTCTCAATTTAAATCAGCCCGTGGGGTCAACTTCATCTCAAGGTTCAAATCCCTGACTGGTTTAGACATGATGTGGAATTGTTCTAGGTCTAGCCATGGCAAGAGTGAACATGATGGATGCGGTTCTGTTATTAAGCAAGCTCTATTTAAACACCGATTAGCATGCCCTCAAGAAAACTCAATGATGCCCACGATGCTATAACATGGCTTACAACCAACCTCTCCACAGGTATGCATTCAAAACAAAGCCTTAAGAATAATGTAGTATATAGAGTGTTCCATGAAGTGAAAGTGGATGAAGTGCAAAGGAGAAGCCAGCACGATTGAGAGAAAATTAAAGGAGTCCATGGTCTGCACAACATATGGGGATTTTCAAACAACCAACTGATTAAAACAAGAAAACTTTCTTATTTCTGCAATGCATGCATCATAGGGGATCATGACGATTGTGAGAACATTGCAACTATGAAGACATGGGAGCGAGTTCAAGATTTTCCTCTACATTTAGATGGAGTGACAGACAATGGAGAGACAAATGACTCACCACAGTTTGGGGAGTTTCGATGACCTCACTGACTATCTGGAAGAGGGGGATAACTTTGCAGTTGTCATAGATTCTAGGGAGAATGAGGAAGATGACCCATACTTTCTGTTGCAATGTACAAAAAATAAGCACAAGGTTGAGGAAACATTTAAGGATAATTGGGGAACAACCTATGAGAAGTGGGATGTAGTAGTTGGAGCTTTTTGGTACAAAAAAAACTATTAAGTTCCAGATGCAACCTGTGCCACAACAAAAGAAGGGCAAGAGTGTCTTCAAATTGGATTTAGACATGCATGAGCACATCTTGGGGTGTCTTGGAGCAGTGGATGAGGATGACTGAGATAGTACTAAGAAAATGTATGTAGTCTCATTGCAAGGAAACAACATGTCCATTTGTCCTAGAAAATGGAATTTTTATTTGAGACTGCTTCTTTTTAGTATATCCCAAACAACCACCGTGCTAGTTTTATTAAATTGTTTTTGTAAATCCCAAACGATAAATCCCATGCTTGTTTTTAGTATATCCCAACAACCACCAAGCTGGTTTCCCATAACGAATCTACACATCCTATAAATCCATTCATCTTGTAATAATAGAAGCAAACCACCGCACTGGTGGCTGTTAATATGCTAGTGAACCAACCACTACGCTGACGATAACTTATCCTGCACTACTACTGTGCTATCCCTACACTACTACCATGCTATCCTAAAATTTGTTGCATAGTGCTATACTAAAACAGTGTCCTTTAGAGTGTTTATCATTTCGTTAATCGTCAGATTTCATACCATGGTTTTTTTTAATATATCCCAACCACCACCGCGCTAGTTTCCCATAACGAATCCACACATCCTACAAATCCATTCATCTTGAAATAATAGAAGCAAACCACTGTGCTAGTGGTTGTTAATATCCTAGTGCAACCAACCACCACGCTGGTGATAACTTATCTTGCATTACTATCATGCTATCCCTACACTACTGCCATGCTATCCTAAAATTTGTTACACATCGCTATACTAAAACAATGCCCTTTAGAATGGTTATCATTGACTGTCAGATTTCAACCACTGGGCTACTTAAAACATTTAAGTACTAACATGGAAGCAAGTCGATACAAAACTCGGGGGGTTCAATATGTATAAACCCTGTATATCCCGTGCATTGAAGGCCTATATTTAAAATCCCTTATCTGTAAATTTTCCATTGATAAAATGTACCCCTTTTCTATACAAATATGTAAAACTATTTTAAATAGTCCCTTATGTATATTTATTTCTATAAATCTTAGAAATAAAAAATATCCTTCTATTGAACTCACGTGATAGGGTTTCATATGATGAGTGATCCCCCCGAGATACAAAATCAGGTATTATGAGCACCATGAGAAAGTCCACAAGTCTAAGAAATGTCTGCAAGATCTTGATTTTTTCAAAATACAATCACATTTTGCGGCTCAAGGAAATTCTAGACTCCCAACTATCTTATCAGCCTCTCTATAAGAAGCATCTCCCAAATCTTTAGGCCAATCTGATGCACAATGGCAGACCTCTTCACACACTCAGATTACACACTGCTTGCTTGAATTTGTCGACTTATATGCCCATAGTAACTCCTGCTTTTGCTGGGGTCCTCTTCATTTTGGTCTTTGCGCTCTATACATCTTCGCGCCTCTATCATGTCATGCCAAAAGAAACCTACATCATGAGCTTGACAAGTACCTTAAAGGATCAAGAAAAACAATAGCCAGGGAAATCCATATTGACCATCTCTACTAACTCCAAGTAATATACCCACCACCGAAGAATGTCCTCCTTGCAGCTATTTTCCTCCTCCTTCTTCGGGTCTGTTTCTGTGAGATTCAAATAGAATAAAAGCACTCCATAGTTATTTGGGTATGCCATATATTCACTGTAAGTGGATAGACAATAGCTGTATCAATGTAAATGTTTGGATCAGTGTACAGAGTTTTGGGCTAGATTTGATAATGGGCTCTTAGTTGTGTCTGCACTGCACTTAAATAGGGAGAGAGTTCATTGAGCCCAACCTTCTCAATCTTCAGTCTCATGTTAGTTTGGTAATCAAAATCTTTGAGTTCATTGAGCCAAACTTCTCATTATTTAGTCTCATGTTAGTTGTCCAATCGAAATATTTTGTCTCACATTAGTTCACTAATCAAAATATTTTAGTCTCACATTAGCGACCTAATTGAAATATTTCGTCTCACTTTACTTGTCAAATCAAAATCTTTCGTCTCATTATTTATTAGTGCGTTGGCGAACACTATCTAGTCATAGCTGAGAAAACATTGCCCAAATACACTCTGGAGAAGATTAACAATTCAATAGATTATGCACAAATTACATAGATTACAATCTCAAAGACTCCTTTACTTCAGATTACATCTCAAGGACTCCTTGTTGAGCTCCCTGATTGCAGGCTCGACCCTCCTTTCTCCTTTTCAGAGTGGGGCTGGTTCCTTCCTACAAGGCCTGACCCCTCCCTTCATGTTGCTTCCTCTTTCCTTGATTTGAGCTTCCTAGTTGCAGGCTCGGCCCTTCTTGCTCCTTTCTTGAAGGGGACTAGTTCCTCCCTTCAGGCTCCTTTTCCTCATAGTCAGGCTCATCTTGGCCTTCTTCAATTTGAGCTCCTTGTCTTTAAGATCTTTTGCCCAAATCATGGCAAATTGAGCTGCAACATCTACTTTCTATAGCAGGCAGGCACATTTGATCTGTCCATGACCTAGGCAATTATGAAGTAGACACCATGTGGTGGGTGAGCAGGCCACTCCTATGGAATCTTAGCCACGACAGACGTGGTTGATGAGAGCCACCGCCATCAGGTAGTAATTCTCACAAAGGTAAATCATGAAGCTCTAATCACTCATTGCCATGCACTCTAGTTCTCTATTGAGCATGCGAGCCCGGTGACTGGTAATTTTTACTGCACTTGTAGTGATAATGCATGCTTAAGCCTAATGGTGGGTGAGCATGGCTGGTAATTTTAATTGCTAGCCTGGTGGAATCATAGCCACAACAGACATGGCTGTAATCACTCCTTACCATGCACTCTAGTACTCTACTAAACATGCGACCCCGATGACTGGTAATTTTTACTGCACTCGTGATCATGCATGCTTAAGCCTAGTGGTGGGTGAGTGGTGGCTGGTAATTTTAACTGCCAGCCCGATGGAATCATAGCCACAATAGAACTGGCTATAATCATTCATTACCATGCACTCTAGTACTCTACTGAGCATGCAAGCCTGATGACTAGTAATTTTTACTACACTCATAGTGATCATGCATGCTTAAGCCCGGTGGTGGGTGGCTGATAATTTTAACTACCAGCCTAGTGGAATCATAGCCACGACAGATGTGGTTGAAAGCCACCACCACCGGGTAGTAATTCCCACAAAAGTAATTCATGAAACCTAATCACCTCTAATCCCTCATTACCATGCACTCTAGTACTCTCCTGAGCATGCAAGCCCAATGAATGGTAATTTACTACACTCATAGTAGTTATGCATGCAAGCCTGGTGGTGGTAACTGGAAGCTGAGTAATTGCAAAATGCATGGTCTTCCATACCCCCATCATAAATGATTGCTGTACCTGATGGCATGCGTCCTACCACTTTGTGCACAATTTTTGCTTTGGGGTGTTTGTGCATACAAAATCACTATGTAGAGAACACCTTGATGGCTTGCAATTAATATGGTTGGAACCTCGGGATCCAGGCACCATAGTGGCTCGAACTTTATAATGTATATAAGATCCATGGCATTTGGCATTTTACTACGTTGCTCTCATTCGCCCCTCCTCTGCTACTTTGCTCCACACCCCTCCTCTAGCTATTTTTTGCCCTTACTCTACTTTGCTCCACACACCCTCCTCCAACTCTCATCACTCATCTGCTCCCCTGATCATCTGCTGCTCACCCACTCATCTTCACCATGCCTACTATCAACCCCCCTCGATGCTCTGTGATCCTAATGTTATCTGCCTTCTCAAATAAGGTGATTGTGTTGTACTCACCTAGAGTAGAAATGCTAGCACTAGTGGAGACCCTTCGTTCCCACAGTTGATTCCCCACATATTTGCATGTCACCACCTTAGTTAACATGCTCACAGAGGGGTTCTTTATGGTTGTGCTATATGGGTTCCCTCTAGATGTCGATGAAGGCCTCAGTATTTTAAGAGAAGAGTACTCTCGACTTTTTGGGACAGTCATAATCTGAGTCTTGGCAATGTGCATGGTCTTCGGCCTCTCCATCGTATGCTCCTTTGGCTCCCTAAAAATCTTTAATGCAACAAGTAGACTGGCAAAAAGCTGAGTTGTACAAATTCCCTCTTGCTCAGACGAGGCTCTCAACAATGGTTGGATGCAATCTTTTGGCCTCTAAGTCTCTCAACGATCTTTGGGCTCACTGGATGTAATGTTTTGGTCTCTAAGGCTCTCAACAATTGCTAAGTTTTTATTATGTTTATGTAATCTCTTTTTGTTCAATTTGAGGCTCTCAATATGCACTGTTGTTAACTTTTATATTTGAATGGCTATGGCCACTAGCTGTAATCTTTTGGCCTTTAAGGCTCTCAACAATTGGTGAGTTTTTATAAATGTAAGATCCTCTGTTCAATTTTTGCTCGGTATAAGTTGATAATTTTCATGTAACCTGTTATTGGACGTAGATGTACAGTGCAATCTCTTTTGCTCAATTCTCACTCGATAAATTGTACTTTTTCCCTCATTTATATTTACTGCAATAAGGACTAAAATACGAGGAAAGAAGGACTAAAAGTTCCTTGGTTAACGACCAAAATAGTGCTGAAATAACTCCAACGACCCACTGTTGTGGTTGCATGGAGATACATTTAGAAAAATACAATTAAACTTTTAGAAAATGCAATTGACAATATGGCCCTTGAGTGGTCCCCTCTAGGGGCAAGGGCCATATCAACGTGCATTATACAATATCCAGGATGCCACTGGACAGAAATGGCATGTCGATATGGACCTTGCCCCTTAAGGCGACCCCTCAAGGGCCATATGGTCAATTGCATTTTGCTTGGTTTCACAGTGGAATACATTTGCATTTGTACACAAATATATAACTCCAAGAACCAGTGCAGTGGCTTTCATAGATCTCCTTCTGTTTGCTAGTGTGCTGGTTGTCATATACCTCCTCCTGTAATATGTAAAAATAGGTAATGGAGCTATAACTCCAAGAACCAGTGTGGTGAGTCTCTCCAAGACAACCTTGAATTCTAGGCGATGACAGGTCATCGGGCCAGAGACTGCATTGAGGCAGATGATCAGAATGATAGATTGCGTCTCATTATTGCACCAAAAACAAGCGTCGTGGCCTATCCAAGACAATCTATGATTTGCATGGGCTATGGGCAAAGATGCAGCAAAAGGCTGGTCGATGACAGGTGGTTAGGCCAAAGATTATGCTTCGGTGGTTTTCAAAATGATAGATTGCATCTAATTATTATGCCAAGAACTAGCGCGATGGTCTCTCCAAGCCAACCTTCAATTTTAATGATCTGCATGGGTGCGATGCCTAGTGAGACAGGTAGCAAAGCTTGGGCAAAACGCTGCTCGGTGATGATAAGTGGTCAGGTGGCTTAGGTCAAAGACTACACTGTGCAAAGTAGTGCAGAGATGCCGTGTGTAAGGTTATGCAGTGTTTAGAACAAATAGATTGCATCTCATTAAATTGCAAGTGCGCCTTCGTGAGGTCAAGAAAATTTCCAGTGAGAGCGCGGTCCACACAAAATTCATATATTCACCTAGAAGTGCATCGTGTTGTGGCCCCAAAATGGCTTTGAAAATAGTTCTGCGATTGGCTACACCCAAGCAATCGTTGACCCTATAGGAATGTTCTAAGTTTTCACAAGAAGTAAAAAATGAAACCCCTTAAAGATTCACTACATGGGAAATTGGAAACCCTCATACGTTGCAGTTCATAGACGTATTGGGGATGTATTCAAGACATTGTCATGTAATGGAGCCGGATGGACTTGATACCATGCAACCCAATTAGAGGGATCTAGTTACTATGTAATGAAACTAGATGAACTAATTTACCATGCAATAGAACTAGAGTCATCTAATTGGATCATGTAATCAAACTAGACAAGCTCGGTTACCGTGTAATCTATCTAGATGGACTTCGCTCCAGTGTAACCAAACTAGTGGAACTAGTTCCCAAGGTATAGTTTTTCATGATCAAAGGGTCGAGGCTTTACATTCCTTCAACAACATGATTATTCATTCACATGTAGTTATGTGAAATTCAAGCTATTCCTATTTCTAGAAAATGTGTATTGTGGTGAGCTAGGATTTTATCTCTCTGAAATCCTTGGCACATAATTAGTTTACCATTAGCCTCCTCGATGTTGCAAGGGTTTGGCTCAATAGCTTTCATGAGCTTATCACTCTTCATGTCAATTCATTGTCCTTACTTGACATGTAGAGCTTATATAACTCTAAATGTCACGTCAATTTCTTGCCCTCACTTGGGTATGGCCATCACATGCCCTTCTCTACTGCATTGTAGTTTCATGTCCTACAAGAAAGTATACCTTTCTTATGGGTGAAGGCGTGGTAAGATGGCTAGCCTTTTTACCTAGATAGCACAAAACCATAGCACACACCACAACATAAAAAAGAACACAAAAGAAAGAACTTTTACATATAAAAAGTTAAACTCAAATACAAAGGATGTTGATGCATGCCACATGATGATTAAGCATGCCACCACTTTGAGTAATTGAAAGTATGATGTGCCACTCCTACAAGTATTTGGCATTCATTCATCCCATCAAAGTGACTTGCACACCTTTCACTTCATCCTACACACAGATGGATCTCGTGCATCCCAAACTCCATCAGGATCTTTGCTGCACCCTACCGCACACATGCCATCATGTATCGCATACTCTATTAGGTCCCTTTAGCTCAATCCTCCCATATCCCAGACTTTCTAGCTCCTTCAATCTAAAAAGTACCGAATCTCACCTGCATCTGCACTCAAGTTCACATTCTGCTCCAAAGGAATTGAAATAGGCTTACAGCCTGTCATCCCATATTTGGACAGCATGTGCAATCAATATTGCCTCTGCAAGAGCCGTATTACATAATTCGAGAAAATCCCAATTCCCAGAATGGCAGTTTTGGAAGAAATTATAGCATGTCTCCAAAAAAAATAAGTGAAATAAGTAAAATAGACTACATTTTCATTCATAAAGTATGAAATATGAACTACTTCCTCAAATAATAAATAGAATATCAATGCATAAACTACATTATCATTAACAAAAGAATGAAATTCCAAACACATTTAGGTGAGAATCATCTCGTGAGCCATAGTGGTGTTCAGGACACCTTCATAATAGCTATTTAGAATTTCCATTGATCGATGAGACTTGCTTTGTTGTGAGCATTCTCATTTGAAAATCCCCAAAGCTATGCAAAATCTTCCATACCTGTCATCATGTCGTAACTCTTCATGGTGTTCATATGGTGCTCATAACACCACCTAATAAAGATCACTAGTGCAGAGCTAGTGCAATTGATAGTCCAATCACATTAGATTGAATACTAGACTTGACTAAGTGAGGACATCCATGAGAAAATTATAGGAGAGGGAATGCAAGATTTGTAAATTAAAGTCATGTGGTAGAGAAAAACATTCATTATGTACTTACAAACCATAAAACTAAACTGAAAGCCAAGGCATACTACAAAGACTTCAAGCTAAGAAGAAAGTCAATACATCACAGGTTAAGCTACTCTTAATCTAGCTTTTAGATTAGCTCAAAAGCAAAGAAGGAGGTAGGTTTTGGAGAACTCAAATGCAGTAGAGAGACATGCTCAGTGGAGGCACTCAAAGATATTTGTAAACTACAAGTGGGTAGATAGAAGCTATGTGCTAAATCTTTTTCTTCAATAGTTGTCATTAATGTAATAAAAAAATGTTTGCAATGAACAATGACTTGGCTCTTTCACGCATAAGAAGATAGCACTTATTGTGGCATTGTATGCAACCATTGAAATATTTGAAATGTAATTCTTATATTTCTATTTCAAAATGTACATTGTTTTTGTCACAAATACACATAAACAACTAAGACATTCTTAAATGATATGTTCTCATGATTCAACTCTACTTCCATCTTGTAAAATATACAATGATATAGGCTATTTCTCCAATGGTTTGCCAACTTTTCTTGGAATCCTTCTTGTAACTTTCATTGGAGACCTTTTCTTCTTCAGCTGAGGAGCAACAGAACTCTTCTCATCTTGTGCATGTTAGATATCAATGCTCCACTCTCATGTAACTATGTGGGAACCAGCTAACTCTACTTGTAAGCCCCCCATATGAGAAGAAGGCATTTGAGTAGCTCGGTTCTCCGGTAGGTCCTGGTGACACCAGCAGATGGGGGCCATGTGTGGCCTGATGGCTGGATGGATTTGGCACACTGTGAACTAGGCTACATGTAAGTGCGGGAAGGCATCCCATGACTGAGTGCATTGAGGGTAGATGGAGCATTTCCTGGGGTAGCCCACTCTCGGGTTGCGGGGCCCGTTTGGAGTCCCAGATGATCCCGGATGGCTGTGGGCCGAACAGCAACCGTAGGTCAGTTGCTCTATTTTACGCCACGATTCTATCATGTGGTCGGTGGCTTATTTTGAGACCGACCCCCAGTCAACCGGTTTGGGCAGATTGGGTGGGTCATCCAATTGGGTCCAACCGACTATGACTAGTGGCTATATACTCTACTGTTTCCAGCTTGCCATTGAAGCTTCTTTCACAAGAGTGCACAGTTGGGAGGCAGCGCCATATATTGTATCAGTTCTACAGTAATCAAATTTTTGATTCTCCATACTATCTGGTTTTCTCTCTTGCGTATGAGATCCTGTTATCTGTTGAGCACAGATGTTGTATTATTTTCTTACATGGTATCAGAGCTTGGACTCTAGCAAGAAGATTTGGTAGTGTGTTTTTGTTTGCGAGCAGATTGTGAGAGATGGCCCAACCCGCAAGACTGCGAATCCCATCGTTCGGCGAAAGCGAAAAGTTGGACGGCTCTAACTATCCACTCTGGAAGTTCAAGATGAAGACCATCCTAAGGGCATATGAGCTTTGGGACACTGCTACTACGGTGGACATGAGGCCGGGTTCGGATCCAACCAATGTAGGACAACAGATAGTACCAACTGCAGATGAGATTCTCGCGTGGACAAAAAGAAATGCAGATGCGCTATGTTCTATTGTCTACAGTGTAAGTGATTCCGTCATGGCATTAATTCAACATGTCACCACAGTGAAGGAGGCATGGATGGTCTTGAAAAATTAGTATGAGACCACGAATCAGACACGGATTCAGAATCTAGAGACTCAACTCGCTAACGAGAAATTATCTGAGTCTGAAGTGGCAGAGAAGTTCATCACCAGGGTGAAGAACTTGCGCAATTGGATGACTGCGATAGGCATCACCATCACCAGCGAGAATCTAGCATAGAGGTGCATACAGATTATCCCACCAAAGTACGACGGTCTGGTTACGGCGCTGAATATGCAGAACAGAAATCTGCCCTTCAACTTTGAGGATTTCAGTGCGATGCTTCTGGAGGAGGAGATGCAGCAAAAGACGAGGACTGGAGAAGATTCGGCTTTTTGGACCGGATCAAAGAAAGGTAAGGGTAAGGACTCTGGTAACCCATCTTCTTCTGATGATAAAAAGAGAAAGAAGAAGATCAAGTGCTTTCATTGCAACAAGGCAGGACACAAGCAGAATGAGTGCCGAAAGAAGATTGCAGATGAGAAGAATGGAGTAAAGAAAGAGTCCAGCAACAGCACGCAGGCAGTACCAGTATAGCTATTTGTAGCAATTGAGGAGATTTGCACAGAGGCAGTTCATGTACCTGCGGATGAACCTTGGGTCATTAACAGTGGTGCATCGTGCCACATGACTAGTCGAAAGGATTGGTATACCTCTCTACAGCCGGTAGGGAATGACATCTTGGTAGTAGTCAACAATGATGCAAAATGTCCAGCAAAAGGAAAAGGTACGATTGCTCTCAAGTCAAATGGAGTTGTAAAATAGTTGTCCGATGTTCTTTATGTGCCAGATATCAAGAGCTTGTTGTCCATTTCTACGATCACGGATCGGGACCCCAAAGTTCAATTCGATAAGAATGGTACACAGATTCTGGATCTTCAAGGGAAGGTCATTGGTAAAGGTACATGACGCAACATCTATGAACTCTCAGCTTTCAATGCTCAAGCCGAATCATGTGAAGAACACTAAGCTGTGGCATGAGAGGTTTGGTCATCTAAACCTTAGTTCTTTGAAGGAGATGCATAAAAGTGGAATGATTGCAGACCTACCAGAAATTTCAGATCTGCCCCATGTATGTGAAGCTTGCATGATGGGCAAGTAGCATCGGCATCCCTTTCCTAAAGAGGCTAGTAGGGCAAAGGCTCCTCTAGAGCTCATTCACACGGACCTCTGCAAAAAGATGGAGATGGAAGCTTTGGGTGGTTCCTGCTACTTCATGACGCTGATCGATGACTACAGTAGAAAGATATGGATATACTTCCTGAAGAATAAAGACGAGGCTTTTAGTAAGTTCAAGGAATGCCATGTAATGGTTGAGAAAGAATCGGGGAGGAAGGTGAACAAATTGAGATCAAACAGAGGTGGAGAGTTCACATCAACTGAATTCTAAAGTTACTACAAAAGTCACGGGATCAAGAGGCAAAAACCCCTGCCACATACATCACAGCAAAATGGAGTAGCAGAATGCAAGATGCACATCATCTGTGAAATGGGCCGGAGTATGATGAAAGGGAAAGATTTGCCAAAGACTTTCTGGGCTGAAGCATGTAACATTGCAGTTTACATTCTAAATCGTAGCTACACGAATGCTCTGAATGGGATGACTCCACTGCAGACCATTTCTGGTAAGAAACCTTCAGTTGCACATTTGAGAGTTTTTGGATGTGACTGTTTTGTGCATGTCCCTGATGCTACCAAGACCAAATGGGAACCGAAGAGCCAGAAGTGTATTTTCTTGGGCTATAGTGAAGAGGCGAAGGGTTACCGTCTCTATAACCCTGTTACCAAGAAGGTAAATGTAAGTCACGATGTGGTCTTCTCAGAACAACCGCATCAATTGGAGGAGGATGCTTCCTTCCCAGACAACCAAGACCAGGATATCCATCCAATACCACCACCAACAGTAGACCAAACTCCCCCAACGGTGCTTGGGAGGATTCAAGATAAAGAAGATGAAGAAGAGCCTGCAGAACCACAACGGCAACGGCCATTCTTGAAGTGGGTAAAGTAGCTTTTGGATGGCAGAGAACTCCAACCATTGAGGAGGAACCATCCGAACACCGCCGGTCCAAGAGATTAGAGGAGCAAAGAAGGGCGCAAGAACACTTGGTCAACTACGCTTTGATGACAAAAGTGATCCATGCTAATGAACCCAAGTGTCTTGAAGAGGCACAGGGTGATGATAGGTGGATGGAGGCTATGCAGTCGGAGTATGGCTCCATAAGGAAGAACAACACTTGGGACTTTGTGGATCGTCCACCAAAAGGTAAGGTAATCGGCACCAAGTGGGTGTACAAGACCAAGTACAAGTTTGAAGGCACGTTGGATAAGTAAAAGGCTCGGCTCGTGGCAAAAGGATTCACACAGGTACATGGTTTTGATTATCAGGATACTTTTGCTCCCACAGCTCCACTAACCACAATTTGCAGTGTTTTGGCTTTGGCTGCCCAGGGAAGTTGGCCCGTGTTTCAGATGGATGTAAAATCCACCTTTCTGAATGGAGATCTCAAGGAGGAGGTATACGTGGAACAACCACCAGGTTTTGTGATCCCCGGTTCAGAAGGTAAAGTCTGTAAACTGAAGAAGGCACTTTACGGCTGAAACAAGCCCCACGAGCATGGTACTAGCAAATTGATGCCTACTTTCTGCAAAACAGGTTCAGGAGGAGTCCATCAGATGCAAATTTTTATATCTTCAGAGAAGGAGGTAGATGTATGATCGTGGTCCTTTATGTGGATGACTCGTCATAATAGGGAACCATGAAGAGAAGATCTCGCAGACAAAGCATTTGCTAGAAGAGAGTTTGAAATGATAGACCTCGGACTGATGCATTTCTGTTTGGGGATTGAAGTTTGGCAAGAGCCAAACAGATCTTCATTTCACAGCTGAAGTATGCTGGAGAGATACTGAAGGCATTTGGCATGGCTGAGTGCAAGACAGTTGGTACCCCTATGGAGGTTGACGTGAAGCTCTCAAACGAGGATTCATCACCAGTGGTGGAAAGCGAAGTACAGAAGGCTTGTAGCAGTTTGATTTACTTGTGCAACACGCGGCCAGACATCAGCTTTACGACTGGTGTACTAAGCAAGTTTTCCAATAAGCCCCGGGAGAACCATTGGAGGTTAGGGATGCGGGTGCTGAAATACATCAAAGGCACACTTGATTATGGCATCACCTATACCAAGGGCAACATCTTGACCGGATTCTATGAGTCAGATTGGGCAGGAGACATGGACAGCAGGAGATCGGTGACAGGTTACTGTTTCACACTTGGATCTGGAGCTGTGTCATGGGTCAGCAAGAAGCAACCTATGGTTGCTCTTTCTTGTACCGAGGCTGAGCTTGCTTTGCTTCTTGCGAGGCAGTGTGGTTGAGGAGGATTTTGATGGACATGGGTGCAGTGCAGAACAAGCCTACATAGTTATCATGTGACAATCAGAGTTGCATGGAGATTGCAAAGAACCCTGTGTTCCACGCTCGCACAAAACACATTGAGATTCAATATCACTTTGTATGCGAGCTCATCATGGATGGAGAGGTTGACTTGGTGTACTGTCCGACTACAAAGAATGCTGCGGACATCTTCACAAAGGCTCTTGGAAGAGACTTGCTAGAGAGGCATCTTCATCGACTTGGCATTGGACCAAAAAAGTAAGTTCACTTGTGGGTGGACATGAGGGGGGGTGTTAGATATCAATGCTCCACTCTCATGTAACTATGCGGGAACTAGCTAACTCTACTTGTAAGCCCCCCATATGAGGAGAAGGCATTTGAGTAGCTCAGTTATCTGGTAGGTCCTGGTTTGGACACTAGATGGGGGCCATGTGTGGCCTAATGGTTGGATGGAGTTGGCACACTACCAACTAGGCTACATGCAAGTGCGGGAAGGCATCCCATGATGACTGACCGCATTGAGGGTAGACAGAGCATTTCTCAAGGCAGCCCACTCTCAGGTTGCGGGGCCCGTTTGGAGTCCCAGATGATCCCGGATGGCTATGGGCCGAACGGCAATAGTAGGTCAGTTGCTCTATTTTACACCACGATTCTATCGTGTGGTCAGTGGCCTATTTTGGGACCGACAGTCGATGGCCTATTTCGTCGTCGACCCCCAGTCGGCCGGTTTGGGTGGACTAGGTCGATCACCCAATTGGGTCCAATCGACTACGACTAGTGGCTACATAAGAGAAAGCCTGTGAAGCCCATTTCATCAGTGGCTACAGCAACCCTAATTCCTTAGCATCCAGCCTCCGTCCTCTATTGTTTCCAGCTTGCCATCGAAGCTTCCTTCACAGGAGTGCACGGTTGGGAGGCAGCGCCATCTATTGTATCAGTTCTACAGTAATCAGATTTTTGATTCTCCATATTATCTAGTTTTCTCTCTTGCGTACGAGATCCTCTTATCCGTTGAGCATAGACATTGTATTATTTTCTTACAGTGCAAGAGTTGTTGTCGTCGTAGTTTGTTCTTCATTTGTTTTGTCGAGATTATGCTCTCCATAACCCTCCAAGGTGAGGGGATTCTTTACACCACAAGATAGTGCCAAGGCAGTATATGTGAAAAAGTAACTAGCTCTTGAGCCTTGCTTTCCAGCATAACACCCAAAAATAATTAAAGCAGACTGCTTCTCTATCAGACGATCTTATATGTTTGCCATGATATAGGATGACCACCCAAAACTTTCAACAAATACTTGAAAAAATATGTAATAGTAGCTCCATTGTTACTAAGAAATCTGTGAAAAATCAATGTCTTTGTAGCAGATAGGTCTTTAATATAATGCAAAAGGCTTGATAGCTTACCAAGCCCAAGAATTCTACTTCCAGCTACCCTCAGGAGGAATATGTCATCTTAAACAAACAATTGCCATACACAAAACACACTCAGATTAAAAAACGAACCATTAAATTGCATATCTAAACTCAAAATTCAAGAAAGGTAGGTGCTTTACCTCAATATTCTCATCTTTCTACAACATATCATCCTTAAACAAGGAGATACCCATCTCCTCCTCCTCCTCGGAGCTTTGACTTATATATAATCATGTTGTGAGGTTCATTCATGCTTGCTTTTCCTGGAAGATTGTATCATCCACATCTTCATACATTTCGGCTTGCTCAAAATAGATGGACAATTCTTCTTAAGGATTGAACTTGTCCTCCAGCTCTAACAAAGGATTGTAATCAATCTTGACTTCCTTGTCGACCCTGCAAGACTGAGCAATAAGGGCAATTGCATAATCCTCTTTCAAATGGAAGAGGCACTGTATGTCATACTACAACATGACATACTCTTTGTCCTCAATGTTGAAAAATGGAAGAATGGGCATAGTGAGGTCAGAGCTTCTAGCCTAAAAGTCATCTACTGGAACAACATCTCTTAGTGTCTCATTTTTTAGAGCCACTAGATCCAATGCTGCGACTGCAAGCTCCTCCTCTTTGGGTTGATATTCTCTTTTGCATCTTGTATATCCGGCTTTTCTTCTATTTCCTCTTTCTCATCACTATCCTTTGCCTCCTCAATTGAACCATCAATGTAGTGTATGTACATTGCAAATGCAAATGACTCTTCCAATATCCTGCAATTGCCCTTGTGTACAGTGAAGATTCCCTTATTGCAGTCTTCAAAAATATCAAATAGATTGTGCATTTGATACATGATCCTGTCATTTTTGGCAATGTCCTCAATATGTACAACGGTTTTGTCGTTTACAACTTTAGCTCCTTCAACTGTTAGCTTGTTGAAAAACTCATACACCTCTCCAAAAAAATCCTTGTGTTGCACCAGAAGAGAATGCAAATTCGTCTCCTTATTGAACATATCATGGTATTTGTGATAATGCATTTGACATTCAGAATTATGTAAAAATTCAAAAAGCTGCAGTGAGGTGACTTATTTTCCTCCTTCTCCTTTCCATTAATATCTTCATGTCCAC
This sequence comes from Dipteris shenzhenensis, assembly GCF_047967505.1. Lineage (NCBI taxonomy): Eukaryota > Viridiplantae > Streptophyta > Polypodiopsida > Gleicheniales > Dipteridaceae > Dipteris > Dipteris shenzhenensis. The sequence goes on from NC_141610.1 coordinate 25,196,508, forward strand.
CATTTTTTGAACCCTTCTCATTGGGATTTCATCTCTTAATTGCATAATACAAATCAAATTTGAGTCCTACACAATGTAGCTAAAGTAAACATGACTCAAAAAACAATTCTCATCAAGAGATTTCTCCTCCCTTAAGGTTACAACATAAGTTGATAGGTCAATGGTCCTCCTAAATGGTTTTGCTACATCAACTACACAAACACACATAAGGGTTAGGTTCCCATCTATGAATGTTTGCACATAAATGCGATATGGATGTTTTTCTTATTATGTACCCTAAAATCGCATTTTCAAGCAAAATTTTTGTCTATGGAAATAATACTTTGTACCCTAACATCAACCCTTAGCACACATTGGATGAAGCTTATGCATGGGACTATGTGAAATAATAACAGGTTTTTCCCATAAACGCGATATAGGGTGTTTCCCAACAACATACACTCAAATCACATTTTCAAGTGAATTAAGTATGTAATGATTGCTTTCACCTATTTTGAGACCAAGCCGCCACTAAGTAGACCTAACGTCCCCTTTTCATAACGATCTCGAGTTTCATCTTCCTCCCTATTTTCTTGTGCTATCCAACCTCACCAGTTCCATCACAATGATCCACTACAGCTCCAGCTCCATCACATTGACCCACTACAGCTCTAGCTCCACCTGAACCATATAGGTAAGAAATCTGTCACCCATCAAGCTCATATTATCTTCATACCAATAAGGTTAGTATTTTTAGTAAAATGGTCTTTCTCTAAGCATTCTAGAGATTGCTGCACAAAAATTTGATCCAGAACGTGATCGTTCCAATTTCTTCAAATCTGTTGCTCCAAATCGCATTTTCAAGCAAATTGGGGTAGGAATAGCACGTTTTGCCCATAAATGCGTTATGTGATCTTTTTTTTGCTAAGATACTCTCAAATCACGTTTTTAGGAAACAATCCTAGACTCTATGTAACAAGGACTAGGATCCAAGGAGAATTGAGGTCCATTCAAACACATATCAACAAAACACTACAGTCCACAACTGGATTTTTTCTCTCCATGGATAGCCTTCGTGACTTGTCTATGGCTCTTGTACAGGTGGAGGAAGGTGGGGATGATGGCCAGGATGATGTTGTCCAGATGCAGATGAGGATGTGGTGTTGGAGAAAAGGGAAGAAGAGCAAAACTGTTGGAGGGATGGAGAAAAGTGAAGGTAAGAGGAGATGGCACACATATCTATGCAAGTCACATCGCACTGAGGGTATAGACAGATCATTTCCTGGGACAGCCCACTCTCGGATTGCGAGGCCCGTTTGGAGCCCCATATGATCCAGGATGGCTCTGGGCTGAACGGAGACTGTAGGTTAGTTGCTCTATTTTGCGCCACGGTTCTAACATGTGGTCGGTGGCCTATTTTAGGACCGACCTCCAGTCGGTCGTTTTGGGCCAACTAGGTCGGTCTCCCAATTGGGTCTAACCGACTATGACTGGTGGCTATATAAGAGCAAGCCCGTGAAGCCCATTATCATCACTGGCTATAGCAACCCTGATTCCTTAGCATCCAGCCTCCATCCTCTACTATTTCTAGCATGTCATCGAAGCTTCTCACATAGGAGCGCACGTTGGGAGGCAGCGCCATCTATTGTATGAGTTTTATAGTAATCAAATTTTTGATTCTTCATACTATCTGCTTTTCTCTCTTGCATACGAGATCATGTTATCTGTTGAGCACAGACGTTGTATTGTTTTCTTACGGTGAATGGTCTGATATGCTCTTAGTTTTTTTTCAGAATTTTATAAGAGTTGCATGCATATTGATGGGATCAAACTTTGCTACCAAGGACACACTCACATGGTCACTTATGATGATGGCATATACACAAACTAGATTAGGATTTTGACCTTGGTGAAGTAGGGTGATCTTGAAGGTAAAAATCCTACAATAACATACATGAGGTGTTTGTTGGGATTAGAAGATGACCATGTATGAGCACTTCAAGTAGATATTGAGTCACGAAATATTTTCTTGTTCAAGTCCAGTAAAGACAAAGACTCCATTAGCATGTCTCAATGGGCGATGGAGCTTAAGCAAGAGAAATCACTAAAAGAAGCACTCATCAAGGATTTCAACTTACATCACCCATCGCCTAGGCATCAAACATGGGAAGCCCTTGCAAGTTACTTCAAAATTGATGAAGATGTTTATCAGTGCTTAAAGAATTGTTGTGAGACATGGCTTAAGGAGAGGTTGCAAGTTGACAAGGCCACACCTGATTCCCATAAGCAAAATTTTTTTTATTGATTGGGTAATTAGTGTTAGAGGGGGTAACACCTCTACATCACACCTTGGACAACTATTTAGGTGAACATGGAGATGGAAGGGGAGCAATAGGTGCCTTCAAGAATTTGTTTTGTGGTTTGATGGAGACCATAGTCTCACCATCACAGTTTGTAATGCTATCATTTTTCAATATGACAGAGATGGTAAACCTCAAGGAAATAATTACAGAGGATCTGTTTTGAAATAGAAGTTTTGTGGGTGTTATCCACACATAAGATAGCTCACTTATGGCTTTGACAGAGGCCTTCTTGTTTTTGACATTTGTAAGCTCATATGATAGGTTTGACAGCTTTGAGCACCCGTTGGAAACCACAAGGCCCTATACAATAATTAATGATAATATTCTTTATTGGGATGAGGAAGGAGAGATGAACAAGAGGTGGTTGTGAAACATGGCATCATCAAGAAGTGCATTAGATGCTATTGCAGGGGAGATGTGCCATTACATGCATTGCTAGTCAAAAGAAAAGTGATCTCACTAGTCAGTCATGATGTCATTCTGCTTTTTATAATAGTCTTTAACCATATGACCCATTTTACCATAGTAGTAGCATTCAACATTGTTGTTTGGATTTTGGCCTCTCTGCCATCCACCACGACCTCTTTGGCTCCCCCTACCTCTAAAGTTACCACATCCTCCTCCATAGAACTGGTTTTCTTGAATTTGTTGCATATTTTGATTTCTACCACGGCCTCCAAATCAGCCTACTCTACCTCTGCCTCTACCTCTTCCAGCATTTGAGTAGAAGATAGCTTCTTTTAAAGTTCCTCTTGAAGAAGATGCACCACCATTTCTCTACTCTTTAGAAATTAGAAGAGCAATCAACTCCTCAAAATCAAGAAAATTCTCACGGACAGCAATGTATGTTCGGAATTGTGCATAATCCTTTCCTAGACCATTCAAGGTCACAGAACTAAATCATCATCTTCCATTGGTGACCCAATAGAAGCAAGTGCACCTGCAATCTTCTTCACCTTCATGTGGTAGTCATTGATGCTCATATTTTCTCTCTGCACATTATGCAACTCCTGCTTGAGTTGCATTTTCTTGGCTTGCGTATTTGTGCTATACATTTTTGTCAAAGTATCCCACGCCTCCTTCGGCGTGCTTGCATCCTGAATATGCACAATCATAGAATCTAAAATACTAATAGACAGCCAGTACATAACTTTTCTGGCTCTCTCATGCTAGCCTTTAAATGCCTACAACTCTCATTGATTGGGAACATTAGGAATAATTGGTTCTTGTTCAGCTCCAATAATGAACTGCCAATAGCCTTTTCCCTTAAGAAAATTCATCATTCCAAACTTCCATGCTTGGAATTTGTTCTTGTCAAGCTTTTCAGTGACAATCTGTGAAAGAGCATCAAACACCGTTACAGAACACTGCAAAATATTCTATCACTGCAAAAAAACACAACTTCTGCCTCATAAGGGCAAATCTATAAAACTAATGAGAGTGGTATTTGACCACACAGTCACTTCCTAGTGATGATTATGCACCAAAAAGCAATAAGAATGATTTTGTCACTCCCAATATCTTTGCGCACAGGCACACGATGTAATTTCTGTGATAACTTTTCACCGACCTACAAAATAGTGGTCGCACAGCAAAAACAAGGCACTTTCTTGAGTGCCTGCGGAAAACTTCCGCCACCAAAACGGCGGGCCTCGAAATGGCCTCGAATCAAAAAAATAATGCCCTCTCGCCACATCACGAAGGGTGTCCCAATCCGAGACAGTGCACTCTTGGACTTTTCGGTTGTGCTACCTACAGAGATTTGCTCCCAAACTTGAAAAAAAAGAAAAGCAACACTAATCCTCTTACTAGGACACCACGAACTTGGTTTGCTTTCTTGAGCTCCTTACATGAACCGAGCTTTGATACCATGTGAAGAAAGTAGGAGAGAAGGAAGGAGTCTCACTTGCAACATTCTCACATACACAATGGGGGAATATACACAAAGGTGGAGGCTGAAAACAGTTTTCCTCTTCTTAGTTGTGAAAACCAAAAGAACTCTAAGTACAAAAGAATAGGTGAACCCTATATGTGGGTCTCAAACCAAACTCAGCTAACTAAGGTGGCATACTAACTGAGCCACTAACTAGAGTACATAAAGATAGTTGTCATCCAGCTATTATTCATGGGCGGTGTACCAACCACATCTACAGCTAATAGGTCGGTGACATAAATGCACAATGGTCACCCTGGCATATCACGAGTGGAGCTCGATATCTCAACAGGGAATGGCACTAGTGCCATTCCCAATGCATTTTCCTGATTCAAAAGTTTTGCTTCACAAAGGGAGAATGGCACTAGTGATATTCTCCCAATGCAATGTCCCAATTTAAAATCTTGTATAGGATATATCAAGGTTTCGGCTATTAGTAAAGATAGCTGCAACTTCCACATCTTTGGCATTCACAAACCACATCCTTTGACCCCAAATATATCCCACATCATCATCTATTACTACTTCATTAAGACGCAGATCGAGATTTTTGATTGATGTGAGTTCATCCTGATCATCTTCAGCTTCGAGTTCTGAGTCTTCTTCATCTTTCTTTTCTTTTAACCGTTTTTCATCCACATGATCTTTCTTTACGGTGGGACGATGTCTTCTTCAATTATTTTATAATTCCTGTGCACTCAAGGCTTGTGTTTCATCATTTTGCAAAGTGAAAATGGCACGAGTGCCATTTTGCCAATGCAATTTCCTAATATAAAAAAATTATTTGCAAAGAGAGTACCAGTGCCATTCTCCCAGATTCAAAATTTTGGCTTCACAAAGTAAGAATGCCACCAGTGAAAATTTATGAATCAAGGCATTGCATTGGGAGAATGACACTAGTGCAATTCTCCCAATGCAATGTGTTGATTCAAAATTTTGGCTTCACAAAGGGAGAATGGCATGAGTGCCATTATCCCATTGGAATGTCCTAGTAAAGATTAAAATAGTATATGGTTTCAAATAAATACCACGTTTATGAACACACACACACACACACACAATGTATGGTTTCAATTTCTAGCATTGCAATAGGAGCATGGCATTGGTGCCATTCTCCATTCTCCTATTACAAAGCTAAAAATTTTAAAATTTTGCATTTGCACCACTGCCATTCTCCCAGTGCGATGTCCCAATTCAAAACTTTGGCTTTGCAAAGGGAGAATGGCACAAGTGCCATTATCCCTATGCAATGTCTTGATTCAAAAGTTCTACTTCACAAAGGGAGAATGCCCTTCTCCCATTGCAATGTCAGGATTCAAAATCTTGGCCTTGTAAAGGTAAGATGACACCAGTTCTATTCTCCTAATGCATTATCTTGATTCAAAATTTTGGCTCCACAAAGGGAGAATGGCGCCTGTGCCATTCTCCCATTGCAATGTTCTGATATAAAATTTTGGCTTTGCAAAGGGAGCATGGCACCAGTGACATTCTCCCAAGGCAAAGTCCCAAGTCAAAATTTTGTCTTCACAAAGGAAGAATGGAATCATTCTCCCCTTGTGAAGCCAAAATTTTTGCTCAAGACAATGCATGGGGAAAATGGCACTGGTGCCATTCCCCTTTGCAAAGACAAAAATTTGAGTCAGGAACTCAAAATCTTGTCCTTGGATTGCTAGAATGGCACTGGTGCCATTCTCCCATCTCAAAGCCAAAATTTTGAATCATGACATTGCAGTGGGAGAAATTCTCCAATTGCAAAGCAAAATTTTTGGAAACTTCAACTTTCTAAGGAGGAGAATGGCATTAGTGCCATTATTCCATTGTAACATTGGAATTAGGACATTGTAATGGGAGAATGGCACTAGTGCCATGATCCCTTTGCAAATTTGGAATTTTGAGAACTTTGTAATGGGAGAATGGAACCTAGGTCCATTCTCCAATTGCATTGTTGTAATTCAAAAGATTTGATCTCTCATTTTATGAAGCTAGAATTTGCACACTTGAACATCATTCGACTAGGCTTGTGAATTCCTTTGGCTATAATTATCTGCTCGCTTTCTTGTTCTCCATAATTGAAATGATAGGGAATGGCTACTAGATGTGGGGATAAGGTTAAGATGTTGGTGTGGAATGAAGTGGTTGCAATAGGTTCAATTTGTGTAATCGATGCAAATGGGTGTTGTAATGGTGTGAAGATTGGGGTGGATAATGTATCAGTGATAGTGGAGAAGGGATATGCCTCACACGAGTAGAACCATGCAGGATCCAATTTTAGAGAGACACAGCAAGTGATAGTAGAAGTGTATAAGAAGATATACATCCTGTATGAGGTCAACACTTCACTTAATGTGGTTATCAGAGCCTATCCACATCCACATTTGGTAGGATTCGGAAATCAACCTCCAAAAATGTAGCCCTTGCTAAGATGAGTGAATTCTCTAAATGTAGCTTGTGCAGTCAAATCAAGGCTCAAATCAAGGCTCGATTGGCAGCCACAAAAAGTCAAGATGAGTGCAATTTGCTGATGGAGGAGAGAAAGATGCATATGATATAGCAATAGAGTTGTAGGAACTTGTATTATGCATGGCGCAGGTACTCTGAGATTGATCCAAAAAAATATGTGTGCATAATCCATGATAAGATGGACAAAAAAAAAATGGTGATTCCAAGACTTTGGGTGAGGTCCAAGGACACCGATTCCGCATGGCAATTATAGTTTCACTCATTGGAATGATTACCCATCAGCATGGACAAGGTCATTATCGACATTTCATTAGGGAAATTTGGAGCTCATTTTGGGGCCCTCTAAGGACTTCCCTTGAGAATATTCTCTCAAAAAAGGGGGGCATGGATACTATTTTGTAGATTAGCTGAAAACTTTTTCGACTTGGCCTTTTTAAAACCTACTCTTTGAGGGCTTTCCAATTATATATATCGTGATGGGGTTTGGACATGGGAACGGAAAGATATAGGGAAGATTCCTTTCTAGAAGAAAGGAATCTTCCCTATATCTTTCCGTTCCCATGTCCAAACCTCATTCCTTTCTTCTAGAAATCTTCCTACATTCTCCTAGAAGATTCTTATCTTCTAGGATATTCTCCTAGAAGAAAGGAATCTTCCCTATATCTTTCCGTTCCCATGTCCAAACCCCATCATGGTATATATCATTGGAAAACCCTCAAAGAGTAGGTTCTAGAAATGCCAAGTCCGACAAGTTTTGACCTAATCTGCAAAAACTTATCCATGCCCCCCTTTTTCGAGAGAATATTCTCAAGGGAAGTCCTTAGAGGGGCCCAAAATGAGCTCTAAATTTTCCTAATGCACCCTCAATGGTTTGTGGCCATCTAATCCCAACTTAACAATTGGATTGCTCTCAATTTGTTTGTGCAACCTTGAGAGGATGGATATGCATGACCTCGAAGACCTTACTATTGATGGGATTCCAAGAAGTAGTGTTTGCCTTCTGAATGTTCAATGCTCAAGAAATGATTTGGACTCCCATTAGAGTTTTAAAGGTGTACAAATTTCCACAAGGGGACCTAGCTTGTCTGAAATTGTAGATGCCACGATCACAAATGCAAATCTAGAGATTGTATCAGAGAGTGACCCAAAGTCTACCATGGATGGGATGATAGCTTCCATTGCAAGGCCTAGAGGCACATGTTAGAATTTTTTGATGTCACATTCACACCAAAACCCACCGTCTTCATAGGTAACTATTACGGTTGAGCCAACATACCAAAAGTTGCTAGAGAACTTGCTACTCTAGCTAGATAATTGTGGGTCTGAGAACAAAAATAGATATTTGTTTGCATACCTTTATCTTCTTGTAGCATGGGGCATTTCAAGACAATTCAATTGGGCTTCGTGAGGGTACACACATGAGGAAATTGATGCAATGTTCAATATGTTCTTTGAGCATTTTTGAGTGGGACAAATGTTCACTTATCTGATGGATACATTCATAAAATGTACATCATCTTCACCAGCACCATTTCTTCTTATAGAAGATCCTAACTTCAAGGATTATGTGGATGGCTACCTATGTGATGGTCAAGAAATGCTAGTTGGTCATGCAAAGCCATTACAATTTTTATTTTTCATGCAAGGTGATAGACCTATGATGTAGTACAAGGTGCATCCAAAATCACATAATTGGATGCCCATTGAAGGGGGAATTGAGCTATGGAAGAAAGATAGTGAGGGTCAACCATTGTTGCCTACACCGAATATACTACCAATGGCTGCATTTGTGTGAGACCACTTGCAAGTAATATCAAGAATAAAGGATAACATTAAGTTTTGGGAGGGATGTGGAAGTGGAAATAATGCATCGTTTTTGGGAGATTAAGAAAGAGAAAATCATCACCATTTTCTATGCTCCAATACTAAGCAAGCTCTGATACATACACTGTCTTGGGTCTATTTATGGCTTTTGATGTCCAGAACTAGTCCACCACATCAATACATTCCCATACCTGTGGATCCAACCTATTCTTTGCCCAATACTTGTTCCAGCAATTAACATAGGCTGACGGTTCCCAGTACTAAATTAAACATTTCTTGAAGTTAGGAGATGCAACATCCATCTCAACATTTGATATGGCAACCCCAAGCCATATGGGCTATACAAGGCATAATCGCCTCACCAAGTTGAAGCCACCTTGCTTAACATCCACCATTAGTCTCAACTCTTCCCTTGGATTACCTTTTAAAGGCCCACAATAGTACATTCCTCATATCCTTGAAACTCATCAATGAAAGCATCTATATCATCCTCCTCTCATCAGGAGATCGTGTTCTTGGCCAAAAATCTCAACATACTCCTATCCCTAAGATGTTTTCCTATTCGAGCTCACCGATCATGTTTTTCTAGTAGTCTATCACTGGCCTAATGTCCAAACTAATATGTTCTCTCATGGGATATTTCTCAATTGTTGTGATCTTACCAATGCATATTATTATTAATATGACAATTTTCAGAACCGGCCTTTCACCAACAACTACTTTGTTTCTAGTGGTTCACTTTGCACAATGTTTGTTAGCACCACGAATTGGTGTTTATTAAAACCTCAAGTAAAATATCCATGTTGTCTTCAAACGGTGTTTATTAGCACCACCAAATACATGATTTTCAAACTCTTCCACAAATGCTGTGTTCCAATTGTTATACCGAATGAAAGGTTTCACAGTTTTTCATGATCATTGGAATTTCCAAATATTAACAAATTTTCAATATTGGCAAAATTCCCACAATCAATGAAACTTTTCCCAAATTTAATGACAACTTTCCCAAATTTCATGAAATCCACCCAATTTCAAAATTCCCAAAATGCAACTTTTGTCCCACTTTATCTAATACGGTGTTTATGTCCCATATTTGATTTAAGTAGGACTTCTAATGGATTCTTATCAGACTATGTCTTTTTCATGCCATGTTTGAATGTCTGGTGTTGTGCATGACATTTTGTATTGCTTCTCTACATTGAAGTTCCTTCAAAATCCATTTTATGGATTATATTTCATCAAGGGCTTTGATTGGAAGTATTTGAGCCCAATAAGGTTATGGCACCATCTGGAGCTTTATTTGTCTGAGTCATCAAATCGAGAGGAGTTTGATAATACCCCATACAAACCCCTAAAATGAAAACTATGGCTGAAGAGGTTTATGGAAGGGGGATTCTAGGATAGGCTTCTAAGCTATAACTGAAACAAAATAAAAATTAAAAAAAGAGGATGGGTAGAAGTTAGATAGTTAATGGTGATGTTAGTAAAGGAATGTGAAAAAAGCTTTGAGGGTCACAAGAAACTCATCCAAACCCATATTGGTGTAATCACCTTCACCTTGGAGTTGAATGCATCCTCGAGAGTTGCTTGTGTAGAACCACTTGTCATTCCATGTGTGAACTCAAATTCAAGACGATGACTTAGCCATAAGTCAATGCCTTGTTCTGCTATTTTGGCTTTGCTATTGGGATTTGTTGTTCATGCTAACCATAGTTTTTGTCATTGATATTTTTGAGTAAGGAGCCCTTGGGATGATGTACTTGTGATTTGCTGTGCTGAGGATCTAAAGAGAACTGACTGCTTATTTTCACCTAGTCCTATTTTCACCTAGGACTTCCACATGTAAGCAGAGTGGTAGGAATTCCACATGTTACAACTTTATTGCTCTTTCTGGACATAGCAAGACCTAGCAAAAACATCATTTTGTAGACCCCCATAGTAAGTTTGATACTCCCCGACAGCGGTACCAAAAATGTAGTGTGGCCTCAGCGGTGACTCACGTGTCGTGGGGTAGTTGAAGATATGCCGATGGAGCTTCCACTCTCGATGGCTACTTGTGGGAGCAACGCATAGCATGAGCCATCCGCAAATGTCACTCAAGCGGCCTCCGAATTGTTGCAATGTGGTTTCATGCAAGAAAGAGGGAAGGAGAAGAGGGGAGGGAAGAGGAAGAGGAGGGATAAGGGAGGAGGAGGAAGGGAAGAAGGAGAAGGGAGTGAAGGGAGATAGAGTGACAACCACAAAGACACTACAATGGAAACAAGAGAACACCCAAGACAGGTTGAGAGTTCACGCTCAACATCATGTGATCATGCGTGCATAGCACCATCATGTGATCATATGTGCATAGCACTAACCTTATAGAGTGCTATAAAGGAAAGGGTTAGATCCCCTAACCCCAACCCTAAATGGGTTTGTATATATTCTATTTTTTCAACTAAATCTAGTGTACAGTTAGTCATTTATGGTGTGCTCTCTAGCTGTGCCCTCTCTCCTCATCTCCACTCTTTTCCTCTTCCCTCTTCATATTTTGTCATGGTATCAGAGCATGGTTCTGCCTTGCGCTGAGGTGCCATCCTTCTTGTGAGAGTGATTGAGAGATTGAGAGAGATTGAGTGTTCCATTCTCCTCCGTTGGGAGAAAATTCCGTCCATCGGAAGAAGATTTCCGTCATTTGTTCCAGAGAGATTTCCATCATTTGAGAGAGTTTATTTGAGTGTTTCTTGAGTTGAGAGAGAAAGAGATTCTTCATTGAGAAAGATTTGAGAGAAAAGAGAGATTTCAGAGACTATTGAGAGTTTGTGAGAGTTCTTTGTGAGAGAGATATGCTTATGACAGAGAGTTTGAGTTAGCCAAGGCTCTAAAGGCTCAGCCCATCGGCTCGGATTCCTAGCTCTCCACAACCAGCAGTGTCTACAGCAACCTCTCCTTCACGAGCTCATGTTGTAGCAGCCGACTCTAGCCCTTGGCAGCCCGTATGCTCCATCTAATCGAGCTCCTGAACAGTGGCCACCATCGTAGCTCTAAATGAGTCTCCAACGAGCCACAAAGGCTTCTCTACAGCACCCATTGATGCACCAATCTATAGCGACCTACAGATTCTACTAGCTGCCTCTATAGTGCACAGTGCATAGCCTCTCCAAGAAAGCTACTTCGCCTCCATTGATAGCTCGTCCATACAGGCCACCTCCGCTTCAACATCCATGAGCAACCTTGCTCTTCATGATGGCCGAAAGACTCACTCTGCCACCTTCTACCAACACTCACCTAGTGACGGACTCTTTCATGAGACTCTTCACGGGATGCTCTAGCCACCATAGCTCTTTTAAATGAGCTCCCAACTACTTCTGTCGACGAACGGCACTCCTAGCCTACAACATTGTGGACTAGCCTCCACCACTGACTTGCAACAATGAATAGCCCAAACGGCTCCTCTCTACCAGCCAAGCTCCAACGATTGCTGCATCGACTAGCAATGCCTCCAACTCAGAACAGCTTCAACGCCTACGTCCAGCCAACGATGGCTCTAGTTTCAGTGCGTCTCCAATTATCTCCAAATGTGCAGCCACCACAAGTCCACCAGGCTCAACTGCCTCTCTCCAACCTCAATGCTTCATCAACCTTCAAAACAATTGCTCACGCACCTTCAAAGCACGACTCTAGCAGTGAGTCCATGCTCCATTGCTCTACAGCAAGTCCCATGACTCCTTCTCAGATGTCTCATCCCATCACACATCCTTTCTCTCTACTACAACGAAACCTGCACGACAAGCCGGCCAACCAACCAGCTGTAGCAACACGGGACTCCTTCAACCACGACCCTTAGCGTTGACAGAATCTTCATAGATTTTGTTGAATCTTCAAGATTTCGGCCATGTGTAGACTAGGACCATAGCTTGCCATGTGGAAAACCTTATCTACCATGTCATTGCCCTTGCTCAGCATGCCATGTCACCACATTATCCAGACATGTCATCACTGACTGCCACATCATCAACCATGTCAGTAGTCCACATCACCTGTACCACGTCAGCAGTCCATGTCATCAACCATGTCACCTTGCTGACATCATCATTTGTGCCACCTCAATAGTGCCACCTCAACTATCCAATCAGCACTGACCTCTGCAGGCACACACAGTGCTTCACAGTCACTACATGTGACCACTTCTGCCACCTCATCAAAGGGGCTCCACTGCCACACCTTTTGCTAAGCATAGTGCCACATCATCACTGCATGTGACTCACAGTGACACATCATCATTGAGCACATTTGCACTCCTTTTGTCCCTCCACCTAGATCAAGTCATATCTCTTGATCCAGGAAGAATTTGAGGGCGGTCCAAAAAGGAAAGTCGCTTTTTTTTCATGCTCTACATGCTCATCACATCATGTGCACATTTCGGTGCAAGTTACACTTACATTTGAGCCTCATCGACAAAACCACTTCCTTCATGCACATTTGCCTCTACATCGATGCATCTGACCCAGCACTTAAAAAGAACAAAAGAAAAGGAATTATTTAATGTTCTTTCATTGATCGATGGTTGGTCTAGATCTAGATCAGAGTAGACCAGATGGCCATAGAGGGGATGCTTTGAATTTCCCCAAGTTGCCAATCTAAGCCATGCCTGAAATTCCTGACTAGTACCTACTCGAAGTCAGTCCATATGCTTACATATAGTTTCACATCATTACATTACCTGAAACCTTACGTTCATCAGTTCAATGAGTAGTCTTCAGAGTTCAGAGGCATTTTAGATTGTTTCAGTGGGCAGATAGCATTTGATTTCACACACACATGCCACCATTGTAAAGCCTATTCAGCTATCTGATGGCATCATGCACATCATTTCAGCCTTGTAAAGCCTCTTGGCTATTCCCGGTATCATTGCCACAAGCCTTATAATACATATCAAATTTTATATATTGCAGTTCTATCCTCACCGACAGTTCAGAGATTTCACTTGGCATAGTCAATGTATTTGTAGTTGATTCATACAGAGATTTTCACGACACTTTTGAGTACATTTCTTGCACCATGTCTACGACTAGCAACCTCAATCTAGAGGCATCTTCTAAGTTAGACAACTCCAATTATGGTACATGGAAATACCAAATGGAGACCATTCTTGTACTTCAAGGCAAATGGGAGTATGTCGATGGGTCTACACCTAGACCATTGGACAATCCAGCCACCAGTAGCTCTACTCCATTTGTTGTCATAGCACTAGCAAACAGGATCTACATCTACACAAATAGTTTTCGCACCAGTAGCAGATCCTGCCATTGCTCGAGCTCAAGTAGAATTATGGGATAAGAAAGACAAGTATGCCTATCACCTGATCAAGCAGAATGTGCAATATGTCATGCTAGGACAGCTCAACACAGTCAAGACATCAAAAGAAGCATGGGATATGTTCACAGCTCTCTACGAGTCCAAGAACACATCTAGGATTCTCATCCTGAGAAACCAGATCAATCAGAGTTTCCGCAACAGCAGTGAAACTGGTCATGCTTATGTACTCTACATAAAAGACTAAAACAATCAACTTGTAGCAGCAGGAGAGACTATGAACCCCGCAAAAATGGTTCAAGTCATTCGGAATCAGAGGGATACGAGAATCTAGTCTAGAGTATCACCATTCAATGGCAAATTCCGACACTGGAAGAACTTCAGTCAGTCCTACTTGGTGAAGAACTCAAGACTCAGGCCATTCAAGCATGTAAAGGTCATTCTAATGATCATGCATTCATAGCTTCAGATAGAAGCAGAGAATCCAGTTCAAGGGACAGGTGTTATCCCTATGAGCAATTTCACTGGTACAAAAGGATTAGTGAAAGATGTGCTCTATGTTCCGAAGCTTAGCAAGAACCTTTTTTCAGTAGGTCAAATGACAGAACACAATTACAAAGTCATCTTCGACGGTGATGAATGCACTATCAGAGACAAATCCAAAAGATGTCAGCTAGTAGCAAAAGGTGTCAAGGAAGGACGCTTATATAGAATGCTAGCTATAGTACCAAATAAGCATGCCATATCAGCTCAACCGCAACAGATGCCACTATTTGCAAAATGGCACAAGAGATATGGTCATGTCAAATTCAAGTACTTGTTAGATCTCAGGAATCAGAATATGGCAATTGGGATTCCGAAGCTATAGTTTCTTGGAAAAGTTTACGAAGCATGCTGCTTCAGCAAACAAAAGCGAACCAATTTTGTCAGATGTACCTCTCGTGCACGAGGTATTCTTGATTTGATACATATAGATGTATGGGGTTATGCCCAGACCCACAGCATCAATGGTTCACTTTACTAGACTTTCGTCGACGACTACAACAGATATTATTGGGTCTACTTTCTGAAAGAGAAGTCTGAAGTGTTTTCCAGATTTCAAGAATCCAAAGCCATGGTAGAAAACCAAACAGGCAGAAAGATCAAGATCATGAGATCAGATAGAGGAGGTGAATACATGTCTTTAGCATTCATGAACTTTTGCAAAAATCATGGCATTCGAAGACAATTCACATGTGCAGATACTCCTTAGCAGAATGCAAGAGCTGAAAGGAAGAATGGGACTTTAGCAGATAGTGCTAGAGCAATGCTTAATGAAAAGCATCTTCCAAATCAGTATTGGGCAGAAGCAATAGCTACAGCAAAGTACTTGCTTAATCAGCTTCCTACCGAACCGATACAAGGTATGACTCCTTATGAAGCATTCACTGGACAAAAGCCACACATTGGGCATCTTTGCATATTTGGTTGCATAGCATATGCCCACATACATGATGATCATCATAGAAAATTGGATGCAAAGTCACGTAAGTGCATCATGGTTGGCTATAGTGAAGAAAGCAAAGCATACAAATTATATGATCCCATCAACCGCAAAGTCATTATCTCCAGAGATGTAATCTTTGATGAGGAATCAGAATGGAAAAGCTCACCTACACAGGAGATAGAAGCATCGACTTCACAGTCATCTACAGAACAGGTTGATGAAGAAGAGCAAGAATTGCCAGCAGCACCCCAAGCAGAGCCACAGCAGCTTAGACGATCTACTAGGGAAAGCAGAGCTCCAGCCAGATTGACATATGATCAGAAAGGCAGAGCAATTCAGGTGGAAACCACCAACTATGCTCTTATGACTACCATCATGGCTACAAAAGAGCCAGCGTACTTCGAAGACGCAGTAGACAAGCCAGAATGGCAAACTGCTATGAATGAAGAAATGGATGCTTTGTATAAGAATAATACTTGGGAATTATGTGACCTTCCACCAAGAAAGAAGGCCATAGCAAATAAATGGGTATACAAAGTGAAGTATAATCCAGATGGTAGTATTCAGAGATACAAGGCCAGACTAGTTGCAAAAGGATTTGCACAACAATATGGTCAAGACTATGATGAGACTTATGCTCCAGTAGCAAAGATGGATTCCATATAGTTCTTGATATCACTAGTGACACTCAGTAAATGGAATGTGTATCAGCTCGATGTCAAAAATGCATTTCTCAATGGTTACCTAGATGAGGAAGTCTACATGCAACAACCAGCATGTTATGTTGAACCAGGAAAGGAAAATAAGGTTTGCCATCTCAAGAAAAGTCTCTACGGCTTAAAGCAAGCACCCAAAAGTTGGTACAGTAGAATTGACAAGTATTTTGCTGATCTGGGATACATGAAATCCAATGCAGATCATACTCTCTACTACAAAGTTCAAGGGGAAGACATTACTATTGCACTTTTGTACATAGATGATCTGATTGTGACAGGAAGCAAGGATAGCTTCATTAGAAAACTGAAACAAGACTTATCTGCAAAGTTCGACATGAAAGATCTTGGACTTATGCACTATTGTCTTGGAATTGAGTTCTGGAGAGATTCAAATATCACATTCATGAGTCAACTCAAGTATGTTGACAGTCTCCTAAAGAAGTTTCATATGGCAGAAAAGCCTATAGTCAATGACAGATACTACAGGCAACTCATCGGATCTCTTATATATCTGACAATCACACGGCCATATATTTGTTATGCAGTAAGCTCACTAGCATAGTTTATGGCAACAGTGTGACACTTGGCAGAGTTATCCTTCTCAAATTTAGGATTATTGCATACATCTTGCATACACACATGCCACCCATGTATAGTCATATTTGTTGACTATTTTTGGCATGGTTCCTACACACATACACATAAGCATTGTACAGCCTCTTGGCTACTCTCGACATGCAGTTGTGGCCATTTTGTTAGAGGCTTGATCCTTGGAAAACATATTGTTCTCACATGACTTGGTTTTGATTTGATAGTTTAGCATAAGCCCCCCCCAGTGGCATCTCTTTTATAGTGTTTTCATGGGTAGACACTCTTGCCGATACATGGGTAAGCATCTTGCATATTTTTCCATATTTTTCGATAGATCTACAGACACGCAGTAGGAGTTCACAAGTGATCATGCAGTTTTTCAGCCGCAACAGGAGGTAAATCCTCAGTATGAGGCACTCACATCTTCTACCACATGCAGAGATATATGCCATAGCGCATTCAACTCTTCATGCGATTCCATTCTAGCATCCATCACTGATGCTTTCACCTCTTATACGGAGCACATCATCTCCTTGGACACAGTTTCCATGAGCAATACAGATCAACAGATTAGTCTACAAGTTATTTTAGAATCGACTCAGTCATGCCGCATTGCATCACCCAAGGATCAAGTTATCACCACCACCTCTTTCAATCAACAAATCATTCCTCAGCATGAGGATAACTATGCATCAATGCGGTCCTACCCTAATGTAGTAGACATCATCAAGTTCAGCCATAATGCAAACCTAGGGAGAGTCAATGTTTTAGCATACACTTATGGCTATAGTAGACAATCCTTACTTGATGCACATCAGTGGTTGGATCCACGATTTCAGATTGTTCCCTACATCAGCATTCGGCACTGCATATGCCTCAAGGAAATCTTATGTTTTCTCAGTTCTATTTCAGGTTTTTAGGCCTTTACACTAGTAGCTCCAACCTTGAGCCTACAACAAATTCTATATTCTATGCCAATGGATGTTTAGCCATGCACATAGTAGAGGACCTTTAGCTCATGATAGTTGAGTATACAAATTTGATAGGTTGCCATACCTTGTCATTTGTATAGGCCTCTTCACCAGTAGAGTAGTGTATCATACTTTCACCTTTGGTCCCAGATTTTCAGCCCCTGGATCACTCTGTCCACACCTACTATGTGGTCTTCTTAGATGCTGCATCATTTGAAAGAGATTATAGTTCTACTGTAGTATAGTTCTTTTGGGTTGGTGACACTCTTGTATGTCACAATCTATCGGATCACATCGCCATAGCTACATCTACTAGCCTCACATTCGGATTCCTCTTCTATAGAGTAGCTGCATAGTCCACGGCGACTCATGACATGTTCAGCTTTGACATGTTGAGCATGCAGCCATACACACAGTTCTCCACACAGTCATCTTTTAATCGACCAGTCTTTGGTCCAAATGGACTTCACTTTCTGCATATTTCCTTTTTCTTCCCTTTGGCCTATCTTTTGGGTCTAATTCCTAAAGGAGAAGGATGACCCACAACTTAAGAGGGGGAAATCTTCGTTATGTACATGATCGTAAGTTGTACTCATTATACATGCTTCAACTATGCAGTCACTGTGCTCACATACGTACATACTATTATGATTTCTTTCAGTTTCAAATGCTATCATATACACTCACATACACACATACTACTATGATTTCTTTCAGTTTTCTTTTTAGTTTTAAATGCTATCATATGCACCAAACAAAATCCACAAAAAGGTCTTGTACATGCACCCTCTACTTGCCCAGTGCAATATAAGAGGGGGTGTTGAGGTTCTTGTAAGAGTCCTCCCATGCTAGGTTTGGAATTGATATAATTGAATTCCCACACTCTGCAACCTATATCGAGGACTAGGATGCTGCTTAAATGACTACAAGAATGAAACACGTGTAGT
Organism: Dipteris shenzhenensis; assembly: GCF_047967505.1. Lineage (NCBI taxonomy): Eukaryota > Viridiplantae > Streptophyta > Polypodiopsida > Gleicheniales > Dipteridaceae > Dipteris > Dipteris shenzhenensis. The sequence goes on from NC_141610.1 coordinate 25,215,073, forward strand.
TTAAACCATCTCTACAACGTGACCGATAGGTGCAAGCTGTCAGTCAATTGAATATGGGCCACCACCACCTCCACATTATATCTAGATACTATCCCGACCACCAATACTTCCGACTCTAGATCCTCCAATTGTGCTATTAGTTCATGTACACCTATAAATGGCTTCATGTGGAATCCATGGACTGACGTTGGGAATATGTTACCATGTAAATCCACAATTTGAGATGTTCCCTATTCCACGTCCTCTACAATTGGAAATGTTCCCTATTTCACATCCTCCACAATCTGAAATGGGCCTTGATATCTCTAATTCAGCTTGCCTAGAAGTCTTCCCAATGTAGAGTTATATACTAATATCAAATCACCTAGATTGAAAAGTTTGAACTGTATATGTTAGTTTACCCATGCTTTCTTCTTTTCTTGAATGACTTGGACCGTATACTAGTGGTCCTCCTCTAGTTGAAGTAATTGTTCCTAACAAAACTAAACTAACTATACTGAGCTCAACTTCTCTGTCGAAATCCATAGACTTGAGGATATAAACTCCATCGGGATGATAGCCTCTAAACCATATACTAACCAAAATAGTGTCATGCCTATGGTGACTTTGAATGCCGTTCTATATGGTCTCTAATTAATCGTTTCCATCTTGTGAACTACCATATGCACATTTGTCAATTGCTTCATTGTCACATTGAGAAAGTGAATCCCCTGATCTGACACTAATTTGATCGAGCAACCAAACTTTGTGATGATATTTTGGTATAGGAACTTGGTTGCACTGACCATTGTATTATACCTTAGTGCCTACACTTCAATCCTTTTAGTGAATAATCAGTGGCCATCACCACATACTTGTTTCCCATGTACTGTTTTGCCAACTTAAATGGACCAATGAAGTCCAGGCCCGATTTTCGGTATGGCTCCAATGGAGAAATCAGATTTAGAGGCATCTTGTTTGCATTCACTGGATGACCATCTTGTTTGCATTCGCTAAATGACCATCTCTCTGACAATACCAGCATTACCTTGTAAAATAATGCACATCTTTAATGATAGTTAATGAGCAATTAGCCACCATAACCTGACTTGGAAATTTTTCTTTGTTGTAATATCTTATGCAAAGTGGCCAATGATATACGTTGATGTGCCTCTATCAGCACCACATTCTATTCATGCTCCAGTACACATCATCTTAACACATGATCCACTCCTATATGATACAACATTCCAGAAATCACTACCACAAAATGTCAGCTCTTCAATGCCATCCGTTTTCTTTGATCTAGCAACATCTCCTCTGGTCTGTCAAAAATTGAATCATTTGATCATACCAATACTTGCCCCAAATAGATTCTACCTCAAACAAATCTGTATCCAATAGATCATCCAAAATGCCCTCCAAGGGTACTTCCCCTAAATCCAACCTGCTCAAATAATCTGCCACCACCAAATGTTGGCTTCCTAGTTTATATACTATAGTATAATCAAACTCTTGCAATAGGAGAATCCATCAAGCCAATCTCCATTTCCATTGCACATTGTTCATCAAGTACAATAGTGCTTGGTGATCCACATGGAACACAATCTTGTTTCCTAGTAAATAGTGTCATAATTTTCCCAAGGAGTAGATCATTTGTAGACCTTCCTGTTTTTTCACTTTTTTCACTGGTGAGCATCCAAATTGCATAATACACCATCTGTTGCTACTGATACCAACCTTTCTACCATTTTTCCATCAACACTGTGCCAATTGCAATATCTAATGCATCCACAAACACATGGAAATCCAAACTCCAATCTAGTGGCTGTAGTACTAGCATGACCATTAAGATCTTTTTAAGCAACAATTGAAACACTTTTTCCTATTCCTCCCCCAAATGAAGGGAACTTCCTTCTTTGACAACTTGATAAGGGGCTAGAAAACATAAGATAAGTAGCATAGGAACCGATTGTGCCATTTTAGTTTTCCCACAAACCTTTGCAATTCCTTAACATTCTAGGGAACCTTAGCCTTATGTATGGCTTCTACCTTTTAGGGATCAATCGGCCATTCCCTCTTTTGAAATGACATTACCTCTAGCAATATTCCTCTCATTACTGGAAAAACATACTTTGTCGTATTCATACTCAACCTAGCACTTTCACATTTATCAAAACACAAACTGAATTGATCTAGATGCTTAGCTATTCTCCCAAAGACACTAAAGTCATCCAAAAATATGTGCATCAAGGTGGTCGAGTATAATTCAAAAACCTTATGTATCCATGCAATTGAAATGTTGGGAATGTATTCTTCAACCCAAACGTCATTATGTTGCTAGCATAAAAATCCCATTCTATAACAAATTACATTTTATCCCTATCCTCTTTGTCCATCTGTATTTGGTTGTATCCACTGAAGCCATCTAGAAAACTGTACATTTCATGACCCACAACAACATCCAACAAAGTATCATAGAAAGGTAAGGAAATGAATCCGTGATCGTGGCTGCATTTAGGTTTCGGTAATACACACAAATCTAGAGTTTCCCATTCCTCTTTGGAAAAATGACTATCAAAGATAGCCATGTTACCTTATCTTTCAAATAGGTGAATCCCACCCTTAGTAGCTTGTCAATTTCCTTTTTCACTTGCTTTGCAATGTTTGGATTCATCTGATAATGCTATTGGATTATGGGTTTGTCATCCTTATTTAGATTAATATAGTGAACACAGAGGTTTGGATCTACTCCTTTCATGTCTGTGCACTCCCATGCCAAAATATCTTTGTATTCTTGCAGCACAAGTGGCGCAACTTGCATCGAAATTCTCATGTAGCAAACAGGCTCACCTTCACTAGTTTGGCACAACTCCCTTTAGTAAGAAAACCTATCAAAATCTTGAGTATGAGATAAATTTAACAATATTGCATAAGTAGAAATTATTCAAATTAACATGGTTGTGTTCTACACTAATAAAAGAGCTTCAAATATGTTTTTACACCTTGAAATTTGGTTAACACATGAAAAAGTTACATTAATTTGAAAGGAAATGGGTTTTCATATTTTAGTTTATTTTTTGTCTTACCCCCCCTCATCCAAAAGACCACCCCCCTTGGGCCTCACATATTATGAAAAATATGTACAAATCTTAAAATCTTGCATATTTTTCAAGGTATATACCTTATATTTTGTGAGATGGGGGACATGAAATTTTCATATTTTTCCCTTGCAGATTTAAATTTTTTTAAGAGAATCCATGCATATTATATATGGACCTTGTTCCCCCATACCCTAGATTTTATACGAGGGTAGTAACAAATTACATATTGAGTTGGTGCTATAGGCCATCCACCCACCATCCATTTGCCCTCAACAATCATGTTACATCGAGAAAGACTTGAAGAGCGTTGTAGGTGACCATCTCCTCCTACCTTTTAATTCCATGAAAGCTTTACATCTGTCAAGTTTCCACCACCACCACCCCCTGTCACCACCACCACCACCCCATCCACCTCCTTCCCCCCTCTCCACAACCCCCCCCTCTCTCCACCACCACCCCTTGTCCCTCTCTCCACCAACCCCCCCTCCATCCCCCTGCCCCCCTCCCTTCCACACCCCTTCCACCCCCCCTCCATCCCCACCCACCCCCTGCCCCCCCCCTTTCCATCCCTACCCCCCCTCCACCCCCCCCTCCATCCCTACCTCCTCCCTCCACACCCCCCCCCCCTCCATCCCCGTCCCTCCACCCCCCCCTTCCATCCCCCCCCCTCTCTTTCCCCCCCCTCCCCGCACCCCTCCTCATCACTCACCCTCCTAACTACCTCTACTAAAGGTGTAAGGGCCTTAAGGGCCTTGCCCTACAAACTGGTCGCTCGTGATGGCACTGTCCGCCCACAGCGGCAGCTCTAGCCACCCTGGTGCCGCCAAGTCCATCGACACTCTGCCAGCTCTGCCCAGCCTACCCCGCTCCCGGTGGCGCTTCCCTCCTCCTACCACATGGCAGCATCCACCCCGACCCACGGCGCGGCACTTCTCCTGTTCCCCTTCTATGCCTCCATCCCCTTTGTGCCTCTCTTTCCTCCTTCCATCTCCCACCCTCCCCTCACACTCCTGTCCCCTCCCCACTCCCCTCTGTCGGGACATCCCCCCCCCTCCCACTCATTTACCGCTGGCCACCACCCCCTCCCCCTCTTTCAAAAAAAAAAACCTAAACTAACCCTAGTTAGGCTAGTACTAAACTAGGTTAGGTTATAATTACCTTAGGTTAGTTTAGCATAGGTTCAGTTAGTATACTAATTGAAGTTAGTTGAACTAACTATGATTAGTTAGCCAAGTTAGAGTAACTGAACTAACTGTGGTGGCTAACCAGCATGACAGTCCCTACAACACTAACAAATATCCAACCCCCCTAATACAACTACATTAACACCTGCACTTGCATGACAAGGACACCCGTTCCACCTCTCGCCAAATCTGCATGCAGTTATGCTCCGGCTAATGCATCCAACAACTATGCTCATGAAATTTGCATACAAATCCATTGCGGCAAATGCCTCCGATAACCCTCTACCTTGATTCCCACCCTGAAATTCAAGAAATCCCTTTGACTCCTCTACAACAACATGGCCGGGCGGCAGTGGCATCAGAATGATGGGGATCTTGAACTCGAAGTGGAGGGAATAATTTCTTTAACAATCGTACACAATTTTGGCAAAAATAATAACAATCAAGGTAGGTGCCCCCTAGGCAAGCTCAAACTTCCCAAATATAATGGTAGGGGTGATCTAGCCCAATTCCTCCAGCATTTTGATGATGCATGCCGAGCGGGTGGAGATCAATTCAATGAAACCAAGGTCACCTGGCTCCCCATGGCCTTAACCGATGAAGCCTCAAAATGGTACTTAGATGTCCTAGTGGAAGAAAGAGCCACATGGGACCCGTTGCAAATGAAATTCAAGAGGCGCTTTCAAATGGAGAGACTACAAGATGATCCCGCTCTTCAACTAAGCAAGCTTGAACAAGGTTGCCGAGAAGATGTATGCACATACCTAGGCAAGATGAAACAATTAATTGCCAAATGTGATCCATGCCCTGATGCTAAGTACCTCACAGCTTGGTTCATTGCAGGCCTAAGGAAGAAAATCCATAAAGACATGAAAAAGGTTAGCAGTTACGAAAGATTCAGTGCTACTCATGCTACAGCCATTGACATCGAAGATGGCATGACAGACTCTGACACTAGCAGTGATGATGGAAGATCCAGTGCACGAGATAATCACTCTAAAAAGGAAAAATCCAAGTCCAGTGCCAAAGCGTCTAATGAAAATCACCTAGAGGCCATAACCATGAAGCTAAGAGAAGAAATGATGCAGGCCATGGAACAGAAGCTTCACATGTCTCTGTCGCCACCTCATACTTATCCATGGTGAGAAAATGTATGGTGTCCACACTTCATTGAAAATCATACAGCAAATGAATGCCCAGTCCTAAGAGCCAGGATCACTACACAAGAAAATCCACCGCCAATGTTGTGGTGCCATATCTACGTAGTCGGTGCCCAAGATGAAAATAGTTGCATCTTTAACATGCGCAACAACCCGCCTCGACCACAACAATACCAACTGGCACCCATACAAGTATATAGGCAGTCGGCACTTGCACAAGCGCCCCCAACTTCAAGGTTGAATCATGTTCCCATTCAAACATAAGTCCTGCAATTACTCAGGAATCCAAATCCATGACCATATCCAAGAGCGCCAAATCCAGCTGCTCTGGCAGTTCCAATACAACAACTTCAAGAAGAGGAATTGAATTCGCCATTCGAGCATGAAGCTAAGTACCCAGTATACTATGTGGAAGGTGCATAAGGTTTAGTACTAGTCTATACGAATCAATTTCAACCCAACATATATTGGGCACCAATAAAATGCTACGGTTGTGGAGAGAATCACCGGATCGTAGAGTGCCCTCATCATGGTAGCCTTGCTACTTTCCAACCACTCTGCAAAGATTGTGGCATAGGCCATGCTTGTAGACCATCAAAGTCTGGGGCCGGCAAGCATAATATCACAACCTGTGAATGTAATTACACACCAGTAAAAAGAGGCCACCAAGGACCCTAATATTCCAATTCAATCAAGACAACTTCTTCAAAAGAAAGCACAAGTGCCTCTACCTCCATCAAGCAATGAGCAGCCAAGCTCATCCACATCAGCTCTCGATCCTCAAATAAAAGAAGCTCCATACCCGAACACAGAAATGGAGAAGGCTCGATTTCAGACACTTCAACAATGGGTACAAAAGGAACAAGCTCAATTTGAGCTAAGAAGCAAGCACAAGATCCAATCGAGTGTTGGATGAAACCTCTTCAATGATGATCTCAAGCAAATCGGCTCCCCTACAGTAGCATGCCATAGCGGGTGATACACAAAGCAATGTCAATAATTGGATACAAACATTAGCAACCATTGACAACTGCCATTCATTAGACCCCATCTTCTCGCAGATAGATGCTAGGGTCATGCAGGTAGATCCTCCACTCACACATGAAGAACCAATCGATTTAGAGGTGCCATTCTTTATGGCTGACCTTGAGTGGAATAATGAACCTGAAGAAGGTACCCATACCAATAATGACTCAAATTTTGCTTGGGACCTTGAAACTGAGGCTGATAATGCTCAAATTGAAGATCAAGCCTTTGACAATGACTTAGTCATTCTGCATGCCCTAATGGTGGTCAAGCTTTCTAAATTTGAACCTCCAAAGTTGAATAACAGTAGAAGATCCCGCAAGAAAGCTGAAGGAGTAAATCGCCAAAAAGCCAAGGCCGAACACTTCATGAAGGTTTTATTCAAATAGTGTAAAAACTCATGGGCAAAAGCATACCTTTTCTTTTTAAATGCAAAAAAGGAAAAAAACATATAATTCTAATATTCCCAACTTACTTTTTTCATTTCAATTTAAAACATTGTTAATTTAAATTGACTTATTATAAATTTTGTAATTCATTCCGCCTTTGCTAGGCAGTCTCGGTATTCATTAGGAGCACTTTGAGCTTGGTTTCATCTTCTTATGTAAGATGTTTCCCAATGAAAACCAAATTTTCTTCCTTGTACTAAATTGTGTTCTAAAGGCACTGACAGTTGGATTAGATTTTCACATATCAAGGACTACAATCTGCAATCCACTCTCAATCGAGGATGATTTCTTCACACATCGAGGAATCCACAATCTGCAATCTACTCTCAATTGACTCTCTTCTCTCTCGTGGAATCACTCGCACATGTTTGAAACCATTGACAGTCAAATCTCTTCTCTCTTGGAAGGCTAACATTTTGTCCAAGGTTATAAAACATCCAGATATGCAAGAGGTTGTTGATGAGACAAATTTTCAAAGCCAGTCCATATCAATGGCAATAGTGGATAATCTAAAGACATCGTTGAGTCTTGTGAAAAGAGTAGAAAGTGCTGATAAGTTAGCTATAAATAGAGAAGCTCTCCACTTCAGCATTTAAAAAATATAGTGATAGCAAAGTAGCTAAAGCCCTTGGAATTCAAGCACAGAATCTGAAGAAACATTGCATGGACATAAAACAAACTTCCTTCAAATGGGCAAATGGAGGTCAAAAGCATAGACAGGATTCCTTAAGTTGTAAGGTTGTTCAATGTGTTGTCCAGTTCTGGAAAGACAACACTAGGGTTTCCCCAAACAAGAAGGATGTTTGCAGACATAGGCTTGGCCCAAAAAAGTATGCAATACATCCCACCCATTTCTTAGAGCTCACAGAGGTGCATCTTCCTTCTTTCAACGAAGCCCAAGTTACACACTATTATTTGGTACTCTTTACAACTATTTAGTAATGTCAAGAATAATATTAGTATTGTTCAGATGTTGAATCTAACATTTAACATTGTAACAGACTCTATATGAAGCGAATTTAGCACTAAATCATAGAATCATAATACTAAATACTACACCAGGGACTTAATACGTTTTTAATATAGACCATATTTTAGAAATCAGTCCTAGGAATAAAGATAGGACAAAATAGTATTGTTTGCTCTTTCAAGTCAATTATTATGGCTAAATAGAATACTCGTTATGACTAAATAGTACTATTTAGTGTTAATTAGTAGTGTGTGATGTTTGAAATTGCTTGTATTAGAGGACTTTGAGCGTAATCATTCTCTCCTTGTGCTAACCCTACTACTAGTTCTATTTTTAGTACTATCTAGTACTATCCCTTGCACTAACCCTGCTACTAGTACTATATAGTATTGTTTAGATATTGTTCTCTTCCTTGCCTTAACTCTGCTATTACTACTATTAGTTCTATTTAGTATTATTTTGCAGTATTTTAGCACTATTTAGGACTATGTACCACTTGGTAACATTTAGCACTGAGTAAGTACTATTTATTGAGTACTATTTAGGACTCAATAATTCTTAGTGCTTAGTAATATTAGCACTTAGTAAGTACTCTTCAATACTATCTAGCACTTAGTAATATTAGCACTTACTATTCAATACTAATAGTACTATTTAGCACCTAGTAATATCACACCTACCATCTAGCACGTGCTATTTAGTACTAATAGTACTACAAAACAAGCATTTACTATTTAGTAATATTAGCACTTGCTATCCAACACTTACTAATATTAATACTTCCTATTTAGTACTATCTAGCACTTACTGTTTAGTACTATCTAGCCCTGGTAATATTAGCACTTACTAATATTACCACTTAATATTTAGTACTAATAGTAATATCTAGCACTTAGTAGTATTAGCACTTACTAATATTAGCACTTAGTACTATATAGCACTTACTAATAGTACTAAACTAGCAGTTAATAATATTTGCACTTAGTACTATCTAGCATTCAGTAAAATATTTAGCACTTGGTACTATGTAAACATATTTAGTATTATCTAGCATTTACTATTTAGTACTATCTAGAATTAACAACAATACTTAGCACCTAGTACTATTTAGCATTTAGTACTATCTAGCACTTACTGATATTTGGCAACACTAGTAGCAGTTAAGACTTAGTAATTGAGTGATAGAACTTAGAAACATAATGATGGCACTCTAAGTTTTAAATAGCTTATAGTTTTTTTATTTGCTATCTAGGTTTAAATAATAATGATTGTTGATGATTTATTTAGCAGGCAAAATTCTTCCTTAATTTCAAGGAGGAGCATCCTTCCATAGATATTTGTTTCCATTCTTTTCAGAATCTTAAGCCCTATTTTATTAAAAAATTGAAGGAAATGAATACTTGTTGTTGTATTTACCATACAAGAATAGACTTGTTCTGACTAGTAGTGAATTCCATGAGGCAGAATAGCACATTATTGCATGGAGATATGTGTGATTGCTTATGCAAGGTTTGTAGGCCCCAAGGGGAGGACACGTGTGTTGCCCACACCAGCAGTTGTTCTTCTGTGTCTAAAATGTGGCATTCGACAGTATGTCCAAAGCTGGATGATGCAAATGGTACATTGATAAGATGGAATACATATGAATATGTCACCGAGGATACAAGAAAAGGTGATGCAAAGAAAAGAATAAAATTCTTATACAAGGGAACTCCCTATCCATCATCATCCCTCAATACTTGCAACACTTAAATGTGTTTATTACTCACAACTTCCGCAGTTACTGGCAACACTCTCAATTCAAAGAGTGCACCACAAATTTTCCTGACGATGTGGTGCTTTCATTTGTTGACTTTGCAGAGAACTATAGTTGTAACACAAAGTTGTAACACATTCTCTTTCTACATGTAGAAGTTGTAACACATTCTCTTTCTACATAAGTCCATGTTGGCACAGAGTCAACATGGCTGTGTAGTACTTAGCATTTAGCATGGGTGATGATGCTCGTTTAGTATCTCCACCCTTTCAGCTTATTCTCTTAGGTTTCTCAATCTCCTAGATGCATCGATCTTCGAAATATTTTAATAAGCTCTCTCTCTCTCTCTCTCTCTCTCTCTCTCTCTCTCTCTCTCTCTCTCTCTCTCTCTCTCTCTCTCTCTCTCTCTCTCTCTCTCTCTCAGGTTTGATGAAAAGGGCATGCAAGGGCCTTGCATAAATAGTTTGCAAGATGAGAGCAACTAGAACAACTAAGCTTTACATTAGCATTAAAAAATGCTACTGTAAACGTGGAATTGACTGGAAGACAAGGATCTCAAAATGCTAGCATAATTGTCGGGTGTCTCGGAGCTATTTGGAAACAAGACAAATGGGAAAGTAATGGAAACTACAATCAAGGCACATTTTGCACTCTCAAAGCTCGACTAATTGCAAACATTGGATGCTTGCAACAAAGCACAATATTAAGTTCATGCTTGTATTTGCACTACCAATTTTGATGTCATCATTGAATGCTCAATATATACAAGTTTCACTCAATGCTCAGCATCTATACACATGCTTTTGCTTACGCTCAATGCTCAATTGATTTTGAACTCGCTGGAAGTCAATGCTTGGTGACAAATTTTTCTTTTTCACTTGTACTCAATGCTCATGAGGTTTGGCTTTTGCTTTTACTTGATGCTGATAGAAGGAGGGCGGGATGAATGGGTCTACACAAATGTGCCATTAGACTTTGCTACCAAGAGCCCTTAGGGTTTTGTATCCCATTTGCCTTTCTCCTCTCGTGCATGTTTGACTAACTCCCTACATTGTGTAGGTACTACATGTACATAATTAGAGATGGGAAGAAATGGAAAGAAGAGAGGATCACACATTGCAAAAAGTCCATGAGGCTATGTTCTGCAATTTGGAAGAACTGATGGAAGAACAGTGATCTAGGAGGCTACTTTGCATAACCACCCATTTTCAAGGCCATCTAATAGACTTGATTTTTCTCAACGCATTACCATCGAGCCCAATGAGAAGGAGGGTCATGAAGATTTGGATGACCCCATAGTCTAAGAGAAGGGGAAGGGATAGCAAAGAAGGTAACTGAGCAATTGAATAGGAAGGAAATAATGGACAGACCCTTGTGGATGAGGATGGTCAAGGGTCCCATGATGATACCACTGTCACTCATGGGTCTACTACAAAGAAGGTTGTTCAACCCAACACCCAACACTGGTTTTTGGACAAGGAAATAGAGATGGCCTATTGCAAGATGCGTTGGCCAACTTCTTAGCCTACAAACAAACAAAGTGATCCCTTGTGAAAACTTTTCACGGATCCACAATTTGAATGCAATGTTTGTCTGGATCTTTTATAGCCTAGGAGCACCATCTGTCTTGACATGTCTGAGTGTAAGGTTAATTCATTGGCATCGAAAGGAGAGAGAAAGAACTCATCCTGGCCTTGAAGTCAACAAAATGAGTAAGTATTGTTTTGTTTTGTTTATCAAATATCTTAGTGTTACCCATAAGTTACCGATATTCACTCAATTTAGGTGAGAGGAGTGGCTCAGGTGCATGTGGCACCAACAATGTCACATGAGTTCTTTCTGTTGCAAAAATTGGAATGGACGACAATGTCCTAATTAATGGACCTCTTGACACAGGAGGATAAGAAATGGGTGGAAGTTGAGACGACGATGCTTATGTTTAGATGAGTCAAAAGGCTAGGCATATCACTAACATTATCCCTTCACAAACTATGGAGTTATGGTACTAACAAGTAATACCACAAGTCAAAACTAGGTGATTAAGACTAGGGGTCAATGCATTAAGGCACACCATCGAAGATAACATTCACTCCTCGTTAATCTCCTCTGCATCATGATTATGACATCAAAGCCTTGCATTGCACTTGACTTCACAAGCCAAAATATCTCTAGTAAAGAAGCCATTCAATTGACTAAGGAGGCCCTTACACATCAAGGATGGGCCAAAAATTCAAAAGCGGCAAGTCACCGAATTTTATTAAGGTTAACCCGATGACTTGCATGGTTAGCACCATCCCGATGACCATTGCATTAAATCTCATCCCAGTGTCCTATTGCATTAAAGCCCATCTCAATGATCTATGCATTAAAGCCTATCCCATTGACCCGCTACATTAAAGCCTATCCCATCGAACCATTGCAATAAAGCCTATCCCATCAACCTACATCCGTTAAGGCCAACTCGACAACCCCCCAACCCGATGACCCCTAGCCCAATGACCATGGCATTGCCATCATCCCAACATCATGCTACAATAGCCACACTATCTTGATGATCACTGCAATAGCTCCTATCCCCATGACCCACGGCATTAGATCCTATCCCGGTGGTCGTTGCATTATGTAATTCTATATAAAGAGTCCTAGAAGCCCTTCCCCTGAGTGTTTTGGGCTAGGGGAAGAGAATGCCTTTTCTTCCCCGTCCTACTTTCAGTACCGGCCGACTAATACAAGAGGACCGATAGATTCTTGAAAAATTTTCTCAGAATTCTAGCCTTCTTCCAACCTCCTCTCTAGTAGTCTTCAGCTCTCCCAACCGATTCCTAATAGCCCTAGATGTCCTCAGAGTCCTGAAGCTATGCACATTTCATCGAAAGCCTCCTACTTTGCTTTCCCATAAATCCCAAACTCAATCCCAAACTCGACCCCTTTTGAAAAGGATCTATTGAACATAAGCTCAAAGCCCCAAGCTTATCCAATCATCATCACATCCACAGCCCAAACTGCCTCCATTACTTTGCCTTCTAGCATGACAAATGAGAAGCTCCTTGGAGACGTTGGAACATCCCAAGGCCAACCCTCCAATATGCATGACTAGTAGAGAGGCCTTGAAGACACGGAAGCCAATGCAATAGAAGGGGAGCATTCCATCCTAGATCAAGCCACTCCCCCTTGGGCAGTCATGGATCAATGAACTAGGCGGTGCATCATCCACTCTTGGTACAACTATTTGAACGAGGAGTTCAAGCTCTACTACCATACAATCTCTTATTGACAAGTGCTCCATGACCTTGAGGCACAACCTCATCAACAAAAGAAATGGGTCTCTAAACTGTGGCGAATTGGCTTCCATGCTCCTTCCATTTCACATCAACATGCACATGATATGTGAATTCCTCTCAAATTATAGTGTAACCACCAACATCACCTGTCTACATGATTCCACAAACCAGCCCCATCACTACCGCTTCACCATTTATACACCATGCAAACAGCCTTCAACCTCCTCATACTATTTGATAGGTATAAGAATCAACATGGCCTAGACATCAAGCTAAAGAGAGTTGTGAACTATGACACAAGAAGAAACAGGAGTGGCTTGTAGTTTGAAGAGATTGTAGTCCCAGTCCTACAAGATCCAGCTCGAGTAGTGTAGTTCTTTACAAAGGTCAACATCATGGAGTATCACAGTGTCATTACACCAAACATGCTAGTTTGGCTCCATAATCCTCACTAGTAGCTCACAAACCAAATTGACTACTTCTATACACAATTGAAGAAATTCTTTGCATACCGCGACAACCAACTCAGCAATCCCATGCTTCTGATGCCAATAATTTACCATCTAGTAGGCAAGAAGATGCCCTGCAGCTATGGCTTGGCCACTAAAGACAATGTGCTAGTACCTTTAGAAGCAACATAGTTAAGACCAAAAGTGCACCAAGGACTAGCAACGAGGTGAATCGTCCACCACACAATCCCAAAAAGAGCAAGAAGTAAGCCAAGGGGGACTCTCACTTGGTTACCCACAAGAAGGAGCAAGAGGAAAAAGGGGTAGCCAAGGCACAGGCTATAGATGAGGTGAGAAAAGAAAAACAAAAAGAGAAAATAATGGAAGAAAAAGACTTTGACGATGTCCAATGACACCCCGATGACTTCCTACATCCCAACGACGATCTTCTCAGTATGCCAAATGCACCAGTCATCATTGACAATATCACGTGCCAAATCAGATTGGGAACCCAGGACCTCTCCAACTTCTACTCCTCATTGTAGGCAAAAGGATTGATAGAAGATCTCTCATCCTCTGCCACTAGATCATCTAGAATCACAAGGGCCAATCCACAAGAAGCCCTTGCATTCTACTCCTCCGATGTATAATCAGATGTGCTCTCAAAATTTTCTTCAAATGGACTAAATGGAAGAGAGATCGATGTTGTCTCTCATTAAGCAGCATCAACTAATACTCAATGTGTCCAAACGCCACCAGAACCCTTAGACGACCACATCTGGCCAACTCCTCTTGGCCAATCTTCACAATGGTGAGATCTAGAGGTAGCTAAACAAGGAAAAAGCTAGGGTGAAGGCCACAACCCAAGTCACCATCAAGAGAGAAGAGAAGTACCAAGAAGAAGCAGAAGACCCACAGGGAGTAGCAAGTGTGTGACTCGAATGTCATTTACAATTTTCCACCCTTCAACTTTCCAAAGGTGGCCAGCTTTTGTATCAGCTAAAGAAGTTTAGCGAGAGCTATGCCCCTAGTCATCGTCTTATTACATTTTTTCTAGCTTAGAATATTTTTGTTTTGCAAAGCCCCTAATCATAACATCCTGGTCAAGGAGAAGCACTAGGGCCTTTGCTCCAAACTCATCTTTGAACTTGACAACAAGGATACGTGCTTTGGCATGTATGTCCATGTCCAAAACCTCCATTGCCATCATATACAGACGTTCTAGGACAAGCATGATACACATTTTTGAAATCCTCGACCCCAATTTGGTCGCATAACCAATTGTGAAATCGACTACCATGCCCCCACCATGCCATGCTATAAGATGCCCTCAGCTCTGGTGTTCTTCATCGACTATGATCCAAGGATGGATAAAAAATAAGAAAGGGGACATGTTTACCACATTTTGTGAATCTATTAAGATCTGTGAATAGAATGATCTCTCTTGCCTTGCTGCTAGATAGGTCCAATAGATTGTAAGGAGGAGGTAGTTCCAATAGACTTATAGGGAGGAGGGAGGAAGAGAGAGAGAGAGAGAGAGAGAGAGAGAGAGAGAGAGAGAGAGAGAGAGAGAGAGAGAGAGAGAGAGAGAGAGGCAATGAGACAATAGGGTTGGACCTCTGCTCAAACGACGATGATATGTATAAAAGGCCAAAAGTTTTACTTTGGTCTTCAGTTGTTGTTTGCACAAGTTGAAGGAATACAAACTGCCACTTTCTCTTCCATGACTAGTATCTTGTGTTCTTTGTGCTTTGCCCTTTGTGAATGCCACACATCCCCCTGCCCTTCCATTTCCTCTTCTTTTTGCTATCCCTTCTCATCCTACTCTCCCCTCTCTTCTCCTTCTCCCGCTCTTGAGGATTCACATTTGCAACAACTCTGGGAGCCATTTGCATGACATAAATGGATGCCTCATGCTTGCATTACTCTCACGAGGAGTAGCTTGGAGTGGATTCACATTACTCCCTCTCTTCTCCCTCTCCCTATTCCCCTTCCCTCTTTTGAGGATTCACATTTGTAACAACTCTGGTAGCCGTTTGCATGACACAAATGGATGGCTCATGCTTGCGTTAGTCTCACGAGGAGTAGCGTGGAGCCATTTGCAACAACTCTAGGAGCCATTGGCATGAAACAAATGGATGGCTTATGCTTGCATTACTCTCATGAGGAGTATCTTGGAGTGGAGGCTCCATTGGAATTCAAGTTCAAGATCCCCACAACACGTGAGTCATGACCTTGGGTTGATTTGAGAAGTGATAGCATGGGGTGTTGAACACAATGGCTAGGCTTTGCAAGTCAACTTAGGGCCGATTTGATGATCACCCACGCACACACACAAACACATTCTGAACATTCTTTGAGTTTTCAAATCGCCCTTAGGTCAACTTGCACTTCATTAATGTTTGTGATCATTCACACATATACACAAATACATTTCAGCATGGTATATAGACAGAAAAATACATTCTCAAACACACCCATGCACAATTCAAATTGATCTTGGGTCAATTTGAGAAGTATGTTAATCATGATGGCTAGGCTTTTCAATCGACCTTGCGTCGATTATATGATCACTCACCCAAACCTACTTAAATGATCATTCAGAGACACACAAACAAACATATTCTAAGAGACACTCACAAATTGGCCATGGGACAGTTTGAGAGGCTATACCATAGGGTGTTGTACATAATGTTTGGCTATGCAAATTGACCTTAGGTTGATTTGATTATCACTCACACATTCAAAACATGCTGAGAGTTTTCAAATCTTCCTTAGGTCAATTTTCAATTCATGGATTTTGGTGATCATTCACATATACACAAATACATTTGAAGACATTATACAGATACACAAACATATTCTAAAGCATACCCACACACACTGCAAATCCTCCTTGGGTCAATTTGAGAAGTGATGGATTAGGTTGTTGATCACAATGGCTAGGCTTTCCAAAATGTAAAAATGTAAAAATTAGGTTTTTAAAAATCATCTTTAGGAATGGCCACTAGTTGAGGTGGATTGCCCAACCAAAATAGGAAATGAAGATACAAGACATTTTGTATAAGACTCACTCGACTTATCAAATTAATACACAAACATAAACCTACTAGTCAACTATTGGAGTTGGACATTAAAGATTGACTAGTGACATGGTTGGTGACCAAAGCTTGAAGTTGACTAGACACTTTGGGACAAGCAAGTTCTTTAGAAGGAAACTAGGTTTAAGCTTGGGTAATCATCCCTAATATATTGGGAAATTACTAATGATAAATCATCCTTTAACTATTTGGCAATTAGTAAGGATCGATTCTACTAGGAAATATGTTGAAGGCATATGTCCCCTATTAGTCAATAGATTGATTAGACTAAGCATGCATGATAAGGCTATAGCTTGGAAATGCCTAGATAGTGGCTTAGTCCAAATCTTCAATATCCCTTAAGAAGACATGAAATAGTGGCTTAGACCTTAAGAAGACATGGAATAGTTTGCAAATGTCTAATTCTTCTAAGTTATGCATAGACTCTAGCATAACTGAAAAAAGAATATTACAAGATTGAGAATATTTGGATGGGTCTTCAAGAACTCGAATATTACGGTCTGTGCCTATAAACTGTTTGAGATTCTTATGCTATCACTATGGCATGCTTTAGATCTAGCACTTTGATCATGTTTGTTGTCTAGTTCCATAATTCATCTACTTCTCTTATATGTATAAGAAGAAAGAAATACGCCATAGAGAAACTGAAAGTTTAACTAGAATACCTAACATTCATTGCACATGGGACTCTAGTGGATCTATATTCATTCCACATTCATGCTAATATATGCAAGTGTTTTGATCAACTATAGACCTAAGTTCAAATAGAGCCTGTTAATGACTGAATCTCTCCTAATCATCCCTTAATGATCATAGATAATAGTATGGGCCACTATAAGGATTGGTTAGGAGCTATTTTTGAAATGCCAAACTTTGAAATGAAGTCAATATTCATTGTGTTGAGGAATATTTGTCGGGTGGATCTAGTTGAAGAGAGAAATCCATGTTGCATAACATTTGTCTGAGTTGAGCAGCCTCAAATCGACTTAAGAGAGACAGAACTCCATAACCTTCAAGAGTCGACATTTGAAGCATCCCATTCCATGTTGTTTGCTACATGGCAGCTCGCCATGTGGCACACATACATCCCTTTTTGCACTGTAGGGAAACCTATGACTAATGTTAACAACATTTATCTTGTCTTTTACAAATGACTAAGATGTTTTCCCAAAAAGACTTTGTAACAATAATCACGTGAACCACCTCATAACCAAAATAGTATAGATGCTACATATCTCCTTTCCCTCGTTGAAACTATGTCACACATGGAATGTCAACCACATGCTCAAGGAATTATATGCTAGTTTCATTGTAAGCAAGGGTGGTCTCTTTCTTGCTAGTCCAACCATAGGCAACGGTGACGCTTATTACTTGAGCTCAACCAAAATTAACATTAGTTATCGTATGCAACCCTTCCCATTGCATAGGGACATCCAAGGATTTAATTCTGCAGGATGCTAGGGCACCCCCTCACTTGGTTGCGAGCCTGGATTCCGAGCCTGGATTCAGTTATTGAGGCTCTGAGTCGATTGGACACAGTTGAGGACGTTGTGGATAGCTTTCAGGCACAGGCTGAGGCGGAGATCACTGGTGGTGGCTTGGATTGGAGAGCCATTCGACAGTTGTTTGAGCGGGAGTCACATCACAGGGAGGCCTTGGAGGATATGTTTTGGGATGGTCACACCGAGGCGATGCGACCACGATCAGGGCTCCCCTTGCATATTTTACGGTGTAGGCACCCCATCATAGCAGCACACATTTATCCGAGATATCTCGCTGCGAATGGTGGTCGATTGCCTCACAACCGCCAGATAGCCAGGTCGTTTGCCATGCAGCTTTACGCTGAGTTTGTCCTTGGTCATCGGGTGGACTACCTCAGTACCCGTCCAGGAGCGGGACGTGGTAGGATGGGGCGTCAGGAGCATCAGATTGTAGGTGTTCGGCATCGACGCGAGGGACCAGAGTTGCACACCATCCCTGCACCGGCATTGCGAGCGGTGGGAGGACAGATTAGGGGGGATGTTCATTCAGTGGCATCATCCTTGCAGCACATGGTCTCTGCCCTATCGAGATCTATTGCAATTCCACCTCCCCCACCTCGATCATCGATGGAGCATCCCACATCTACACCACCTCCCACATCTACGGTGCCTCAGCACGAGTTGGAGGCTCGAGACACATGGATTGCAGAGTTGGAGGCATTGTTGGCCGAGTCTAGGGACGAGGTTAGTTATTTTGATTATGTTAGTTTATTTTTTTGTAGCGTGTTTTGAACTGAAGTTTTTTGGTTAATTCTCACCATGTACGCGACATGTTTGCATTGCAGGCACATCTATTGCGTCAGGAGATGGAGTCTCGCATACGACTGTTGCAGACAGATTTGGAGGAGCAGAGGATTCGGACACGCATAACATACCATCGCGCAGAGCACTATATTTTGCAGTTGAGGCATATTAGTCATGATCCATCGCGCCATAGGATCGACCCCAGCATGGCCCTATACCCTGCTCCTCCTGTAGATGTGCCAACTAGGACACCCATAGATGCAGCAGACGTAGCGAGGCTTCCTACTGCCACTTGTGTCCTCTGCCATGAGGACTTTGACACCGTAGGGTGGTTTGGACTAGGGTGTGGCCACATCGCACATCTCCATTGCATGACCCGCCACATGGTGGCACGTTCAGTGTGCCCTGTATGCTTTGCTGACATTGATGTGGCGACATACAGAGGACTGGGCATGGATGATCTATATCCTGGTCATCGTCAGGCTGTTGATCCATTCACCCGTGTAGTCTTGACAGAGCACTACAGGGAGGAGGCACAGAGAGCGTTGCTGATGCAGGAGGGTGCGGATACATCGGTGGTTGCATCATGCGTTCCACGACGCTTTTCGTACGGTGATTTCATGCCAGGTGACGAGGCACGAGCGGAGGAGGCACGCCGGATTGAGCGAGAGGCAGAGCTGCAGACATCATTGCAGCAGTGGGTGGAGCAGCAGCTAGGGCGGGGCCGAGACCAGCGTCTTTCACATGTAGAGACGATTACTCGCGCTGGATTTGAGGCACGAGTATTCGCAGATGCACGGCTATGGGAGCTGAGACGCGCGTACATAGAGGAGGCGAGGGAGGCAGAGATGGCAGCAGTGGCCCGTGCAGCATGCCCTCCTCTTCATCAGGATGAGGCTGGCCCATCTCATGCACGTGATGAGGCTGGCCCATCTGAGCCGGCTTTGCCTGAGGGCACACAGCGGACGGTTGGGCAGCGGGTCATACAGGAGCCACGTCAGCGTTCCACTAGAGGATCATATGTAGAGTTATCAGATTCGGATTCAGATTGATTGTTTAGGCTTCACACGTTTCTTGTATAGGGATGCACTTTTGCAGCATGATGATGATGATGTACAGATTCATTTTGGTACTTTCATGATATTGTTCCCACTTTTATGATGTATGAGCATTTTCGTACTTTCATGATGTTCTTCACACTTTGTTTATCTCAGTTTATCTCAGTTTATAGTTTGTTTAATACATAAGGTATTTAAAAAAGAATGCCATGTGAAGTAATTGTAAACATTAAACATTAATTGTAAACATCAAACATTAAACATATCAAAATTCATCTTTTTTTGGATGAAAATTTTATTTTGCTGATAAAAGTTTTTCATTTTTTAAACAAAAATTTTATTCTATTCATGTTTGTCAATAAAGTGTGTTTCAAAATCCAAATTTTCATCAATTTTTCAAAAAGACAACTATTGTCATATTCATGCTTCCAAATCTAGCCTTCCGATCTTAATATCAAAATATGTTGAAATTCAACCATTTGATAAACTAATTTGTATAAAAAGAAAATTACTTTTTTTAGACAATGCCATAGCCCAATGTAAAATTGTTTCATCAAATGAAATTAGATATTAAAGTAACATCAATTTTACCAACTTTCAATTTATGCTATTTACAAAAAGTATTCTAGAAATGTATATTGGTACAAAACTTATCCATGACTCTGAGGGCAATGTTGTTACCTATGTGTAAATCAATTGATAAAAAATTCTTTCAACACCAATGAACTTGAGGGAATGTGTGATCTAGAGATACTTAAACAACATGACAAAAGGAAAAAATTCGAGAAATCACCAATGTGTGGACATGCTTAGTTTGTAGGGTGTAGAAATTCTTGTATATGGATTTGATATGGGCACTTGCATAGAAAACAATTGGTATTTCAAAGAAAAAGCTCTAGCAACTCTCTTAGTTGAATGAAGCAGTTTCTTCTCCTTTGCAATTTGTCATGTTTTTTAAATTAAAGGAGAGAATACTTTTTGCAAATGATAATACTAGACATTTTTAGGTTCTGCAATAAAATATAAGTAATATTTTATGCATTCTTTTTTCACAATTCTAGTTTTTTAATATTATTGACATGAAGCGTATATTTTGTCCCTACAATTTTTAAAAAAATATAAAAATTTTGGGGATTTTTTTCAAAAATGGAGTTAGACTTGTCCTTTGCATGATTTTGCTGTTATTTATTATGACTCAGTGTTTAATTTGTCTCTTATTGTTAACAATACTTGTGCTAATTGGTGATCAAAGAAAACAAGACCTAATTATTTGTCATATTCGAACCACAATCACATGTGCCTTCCAAATCACAATCGCATATGCCTTCCAAGTTTCTAAGGACTATTTCAATTTCCTTAATATGACATTTGCCAATGCACCAATCTAATTATTATGCATGTATAAAAGATAATGAACATAAAGAAGAGAAATCAACACAATTGGCAATTAATGCACGTATATGGGAATACAAGGAAGGTGTGGCATGCTAGCCCACCATTTTATTTCACTATTTTCTTTTGCATTTAGTGGTTTATGTACAAGAGAAAGGATTGGCGGTTGGTATAAGGAAAAGTGTTGGTATTTGGTTTATGTAAAAAGAAAGGGTTGTTGTGGCTATGCACCAAAAAAATATACACATATTAACAATCCCACTTCTCCCTCTTAAACTCTACTCATGTATGGGAGTACAAGGAAGGTGTGACATGTTAGGCCACAATTTAATTTTACTATTTTCTTTTGACTTTGGTGGTACGCTAACGTGTAGTCGTGCTAGTAGGGATTGCTTCTACGTGGCGCAAACCAAATCAGTTGGGGACCAAATCTTGCGTGGATGTACGTCTAGGGTAGCCTAAGAGGCGTGTGAAGTTTCGTCCCCAACAGGGTTTAGGATTTAGGGTCGGTGGTTTAGGGTTTAGGGTTTAGGGTTTAGTCGTGCTAGTAGGGATTGCTTCTACGTGGCGCAAACCAAATCAATTGGAGACCAAATCTTGCATGGATGTACATCTAGGGTAGCCTAAGAGGCGTGTGAAGTTTCGTCCCCAACAGGGTTTAGGATTTAGCGTCCAGGGTTTAGGGTTTAGGGTTTAGGGTTTAGTCGTGCTAGTAGGGATTGCTTCTACATGGCGCAAACCAAATCAGTTGGAGACCAAATCTTGCGTGGATGTACTTCTAGGGTAGCCTAAGAGGCGTGTGAAGTTTCATCCCCAACAGGGTTTAGGATTTAGGGTCCAGGGTTTAGGGTTTAGGGTTTAGGGTTTAGTCGTGCTAGTAGGGATTGCTTCTACGTGGTGCAAACCAAATCATTTGGAGACCAAATCTTGTGTGGATGTACATCTAGGGTAGCCTAAGAGGCGTGTGAAGTTTTGTCCCCAACAGGGTTTAGGATTTAGGGTCCAGGGTTTAGGGTTTAGGGTTTAGGGTTTAGTCGTGCTAGTAGGGATTGCTTCTACGTGGCGCAAACCAAATCAGTTGGAGACCAAATCTTGCGTGGATGTACGTCTAGGGTAGCCTAAGAGGCATGTGAAGTTTCGTCCCCAACAGGGTTTAGGATTTAGGGTCCAGGGTTTAGGGTTTAGGGTTTAGCCGTGCTAGTAGGGATTGCTTCTACGTGGCGCAAACAAAATCAGTTGGAGACCAAATCTTGCGTGGATGTACGTCTAGGGTAGCCTAAGAGGCGTGTGAAGTTTCGTGCCCAACAGGGTTTAGGATTTAGGGTCCAGGGTTTAGGGTTTAGGGTTTAGTCGTGCTAGTAGAAGTTGTAAAAATGTATGCATTTGTCCTTCCACGTGGCGCATACCAAATCAGTTGCAGACCAAATCTTGCGTGGATGTACGTCTAGGGTAGCCTAAGAGGCATGTGAAGTTTCGTCCCCAACAGATAAGTCCATGTGCGTATTTCATTAGTACGTGCGCCATTTTTCATACGTAGTCGTGCTAGTAGGGATTGTAAAAATGTACGCAACTGTCCTTCCATGTGGCGCATACAAAATCAGTTGGGCACCAAATCTTGCGTGGATGTACGTCTACGGTAGCCTAAGAGTCGTGCGAAGTTTCATTCCCAACAGATAAGTCCACACGCGTATTTCGTTAGTACATGCGCCATAGCTCATACGTAGTCATGCTAGTAGGGATTGTAAAAATGTACGCATTGTACCTTCCACGTGGCGCATACCAAATCAATTCAGACCAAATCTTGCGTGGATGTATGTCTACGGTAGCCTAAGAGCCGTGCAAAGTTTAATCTCCAACAGATAAGTCCACATGCATATTTGGTTAGTACGTGTGCCATTCTCACACGTAGTCGTGCTAGTAGGGATTGTAAAAATGTACGCATTATACCTTCCACGTGGCGCATACCAAATAAGTTGGAGACCAAATCTTGCGTGGATGTATGTCTAGGGTGGCCTAAGAGTTGTGCGAAGTTTCATTTCCAACAGATAAATCCACATGCGTATTTCGTTAGTACATGCGCCATAGCTCATACGTAGTCGTGCTAGTAGGGATTGTAAAAATGTACACAGCTGTCCTTCCATGTGGCGCATACCAAATCAGTTGGGCACCAAATCTTGCGTGGATGTACGTCTACAGTAGCCTAAGAGCTGTGCAAAGTTTAATCTCCAACAGATAAGTCCACATGCATATTTGGTTAGTACGTGCGCCATTTCTCACACGTAGTCGTGCTAGTAGGGATTGTAAAAATGCACGCATTATACCTTCCACGTGGCGCATACCAAATAAGTTGGAGACCAAATCTTGCGTGGATGTATGTCTAGGGTGGCCTAAGAGTCGTGCGAAGTTTCATTCCCAACAGATAAGTCCACACGCGCATTTTGTTAGTACATGCGCCATAGCTCATACGTAGTCACGAGTGCTAGTAGGGATTGTAAAAATGTACGCATTGTACCTTCCACGTGGCCCATACCAAATCAATTCAGACCAAATCTCGCATGGATGTATGTCTAGGGTGGCCTAAGAGTCGTGCGAAGTTTCATCCCCAACAAGCAAGTCCACACGCGTATTTCGTTAGTACGTGCGCGAATTTTCTTAATCACGTTTTTAAAATGTCCTAATGCACAAAACAAATTACAACATTACTACTAATAAACAATTTTTTGTATTACAAACACAACAAATCCCATTGAGAAGACATCGGACATCATGTTAAAAATAGAATCTAATACAATGATGTGTATGAACGTGTATACAGCCATCATAGTGAAATACAAAATATGAGTCCATGAAAATTACAATGGTACGGTCACACAGTGAGCCTATACATATCGAATACAAAAAAGTGTAATCAACTAGTAATACCCAATAAAAATCAATCTGATCAACTGATGATCCCAAAAAATATGATATGTAATGTGCTACTCCTCAGGATCAGCTCTCATGCCAATAGTTGCAAGTATGCTCTCGTGATCCGCCACTGCAAGGTGCCATCGTGGAGTGGACGTCGCCTTGTGAGTGCGAACACGACTCAAAGTAATCTTGATCCCAACAACAAGATGAGAATACATGTATGCCTCTTGATCCGCCATGTACTCCTGGAACTCAATATAGTGACCACGCCTCTGTATCTGTTGAAAATAGTGGCCACCTACGATCATGCTATGAGCATTGAAGTGCATCCCATGCCCATCCACTGTATCCTCATGCCCATCCACTGTATCCCACGCCCATCCACTGTATCCTCAGCACACTCTTCAGCATAGAGCATCGCAACAAGTAATAATCCACACCCTCCTCATTGCCCTCCAAAGCAATAACCGTGAAGATATCACCAATACGCAAAATATCTGTAAGCTGGTCATAATCTCTAGAGGAACTGAATCCCGCATCCTGATCATCATGTATCTCCTCCCAAGGCTGGAAGGGAGAAAGCACTCGCCGTACCCATGGATCGGCCCATGGCATCATGGAGCACCCTCCCGAATCATCATCAATGCATGCAGAGCAAAAACATGCAAACCGTCGAGAAAAGATCGCGGGGTGAGACTCACCTATGCTCCTGATGGAATGGAAATCAAGAGTGCCAGGCACAGAACGACAATCAAATCGCCTCGACCGATCAAGACTCCCAATGTCCACGCACTAAAAATACCGGCTCACCACCCTATCGTCACGCGACTGAAACGAGGACGTAGCACCACCGCACCACATCATGTGCATCCTTGAAGCGATCGGCACTGTGACGCAACTGGTATCGACGCAAAGCACGCTTCACGCAAGCACCTGCACCATCGTGCTCTCCCTTACCGTGCCCTGTCTCGAAGTAGCTCCATGTGATCGGAATGCCTGTCTCACGGTGCCATCTGTAGAACCAATAAAACTGTCTAGCGGATTTGAACTGACCACCGCAACTGTCTGACCAGATCCAGCGCCGCTGCCATGTGACACCATGATCCCTCAAGAAACTATCATGCAAAGTGAAGCAATGCTGCACAAAATGGGCATCATGCGATCGATCATATGACAAACGTGTGACCACCCTGGAACCATGCCGTGTGACACAAAGAAATTTTTTGTGTGTGCATCGAATTTTCGATCAGACTATACGATTGTGTGCACAATAGCAAGTGTGATGTTGTGTCAGAAGACTTCAAAGACTAGATCCATAGGGAAGTAGGTGAGATTTGCATTTTTGTGTGCTAAAAAGCTTGTTTTTCCACCTCCTTAGGATTGGGGAGTGAACAAAAAGTGGACACCCTTAGCTTGCTACCACCCATATGTATATATATATATACACATATGTATACATATATATATATATATATATATATATATATATATATATATACATATGTATATGTATATATACATATGTATATGTATATATACATATGTATATATGTATATATATATACATGTATATATATGTATATATATACACATGTATATATATGTATATATATGTATATATATATATACATATACACATATGTATATATATGTATACACATATATATATACCAGGCTCTCTCTCTCTCTCTCTCCCCTCTCATTCTCGCTTCTCTCTCACTTGCTCGCCCCCCTGCTCAATGTGTGTGTGTGTGTGTGTGTGTGTGTGTGTGTGTTGCTCTTATCTTCATCTCTCTCTCTCTCTCTCTCTAAATATATAATATATAATGTAATGTATTATATATTATATAATCATAATATCTTATATTATACAATATATTAAATAATATATAATATTTTATATTATATATTCTCTCTTCTCTCTCTCGCTTGCTCTCTCTCTATTACTCTATCTCTCTCTCCGCTGCTGCGATGCCAGAAAGCGGGTGCTGGCATCTTCTATTTTTGCATCGCCTTCTGCTATCATGCCACATGGCATCACCTTCTGCTATCCCGCCTCGTGCCACATGGTGCCTTCTGCTACACGCACATTGAGCCCGCTGTTCTGTGACCCGTTGTCTTTGACTCCCGCCACTGTGTCTGACACCACTGCGCCATCCGATGTCACTGTGCCACCCACTGTCTCTACGCCACCCACTACACCTCTCTTGCTCTGCTCTGCTGTGCAACCCGTCGATTCTCGAACCTGCGCAGCCCGCCGAACCTCAAATGTCCACGTGGCGTGCTGAACCTCCAATTAACTCCACCAAACCTCCACATTTGCTCCGAGGCTCCTGTGAACCTCCCTCCTCTCTTCCCAAGCCTCCAGAATCCCACCACGTTGGCTTGGTATGCCTCTCTCCCTCCTTAAGAAATAGTATAGAAGTATAGATGTATACATATGTATACATATGTATATATGTGTGTATATATATATATATATACATGTATATATATATATATATATACATGTATATATGTATATATGTATATATATATACACATATGTATACATATATATATATATGTGTATACATATGTATATAATAATAATAATAATAATAATAAATATATATATGTATATGTATATATACATATGTATATATGTATATATATATATATGTATATATATATATATGTATATATATACACATGTATATATATGTATATATATACACATGTATATATATGTATATATATGTATATATATATACATATGCACATATGTATATATATGTATACATATATATATACCAGGCTCTCTCTCTCTCTCTCTCCCCTCTCATTCTCGCTTCTCTCTCACTTGCTCGCCCCCCTGCTCTGTGTGTGTGTGTGTGTGTGTTGCTCTTATCTTCATCTCTCTCTCTCTCTCTCTCTCTCTCTCTCTCTCTCTCTCTTCCTAAATATATAATATATAATGTAATGTATTATATATTATATAATCATAATATCTTATATTATACAATATATTAAATAATATATAATATATTTTATATCCTCTCTCTCTCTCTCTTATATCTCTGTCTCTCTAACTCTCTTTCTTATCTCTCTCTCTCTCTCTAAATATATAATATATAATGTAATGTATTATATATTATATAGTATAATATATAATCATAATATCTTATATTATACAATATATTAAATAATATATAGTATATTTTATATCCTCTCTCTCTCTCTTATATCTCTGTCTCTCTAACTCTCTCTCTTATCTCTTTCTCTTTGTCTCTGTCTCTGTCTCTCTCTCTATCTCTCTTATCTCTTTCTCTCTAACTCTCTCTCTCTCATCTCTCGCTCTCTCTTCCTCTCCTCTCTCTCTCTCTCTCTTTCTCTCTCTCTCTCTCTTTCATTCTATCTCTCTCTCTCTCAATATATATAATATATAATGTACTGTATTATACATTATATAGTATAATATATATTCATAATATATTATATTTTACAATATATTAAATAATATATAATATACTTCATATCCTCTCTCTCTCTCTCTGTCTTATATCTCTCTCTCTAACTCTCTCTCATCTCTCTCTCCCTCTCTCTCTCTAACTCTCTCTCTCATCTCTCGCTCTCTCTTCCTCCTCCTCCTCCTCCGCCTCTCTCTCTCTCTCTCTCTCTCTCTCTCTCTCTCTCTCTCTCTCTCTCTCTCTCTCCCTCTCTCTCTCTCGCTCACTCTTATCTCTCTCTACTCTCTCTCTCTGTCTTTCACACTCTCTCTCTCTCATATCTCTGTCTCTCTTACTCTCTCTCTTATCTCTCTCTCTCTCTCCTCTCTCTCTCTCTCTCTCTCTCTCTCTCTCTCCAACTCGCTCTTATTGGAAATAAAAGCCAATAAGGGCCTTGGTGTGGTCCAAACCCCCTCCGTGGGTGTTGATTAAATGAGGACATGCTACGCATGATGACACATGGACACATTATTGAGAGAAATCCCATACGTTTGGGATACATATATGATCCTTGGTATATATATGTGTTAATTGATGGACCCTCCTCCAATCCTGCCGGCTTTTTGCTAGGGGCTGAAGGAGGTTTCACGTGGCTAGGAGGCGAGGGATTGGGACCCCCAGTACTCAACGCAACCAATGGTAGGCTGCCATGTGGTAGCTACCCTACATCTCTCTCATCTCTCGCTCTCTTTTCCTCCTCTCTCTCTCTCTCTCTCTCTCTCTCCCCCCCCTCTCATTCTCGCTCCTCTCTTGCTCGCTCGCCCCCCCGCCCTCTCTCTCTCTCTCTCTCTCTCTCTCTCTCTCTCTCTTGGCACTTATCTCCAAATGACATAGTACTAGGTAACCTTCTCTCTATGGAGACAAAGAAGAGGAAATTTGGTCAAATAGTTACTAAGTCGTACTTGATTGATCCTAGCAAATGCCCAACCCCAAATGTTAGGACTAGATCATCTATGAAATGACATTGTATGAGAACTAGTCTCACAAGTTTTAAATAAAACTCTTTTTGCAATTTATCTTCTTGTTTTTTTTACAATTTATCTTCTTGTTTTTTGAATGAAATTATTTTTGCAATTTATCTTCCTTTTTTTTTAATGAAATTCTTTTTGCAATTTATCTTCTTGTAAGTTGATATGAAATTCTTTTTGCAATTCATCAACTCAAGTATGATGGATTTGTATATGTGTTATTGTTGCTTGTAGGTGACTCCGGAGATGTTCTTTCTCAAAAAAAGTTGTTAATCTTTGATTTGAATGGAATATTGTTAAAGAGGTGGTGGCAGACTGCTCCCGAAATGGCCCAAGGTGGTGATGTTCATAAATTAGGCAACCATGTCGTCTCTTTGCAGCCATAGTTGATCAATTTCATGAAATCTTTGTGGGAGCATTTTGAGATCGCTACATGGAGTATTATGACAAGGAGAAATGCCAGTCCCATAGTGTCTTTGATAGAAAGCGAATTGGGATATGATGGGTTTAGGGAGTTCAAGTTCCTATTCAACTTTGCATAGGAGGATTGTTGTACAAGGGAAGAATTCTGTCACCCAACACGGTTGGATGAGATGTGTCTGCTTAAGCCATTTAGTGCATTGGTTGTGCATGACATTGACTATGATCCCATGAACACACTCCTGGTTGACGACACTCCTTTGAAAGTAGCATTAAATCCACCCGGTTCCTGCGTAACTCCTTTCACCTATGATAGAGATCCTAATGATGATGAGCTATCAGATCAGTTGCTCCCATACTTATTGGATTTAGCAAATGCCAGAGAAAGTGTTCCTGCCTTTACAATGAGATACCCTTATGAAGGCCATGTGATTGAGCGCATTGCAGCTGTCCGTGGTGAGCATCTAGTCGTTTCACTGTTAACTGAAGATCCAAAGCCCACAGACTAGTTTATCATCCAACAAAGAATAGCAAACCTTCCACATGAGATGTGCCAACAGATTCTTAGGCATAATCCTTATGTAAACCAATACCCACCATACACTAGGCCTTGAAGGCTAGATTGTAAAGGACTTGTACATTGATGAATACATATGTTGTTACTTTCTAAATACAGAC